>NW_024722804.1:0-680000 GCF_018991925.1 Homarus americanus | reverse complement strand
GAGAGAGAGAGAGAGAGAGAGAGAGAGAGAGACTGTGTGTGTGTTTACGGGGGTATGGAATAAATCTAATATATTTCGGCATATGAGAGTCAGGAAGCCAATAATATCTAATCATATTGTAGTGTGAGGGGGTATGAGGGTGGTATGAGGATACATGGGTGTGAGGGTGAGGTTCGAGTCCAAATACTCTCAACGTGCAATAGTGACCTCTGACCTTTGACCTCTGACCTGATGTTCTGCGATACATCTAGTGATAACAGGTATCCCAGATGATCCTCCTCAATTGTCGATACAAATGTTATGGACAGGAAAACCTTTATGGACACCAACACAGACGGACAGGCTCGTACCTTTAGATGTCCGATTTTCGAAGGGCGGTAAATAATAAATAAAAGTAGTTGAGAGAGGGAGGGAGGCCAAACAAGTCTCCCAACAAAATATAAAATGTGTTGCTATAACATGCTAAGATCCTGGCCCAAAGGGGATTACGGAGGCGCTAACAGGATGCAGGAGCAGCGTGCACTGATTCTTAGGAGGAAGGGAGGGAGGGAGGGAGGGAGGCGTGTGTGTGTGTGTGTGTGTGTGTGTGTGTGTGTGTGTGTGTGTAGGGTCCGTCCAAAGGAGAGGAGAGAAGATGTACATACTATGAGGGAGGGATGGAGATGCCACACCCGGAGTGAGGCCGACCTGTACCCAGGGGTCACAACTACAGGTACAATACAGGTGCCACTCGGGAGAAAACCATTTTCACCGGCGACGAAGCTCACTATTTTCTGTGACCTACTACGCAATATCTAGCACTAGTCAATGTTCACCTGTACAAAAGTCTGAAGTCTTTTTTCAATACACTAAGAGCATCCATGGGAGGCATTGACTTGACTGTTACAAATGAATTGAAGGACGCCATTTCCAACTGATTAATACGTCAAGATATTCCCGAGGACTGAAAATTGTTTGTTCAACTGGATTTGTTTCTGTCTTCCAACATTAACTGCTGACACATACAGAGGTTAAGTAGACTAAACGGTATTATGACTTGGCTGTTTATATTCTTGATAAAGTTAAATATTGCCCGTCTTGATATTCGGGAAGCGAGGCTGACTCGCTCCGTCTACTTACACGGGATAATTGGCTCCAGAAACTTAAAAATCACCCGGTGTGTGAGCGACATGATACAGGTTTTACTCTCATACTTACACGCATTATTATTATTATTATTATTATTATTATTATTATTATTATTATATATATAAATAAAACACTGGGGGAGATTAACTACAGGTATAAGACAACAGGTAAGGAGAGGCAGGTAAGGAGACTCCCTCACCACACATTTCTCTCTTGTGGCCTAAACCGTTCCTACACCACAATGCTAAAAAACAAAGAGTGAGTGAGACAAACATCACCGGGTATATATGAATCACCAGGGCAGAATACACTGTAGAAACTTGTACCACACCACACGGACGCCAATCAGCTGACATAGCGGGGCTTGAGCACGGGAGAAAAATTGCCCCAGTGAGTCAATCGATCAGTCAAATAGGAAAGGCATTCAGAGAGCTGACTAACGCAGGTCAACATTTTCATCAGAGGAAGTGAAGAGCCTCTGTTCACCTGAGATTACAATGGAAGTAGAGATTCATACGGCCATCAACCATCATACACTGAAGCACAACCTTTACACAAACATGGGAGCAACAGTTCTCTGGCGAGTCCTAAAATAAACAATAAAATACATTGTTGTGTAATTTCGTCTCACTTTAACCTGTCTCTATCGCTGTTGGTCTGTAAGTCACCACCTGGGCTGTATTACTTCATTCAATATATATTTATAAGAATCTTTGACAATCTAGAGTGTGGATACGACTTTGTGTTATCCCCTAGTTACCTAAATGTATGGATCATTTATAGTGTTGTAAACTGTTAGATTTTTTATAATAATTATGATGTTTGATTAATGAAATGACTCGGTGAAATAATCTAATACTAGTTAATAATGGTGTGTAATTTTCACTCGCGAATTAAAATTGACGCATTTTATTTTTTATTTAGTTATTTTTTTATTTTTTTGTGAATCTTGGTGAAAAAATACATGGGATGGTTGTTGTGTCAGCTTTCCGATTAATACCACTGAATATTTGCAATCAAGTATCATTAACATAAAATAATCTACCAATCAAGTAATTTACTGTTCTCGTTAAATAATCACAGCAAGCAGGTGTCGCTTCACTGAACAAATACAGGTGATAGTGACGCCAAAACCACCTCGGGAGAGAGAGGGAACCAGGTCGACCAACACGCCGGGGTCTACTAGCTGTGAGACACGACTGAGGAGCCGAGGAGAGAGTGACACATGGTTTAGATAATAGCAAAAACAATAATATTAATTTTATTATTTTTATTAATTTTGATATTGACAATAATAGTAAAGAGTATAGTAATAAACACGATGAAAAGATAATAATAATAATGTGATAACAAAAACAATAATCAATATAAAAACAACAATAATAATAATAATAAAAATGATATAAGCACTCAACACTTCTCCCATACCAGCTCCAAGAACTAACAAATCCTAGCCTCTATTCTCACCAGCCACTGACACGCTATCGTACAATAAACTAACGCAAAATTTGATCTCCAAAATTAAGAACGAGAGGGGAATGTGTCATGGCCGCTCGCATCCCCTCACGTTTAACCAGGGTAATTTGTTTTATATTCACGATATGTATAACGAATTACGATACTGTTAACTGCATTGTGGGGAAACTGTTATATCGTCTAACACTAACCTGGTAAATGCAGGAAGAACACTGGTCAGCATGGTACACCTGCACAATATGATCAATCTAGCATGGTACACCTGCCCAGCACATGGTACAGCTGCCCAGCACATGGTACAGCTGTCCAACACATGGTACACCTGTCCAACACATGGTACACCTGTCCAACACATGGTACACCTGCCCAACACGTGGTACACCTGCCCAACACGTGGTACACCTGTCCAACACATGGTACACCTGCCCAACACGTGGTACACCTGTCCAACACAAGTATACAGGTGTAGTGTACAAAGTAATTTCAGGTTAGCTTCCAAGTCTGGTGAACGTGAGTGATGCTTTCATAAGGACATACTGACTCTTTGTTTACTAAAAATTAAATCAAATAATCCGAATTCTAAAAAAGTCGGATGTGGCCAATAAAAAAAAACGAGTTAACCGGCCCACCACCGGTTATGGGCCAATTAATGTGGCCAAAATTACCGAGCTCGACCTGCTTCTGGCGGGACAGGCAAAGGATCTCCTGCCAGACGAACGATCTCCCGCCAGACGAACGATCTCCCACCAGACAAGATATTTCTTAATTAAAAAGACAAAAAATATACTGGAGGCAGCTATATAGTTCAGAACTAGTCCTGTATCTTGCAGGTTATGGTCAAAAGTTAAGACATACGTAAGACTCATTATGTTGTGGAGGCTTTACGGGGATATTAAACATGTTAACACACACTCTAAACCTGTTAAGACACACCCAAGAAAATTATCACCACCCTCACGAACTTACACCGTCGTTTAGAGAAAAATTTACACTATTTCTTAACACACTTTTGATATAGCAGTCTGAGGCGTATTTCTTAGGGGTATGTTATTTTATCAAGAACACATCATTATCACTGGTGTGTGTGTGTGTGGGAGAGGGGGGGGGGTCCTCTTGACTCAGGCCACCGTGTAATACGCTGAGAAAATGTGTAAAATAATGATGACAAAATTGGTTACGTCAGTCATGCTCGCTAAACATACAAACAAACTATTTAAGACAGTCACTGGTTGCCAGGGTGTAGGGAGGATAAATGAACCGTCAAAGGCGTCATTCAATACGGTGTCCGTCATATCAAACACAACATTCGGGAAAGAAACTAACTGAAGTCTTATTTGCCAGCACAGACATCTTAACGAACCTGTCTGCGTCGAAATGATTTTATGCCGAGATGCTCTGAGCCACGTGTAGAGATGTAACGTGTAAAAGGCTACTACTACTACTACTTTTTTTTTTTTAAACGTGGCCTCCAGTCTCCCCCAATAGCCACACCTTCGCCACCATTTTATTACCTTAATATTAAATATCCTAATACATAAGTAGCTATCCTATCTGTGTTGAATTAGTTGAGCTGCAGATCTATGCGGCATTCAGTGACTGTAGCCTCATAGTCAATATCTGCAGCAGTTGTCGGGATTGGGGCAGAAGCTCTCGTTCCCCTGAGGCAGAGCAAAGCCGAAGGAGAGAGAAAGACAGTCGACATCTCATCCAGGCTGTAACGTAGCTTCTGGGCTGCTGCTTCTGTTCGGAGATCACCTCCGCGAGTCTGGCGTCGAAACATCTTGCACTTGGTCCCATCCCACCAGAGGTTATGAACACTAGAGGAGTGAAGCTGCCTTGATCAACGTTTTGAATTCTCTCCCCATATGCCCTTCTCTTGCCGTTCTCGTTCCTCCTATGTGCAGCATCGAGAGCTAGGTTACGGTGACATGCGGCCATGGGATCAAAAATCCTGATGTTGAAGAAAGCTTGCTGTCCCAGCGTCCAGAATCCTCAAGCGCTGACGTCCACACGGGCTTCGTTAGATGTGTTTGAAGTCCTGTGTTGGAAGATCTCACCATCCAATGGAAGGAGGGTCGGTTCTACCATGACATCCCGGCAGATTTCCTGCAACATATTTGCGGTGAGGTCCCTTACCTCGCCATGCCTCATGCATATGAATCCCTCTTTCTAGCACACCATGGCGTGATCGCCATCATAGGAAGAGCCACACACGCATTGGGAGGGCAAACCTTCTACTGGCCGACCGTACCTTAGAGCAATGGCATCTGTAAATTCTTGTTTATTAAGACTGAAACCATTTGCCCTTATCGGTAACGTAGTTAACCAGTTCGAGGCGCCCACCTCCTGCGCTATAGCTACTTTTTTTCAAATTTTCTGGTACCTGCAGCAACAGTTGCTGCAACTTATCATTTTGGCAGTGCTGTCGATCTGTCGTAATGGACCTACGAATCTTATTTACTTCACTGGTATCCACCTCCCCTGTTGCATTCTGGGCTATTATGTGGTCCGTGAGGGCTGCCGTGAGCTTAAGTGAATTTTGATGTTCGGTGGCAGCAATCTCCTCTGGATTGGTTAGTCCCATCTCTCCCAGTCTTGGTGGAAGTGCAAGAAGTGCTCTTTCTGCTGGGGTTAAGTCAGGGTGTTTCACTAATTTAGGAATGAAATTGACACTGATAACTTCTTCCAGAGGGTGGAGGAGGGGTCCGATATCAGGGATAGTACGCATCAGGTAGTTCCAACGATGCTTGACTCCATGGGTGAATGCAGCAAAGGCCGCATGTGGCTCTGTGTTAGCAATCTCAGACAGAGCTTGGATTTCACTAACCCACTCATTCACCTTTCCCGCTACGTACTCGGTCTTGAAGTCCGTAGTGCCAATTACTGCGCCTAGATGTCTTTGGCCGTCCTTAGTTATTTTGACCTCACTTCCGCCAAAAATCTCAATTGCCCGTTCATAATGTTCTGGCTTCACGATGAGGAAGGACTTGCTGGCGTTTGGGTGGTACCCTATTTGTGGACCTCGCAAACTACTAGTACTACTACAATTACTACTTTTTTTTTTCGTGGCCTCCATCCTCCCCCAATAGCTACACCTTCGCCACCATTTAATTACCTTAATATTAAATATCCTAATACATAAGTAGCTATCCTATCTGTGTTAAATTAGTTGAGCCGCAGATCTATGCGGCATTCAGTGACAGTAGCCTCATAGTTAATATCTGCTACTACTGCTACCACTACTACTACTACTACTACTACTACTACTACTAATAATAATAATAATAATAGCAAAATGATACTAAGTATAATAATAAATAAATCACAACATGAACCAGATTTAAACCCAGGATGGAGTGACAGGTGCCAGAATACTCAAGAGCCCCCACACGTATTAGTAGCAGTAATAACAAGACAGACAACAATATCAATACATTCTCTGTACTTCACGTAATATGTTCGCCACCCCATAAAAAATTCACCCGAGGTATGAAATATAATTATTACAGGTGGGATCCAATATTGTATAAGCCTGGGGGTCTGGCTCACTATTTCCTGGTGATGTAATGGTGATATTGTCTGCCAAGAATACCACCAAAACAACAATGGCAGCCACTCTAATATATAATTTTTATATGATAATAAATTCCACCTTGCCACTATTGCTATTGCTTCCCTGTGATTTGCAATTGAAAAAAAAATAATATCAATACAGGTCCTGCGATCTTTTATACCGTCGTTTAAGCGCCTTGTTACTGAGAGCAAAAGTGAGGAAGTTTTTACTCTATTAAAAAAATAAATAAAATTGAGGCTCAACAGTCACGACCCCTCGATCTAATTAATGTGATTTGCAACATAAATAAAACAAGATCCTTACATACCACCACTTGACTCCCTCTTAATGACAACAAAACTAACGCTATTTTTCCTTCACTGTTCTCAAGCGTAAAACATGGATGGCTTACACTACACTAGAGCTCTTTGTTTAATAAGACCATTTTTACATCAGATTAATAACTACAAGACACACAGTGGCTCTCCCTGATTGGCTATTTCAATATATAGTACTCACAGACTCCGCCTATTCGTGGACCTGAGTCTTACGATGATCCACTGGGACTGAATGTTTACCTACGATCGGTTATACAGTAAAGCTGGAGTCTACTGAGTGGGTATGTCGCCTGAACAAGTTTGAGGTAGTGAACAATATGGAACAGGATTGTGTGAATACTACTACTACTACTACTACTACTACTACTACTAATAGTAATAATAATAATAATAATAAAGCCAGGTAATACTGTACATGATATTAGTGTTTCACATTTTAGCGTCAAGAGCGTAATGGTTGTAATTTTCACGCGGAGATCAGAGAGATTTGTAAAGTGATGGCTAATATAAGACCTCACAACCCTCATGCAGGTGTTACAAGGTGTGGCGCAAGATGAAATGTTAATGAGGTGGAATGAAATGTAAATCTCTCTCTCTCGCTCTCTCTCTCTCGCTCTCTCTGTGTGTGCTTTCGAGATATAACCTGAAGATTTTTCGAGGAAATTATTGGTCAAAGGAACCATGGGGATCACTTATATAAATACATATAATAGTTGCCCCTCGTGTAACGAGGATGGCCGGCAACAAGGACCACTTAGACGTGAATTTGTTTAAGGTGTAGAAGCTGACAGCAACCTAGGATGTGGTTGTTAACGATTTGCATGACCCAGTGTCAAGGAATAGTCCGAGAGACCGGACAACTCGCCAACTGCACTGGCTAACTATTACCCCGGAACAAGATCCGCAAATCGATTAACATCCAGGTCCCCAATTACTGCTGGGTAGACAGAGGCAAATGGCGTCAAGAAACTTGCCCATAGTTTCACCCTGCCCGGAGATCAAACCCGGGTCCGCTGGCTTGCGGGGCAAGCAAGCTGACCATTATGCCTCAGGTCGCCACGGGGAGATTACACACACACACACACACTTCAATATAACACACATGAATACAAATAGACAAATACTGTACATCAACACCAAAACTTACACACAAACGCATATATCACACACAAACAGACACACATACCAAAACAAACATACCTTCACACACAAACACAAACACTAATGCACATTGAAACACCCACGTTACTTTTTTTTTACAATTAGTGAATTCATTAAATCCTGCCTCCACTGCATCATTCACAATAAAGAGCGTGTATACCTCCACTAATTACATAATCACGCTGGAAGACTCATTCTAGCCCGAAGCTGTATTAAACACCTGCAATTAATTAACTACACGATACTCTCATCTCGGCTGATATCATTGTAATCATGTGAGTAAATGTTTGTCTTTGTACAATTGAATGTTTTGGCCCCATGTGCTATGATGCCCCTCTGACTGTGTTGTTTGGCGGTGCGAATCAGCTCTATGAATGCTTTTACGGACTGACTGATTTTTTTTTTTCAGTTGAGGAAACATTCGGTCATGTGAACTTGATAGCTTCGTTTTGTTGTTGTGCTGGACATTTCACAGACAGGATTATTGGTAACTTGAAACTCCTTGATACAGTTTCGATTCGTCTCTCTCTCTCTTTCTTTCTTTCATTCTTTCTTTCTTTCTTTCTTTCTTTCTTCCTTCCTTCCTTCCTTCCTTCTGTCCAGTTTGAGAAGAGTATGGCTATCTGACGAGTTATCTAGCCAGTGTACACAAATATACATGAATACCCTTGACTAGTATTAAACTCTGTGTATAGTTTAAGTTTTACACAATACAAGATAATCAGAGGTGACACGAGTACAAGAAAATCAGAGGTGACACGAGTACAATATATCCACCTTGTGTGTACTCCATGTAACACGAGTACAATACATCCACCTTTTGTATACTTTAGCTGTAATGAGTACAATATATCCACCCTGTATGTACTCCAGATGTAACAAGAGTAAAATACATCCACCTTTTGTGTACTCTAAGTGTAATATATAATCATTCTCTTCGCAAAGGTTATCTCCGGGTTGAACATTTCCTGGTACGGGTTGTATTTACAGCAACACATTTATTTTTTCTGCAGGAACAAGTTCAACAGATTGTTCAAGACACTTAGTAACTTCAGTCAGCCCAAAACACCCAGGTGTATAATACTACAAACGATTCACACATCCAGTAGTTATTCATGTTATTCAGTGAAATAAATGGATAAAATTATACATCCGTGTTTAATACGCGAGGCATGATGAGCGCAAAACTATTTTTAAAGATTGCGTCGCTGAAACACAAGAGAAAACCGCTCCACTCATTAAAAATATTCACCTTTTCGATATCAATTGATTGCATGTATCGCTGTTCAGGGAGTGGAACTGGTGTACCTTGATGTAAGAGAGAGAGAAATATATCACGTTTGAGTTGTTATAGGAATATTGTATCAAAGTGGTGGTCGTTTCTGTTTTACCTTACCACCATCTGTGTTTACATTTATAGGATGACGGTCAGAGTTCTCTTTCATCACTTGACAAATTTTATATGGAACTCGCATTTTTTTTTTAATTTCATATCAGGGAAAAATGAATGCTTGCGAAAAATTACGATGTTCATTTGTTTATCTTTATAGTGTCTCTCTCTCTCTCTCTCTCTCTCTCTCTCTCTCTCTCTCTCTCTCTCTCTCTCTAATATCTCTATCCTCTTTTACTCTCCTTTAAAACTGATGAATGGGTAATCACAAACCTAGCGACACTACAAATACATATTTTCTTTATGATTAACTACTACAGCACGTACAGCCAACTACTCTTTGAAAACCCCAGATCTAAGTTACCTTTACATTCCGTCAGCGTTTTAAGATTTATGGAAAACTCTCCCATAAAATATCTCAGGGGATTAAATCAATAGAGTTGTAAATTCATCTCACTGCTGTCATTGAGAAGTACTCGTCGTATTTAGAAACTTTACACAAGTCACCGTATACAAGAAACAAAGCCTCCTTACCTCACTTACTCCAAATTTATGATGACTAAACCCGTCTATTGTCCACAGCAACGATAAACCTGTCATCTGTGTGTGTGTGTGTGTGTGTGTGTGTGTGTGTGTGTGTGTGTGTTTAGCGTAAGGAACTCCAAGGGCCACGAGGTACAGTCTGGGACAAGAGTTAGCTGCTCGTGGTGAAACCGGGTCACGAGGACGAGTCTCCGAGTTTACCTTCCCTCGGTGCGGTAGGTTAGCTGGCGTGTGGTGGAGGTGGTTCACTCATCGCCCACTATTAAAGGCTTAGCCCCGTCGCAGTTTAAGTCCGTGTAACTCTCGCCACCATCACTGTACGTGTCTGCATAATCCTTCAACGAAATACTTTCATCCGCACGTTCCCTCAGTCCCTGTAGTACAAACTCTTTCATAATAACTTAACCTAACAGGGTATTAGGGCGAGAGACAGATTTGACCTAATAGGATTTTCGTCACTACTATTGTGGAAGGAACTTGTCCAGAGGAAAATATACTCTGATGGTATTTTGTCTGTCCACCAACCAGCCAGCCAGTCGTCTTCCTCACCACATCCCAACACTTTCTTTCTCTCTCCTTTATCAAATATTTACTCTGTAATATTGAACATCTTTCCCTAGTTTCCGCAGACGTCTGATTTGGTACGACTTGAGAAATTACAAAGGTCAAATCAAAGTATCAATTCCACAGGATCGTTTATGGCCAGTGAAAAGTTAAAAAAAAAAACGAGAGAAATACATAAATATTATCACTAATCGGCAATTATCCCATTTTTTTTACGGGGATTAACCCACTCGGGCACAGGTCACTGACCCACATCGGGGCCTGGGGGGGCGAAATATAATAATAATAATAATAATAATAATAATAATAATAATAATAATAATAATAATAATAATAATAATAATAATTAATAAAAATAATGAAATAATAATAATAATAATAATAATAATAATACATACAAAAATGAAAAAAAAAATATAAAGAGTGAGAAACAATATACAGTATGTATGTTGTGTTGTCAATAGTAAGAAACAATTGAGACCCTGCAACTGTGTAAATGAGGCAGACATTCAGATCAGCAACCTGGGACTTGGTCACAATTTTGTGATGCCATATGGCAGCAGGGTCTACCATTAGACAATACATTATGCTTCCAATATCTTCCCAGGAGGTAGTACCTCCCTGTTTGGTAGCTGCCTACTATCTGGTAACATACAGTACAGTATATATTAGGTGGAGTTACTTTTTGGTATTATTTAAGTCATTTATTCGTTAACATTTAGCTTAGAATAAGTAAATATTATAAAAAAGAACAATTAAATACTCACAAGTGACTTTGTAACATATAATTAAGTGGAGATAATAATACAAATGCCACGTGCTGGTCGAGCTCCGAAAGAGTTGTCCGGGGGTCTAGCCAGCCCCTGGTCGGAGCTTGACCAGCACGAAAAAAAAAAAAACTTTTGTTTACTAAATGTGATTTTGGTGACCTGTGGTGTGATGGTCAGCATGCTCGCCTCGCAAGCAAATGGACCCGCGTTCGATTCCCGGGTAGTGTGAAACTATGGACCTTTTTTTTCTCTTTTCTTTATTTTTTACGCCATTTGCCTCTGTCTACCCAGCAGTAATTGGAAACCTGGATGTTAATCGATTTGCAGATCGCGTTTTGGGGTAATGTTTAGCCAGTGCAGTTGGTGAGTTGTCCGGTCTTCTCGGACTATTCCTTGACACTGGGTCATGCAGCTCGTTAACTTAGGTTGTGGTTGTTGTGTTGGTGACAGCTTCTACACCTTAAACAAATCCACGCTTGGTGGCCCTTGGGCCGGCCATCCTCGTACACGAGGGTCAACCATTATTGTTACGGGATCAAATACTTTATAAGTATATACTGCGGCAAGTATATAATATAACAGACAATGAACATCGAAATATATGTATTAAGTTCCAGGGATTATATAGTTATTTAACTGTATACTTTAAGCCTTTACCATTGTTTTGAGTAACTTTAGATTTAGTTGTTTTTCTCCGAGACTTACCTTTAACATTTACAATTTTTTAGAATATATCATAATATCATATCACCCATGATCATTATCCTCTATTTAAAAAAAAAATTAATAACACTTGGGCAATATTCGTTAAGGTTAGGTTAAGTTTTTATTAAACAATTCATTTATACCTGATATGATGAAGCACTCTACATGATCGCCAATAGCCAGTTAGAAGCTTAAAATAATATAGTCTACGATTAAGCTTTTACAAATCAACAGTTGTTTTAGTCACATATAGATAACTTTTTGGTGTTATTATTACAACTTAATTAAGATTAATTCTTATTTGATAAAATATAATTTGTTTCAGTTAAAACGTCGTTAATTGTCATATGATGATTACATTATACTTTAAGTAGGTTAGGTTACGTTAGGCTAGATTAGGTTGGGTAAGTTTAGGTCAGGTCAGGTCAGGTCAGGTCAGGTTAGGCTAGGCTAGGTTAGGTTAGGCTAGATTAGGTTTAGTTAGGCTAGATTAGGTTGGGTAAGTTTAGGTCAGATCAGGTTAGGTTACATTTTGTATGACGGTATCCATTTATATGTATATTTATGATCTACAGCAGTGGTGAAATATTTGGGAATCTTTATCAGTGTGAAAATAATGAAAATATGTAATAACTTAATACGACTTTAGAGAGAGAAAGAGGAATCCCGGTTGTCCCGAATGTGTCGTGTACAGGACGTGTGTATTTACCACAGAAAGAGTTAGCATAATCCAAAAATAAATGTAAAAAGTAACAGTTAAAAAGTTTGAATTATGTAAAACTGCAAATAACTGTATACTGTATATGAGTTGTTTTTGTGTTTTTTATCGTGAATGTAGATCCCAAATCTTAGTGCCCACCACTATATGATAAACGTGGCCCAGACCCTACAGGAGGTTGGGGACCACTGATCTAAATAATACTTACAATATATATTTGATAACACTAAATGAAAGCTCTTTAACATTTGACATTAATGTATCTATTATGAATTTTTAAACGTGTTAAGAGTCATATCAATCCACGGTAAGTTGTGGAGTCCATACCCAAAGTTATGAAAAGACAGACTGACAGATGCACGGACGGACAGAGGTTTTTGTGTGGTCCTGGGGATAATAAATTGACTTAACAACAAAATCTTAATACACAAGACCTCATTAACCACAAACCCGTAATTACCAATGTCAGTGAACACAAAATTCGGAAAAAGCAACAACGGGTCAATGAACACAAAACCAAATCAACAAATACTAACAAGACTTAGTACAGTATATACCCCTTGGACACGACTCAATACGCTGGTCACTCCACACGTCACTGGCCGCTTGAAGTGTAGCACCATCTCCGGCTACACCAAGTCTCATTAATAGTGAGTTGACAGCAGAGAGATAATCGTGTTCTTATGTGTTCAGACAGACAGACTGAGACAGACAAACACAGACATACAAATGGACAGACAGATGACAAATGCATATCCACATGACACTGAACTCTCTTCACATATTCTCATCAAAACATATATATATTTTTTTCATCAATTAATCTGTTCTCAACTTAAATATGTTTGTGTATAAAGACTAAATTTTTAGGGTACAACTGAGAAACTATATATTTTTATTTCATTTCCCAAAGGCCAGCAACAGCCAAACTAACTTCCTAATCAATGTAGAGTTTTGTAAAGGTTAACTGGTGAATAATTCTGCCCTCAATGTGACCGTAATGGCGCTCGGGTAGGTGGGAAGGTCACTCGTTGAAGCCTTAGTTGGCCTTAGTTCCTCGACAGTATCACCTGCTGGCTCACGAGAGGTTACTGCCTGGTGTCTTACCACCATGAAAATGTTTCTGTCGATGAGGGATAGTGTTGTTGGGTGGAGGTAGGGATGGGGGATGAGGGGGGGATAGGGGATAGGGATGAGGGGGGATGAGGGGGATGGAGGATGAGGGGTGGGGATGAGGGGGGATGAGGGGATGAGGGGAGGGATGAGATTGATGGGGGGAGGTGGATGGGGGATGAGGGGGATGAGGTGGATGGGGGTGAGGTGGATGGGGAATGAAAAGGATGGGAATGAGATAGATGAAGGATGAGGTGAATGGGGGATGAAGAGAATGGAGGATGAGGTGGATGCAAGATGAGATGGATGGGGAACACGGTAGATGTAAAATAGGGGAATGGTTTCATGGGTAATGGGGCAGATGGTGTCTTTCTGAGTCATTCCATTTGTAATTCTAATTCAATCTCACATTTCTCACCGTTCGTGTTCATACTAACTGAGGAGGAACAATGCCTGTCTCTCTCCTTCCCTCTTTTCTTCCCATCTCTCTCTCTCTCTCTCTCTCTCTTTCCATATACATAATTAAGCTCTTCCCTTCATCTCTTATTTATCCTCTCACATCTCCTTCTCTCCCTCCTTGCCCCCTTTCTCTTCCCTCCCCTCCTCCCTCCCTCTATCCCAAACACACATACGGACACACACACACACATTTACTCACACATTAAGGAACGTCTGTACACATCATTACGAATATTACCAGAATTATTCAAAAAAAATTTTCTCGTCTCATCTAATCGACACTGTCTAAAGTAAGATAGCAACTTCTTCATAATAGATTTCCCCAAATATAATGATAATAATGTGTAATTTACATTCATTTCAACTCTATGTTACTTCCTGGATAACTATTAAATGTTTATACTTGTGTACTTACTAAAAATATCTCCGAGTGTATTGAACGGTTTGCTTGGTTGGGGTTGAGGGATTTTGTTCCGGCTAATGGAAAGGATTTGGGTAAGCAATTATTTACATTTGCCATAAAGTTCAGTAATTAGTAATTGTTTTTTGTTCTAAGGTTCCTACAAGTTCAGCCTCCTCCTATAACTTAGTCACTATTTACAGGGCCATTTACACTCAAAATGGCCTGGCTCCACTTACAGGGCCACACACCTACTGGGTCAGACTCAAATCAGAGGGCCACATACCTACAGGGTCAAACTTTATTCACAGGGCCACACACCTACAGGGCCAGACTCTACTCACAGGGCCACTCCCCTCCTACAAGGCCACATCCCTCCGCCACATCCAGGCAGGTGGTGTATCAGAGTAAATATGAACTATGGTGAATCATGAAACATTTTTAATAAAGCGCTGGCAGCCAATAACGCCATGGCAGTATGGAGGAGCCTTTGTGGCGTGTAGTGGTGTGTGGTGGAGCCTGGTGGAGCCTGGTGTGTGGTGGAGCCTGATGTGTGGTGGAGCCTGATGTGTGGTGGAGCCTGGTGTGTGGTGGAGCCTGATGTGTGGTGGAGCCTGATGTGTGGTGGAGCCTGGAGTGCTGTGGAGCCTCTTGTGTGGCGGTATTATGATGTGTATGGTGGTGTGATACTGTGTGATGGTGTGGTACCGTAATGAAGTAAATAATTACGTAATAGTGTGTAGTGGTGTAATGATGATGATTATATGGTGTAGTGGTGTAATGATGACGATTATATGGTGTAATGGTGTATGTGATGGTGTCGCTAGTGATTGACATTCCCCAGCGTGTGTGTGTTTATACCAAGCATGGGGCGGCGCCTAGCAGTACACCTCACTATGGGATAATGGTTAAGTGGTGTACAGAGTGAGAGGACCTCCCCCACCCCCTGTGTTAACTCCTAGTGTGGCGGTAAGTGGTGTACAGAGTGAGAGGACCTCCCCCACCCCCTGTGTTAACCCCTAGTGTGGTGATAAGTGGTGTACAGAGTGAGAGGACCTCCCCCACCCCCTGTGTTAACTCCTAGTGTGGCGGTAAGTAGTGTACAGAGTGAGAGGACCTCCCCCCACCCTGTGTTAACTCTAGTGTGGCATTGAGTGGTGCCACAAGTGAGAGGACCTCCCCCCACCCCTGTGTTAACCCCTAGTGTGTGATAGTGGTGTACAAGTGGAAGGACCTCCCCCACCCCCTGTGTTAACCCCTAGTGTGGCGGTAAGTGGTGTACAGAGTGAGAGGACCTCCCCCACCCCCTGTGTTAACCCCTAGTGTGGCGGTAAGTGGTGTACAGAGTGAGAGGACCTCCCCCACCCCCTGTGTTAACCCCTAGTGTGGCGGTAAGTGGTGTACGTGAGGCCGCTTAATATTTGGGGCTATGAAGCTCACGGCACTACCCCTCGTATTGATGGTTCACCAAACACACTATCTACCTAACGAAGGTCAAATGTACACATAATATTTATCAGTGTTTCACCAAAGCAGATAGCCCCAAAAGGTATATTTAGTTTAACTTTAAAATATCATGTCTGTAGCTGTCACGAAGTTTTAAACCGACGCTCGTAATGAATTATTTATATTATTAGTCTGGTTATATAACTATAAATACCAGCCTCTAGCATTATTGACTTAAGCTTGGCAGTATATGATGTATTCACCAATAATAATAATAATAATAATAATAACAATAATAATAATAATAATAACAATAATAATAACACTTAAGATATCATTAATAACACAAGAAAATTTATGATGATGAAAATAACTCTAAAGGTCATAGAGAAACAATAATAATAACAGCAATAAATATAACATCTTCATACATCTGAAAGGGATAAAGTGCGTGCTCGCCTCAGCTTACTGCAGCTTGTTTAAGGCTGCTGACACAACAAAACTTATGACCTGGCAGGAATCACTTCATGTATAAAACATCCGGAAGCTTATGTGATTTTCCATGCTGAGCAAAATTTAAAGATTAGACGTAAAAGGGAATTTGTGTATATCCCACGTCCTGTGTGTGTGTGTGTGTGTGTGTGTGTGTGTGTGTGTGTGTGTGTGTTTGTATAATATTATGTAAACAAAGCATACATCACAGGCACCAGGTACCTCATACAGTATTAATATAAATACTACTTCTACTTGGCATTAAATGAAGAAATATGAAAAGTTTATAATATATTGTTCTTTTTATTCGTTTGATGTTAATATTTCTTTATATTACACAAAAAATATAATTAACCCACAAGTTTCCTTTATTACTGCCCATCACCATTAACAATATAAGTATATTTATTAAGATTTATAATGTCACTGCTATAACTATTATCAATCTTTTAAATTAAACACAAGATACGTATCAAATTACTATTACTATCATCTTTATTACTATCATTTAGCTGAACCTTGCCGTACCTGTGTGAGTTTACCTGCCAGTCCCTGATGCCTCGTTAACGCTCCATCCCTTTAACTAATCCTCATTAATATGAACTAATCCTTCCCACAAACAAAAGTCATTTACACGATAATGAGCTTCAGGAGACAGGCTATAATGATCAAGAATACTGAGCTTGTGTAGCTGTCATGTTTCCAAGTGTTTACTAAGCCAGAGTCTACAAGCACCTTCTCCACAACCTTTGTTCATCACTAGACAATTTTTTTTTAATCCATGAGGTTGTTTTTCTACTATTGTTTTCTCATGATGGAAATTTTGGCTTTCAAACCAAAAACTTATAAATATCTAACGTTAAATACTGTAAAATGTAGTGATCTTTGAGAATCACATTATAAAGGTCAAGAATACAAAGTTAATTTTAATTCAGTTCTTATTGGAGTTATATCTCACGGCTGATTAGTTGATGCCAGAAGTAACTTATGAGAAAAAACTAAATACTGAAAATGTTCTTGATTTATTTATCATTATTTAAAGGACGAAGTTCAGGGTCAAGATTATTAAAATTATTGTCATTCATAATTAAATGGAGTGAATTTTAAGTATTCCCGAGTAGGTGGTAGAGGTAGGTTGAAGGCGGTGTGTGTGTGTGTGTGTGTGTGTGTGTGTGTGTGTGTGTGTGTGTGTGTGTGTGTGTGTGTGTCGGCCGTAGTTAGTTACACTGATATTCCCACATTGAAGATCCTGATGTTTCATGCCATAACAACGTGCAGACGGATGCAGGTTACACGTCTAACTCAAGAGCCAGGGTAGGAGGTGAGGGTCAGAGTTCAGCGTCAAGCTTAGAAAACGGAACGAGATATTTGGGTCAATGGTTAAGGCCAGAACATCAATAATAAGAGTTGTAGGTCACAGGCCAGTGGTCAAGTCAGAGATCATGACTAGACGATAGTATCAGAGGTGAGGGTCTGTTACTCCCGTGAAACACAGACTCTCTTCCAACTCATTATTAATAACAATAAATTCCCTAATTAAAAACAGTTTATATTCAGGTACAAAACATTCACTCTTTATAAAGAAACAAAAATTCTCCGACAAAACTCCACTACGACTTTTCACGTTCGCCTGAAAACGAAAACTCGACACAGCCAGGCCAGACGCCCGTATTAGTTTAAGCAAGAATTAATAAAACACCTTTCGCTTTTTATCTGTAAGTTAAGATAATGTGGAAATGGGCCTCTATCAAAAGGTCTCTTGTTTCAAGTACTACACCTGGTGTTGTCCTGACTCATTATAGCTCACCACACCTCAGTTCGTCAATAACCCGTGAACACGTTTAAGGATATACTGTTACGTAATTAGAATCAAGGTTACCAATAAAGGTGATCCAGTCCTACACCGCCCCACACCACCTGTAATTAATACAGAACATTGTGATGATCGTCTGCCATCTTGGTGTGATACACTGTATACACTACCCAAGAGTGGTTAAAATCTATTAATAATCGGACGGACGAATGGAGGAAGAACAGTCCTTTTTCCTGGTACTGTGGAGGACAATAAGCAAATCAACACACAGTCAGGACATCGTGTTAGCCTCAAACAGTAATTCATTTGCACATCTCATAAACATCATTATTGCTACTTGAGAACTCAACAAAACACACACACCTAAACTGCTAAATCTGACCCACTTCACCTGAGCGATATACATATATAATTTTCATTAAGCTATAAACGACACGACGTCCACCTTTACCGCGTGTTTACATTCCTGTATGAATTACAAACTGTGGAGTTAACGTAAAAGTAACACAAGATTATTATTTGTGTAAACTGTTGGGAGGAATGTCTCAAACCCAGACGCTCCACGTAACCTGCGTCTCTCTCTCAGTATTTCTGGGTTGGGTTCAAATAAATTAAGGTAAACAAACACTAACAAATCACAGATTGATGCACCATATTTCCTTATTGCAGGAGGCACTATATCTGTGGCGAAGTTTCTGAGAACACATTAGACACCTGGACATATACAGTGAGGGAGTCTTCAGGCACTATATCTGTGGCGAAGTTTCTCAGAACACATTAGACACCTGGACATATACAGTGAGGATTCTTCATCCTTTTGGGGTGTTTAAATTACTTGTATGTCGTTCATAGGTTGACATATCGAGACTTATCCTACACTGGTTTAGAACACGTGGACCCCGTGCGTATTTTATCACTTATAGAATAATGTACCAATGTTCGTATAATACTATTTCTTCACTGTTTTAGTCAACACACCTGTATATCATTAAGCAACAGGTTAACAAGAGGTTCCTAACGTCAGCACTTATTTTGGGGGAAGAAGGACACATCCGTTTGCTTGTATTTTATTGGTCGGACGAAATGTTGAAGAGACTGTTAACTTTTATGTATTGGCTGGTGGGCTGCACACGTTGGTTCCTTGATATTTATGGCTTGAGGTATTCAATCACCCACTAATTTATCTTGTAACCATTTATAGGAACTGGAGGGAAAGACAGACATAGATGTGTGTGTGTGTGTGTGTGTGTGTGTGTGTGTGTGTGTGTGTGTGTGTGTGTGTGTGTGTGTGTAGCATCATAGTATATATAACCTACAAAATATATAAACAAAAGAGGCTACTAAATGAATTTGTATGTCAAGCAATACACACACACATACACGTCTGTTTCGCATAGAAACAATGAACAAGCCATCAAATCGGAGGCGTGCATTGTCGTGGTGTGGTGTGTCGTGGTGTGGTGTGTCGGTATGTGTGTTGGTGGGTGTGCGTGTGTGTGGTGTGTCGTGGTGTATGGTGGTGGTGTGTCGTGTGTGTCGTGGTGTATGGTGGTGTATGGTGTGTTGTGGTGTGTCGGTGTGTCTTGTCGTAGTGTGGCAAGAATCGAGCACACATGGCGGCAACTCAGCTGTAGAGCCTCGCGGTATTACCAGGAATTTGTAATTAAACACACAAGGAGGGTCAGAAGGACGCAGCCCCGCGCCTCGCATTAATAATTGTCACAGAGACGTCACCCCCCCTGCCTTGGTTACTGCAGGTGGCGAAAATTCAGGTGAGAACAATGACGAGGCAAATATTTGTTTACTGATATGAGTGAGTTTTATTTGTAAGTGTTTAATGGAACTGATGTGTAGTGTAGTATGCGCGTCTGTGTGGGTTTCAAGTCGAGAATCAGATTAATGTGGTTGATTCCGACGTTTGTTAAAGCTTTGGTCAAGAGCTTTATCCCGGTAATTGAGTCAGTTAATGGTCATGTGAGGTCTGGTGCAATTTTTTCATTTTATTATTATTATTTTTTCTTTTGGGGGGGGGGTGATTTTTAAACAGGTTCAATCACGAGTCATATCATTTCGTTTGTATTTGATGCCTTTTGGAGAGTTTTTGCATTGTTTTTAGTTAACAATATTAGTCAGGAGCAAGTCAACTTCGACGTAAAGATCTGCAAATAAAATTATATTATCAACTCGTATGGAAATATTTTAGCCCGAGACCATCAACTCGTGTATACAGGCACTAAGAATTTTACCCAAAAGTGCGTCAAGTCGGATGTGTTTTATAGCCACGAATGTTTCAGTCAAGAGCATATCAACAAGGCTGTATTTTACGGCTGCCATTTGCAATTCTAGTTCCTTTTAGTCAATTAATCTCCGCAGCTTTGTCAAGTTTATTGCCCGTCCTGGTGCATTACACGATAAAACTTTGCTCCTGAATACTGCACTGTGATGTGGTTTTCCTTTTAAGTAAATTCTCGCCTCTGAAGAGCTGTCTGTCTGATTCTATGTATGTATGTATGTATGTAGAATAACCTAACTTGGCCTATGTCTTCAGAATAACAATTACAAGGGTCAAAGGTCAAAGGTCAAGGCCATAACACAAGGAAAGGTATCATCTGGTGTGACCTGGTATCCTTCTCGAATACAGTTTATTTTATAAGATACTCCACCATATACAGGGTCATATTTTTATCGACAACCGAAATTAATTACAATATTTCATGATGTGTAATAAACTGAAAACTAAAAATCACTAGAAATAACGTTTGAACTTTATGGAATATATTTATGCTCTACGGAATGATTTTTAGGTTCATGTTTATGACATTGACCTATAATAATTATTTAAGGTTGTTGAATAAAAAAATAATGATATGTATAACCTACTTAGGAATTATACTAGAAATATTCGTGTTTTTTTTCATACCCGAGTGTTGGTGTCAGCCTCTGGTAATATTGCCCGAGGGTTTTCATTGGCTGGCAGGACCAGAAAGGAGCCAATAAGAGCACAATAACCTCCTCACCTCCTGCCTGCCACCACCATTTGCACCACACTGAACTATACTGTACCTTGTAACCTCACCACACTGAACTATACTGTACCTTGTAACCTCACCACACTGAACTATACTTACCTTGTAACTTCACCACACTGAACTATACTGTACCTTGTAACCTCACCACACTGAACTATACTGTACCCACCACCACCTTGTAACTTCACCACACTGAACTATACTGTACCTTGTAACTTCACCACACTGAACTATACTGTACCTTGTAACCTCACCACACTGAACTATACTGTACCTTGTAACTTCACCACACTGAACTATACTGTACCTTGTAACCTCACCACACTGAACTATACTGTACCTGTCACCTCACCACACTGAACTATACTGTACCTTGTAACTTCACCACACTGAACTATACTGTACCTTGTAACCTCACCACACTGAACTATACTGTACCTGTCACCTCACCACATTGTACCCTGTAAACCCACCACACTGACCCGCTTTCGAGTTTCATCACACCGTCTAATCTTTTGTTGACAGAAATTTCATTCAGACACAATGTAACAGACAGACAGACAGTTAAAAAAAAATACCTGAATAACCCTTATACTAATTATTCCCAGGTCACAGTCACGCTCACCTGATGAACAGTGAAAAAAAAAAGAAATGGAAGAAAAGAAATAATTCCCTTTTATCCTGCTATAATCAGTAGGACGTGTGTAAATCAGAGCTATTTTTACGACAGGGGGTATCAAGTCCCACTGTACCGACCAGGATGTTATGCGGTGGTGATGGTGGTGTTGTGTGGTGGTGGGGTGGTGGTGATGTGGGGTGGTGGTGATGGTGTTGTGTTGCGTGGTGGTGGGATGGTGGGGTGGTGTGCCTCAGTATAGTGCAGGTGAGAATAACAGTATCAACAGTGACTCTCTTAGAATGGTGTTGGTGAAGCTGTCCAACACAAGATGGAGTGTAAGGAATGTTGTTTTGGGTCTAGCGAGAGTTAAGTCATGTGAAGAACAAGACAGTGGTGTTGGTTTGTCGACGACTGCGGCTTACACACTGATCAAGTATAAATGTAGAGGAAACTATGTATGTGTGTGACGTCCGTAGGTGTAAAGTCTAATGCTACTGACATTTCCACATTAAAAAAAAAAGACAAACTGGATACGAAAATTTACACTGAAAATTATCAACTTTTACAGAAACCTACAGAAAAGATAATGACGTTATCCAAGTTACTACAGACGAAGCGGTGAGTTAGATCAAGTTGTTTACACACGTTCTTCCTCCTCCTCCTCCTCCTGTTGCTGCTCCTTTATCAGATCCAGGGGGAAAATACTTATCTAAATGACACTCACGAATGTCAAGTACGACGTTGACATCTTTCCTTACGCCAAAAAAGGTGAGGAACAAGTGTGAGGAGGAATTGAGGGATGATGACGAGGAGATGGAGGAAGAGTTTCGTTCCAGGAATCACCGTTCAGCTCAACACTCGGGTAAAGATGAAAGTGTCAACGGTGACCATGTTCCAGGAAGATGAGAAGATCACACAGACTCTATCACCATCACCACCACACCACCATCACCACCACACCTCCATCATCACCACCACACCTCCATCATCACCACCACACCTACCACCTTACAACACACAGCCACCACACCTCCACCACACCTACCACCTTACAACACACAGCCACCACCATCACCACCACACCTCCACCATCACCACCACACCTCCACCATCACCACCACACCTCCACCATCACCACCACCTTACAACGGGTCATCCTCCGTTATCGATAAATATCTTGTGTAACTCGATTTATTTGGACTGTCAACATGTCCCCCGAGGCTGACCAGGAGTCATTCATAATTCACTTTAACACCTAAACAGACGTCAGGCCACGGACTCTACAGGGAGTTATCAAGCGTCAACCTTACCTGTGCCGGAGGGACTCACAGAAAACGAAAGGACAGACAGGTAGATGGAAATCAAAACAAAACACGGAAGGATTATCGGATAGACGGGAAAATGGGGATAGTGACGGGTACCATTATGTAATTGGAGAAAAAATGGTGAATCATTTTAGTTCCAGCACGGTGCGGTAGCTCCAGCACGGTGCGGTAGTTCCAGCACGGTGCGGTAGTTCCAGCATGGTGCGGTAGTTCCAGCATGGTGCGGTAGTTCCAGCATGATGCGGTAGTTCCAACATGGTGCGGTAGTTCCAGCATGGTGCTTTAGTTCCAGCATGGTGCGGTAGTTCCAGCATGGTGCAGTGGTTCAGCATGGCGCGGTAGTTCCGGCATGGCGCGGTAGTTCCAGCATGGTGCGGTAGCAGCATGGTGCAGTAGTTCCAGCATGGCGCGGTAGTTCCAGCATGGCGCGGTAGTTCAGCATGGTGCGGTAGTTCCAGCATGGCGCGGTAGTTCCAGCATGGTGCGTTCCAGCATGGCGCGGTTCCAGCATGGTGCGGTAGTTCAGCATGGTGCGGTAGTTCAGCATGGCGCGGTAGTTCCAGCATGGTGCGGCAGCTCCAGCATGGTGCAGTAGTTCCAGCATGGCGCGGTAGTTCCAGCATGGTGCGGTAGCTCCAACTGCGCAGCATGGCGCGGTAGTTCAACATGGTGCGGTAGCTCCAGCATGTGCGGTAGTTCCAGCATGGTGCGGTAGTTCCAGCATGGTGCGGTAGTTCCAGCATGGTGCGGTAGTTCCAGCATGGTGCGGTAGTTCCAGCATGGTGCGGTAGTTCCAGCATGGTGCGGTAGTTCCAACATGGTGCGGTAGTTCCAGCATGGTGCGGTAGAGAGAGTTTAAAAAAAAAGTTGGGCGAAGTAAAAGTTGCAGCGACAATGCACTGATCAGGTGATCCTTCAACGAGACCAGAAACTTTGTTGGGATTCAGGATGGAAGGATGAGGAGGAGGAGGAGGAAGATAAAGGGGTGGGGAGACGGAGAAAGGAGGTGGTAGAGGAGGGAGGAAAGTAAGGGGTGGGAGACGGAGAGAAGGAGGAGGAGTAGAGGAGGAGAGAAGACAGGAGACGTGGGGAGGAGGAGAAGGAGGAAGAGGATAGAGGGAGGAGGAAGATAAGGGATGGGAGACGGAGAAAAGGAGGTGGTAGAGGAGGAGGAAGAGGGGGAAGAGGAGGAGAAGAGACGAGAAGGAGGAAGAAGGAAGAAGAGAGGGAAGAAGAGAAGGAGAAAGGGAGGAAGGGGAAGGAAAGAGGGAAGGGGGAAGGGGGAAGAGAAGGAAGGGGTAGAGGAGGAGGAAGAGGGGGAAGAGGAGGAACGGAAGGAAGAGGAAGGAGGAAAAGGAGGAGGAGGAAGAAAATGGGAGGAATAGCACACCACTTGACAACAGCAGCAAAATATACAGTAAAAAAACACGGGAAGCAGAAAACACATTGACTGAAAATACACCGAATCTACACCCAAGGGAAACAGGTTCTCAGTACACAACCTCAAGACATATGAGGTATCTGTGTACAAGGTGTAGAGGCTTCAAGGTGTACAGATTTCAAGGTATTTCAAAGTAAACTGGCTGAAAATACACAGGATTACGGTACAGACTCAAAGGTACACATAATCATGGTACATAAACTAGAGGTACACATGATCATGATACACAGACTGAAGGTACACATGATTATGGTACACAGGATCACGGTACACAGACTCAAAGGTACACAGGTTAAAGACAGCTCAATAGATGTACTCACATTGTCGATCAAACCCTCCAATGAATTCCCACGTCTGATGTCCCCGCCACCAGTCATTCTCGTCACTCACCTGAAAGGAGAGAAAATACACATGTTGTTTGTACTCGTTTGGTAAAGAAGCTGATATATCTTTGAGCTAACTTCTTCTCGTAACTCACCTGCAGGAAAGAATACAAGGAAAAACACCATTCGTAACATTTTTCTGTGTTTCCGTTTCAAGAAGAAAAAAAAAATGACACAACCCTAACTTTTATTTATTTCTTGCCTTACCTGAAACAAGAAGAAGAACTAGAAGAAATCTTTGTTGGAACGACCTTTCCGTTTGTACCTGTTTGTAAAAAGCTGATGATACACCTCAAAGTTTATTCCCGTTCTTTTTATTGTATTTTTCTTACCTGGGGTCGTTACACGATCTCTCAAGACACACATGCCTTCGGGGACCATTTGAGAGAGAGAGAGGAAGGGGAGGAGAGGGAGAGAGAGAAAGGATAAGAACGGGAGAGGAAGAGAGGTAGGTTGGTAGGTTTACCAGGCAGAGTAGACCATTGCCCAGGAGATCGTGAAATATGGAGAGAGCGTGCAGTGTTAGGCTGAGGAATTCTGCCGCCTGAACAAATCCCAGTTCCTGCCTTTTGATCAAACTTTTTCACTGCTGACAAATTTGTCCAATTGAATTGTCCCAGGATGTAAGGGGAGACCGTCAGCCTTGTTGTACCTGGTAAACTACACACACACACACACAAAGCTTTCAGGAATAACACAATCATATTAGCAGGAAGTTGTCAGGATCACACTCACACACATTATGTAACAAACTCACACCCACAGAACTGTTAAGCTAGGTTTATCTGCTCACTAAAGTAGCAATACTTCTCTTGCCTACTGCTAACCAAGTGAGGCTTACTGCGTGTGTTTACCAGACCGGCACTTACCTCTATGAAACTAGGAAGCGGCTTAACGTCACAAATCGTAACAAGTAGTTTAGGTTCTCGAGCAGCACGTTGGTTACAAAATATCATGGTTTTTGTTAGGATATATCGTTCCTGTTATGGTGTACACGGCGACAAAGACGTCCTGTAATCACTGAAACTATAGTACTGAACAACAGCTAATGACTTGTGTCTCGGGTATAAAGTGTCAACCCCCAACCACGATAATAATACCACTCATAACTACCGCTAAAATATACAACACTGAACGCCATACAAGATCACCTATCGTTAATATGGCAAAATTACTCAACAATAAACAATAAAAGCAGAATTTCTTGATATTTTAAATATATCTTTACAACAGTACACCACAGTAGTGTGTTACATCACCAATAATGTTGTGGGTCCAGCAACTCTCCTCATATGCACTGCTTCTTTACTTGGTGAAGTCTTAAAGTGATTCTGGTGTATTTTATGATCTGAGTTCGAATGGTACATATCCCTAGTGGTCAAACTTAAACGAATGTCATTATTATGCGCGCACACACACACAAGGAGAGGAAGAAGGTGGTGAAGCTGATAGTATTGAGCACAGGAGAAGCGACCCTGACAAAACTTTACTGGCTGCCTGGAAGCTTCTGATTAGAGTGTTGTCATAGTATCAGAAAACTTTGACCTCGCTTGGAAAACATTCAGTGTCTGACGTCTCGAGGTGGCGCTTCCCAGGTTCGGCTGAAGGTGGCATGCCATTCCACGGAGTTAATTTTAAAGATGGGTGTATATGAATGAGCAACTGAATGGAGATGTTGTGACATGCCAGTGTGAATATGCTATGACATTCCATTAACAATATCCCGAATGTCATGTTTTTGAGCGGATTTCTTAACTCTGATTTGTTGATAAAGATTAAAATTATATTCTAGTGGCAGTGTTTTGGTCTGATACCTTTTAACAGCTACACAACTATCATAACAAGGGAATAAAAAATAAACCAGAATTAAAAAAAAAATCAAGCCAATAACAACAACATCCACAACTCTGGGTCAAAATACCTTGTTTCCCAGTAAGATAAAAAAACAGGTCAGAAAAATACAAGAACATTATCAACAGCACCAACAACATCTCTTCTCTCGCTCTAAATAATCTTTGTGTCCTGACGGAGCTAAAAAAAGTAACGGGCACACACACACACACACACACACGTGATGCTCCACCAGCTACCGGGTTTGTTAACCATCAGACAAAAATATGATGACAAACAGACAGACAGACACAGACAGACAGACAGAGGCACTGACAAACACATATCACAGGTCATGATAATATCGCTCTGGTCTTGGCAGTCGACGGATGAAAACTACTTTCTAAATATTTCTAAACGACGAGAAATAAATCAAAGCTGCCACCAGTTTTTTTTTTTTTTACCACACTTATATTTCTACCATAGAATCAAAGTAACTTGTTGAAAATTACTCAGAAAAACAAATGCAGGTGGAAACTCAAAACACTCACCCCGACAGCAGCCATTCATTCCCAACGCCTACTGAAGATATCTAGGACCTATTATTATAGAACTGATATAAACAAATCTAGACACGATGAATAAATCAGACGTATCAAGTAAACACTGCCATTAACACTCACTACATGCTGGTATAGTCATTTGAGAGCAGCAAAATCTCCTCAAGAGACGCTAAGAAACATCTAAACATTACACTAACACATTCCATCAATTTAGGAATGTTGCCCTAAACATTATGAATCTTTAGTCATTAGAGATGAAATGACTCCCTAGAGAACATAATTATACAGTACACTCACTCATAATGTATACTTCTTACGCCTTGGACTTCCTTCACTCAAAGAAACTAAAAAACGGTTTGGAAAAAATTAAGAAATATAATGGTTATAAAAAATAAAATAAAATAATTACACGTATACAAATCCCGCCACCACTACCGCTGCTGCCACCTCCACCAACAGCCCCCGATTCCAAGTCAAAGTGAACTAAACGCGGATGTTTTCAGGCTCACTCGCGGCCCCCATGATGAACATTCTTCGGACACTGGAAATGCTCAATAAGAGACCGACTTTCCAGTTGTGTGAGAGCATCCTGGAAGGTGAAAGAGGACTCCCAATCTCTCCTTTATCCCGACTACATCCAGTAAAGGACTCTCGCCTCTGCGTGACTCGTCTGACTCATCCAAGGGAGGACTT
The DNA here is from genome assembly GCF_018991925.1 of Homarus americanus. Classification (NCBI taxonomy): domain Eukaryota; kingdom Metazoa; phylum Arthropoda; class Malacostraca; order Decapoda; family Nephropidae; genus Homarus; species Homarus americanus. The sequence goes on along the minus strand of NW_024722804.1, from coordinate 652,048 downwards.
TCGCCTCTCTGTGACGTGTTTGGAAAGCTGTGCCATTGATCTCAGCCGGAGGATCACAACAAACTATTCCAATGGATTCCACTTCACGTTAGAGGTATGGCTCCAGGTAGATCTGAGATGATGGCTGGTGAATATTGGGAATGATTCGCAAACGACACGACAAGTTTGTTGCTACTGAGAGAGAGAGAGAGAGAGCCATAAAAGGTGCAGCGGATCTGAAAAGAAAATCCCGTCGCTTTCCGGAGATGGAAGATCTCGGGCTCCGGAACTTGCCTGGGAGCTGTCGAAATATGCGAGCCAGACACAGCCAGCCCGACCATCTGTGTCCCAGCGCCGCCAACTGTGCTTCAGGGTGGCCAATAGTTACCCCAACACCGCAAACCATGTCCTAGCTCCATCCATTGTGTCCTAGCACCAACCATAGTGTCCTAGCACCAACCATAGTGTCCCAGCACCAACCATAGTGTCCTAGCACCAACTATAGTGTCCCAGCACCACCCATTGTGTTCTAGCTCCACTCATTGTGCCCTAGTATCATCCACTGTGTTCTAATACCAACCATTGTGTCCTAACACCATACATTGTCCTAACACCATACACTGTCCTAAACCATCCATTGTGCCGTGGCATCAACCACAGTGTCCTAACACCAACCACATATTTCTACTTTTCTAATTTATTTTTGTATACAGGTAAGATAAGATCGGCTTCATTTTATCAATGATTTATGGTGTACCTCAAGGAACAGTTCTAGGCCTCACACTCTTCATGTCTTCTACCCGCTTGTCTGTCACGCTGATGAGTACTACAAAGTGGTATGCTGCTCACCAACACCTGATGGACTTGTGATTTAGGTTCATGTATACAGAGAACGGAAGTATTACTGTATATGAATAAGATGTATTTTGTTTTGACATTACTATTGACCTTTGTGTATCTTTTCATTAAGGTAATCAAGGTCAGAGTCCATATGGGGTTACATAGCGTAGCGCGAGCATAGAAGCAGTTTTCCTCTGAGGTCTTGTTCATATGGGCCATAACCTTCATATACATTGTACTCCGGAAGCACTGCATCAAATACCACACTACAGCATCATCACTAAATTTACATCTAACTCATTTGATTGAGGTAATTCATTTGGTGATATTAACAATAAAATTATATCCATCAGAATGATGGAATTCTGCCATAATTGGTGGATATTGAAGATTTTACACCATATAGACTTAGAAACCACCACACACATCCCTCATCTAAGTACAAGTATTAAAAACAGTTTTCCTAAAGTTTATATAACTTCAATTTGGTAAGGGTTGTGAATCTGATGACTAAGTTAGTTTGATAAATGACTTCATCACCAATATTTGGAAACAAATTGTATGGTGTATGATTCCAGTTCTCATAAAACCACACTGCGCATGTTACAAGAAAACAAACAAATATATTATAAGTAACTGCATATAAGTCATTTAGACATGATAACCACAAAGTGAATGGTTATGCCAATTCTTTTTTATGTAAGAACTTTCTTTGTCCCTCACCCTCAGGTTCCCCGACCAGCCTACTCAAAACGACCTGGCCAAGTGTTAAGAAATATGGTCCCCCAAAAATAGCATCGTGAGGAATTACAGAACTTTATCCTAATATTTAAACAGACATAACTACTCTACTTGCTTCATCCTTCCGTCTTCTTCTTCTACAAATATTTAATGGTAGATTCTCTAAGCTTGGTCTTCCTATACACAGCCTTCACAATACACATTCTTTGTAACCCACAATTTATTCATGTCCCAAACATCTATTCTTTGGACCTCCCTTCTGCTGAGTACATCTGGCCTTCACGGTTCACAGCACATTTTAATATCTTTCTCCTGCTGGGGGTGGATGGAAACTTGGCACCGTCGCATAGAAGTGAGGATTAAAGATCTGCTATTATCTTTCCACACCACAAAATTGTTTTATTTAGTTTAATTACGAGGCCGGCGCAGCTTACACTCCCTCCCTGCCCAAGTCGTTCTATCCACAACTGTACCTGTTACATTAGTGTGCCGGAAGGACAGTAGTATCGCTATCAAGAAGGCGTGCATGGAGCTCACCAACGCAGGTAGATAGTGCCCTAGAGAGCCCCAGCATCATGCACTGTTTCTCCTCACCAGGAACCCTCCCACCACCCTGATGGTGAAGACAGCATAAAGCAGGTGACAACCAAACCAATGTAAATGTAAATGTATATGCAAACTTTTCGAAGTGGATTTCGTGCACTCTTCAGTATAGCCTCCAACCTCGGCAGCGCCCGGAGGTATTCAAAACCTTCGCTGTGACCTCCTCTGCTGTGACCTCCCGGCTGGAAACTTTGAAAATGTTGAATCTTTGCGGGTGCTGACACATGCGTGGTGTACCTACTCTCACTTGACCAATACAAATAACATAAGTTTGGTATGAGTCAAATATTGTGCGAAAAAATATTAGGCACGTACTCACTGGTCAATTGTGTTCTGGTGTCTTATCTGAGAGTTAATGATTATAGAAAAAGAGTCACATTTGTCGGTCTGAAAATGTCAACGACCGGTAAGTGATTCGTGATATTTAAAAGTTAAACTCTGACAACTAATAACTTACACCAATTTCAGATATTTAAGACACAATAAATATTTACTCACAGATAACGATGGTAAATGATAACTGAAGGATAACTAACTCCTCCACCCCCCCCCCCCTTCCTTAACCCTTCACTCCTGTCTGTAATAAACACTACGGTAGTCCTACATGATAACTACAGCCATATTACACCACCACAAAAGTCTTTAAAAATTACTCAGACTGACCCAAGATAACTAAATAACATGGTGTAACAAGACGTGGTTAGTTAGTCTTTAGATATATTTAAACGAAGTCAAGGTGCCAACACTTAAGCTGCCATTGGGGTCAAGGTGCCAACACTTAAGCTGCCACTGAGGTCAAGGTGCCAACACTTAAGCTGCCATTGAGGTCAAGGTGCCAACACTTAAGCTGCCATTGAGGTCAAGGTGCCAACACTTAAGCTGCCACTGAGGTCAAGGTGCCAACACTTAAGCTGCCACTGAGGTCAAGGTGCCAACACTTAAGCTGCCATTGAGGTCAAGGTGCCAACACTTAAGCTGCCATCAACGTTACTGTCACCACGAGAATATTACTCTACCTGTATTTAACATGTGACTGTACTTATATAGGCCACGTTACCAGTATTATAACACGATCACCACCTGGGGCTTATTGTACGTGTTATGTAACTCTGTATCTGTGGCTGTATCTTACATAATACTTTACGGTTCTCGATAATTACACCAAACTTACTCAACTATATATGACCGTCTTGGTTGTCTCATATTCAATTTACTCACTAAGACACATCAAGGAAATGACTCGATTTATACCATCAAAACATCAAGGATACAACACTTAACCTAACAACAACTTAAGCTAACCTAAGCTAACTTAACCTAAGCTAACCTAAGCTAACCTAACCAAACCTAATCTAACCTAACCTACCTATACGTAAAACTAAAAAAAAATTATATATATACATATCGATCTTTTGTATTCATGCTTCATATAATTCTTAATATCTTACCATCGCAACTATATTATTATTATTATTATTATTATTATTATTATTATACTATCGATACCTTAATAATGACCAAAGTTCTTACTATCATCATCATCATCACCATCATCAATCACCGTCATTCTAACCATTATCATTAGTTGTAATATGACACACCAACCTACATCGTGAACCACCAAATAATTTATCGTCTAGAAAAAAAAAATAATGATCCATAAAACCAGCCTTGAGGAACACCACGACAAGAGTAGTAAGTTCAGCAGTAAAAATATGGCTCCCCCTCCTCCACTTCCCCCCCTCCTCCTCCTCCCCCCTCCTACTCTTCTTCCCCCTCCGTTCCTCTTCCTCCCTCCTCCCCCATCCTCCCCCTCCTCCACGGGTCTGGCCACAAAGGACTACCCGACCTTTGATACACACGATGTCGTGGCCATACCGCCTGAGGGTGTCCGACCACGTTCTTCTGTGTGTGTGTGTGTGTGTGTGTGTGTGTTTTTCGAGTGTTCTTGTATGTTGTGAGCGTGCGTGTGACCGTCAGGTTGTGCGTGTGCGAGAGAGGTTGAGTTTGCACAATCTAGGCAGTAATAATAATGACTTCCCTACGTGACCGTCCAAGACTCAGAGGACTATAACCAGCAACATTATGTACACAAAAGATGGGTAATTATAAAGAGGCCTCGTCAGGTCGGGAGGAGGAAGAAGGATGGTGGAGGGTAGGAAGGGGAAAAGAAAGGAAGATGGGGGAAAAAGGATGAAGAAGAGGGGGGAGTGGGAGGGGGATGGGGAGGAAATGCAGGAGAAGAGGGAAGGAGAGAGAAGATAAGAGGGGGAGGAGTTAGGGGATGAGAAGAGGGAGAAAGGACGAGGAATAAGAGGGGAGGGAGGAGAAGTTAGGTGACAGAAGGAGAAGAATTGTCAGAGTCAAGAGGAGAACAAGAGGAGGAAGTAAAGGTTGGGTGGAGAGGCCTCAGAGTCAGTGGGGGGAGGGAGGGGGAGAGGGGGGAGAGGGAGATACTAAGGTAGATAGTAAGTGGGGGAAGGAGGAGAATGATAAACGACAATACATTATAGGGAAGGTGAATTATGGTGAAGGATGGCATGGATAAAGAAGGAGGAGGAGAAGGAGGAAGAAGCTGAAGGGATGGAAGAAGAAAAATAAGATGAAGAGAACGATGAAGATATTTAACAGAGGGAGAGAGGAAGGAGAGGAAGGAGATGGAAGGGTGAAGAGAGGAAGGGAAGGGGAAAGAGTGTCAGGAACATACACTATAACATTATTAAAATTCATAGCCATAATGTCACCAGATCCTACTAACTCTCCAGGAAGGCCAACACAGTGGTCAAGTACACTTAAAAACAAACACACAACAGCGTACAAATACAGCCAAACACAGATCCAAAACCGTGAACAAACACAAACAAACACAAGGACCCCAACACCATAACGATAAAAGCTTCAGGAGACACACATCACTAACCCTTTACACACCATAACACACCAGCACCTCTCCCTCACACCATAATGGACGTATTATATAGATCTTAAGAGCTACTTATAGAATAGTGGCAAATATAAATACTTGTATATATACTTTGTTTATTTCTTATCCGAGTAGCGTTGGGATATAACCCCACCCCCCGCCATATTTGGTGAGGGCCCTGTGATTACTTTACTTATCTGGTGAGGGCCCTGTAGTCCCTTCACTTAACTGGTGAGGCCTAGCGATTCCTTCTTTATCTGGTGAGGCCCTGTGATTACCTTCCTCATCTGGTGAGGGCCTGTGATTACCTTCCTTATCTGGTGAGGGGCCCTGTGATTACCTTCCTCTCATCTGGTGAGGGGACCTGTGATTACTTTCCTTATCTGGTGAGGGCCCTGTGAGGTGCAGCTACTCATCTGGTGAGGCCTGTGATCCTTCCTTGTCTGAGTGAGGGGCCCTGTGATTACCTTCCTCATCTGGTGAGGGACCTGTGATCCCCTTCATATCTGGTGAGGGGCCCTGTGATTACTTTCCTTATCTGGTGAGGGGCCCTGTGATCCCTTCCTTAACTGGTGAGGGGCCCTGTGATTACTTTCCTTATCAGGTGAGGGGCCCTGTGATCCCTTCCTTAACTGGTGAGGGGACCTGTGATCCCTTCCTTATCTGGTGAGGGGCCCTGTGATCCCCTAACTTAATTAATTACGGGGACATGCCTTCGTCTAGTTATGGGCCCTAGTAAATCTTCATGCACCTAGGGGGCCCTGTCTGATTTATTGCAGTAAGGGCCCCCAAGTTTTCATATAATTAAGAGGGCCCTATTACCATACACTTAAGGTCCCCCATATAAAAACTTCAGGTAAGAAGTTCATTAAACCCATAATTTCACTAAGAGTCACACGCCCAGTCTCCTGTAGCGGCATAAACTCTTCACCGTCCGTACTGTCTGTCTGTCTGTCTGTCTGTCTGTCTGTCTGTCCATGTAACTAAGATTCCAATATATCCCAAGGGTAATTGTTTATCTTTTATGGGGTTTAGGGCCCTTCTACCATCATGTAGTGAGGGCCCATCTACCATCATGTAGTGAGGGCCCGTCTACCGTTAATGAGATGCCCTGCGAAACATCTATATGGAAAGGCGCTCGTCCCCCCCACCATTAAGGCAGACCATCTACCTTGTCTTACCTTTCTCGAATTAAGACGGCCCCATCTACACCCCTGGGACCCAGTTATCCTCGTGGGTAGTGAGGGGAGGAGAACGGAGGTACGGAAGCATGGATGAGAAAGAGAGAGGTGGGGGAGGGGGGGGAGGCTCTTATCCTTCCATGTAGTGAGGAGAACCCCCCCACTCCCTCTCCCACCTCCATCAGGATGGTTCATTTCATCATATTAGCCTCTAACAGGAGACTCGCGGCCTCCTGGAACATTAGGGTGAGTTAGTGGCCCTGTTTTGTGGCGCTCCCGTCTTGTGGTGGTGATGGTGTGGTTGTCTTTAGTGGCCCGGGGCGGTGATGAACATGGTGGTGGTGGTGCAAGGTGGAGGATGGTGCAGGGTATTGGTGATGGTGTGGTTGTTTTTAGTAGGGGAGGTGATGAACATGGTGGTGGTGTAGGGTGGTGGTGGTGTAGGGTGGTGTTGGTGCAGGGTAGTGGTGATGGTGTGGTTGTCTGGTTGGGTATTAAGGTTGAAATCAAGAGGTCATTTCCCCTTCCAATCTCACGTGTAGTGGCCCGTAGTGTGGCGGATTGGGTGTAGTGGCGCGGGTGTAGTGGCGCGGGTGTAGTGGCCTAGGCATCACTGAGGAGGCAGTATCATATCAAAACACCGTCCAGCGGCTGAATCAACAAGTAAAGGCTGGGATCCAGTGAAGGCTCTGAAGTGGCCTTACAATTTACCCTTCCATGCCTGTGAGTCGTGTTCCACCTCCACATTTCTGGACAGTGGTGCCGCATTTCACCTGACCACGACCACTTGACACCAGCGGCGATATACACCAACAAGAATAATGATGGCAGTGATTAAATGCAATGCCTGACTGTCGCGCTACGAACTGAAACTAGATTTTTCGATATAAAATGCCGTGTGTCTCGATATTTTTATTTCCTAGGAAGCTGACGGAGGAGTATCATGAACAGATATAAAAACAGGGGTGGGGAATGCCAGCTCGCCTGTCACTGATTGATGGATGTTTTAGTTTTGGTCATTGTTTAACCCCCCGTCCAGAGATCCCCTTCACTTGACCTCTAATGGTGTTTGAGAAAATTTACCTCGTTATTGTAGTCCCTGGCTGTAGGGCAGTTAAATCGCCTAGGTGTATCTCCAATTATGAGGAAAATTCAGTGAACAAACCCTTGAGAGCCTGGATCATAAACTGGATCTTTCTTGCCTCTTACAGACAACAACACTATCGAGACCTCATTATATGACACCCAACCCGCCAGTCAGTCAGTCAGTAAGTCAGGCAGGCAGGCAGGCAGGCAGGCAGTAATTCATCAGCTAGCTAACAAGCCAACCAGTCATTAGTGAGCTTGTCAGTTATAAACCAGTTCATCACCCAATCATCTCAAGAAAAACTGAACACTTCATCAATTTATCCGTCTGCCCTCCCACCAACACCCCCAACACGAAAATTCATCAAGACCACAAGCCGTCCTACCCACCCCCTCCTCCTCCCCTCAGGCGGGTCACATAGCCACTAAGACCAGTCCCCCAAAACCCTATATATTACTGTATTAAATTCTTCACCCAACCCTAGCTTAACAGAGTACTAGAGTCTCAGAGCAATTTAAGAACCATTGTGAACGTCATCTTTGAGTTGTTGCCTTAAATGAGCCAGAAAGATACGTTATTATATTATCATTTAGGGCCCAGGACAGCACGTAACGGGTTGGCCAGAGCCGCGTCACCCGTCACACCACGACACACACGAGTTATGGTGGTGGTGGGGGTGGTGAGGGGGAGGGGGTAATTTTGGCCTTCCAGACAACTCCCTCCTGCCCCCCTTTCCTCTCTCCCCTCTTGCTTCCTTCCGCTCCACTCCCCCTCTTCCCTTTCCTCCTCTCCCTCTTCATTCTTTCACCTATTCTCTTTCGTTGCTTCTCCTTTATCATTCCACATCTTCTATCGCCTTCATTCCCTTACCTTTTCTTATTATATTCTTTCTTCCACCCCTTCTTCCCTTTCAAAGTCTCCTCTTCTCATTTCTCCCTCTCTTTTTCTCCTCCCTTCCTCTCTCTCCTTCCCCTATTCTTCCCTCCCCCTCAGCTCTCCTCCACCCCACGACCACCAGACCGACACCAGCAGAATGACACGTGTATTGGATATTTCGATTGTCGAATATTGATATCAAATTGGCAGTCGACCTATGTGTGGGTTCTTCCCCTCCCTATTACCATCCTGGAAAAAGAAACTCCCAAAACTCCCACACGAGTTCACATAAATTTCTGCTGGATATTCAAGAGTTATATGGTATATTTTTGCGTGGGGATACAATGTTATTATTTCTACCATTGACGTCAGTTTCAATCGGAAAGGCCAAGCGAGGTATTATATATCCCCTTTATCACTGTTATTTCTCGTTCTATTCTGGCGTTATATCTCGTGGAGGCGGTCAAGGGAGCGGCTAAAAACTCCATTATGTTGACGTTTCCTAGCTTGACGATCACGTTACACCCTGATGAATTTCACCAGGAAAGATAAACACAATTAAAAAAAAAAACGGATCTAATTTATCCGTTACCCTTAGTTTCATTAGAGGGAAGTGAAGCGAGAAATTATGTATCCGCTGTGTTTACTTCTCACTCTGAACGTTACATCCTGACAAAACCACCTAGAGATTTCATTATATTCACCAACATTCATTTCCACATAGAGAGGTCAAACGAGAGACTATATACCCATCATATTTATATTTCTCGCTTGACTCTGGCGGTACAGTAGAGCCTGAAGAACACCATAAGACAAAACGAGGTGACTGTTATTATTATCATCGGGGTTTTGACAGCGTCGATATTTCGTCCCTTCCTACTCATTGATCTGTACTTCCTGGATTTATTAATTATCGCAGGGGAGAGAACAGTAGAGGGAGAGAGGGGGGTGGTGGGGGGGGAGACCAGTGGATATTACCACCACATATTTGGCTCCAGTCGCTCATTTTCCCCATCTTAATGTTACAGAGAAAACCCCAACCAATCAGAGCCCTTCTACCCTCCACCTAAAACCAATCAAGAGAGCGGGTTTGATCCCCTCAAGGGTGTAATCAGTCTGCATATTAATACTCACGGCTTTGTGCTGCCTGCATTTACAATTGGATCTCTCGAGTCCCATAGGCATATAGCGTGTTACCATTACTGAGGACAATAAGCGAAAAAATAGGTACAATAGGCGCGTAATGAATGATAGGCTTAAGGAATATATCAATTATAGGCTGAGGAACTATAATACTTACAGGTAGAAATACATAGGTAGAAGAAATATACCAATTATAAGTACAGGAAACTCTCTCAATTACAAAGAAATTACGTTAATTAAAGGCAGACAATTAACATTTATCCCAAAAAAGGAAAATATTACTAATTACAGGCTGGGAAAGTTATAATTTATTAAGACTAGAAAAATTATTCCACTCACTCAGCAAAGTTAATTAATTATAAGCATAAAAAACCCATTTAATTACAAGCAGAAAACCTATAATAACTACAGGCAGAAAAACCATGATAATTACAGGCAGGTGAAACTGTTAATTACACGCAGGAAAATCACCTGGTATGTTGGTTACAGGCAGAAACCTATCTGAACTACAGGTAAAAAAATTAAGATTAATTGCAGAATGGAAAACTACGAAGTAATTACAAGCCAAAAAATATAGGATTTACAGACATAAAACTAAATATATTGTAGGAACGAACATAATATTGATTACATGTACAAAAGCCATATTAATCAAAGGTACAAAAGCTATAATAATTACAGGTGTCAAAGCTATACTACAGGTACAAGTTATAATAATTACAGGTGAAAAAATATTAATTAAAGGTACAAAAAGCTCTAATTAATCACTGGTATAAAAGCTCCACTCATATTTGAATACCGTCCGAACACTCCTCTTAGATTAGGGCTTTTAACCACATTTGGCTAAATCTTTATTAAACGTCTACTTAAAAGCTTCTCTTCCCCCGTGGATTCCGCCATTACCACCCCCTCCTCCCTCTACAGTCCCCGGCCTCGAGTTCTCCAAGATGCGTACGATGATTTTTTTTTTTCCCTGAACTGGAGATGTGATACGTACGCTTGCAACCGGTTCACCCACGCTACAATGGTGTTAGAACTGAACTAAGACTTTATCATGATTAGATACGTTCTTTTGGCACCAGTTTAATGAGGAAAATTAAACGTAAGAGAATTTGAGAATTTAAAGTCTACATTCTAAAAGTTCCTTCCGTTAATTTTTTTTTACTCTAGTTGAAGGATACATGGAAATATCTACATCAGTAATAGCAGTTTCAGTTTCATCGCCAACTTAAGTGTCAATGCTTAGACGAGACAGCTGGATGTGTTCTTAAAATACTATAATGCTGGAAGGTTTAACACGCTGGTTTTTAACTATACAAACCCACGATCAACATACCTAGTTATACGTAAATTAATATTTTGGCCACAACTGAGAGATAAGAACGGGCACCGAGTTATGGCAGAGGACAGGTACATTTACAACCTTTTAAAGTCGATTGAGTTTAATATCTTAAAGTCTCAGTGGATGTTAAACGATATTTTGGTGTAATAATTGACTCGAAGTATGAGTGAGTCAGGTAAATATATTTTAGTCGAGTCACAGGACATTTTCAGAGACATTTTGGGGTCCCGTAGATAAGTTCGGTGTGGCAACAATCTGGGAGCCATCACTACCTACGCTCCGCCGCGTTGATTGTTTACATCACGTTCTTGTTGTTGTCCCCTCCTCCCTGGGCACCAGAGCGGCACTGTTCCGCTCCCCTGATACCGACTGACTCACACACCCCCTCCCTCGACACCACCCTCCTCCCTCCACCCTATACAGCGACCCTCCTCCCCTCATCAGACACCCCTTCACCGCGACCCTCCTCCTCCTCCCTCTTCCCTCCACCCAATACCCTCCATTTTTCACTGCTATCTTTCATCATGATCCTCCACCCTCCCTCATCAGTGACCCTTCGTACCTCACCTTGACTGTCTATCCTGCACCAAGACCGTTCATCCTGCACCAAGACCGTTCATCCTGCGCCATGACCGTTCATCCTGCACCAAGACCGTCCATCCTGCACCATGACCGTTCATCCTGCGCCATGACCTTCCCTCCTGCACCATGACCTTCCATCCTGCGCCATGACCTTCCATCCTGCACCATGACCTTCCATCCTGCACCTTCAACATGGACCTTCGCCCCTCCACCGCCACCCTCCGTCAGGATGTAGCACAATCACCACAACTATCATCCCTCAGCACGACCCTCCACTAACCCCTCCGTCAGGATGTTGCACAATCACCACAACTATCATCCCTCAGCACGACCCTCCACCTATTACCAACAGCGCTCGGGGGAAAAAAAAAAAACTTGATTAAGCCATTTATCTTACAAGATAAATAACACAAATTTTAGTCATCTGATTGGACCTCGTATTTGGCTGTTAGTATAAATTATCCCCAGGTATAGGTAAGGCTAATGACTTAGGTAGCGTATGATTTAGGTCCTAGTGAGTTATGACAAGACTGCTGCATTTACAACGATTTACTTAAAACATTTTCATTGCCATTTCACACATTTTGTTCAGCACCATTAACTTTAATCTGCCTAAGCGGCCATGTATACAAAGGAGCGTCACTTGTACTTACTGGATATCACTCGTAAACACAAGAGAACGAGGGAGGGATTTTTCCAACCCTGCACCACCCTCCTCCCCCTCACCAAGACCCTTCACTAAGACCCTCCTCTCTCCCTCACCCCTCACCAAGACCCTCCTCTCCCTCTCTCTCCTCACCAAGACCCTCCTCTCCCTCTCTCTCCTCACCAAGACCCTCCTCTCCCTCTCTCTCCTTACCAAGACCCTCCTCTCTCCCTCACCCCTCACCAAGACCCTCCTCTCCCTCTCACTCCACTCTCTACCTCATTATCCCGAGGGTATGCCTCCCCCTCCCCCCAGGCTATAAACAGTAGCACACTATAAACTAAATGTGATGAACCGTATAATGACTTTCTTGAACAATTAAACAAACCACCTTCCCTAAGGAGGGAGAGACACACACACACACACACACACACACACACACACACACACACACACACACACACACACACACACACACACACACACACACACACACACAATAATAGCCTGTTGGAGCTGATGCCATGGCTATATTAAACAAGTTACTAACGTGTAATATTCTCTCTTTAATTTCCTTATTTGTAATTAAATGGCTCCAGAGTTCGGTTGGTAGAGAGATCATATGGTCTCCCTGGAAGCTGTAAGGTATAGGGGGTTCGAAGGACAGGGTTCCCTCCCAGTACACTAATACCCACCCAGGCACCCAACACCATAGCTGGAAAGATCTAGTACAATAGGGTGGTGACCATTCCCCAAGTTTTAATACCTTGACCTTTGACCCCCCCCTCCCCCCCAGCACAGCTCTACAGGTTGTTATATTATCTCAAACATGAACACTATAACGCTCTCCGTTATTGAGTTTGTGAAGTTATATAATTGACCCTTAAATAAGCATCTCTGTCCACACTACTCATCCATGTGGCGCCTCAGTGACTATATGATGTGCTTTGTGGTAATTTCAGTACACTATTCCTGCCTTACTTACTATGACTATTACTACTGATACTATTGTTGGTATATCTAGTCTATTACCTCTGCTTCACTAACCCCACTACCTGTGTTTATCTGGACTGTTCGTTTTAATTACCTACTACCTGCGGTTTCCTAATTCTCCCCTTTATTCCAACATCTCATCTACTTGTGGCTTTCTGACCCACTCCCTGTGCTTACCTTCCAATTACGTGTTCCTTGACCCATTCTCTGTGTTTACCTTCCCATTCCCTGTGCCATCACCCCCACTCTCTGTGCTTATATCCCCACTCACTGTTCCCACACCTCATTCTGTGCCATCACCCCCACTCTCTGTGCCAAACACCCCACACTGTTCTCATACCTGACTCCCTCCCTGTACACACCTGCTACGACCCCTCATAACCAGGTTTATACACACTTTCTCTTCATCATTGTCTCTTTGAGTTTGCTATCATTCACACTTATCCTCTCCTAGTGACTTTACCACCCACTTTCATCCTTCACTGCATCTCCTCCTCTCCTCTCTTCATCACCATCTTCCCGAGGTTTTTCACAACAGTTTAAAAGACGATGGAAGATATAGTGAAGAGTTACGTGCACCCTTCCCATAAATTACTACTACTACTAATAATACTAATAGTAATATAATAGAATAGTAATAATAATAATAATAATAATAATAATAATAATAATAATAAATAAATAAATTACACGATTAATAACACTAAAATCATACCAAAAATAATGACACATATAAAAAATAAAAATAAATTCATAAATATCCGTCAGCAGAATGACTGTATATACTTTTAAGTCATTGCAGATATTATTTCTGGGATGAATCCTTTGACCTGTGAAGCACCTGTAAGGGCCCTGGAGTACCCACAAATTACTATTAAAAAAAAAACATCTTACAGTGACTCGGTATGATAATGAGTTTATTACCAGACCATCAATGAAGGTAATAGATAAACCCTTTCCCCCCTTCCGAAATCCTTAAACCGTGGGGCCAAAACTCTGGTGAAAGAAAATAGAAAATGGTAATTATAAAAACGGCCAAGATATTCACAGCATGGAACCGTATACCACATTTCATTTCCATTCAGGTAGTCTTTCTGAAGTTACTGAATGGAAACATTTCGTGTGGACTGGCCAAGAGAACGGTAGCCCTCTGTATCTCGTCGTGAAAACCGTACGAGGAAACTATCTCTCTCAGCCACCGTGTTATGTAACTCGTATTAAACCAAGACAAGGCGTACAAATCCTCACCACGTAAAATCTGAAGTTTCAAATCTAATGCCGTGGCGCTAGCGTATGATGGCGCAGCACCACTGTTCCATTATCGGGGAAGAAGAACTCTACACCTCGTACCCTCACCTTCTCGCTACACATTTCAGCACCATAGTGGCGTTTGTTCATATTCTTGGGGGACATTATGGCACCCCTTGGTGTCTCGTAATTCTCAGCCCCTTTTGCCTGTGACCATTTCCATCTCATGGTGTATAAAAGTTGTTTATTCTTACGACCTGTTCTTACTCTCTCATCCCTCGTCGTAACACACATGTAAGTTGCACTTTTCTCTAAGTGTTCTCAATGCGTCTTCTCATTTACTGTGAGTGCTACCATACCCATTTTCTGTGAATGTTTTCTGAATGTTAGCATTTTCTGTATATTCGCATTTTCGTGATTTTTTTTTATATTAGACCAATTTTATGTGATTATTATTATTATTATTATTATCATCTGTGTTCTTCCTTTTATGCCCCACCATAAAACACTGTATGATATATAGCAATAACCTTACCTGTCTGTCAATACCTAATACCACTTCCATTACCTAACCTTTCAGACGCCATCGGGATCGAAATATATAACTTGGCACACAGGTTAATAACAAAGATGGTCGAGGTTAAATTTAATAACAAGAGAATTCCAACTTTATGACTTGGTATTTAACAGGTAGTAAACATCACCTATGTCTCTATGTAGGAGTTATCATGTGTGTGTGTGTTTCATTCTCCTGTTATTTTTATTATACTTATTCTCCCCTTCGTCCACATTTCCTATGATTATACTTCGTGGTGTATCTCTCTTTTCCAGGTCTTATTTTTCTTACTTTTCTTTAGGTTATTCTCCGTCTTTCATTTTCTGTTTGGACTGTCTCTAGTTTTCTTTGCTTATACTTCCTTCGTATTACATTATTTTGTGTTTTTTCCTGTCTCTCTCATTTTGTAGTTATTCCTATATTCTATCTTCTCTGGTTTGTCTTTTTATGTTACCTATTTTTTGGTGATTATCGTATTCTTTTCTTTCACACTTTCCTTTCTTCCCTCTCTTCTTCCTCTCACTCTTTTCTATCCCCTTCCTTGTCTTTCCCATGTCTTCCTCTTCTCTACAATGTCCTCCCTCTCCTTTCCAATTTCCTCTCTCTTCTCCTTTCTTCTCATTTCCTCCTTCCTCTCCCCCATTTCCTTCTTCCTTCCTCACCCCGCTATTTCCTCCTCACCGGATATTTTAGGCTAATCTCCCCCTCCCACCCCAAGCCTGTCATCTCCCCCCCCCTTCCCTTCCCTTCCCTTCCCTCTCTCCTTCTCCACTATCTTGTCTCTGCTTTTATCGACTGTTCTCACTCTATCCCCTCTATCCTTCACATCTTTCCCAATTCTCTCATCTATCCCTTACCATGATCAACACTGTCTTCTTCATCCCCCATCCAGTACTTTATCCATCCATACGTCATTATCCCGTACTATTCCCCATCCCTATTCTTCACTTCCAACATTATCCACAGGTATCATCCATCCCTCTCACCCTTCTTGTACCGTCATCCATACCTCTCTTCTATTATCATCCATTATCATTCACCATCCGTATCCACTCCCACTACCTATCCTTCACATCCAACGTCATCCACAGGCGTCATCCATCATCTCTCTCATGCACCAATATCCACTACCATTATCCATCACCAGTTTATCATCCATCTCTCTCTCTCTCTCTCTCTCATGGTCACCTTCCTTCTCCTCTTATCTCAATGATTATCCCCTCTCTCTTACCTCCTCTTCTCCTTTCAGGTGCTCTTCATTTCACTCCATCCTCATTATTCCTGGTCACTTTCCCTCCTCTTTCTTCCTCCTCCTCACACTTTTTTCTTCCTTGGTCAACTACTCTTCTCTCCATCACTCTTCTTCCCTTTTCAATTATTTTTCTCCCCCCGGTCACCGTCCTCTCATCCTCCTTGCTTTAAAAAATTATCCATCTTTTCTCCCCATCACCCCCCTCCCCCTCCTTTCTGTAATATTTTCCTCCCCTGGTCACCTTTCACCCCTCCTCCTCCCTCTTGGTCATCTCTCCTCCTCCTCCTCCGTGCCCCTGGATGGAGGCCTCGAGGGACAACAAACACTCCAACAGGCTGAGAGGGGCCACTCCTCCCCTTCACCCGGTGCCCCTCATGACTCATGCTTCTCCTGCCACAAGCGAACGCCACACCTGGTAGAAGGCGGGCGAACGTTCGTCTAAATGTAAATTCCCTAATTGTATCATTACGAGTGAAGATGAACGCCCGGAGTTACTGATCGTTCGCCTTGGTGCTGTTTTTTTATGGTTGGGGGTTTGTCTCCACGAGGGATTCTCTCAATGGAAGGGCCAGAGAAAAAAGAGAATTTATAATTGGGTGTGTGTCGTAAACTGCGGCGGGCCTCAACCAACCAGGACCACACAGAGAGCCTCAGATCAATGCTCCACGTTCCATACGGCTGATCAAAATACAATTATCCGCTAAAACACCCGAGGGAGCCTTTGATGTAAGATCTAAAGATACTTCACCCCGCTCTCACATATTTTACAATGTCGGGGAAAAACACTCGCCCACGACCAGAAGGGAGGAGGGCTCTGTGGCCCTCCTCTTGGATAATTCAATCACGACGAGCGATAGTAAAGCTTGCGTCGCCCTCCTCAGGCACTGAGAATAACAATGAGTTTGTAGGGGGACCAGGCTCCTTCTGGCGTCTTACTATAGGGGATCTGACCCTCTACGGCGTTCTCAGGAGGGATCTTATCTTGCAATATGCTCTGATGCGATATTTGAGCCTTTATTATGTTCCTGGAGGGGATCTCACTCACTGAGGTGTCTTCCTATCGAGGATAAGACCCTTCAAGCTCTTTTTATAAGGCATCTGAACCTTTACTATACTCCTGTAGGGTGATCTCTTGCGAAATAGTCTTCTTGTAAGGCATCAGACGCTGTAGTGAGCTCTTATTCAATATCTGATGCTTTTGTATGTAAGAGACTTTCATTCTTATTGGTGTCTTCTCGTCGGGCAAGTGACTATAATAAATTCTTCTGGAGGATCTGATCATGTTGTGATTTTACCGAGGCTCTAACCCTGCTGTGTCTTCTTGCAGTATTTTTATATGGTATCTGACCCAGCAACGTGTTCTGCATAGGATCCAACCCTACATTGTGTTGGTGCAGGGGACCTGATTTTATGAGGGGTCGTGGTAAAAGGTATTTCGCACTCCACGATTTAGCTTTATTGGAATCTAACCATTTTCAACTTTAGATATTTAAAGTATCTAGAGGGATACCAAGATCCAGAGGCAGTGAACCACGTGATCAATGTTACCCAGTTTCACACAGCATATAGAGGCAAGGCAACAGTCCCGTAATCATAAGACTGTATATTCTTCTCTTCCTCTTCTCCTACTCCGTTCGCCATGCTGTCCTTAACACTTGTTCGTATTCTGGCCACCTCAACCTACTACCAACTAAGTTTCGTTTAAAATATATTTAATTCCCATTTTATCTCTCAACATTTTTCTCCCTTTTAATTTTAAAGTCATTTGGACTCAGTCGCCTCAGTAATAATGTAACAGTACCCAGACCATAAATATCGCCACACGTCTTTTGTTTGATATCTTTATAATGTGTTTTCGTATGATTTCTCCTTTTCTACATACTAAATCATCAGCAAGGATCTTCCTCCTCTACCCCTCCCTCGTACTACCATCATCTTTCCTCATTGCCTCTCCCATATATTCAGAACTACCAACAAGCTAAATTACATTGACATTCACCTCTGACAATCAACAATTCTACATCATTCACCTCACCAAAATCATCTCTCTACATTCCTTCCTGTACTATCACCTTCCTTAAAGCTAATTACAGTACCAATATAAACTAGAGAAAGCTTAAAACCACTTCCCTGACTAGGCCTAACACTCATCTCAAATTCTTCGCGTCTTCCCTCCATTCTCACTTCTACCAATACCTTTACTCTGTTTATAAAATCCTCCTCTTCACCTCTTCACCTCATGGCTCCAAATGTCTCGATACACCATCATACACCTAACATGAATAAACCTAAAGAGCCTATTCTCATTCTCTTTCCCATTAATTATCTGACATTAAGTAACCCATTATGTTTGCTCCATTTCCTTCGGCTGGTTCTCCATTATCCCGTTTATAATTCCTGGGTATTTAAGATCCACTCCTCACAACTTTAAGGACTGGGTGAGTAAAGTAACACCAATATGTCATTTTAGTTTCCATATTTCTCTCTATCTTTCTATTTTAGAGTCACTAGGCACGTTATTTTAACAGTATCCCCCTGGCCATAAAACACATACACAAACACACACACCCGTCAACTAAAACACACAAACACCCATCTACTCCACTCAACTCCTGTTTGTCCAGCTGCTCCCATCAACTCCACAGTCAGTTTGATCAATTCCACCTGCCTGGATCTCTCTCTCTCTCTCTCTCTACTTCCTCTCTCGTTATTTCCTTCACCTCTTCATCACCCCATCCCTGTGTGTGTGTGATATCTCTCGACTTTCTTTTTCCCTCTGTGGGTTCACCAGCTCTTCAAAATATTCCTTCCACGCTTCTAAAACCACTGCACTGTGTTTTTGTTCTTTAGTAACGGTGATGGAACTAAACGATCCTCACCCCTGCCTCTTGTCTTCTCAGCCATTCCATACATTCCTCTCATCTTTTAACTCACGGACTTTTTCCTTCATTACCTTCCCCCTACCCTCCCCCCCCTTCCCTGGATCTCTATCTCAGTACCTCCTCTTCTTCCTCACTTTCCTTCTCTGATTTTTTTTTCCTGGCGTCTTTCATCTCCCCAGCTACTTTCTCATTCTACCTTATTCTACGATCATTTTTGTTTTTCCCCCTGTTGTATGGAAACTCAGGGTGTGTTCTGAGTTGTATCGCCTAACATGTGACCATAAATGTTTCCTTGATAAATGTTTAATCTCTCACTCACTCTTTCCTTACTTTCCTCTCTAGGTCTTCCCCTCTCGTCTCTTCTATACTTCCACCACCTAATTATCCTCCTCCCCCTCCTCCTCTTCGTCTATTATTTTTGTTTCCTTCTCCAGTTATCACCTTAGACATCAGTGCTTTATGCTAGGGTGTAACTCTGCTCTCCTGTGTGTGTGTGTGTGTGTGTGTGTGACTCTTTTTGAGAGGAACAAATTTGCCACTGTCAACTTGTTCCTTGACAGTGGCTCTACCTGATCCTATCCTCCTGCTTAGAGCCCCGTTCACTGTCAGTATTACACTATTATTATTATTACTATTATTATCATTTTTATCATTAGCAATACTATTATTTATTAACTACGACTGTGTAAGATTTAAATGTTTTTTTTCCTATGCTAATTGAAAGCGCTTTTACATTATAACAAGAAACTAAAAATTCTTTATAATGTGTAAGTTCAGTTTAGACTTCTCATAAAGCACAATGTTTGAAATGGAGGCAGGAGGACGAGGATCTCCCACGGGTGTTAACCAAGTGCCAAACACGTCAAGCAGTGCCTGGGGCCACCACCACGCTTCGCCCTAAAATTTTGTAAAATCTTTCGATGCACGATACTAAAATGTGTCCACAGCACCGAGGGGGGAAAGATGAAATGAAACTCAATAATAAAAAAACAATATTTGTAAAAAAAAATAAATAAATAAATAAATGCAAAAAAAAACAATTTAATGATTAATGTTTAACCATAAAAATTAAGAAAATAATAAATATTAAATTCTCTCGAGGGAGGCACAAATTACTGAACAAAGTAACATTAAGAGCGAACCTATAAATTTAGTTTGTATATTTTCACTTTTTGACAGTCAGTTGTACGGCGGATCTAAAGACTGTTGCTCCATAGAGACCAACTGGGAGCTGGTGAACCTTTGTGGTCCATTTATTTATTTACGATTTTTATAGCCTGGAGGACAGGAGATACAGGCCACTCTGCCGCTCACACCTGAAATATTTACGACTCGAACACAGAGTCAGTCGGGTGTCACGCATCACACAACCTGAGTTATACTGCACACAAATATATAAACCCGTATTGTATATAAAACCTCTTATAATAAACCAAAATATAATGGCTAAGAGTATCGAAAAAAACCCACAGATAATATTAACCAACACAAAGAGAATTGTTAAATAATGTAAACTCTTACAATGATAAAATATAACCATTTAAGTATAAACAAAATGCAACGTCTTACAGTAAGAAATAATACAACTCTGAGTTTAGATAATGAATAAAACAGCCCCATAAGTATTAAGTCCAGGCTGGTCTCGGGAGACTCATCCCAGACACACACCTTGGCGCCCAGTTGCTGCAATTCCAGGTATTGAAAAACAAAAACATTACTACAACATATTTGCCGACCTCACGCCATGTGATGTAACGGAGGAATGTTTCTTTAGAAAACTACATCATGGTAATGGTATGAGATTAACTACCTACAGATCTATATAGAATGTCTGTTAACCAAAACATCAATACTGTATTCTATTGTGTCAAAATTATGAAGTAATAGTAACATTTAGAAGCACAAACCCATATTAATATTTAAGACTAGATAATAACAATAATTTATCAATTATCAACAATAACCAGGAAGTAGTTACAGTACAACTTCTCTACCTGGTGACGACAGCAGTGAAGTACACCGACTCTGGGCCCGACACGAGTAACACCACTTTTAAACCGGGATAAAACTGGCGACATATCTGGAGCGTCCCTGGGAGGTGCCCGTCTCTCGGCTGATGGAGACACGTCGCAGACACTCGTAAATTATTTATAGCTACTCCCTCCTCTCCTGAAACTCTGATTTTTATATCTCGAGTGCGTGAGTTAACTCGTGAGGTGGTGTATTAGAGGGCGAGCCAGGGGTGGGAGGTAGGCAATGACAGGAAAGGAGAGTATAGGACTGGGCAGGGATGTGGCTGGGTAGGGAGGCAGGGTGTGGCTGGGTAGGGAGGCAGGGTGTGGCTGGGTAGGGAGGCAGGGTGTGGCTGGGTAGGGAGGCAAGGTGTGGCTGGGTAGGGAGGCAAGGTGTGGCTGGGTAGGAAGGCAAGATTCAGAAAGGGTAAAAAGCGAGTGAGAGTAAGGCTGGCACGGGTAGGAGGTAAGCACTAATACGAAGGGATAGAGTAGAGCTAGGAGGGGTAAGGTAGTTCATATGTTAGAGTTAGGAAGTTGGTTGATATAGACAAGAGAGGAGGAATATGTGCGACTGAGAAAGATAGACGAGCAATGTAGTGGGGGTTGAAGGAGGTTGAGTAGAGCAAGAGATACTGAGGTTGGGAAGAACAACGTAGGGATGGTAAAAGTATATAGGACGTCTTGGAGTTGAGGAAGGGTAGGATGGGGGATATAGTGGGGCTGGGAAGGGGAGGAACGGGGAATGGTGGGGAATCAGGAAGGGTGGAGGGGAGAGGGGGTGGGGGGGATTTAAGAGACGCCAGCAAAGTCCGTATTCTCAAAAGACTAGTATTATGACTTTTATGCGTAGTTTGAGATGCATTATTTATCCTAGGGCACAAAAGTTACATAAAAAAATTACACCATATTTACTCTGAGAGATTACCTGAACTAGATACCTTCGCTTAGGGGGGGGAAATAACATAGGGGTAAAGATTCTATTTTAATTCTACGATAATATTGTTTGTCACAGGGTAATTTTTTGATACTATTACTGGATTTTTTTTTTTTGTGATTTAGGTGAATTAATTAAGTGCATTTTTACGTAATCAGTTACGAGGAATTGTCATCGTACGAATCTCTGAGAACCAGGGAACAGCAGGACACAACGCGGGTGGACAAGAAGTAACAAGTTGTCTGGCACTGCTACGTGTTCCCCGCCCGAGTCAGCTGTTCATCTTCATTATGCCTGACTGTTGTATTATCCAGTATTTAATTCATTTTTATTTTTTGGGCCAAACTGGAAGAAAAAATATTCCGTATTTTTTGTGTAATTTGCGGCAACAGAATATCGAGGACAGAGAAACGGTTCAAACGAGTAGACAGATAAAAGGAAATCAGTCTCATAATTTCTTCCTCTCCCCACACTTGGGTTCATGGGTAGAGCCGAGCTGACTCACGACCGAAGTAAACAGCGTATGGGAGAGCAAGAGTTGGATATATACAGCCATGTTGAATTAAGAATAACATGATAGAGTGAGATGCAACAGTGCAGGACCGAGCGTGATATAGAGGGCAGAGAAAGGTGGACCAAAGATGGGAGAGGAAAGGTGTGGGAGAGGAAAGGTGTAGGAGAGGAAAGGTGTGGGAGAGGAAAGGTGTGGGAGAGGAAAGGTGTGGGAGAGGGAAGGTGTGGGAGAGGAAAGGTGTGGCAGAGGAAAGGTGTGGTAGAGGAAAGGTGTGGTAGAGGAAAGGTGTGGAGAGGAAAGGTGTGATAGAGGAAGAAATAAGGTCCTGGCCGAGTGATGACCTGGTGCACCACTTATTAATACCTCATCCCATCATTACCGGGCGAGACGTGACGCTGTTCCCACCACCATTACCAGCAACACAGCCCCGTCACGGCTGTTCCCTACTACTTGTTCCCTCCGCACTGCAGTGGCAAGTTAAAATCCTCCCCCATATTTCACACACATAACGTCGAGAAAGGACTATATACGTATGCATAAATAATGAAGCCGAACGTTTCAAGGCTCGAAGCTCCACTTCTGGTTTTCTCAGACGCCGTCAGGGAGACGGAGAGCTACAGCTGAAAGCTTTGAGTTGGTACCTTGCCAAGAGCGTAGCTTTTCTTGCCTGGCGTTGGCGTGTTATTGTTTCCCGTAATGAGAGTGTATCCTTGTGTATCGCTGTCAGCCTCTGAGGTTTTCGGCAGGTGGGTGTGAGCTCAGGTTTGGTGTGGCTGCGGTGAGCATTTGTTATATTGTATCTCCTCCAGTGTGTGAGGCTTCCAGTGTACCTCTCCAAGCTTGTGAGATTTCCAGTGAATATCTGCCAGCCTTCGAGGTTTCTGATGTGACAGCAAGAACAGCAAGGACAAAATGTGACGCTTTAAGTAAACCAAAGCAAATGTTTGACAATTTTCTCGGTTTTCAATTCCTCAGTGTCGAGGCTTCCTGTGACCGCTGTGTTATTCACCGTGTACAGGACGCTGTGTGTGTGTGTGTGTGTGTGTGTGTGTGTGTGTGTGTGTGTGTGTGTGTGTGTGTGTGTGTGTGTGCGTGCGCGCGCAAGTATTTCCTCGTTATTATCTTTATCTAGCAAGTCTTTCCCCTCTAAGGTGTCCCGACTCGTTACCGAAACACACTCCCCCTTCACTGGCCTTCCTCCACTCACTCTACCTACCTGTACACTACACCAACCTATACTCTCCAATCATCCACTAACTCTGTGCTGCTTCCTGGGGGATCATATCCTTTCCTTCTACTAGTGAGTCCTTCACACCGTCCTTCTATGTCTTCCTTGGGTTTTTACTTGCCTTCCTACACGATATTTCCCTCTCCTTCCTTCCCCATCATCCACCTTTGAGTCCTACATTCATATTTATCCAATCTTTCAGTTCCCATTCTCTCAATATGTCGACCACACCACCCAAGGATGCCCTGATCAGCTCGTAGCTCTCACAATAAATTAATGCTCATCTTTAAATGAAGCTTCGTTTATTCATGCCCTTACAGCTTGGGTTAAAGTGATTATATTACGGGTTACAGTTCTGAGTTAAGGTAGAGGTTAAAGTCATGTCTCGTCTGGCCTCATTAATGGCTGTGCTATCTCTGTTCACCTCCCGTCTAGTTAAAGTCTCTTGGGTGTTGTGGTGGGGGAAGGAGAGGGGGAAGTGGTAGGGGGAGAGATGGGTGTAGGTGGAGGTAGGGGGAGGGGGCACAGTTCACGGTCAATAGAATCGCTGCACATAGCTGTTTCCGGATTTGTATATATTAACGCAAAGGGGAGAAATCCTTGAGCTTGCTAAAACTCACACACATCCGACATCCTCTTCTCACTGCAAATTTGTAAGCAGGAGAATACTGGACCCCGGGAATAACACGGATGAATTCTAAGATTTGACGTTTTTCAAAGAGGATCAGGTTAATTATATGCAAAGGAAAGAACGCGCTGGAATAAACAAGTGGCCTAGGTTAATGCTCTTGTGTCCGTCACATTCTAGGTATAATATCTGCTTTTTAATACAGAGACATGCGGCTGGTGTTGACGGCCGCTCCGCAATTATGCACATGCGTTATGGACGTCAACTAGCAGCCACCGTTGACGTGTGTATGCATATATACACTGTAATGCGCTAAACTGTTATTTTCTGCATTCCAACTTACGAATTTAATAAACTGAATAATCTTTTTGGTATTAATTTCAAGTTGGCTTGCAGGCTGGGAGAATAATTAAGGCAGCGGTGGGGAGAGGGGATGGGGTGGGGGGGGAGGGGAGGTGGGAGGTGAAGAGAGACGTGGGGTATTGGATATACACTAAGCGGAGAGACACAAAGAGGAGTGAAAGTGAAGGAAGAATTCAGCGTGTGGCCTCACCTTACAGTGGGGAGGATGTGGTGAGGAGGGGGGAGAGATAAACTGAGAGATTGGTGGGGAGAGGGAGGGGAGGATGATGTAGAGTCGAGGGGTGATAAAACGGGAGGAGGAGAAGGAGAGGTAAAGGATGTAATGGGAGGAAAAAGAATTGACATTGCAGGATGAGGAAGAGAGAATTAAAGAAATGAGAGACAAAACAATCAAGGTGAGACAGTGAGAGGGAAGACAGGTGGAAGTTAATGAGGTGAGGCGGACAATGAGGGAGAACAAGCACAGGGAGGAAGGACATGTGAGAGGAGGACAGGGTGGGAGGACAAAGAGAGGAAAGGACAGGTTGAGGGGAGAGGATGGGAGGGGGACAGAGGGGAGGACAGAGAGGAGAGGTAAGGAGGACAGGTGAGGGGAGGAGAGGTGAAGGGAGGACAGGTAAGGGGAGGACAGGTGAGGGAGGACAGGCAGGGGACAGAGGGGAGGACAGGTGGAGGAGACAGGTAAGATGAGGACAGGTGGGGGGGAGGAGAGGTAAGGGGAGGAAGGTAAGGGAGGACAGGTGGAGGGGAGGACAGGTGAGACAGTGGGAGGAAGACAGTGAGGGGAGAACAGGTAAGGAAGAACAGGTAAGGAGGACAGGTGAGGGGAGGACAGGTAAGGGGAGGACAGTGAGGGAGAACAGGTAAGGGGAGGACAGGTGAGGGGAGAACAGGTAAGGGGAGGACAGGTGAGAGGACAGGTGAGGGAGAACAGATGAGGGGAGAAGGAAATCAAGGTGAAGAAAAGTTAAAGCAGTGGTGGGGAGTGACGTAGGTGAAGGTAGACTTAATTAATTTAGAGAAGGTGTGTGGGAGGAGAAATAAGAGGCTTGGGGAGACAGTGAAAGGGGAGAAAACTTGAGGATAAGGGGAAAAATGTGGAAAAAATTAAGGAGATGGGGAGAGACTAGGAAGAAGAATTGAGGAGATGGAGAGAGAATGGGGAGAAGAATTATGAAGGTGGGGAGAGAAACGTTTGAGAATTAAGAAGGTGGGGAGACAATTGGGGAGAAGAGTTAAGGAGGGAGAGGAGAGAGAGAGAGAGAGAGAGAGAGAGAGAGAGAGAGAGAGAGAGAGAGAGAGAGAGAGAGAGAGAGAGAGAGAGAGAGAGAGAGAGAGAGAGAGAGAGAGAGAGAGAGACCTTATCCACCTTTTACACTTCGCCACCCTAATGATTTCAGATTTTTCAGGGATTTAATGAGACGTGTTAGCAAAAAAAATATATTTTCTCAGGGGACACTGGTATGTTGACTGAGGAAGAAGGGGGGAGGGGTAAGAAATAAGGGAGAGAAGAAGGAGAGATGAGAGAAACATGTGAATAAAGAGAGAGAACTAGGGAGAAGAAATAAGGGGTGAGGGGAGAAAGAAGGGGGAGAAATAAGGGGAGAAATAAATGGGTGGAGGAGAAAGAAGGAAGAAATAAGGGTGAGGGAGAAAGAAGGGAAGAAATAAGGTGAGGGAGAAAGAAGGGAGAGTAATTGCTGCAGAAAACAGAGGGTGGGGAAAAGTAGGGCGAGGGGATGAAGAAGGGAAAAGTAGACAGCTGGGGAGACGGTGTGGGAGAGGGGTGGGGGGTGGGGGAGACTGACAGATGGAGGACAGGACGGGGAGACAGGCAGACGGGGGGAGTAGGAGGGAGGGGTAGAAGGGAGGAAAGGAGGGCTTGAGGCTAAAGAGGAGGGAGGGGAGGGAGGAGGAGGAGGGGGAGGAGGGGAGGAAGGAGGAGGAGGGAGGGAGGGAGGGAGGGAGGGAGGGAGGGAAGTGACTATCAGCAATTAATGGAGTAAGACCCAGTTAAAATAACACCTCCGTAGATTACCTCGACAGTTACAACAAGGAGCTCGTCTCGTGTCCCTCCCTCCCTCCCTCCCTCCAACTCCTTAGCCTCAAGCCCTCCTTCCCTCCACTCCCCAACTCAACCTCCCTCCATCCCTCCACTCCCCAACTCAACCTCCTTCCCTCCACTCCCTCCTGTAAGCTGTCACACGCCTCCATCACCAGACCAAAACTAATCTAATGACACTCAGCTCAGGTCATAGTTTTCATCTTAAAAGCTGAATGTTCTGGTTACGTCATAGACAGGTTAGGTTAGGTTAGGTTGGGTTAAGTTAGGTTAGGTTAGGTTGGGTTAAGTTAGGTTAGGTTAGAATTCAATAAGATAAGCTTAAGCCTCCAAGCCCGGTTTCTGGTGTTGGGTACAGTGATTAACGACCCCCTCGATTACGCACCTGCCAGACGGGGTGACGATATAATTACACAGGTAAACCTCAGGTGAACATCCCAATCACTAGCCGATGTGTTTATACGGGTATTTGATCCACCTGAGAATACAATATGTCAATCGTTCATTTGTATATTTTCAAGTCGACATATTTGCTGGTGGAAATAGACTAAATCGTTAAGTTTCATTAGTCACTCCCATCTGATTCATAACAAGTGAAGGTGAATTAATCAATGCCTACCTGTCTGTCTCGAACGAAAAACAAGATTGGTATTTTTTGGATCCTTTTAAAGACTCGACCTATACTTTTTTCTTATTATCTGTTACGTTAATTTTTCGTATTTCATTTGTCTTATACTTCACGGATGGAATTATTTTTTATTCTTTACTAACCACATCCAGTTCACCTGTGTGTCCTCAGCTGACTCTCGTGACTCTTGTTATTTATTCTCGTTTATTTTCATATTAAAGAAAATTATTAAATAAAATCAATAAAGTAATCCCAGCTGAATAATATACCGGGCGGTGTGGATTGTGTTTAGGAAATAAGATATAGTAATTAAAACCTTTGTGTGTGTGTGTGTGTGTGTGTGTGTGTGTGTGTGTGTGTGTGTGTGTGTGTGTACGCGTGTGTAAAATACATAGACAAATACTTTTAAAAAAATAAAAAAAGAGAATAACGAAGATAAAAGACACCCTCTAACTTCACAAACACAATAAATAACACACACACAAAACTGTCTCGCATCGTAACAATACAAATAAACAAAGAAATTCGACGGCAAAATAAAATAAAAAATCTTAAAATCTGGATAAAAAAATGAAAAGTTGGACGAGTTGCCTGAGGTCAGAGGAGAGGGAGAGAGGGTCTTGGAGGAGGGTGAGGGCACACACACACACACACACACACACACACACACACACACACACACACACACACACACACCGATTACAATACCCTTCTTCGGTCTCGTGGGAAGGCGTTAACGAGACAATCAGAGATGGTTGATGGATGATCCCAGGGCGGCAGGACCCCGAGAATCTCGCCTCTACCACCGGGGGGACCATAACTCCTTCAGTAATTGACAAACCAAGCCAAGTTCTCAACACCGTCCGAATGATGTACGATTATTAATATCTATGTAGACCCGTAAAAACTGTGAGAGAGAGAGAGAGAGAGAGAGAGACTAACTCCCAGACCCAGGACATCAAAAAGTAACCACCCGAGCATTATTAAACCTAACACATAACAGTGATGGAAATAACCCGACAGGTAAGCTTGTGTGCATAATGTGGACACTTGCTGTAGACGTCATATCATTATAAACAATCCACTCATGTAAACAAGGCAGCTGTGTAAACCCAATGGTAAAAAATCACGGGCAAGCAGACAATTGTGGATGGCAAAACACAGTTATTTCGGGTGTTATCGTTGTCACACCAGCGTGATGGATGAACTGGTGGTATTAAGGTAGATTCCAGAGAACGTCTTTCCTGTCCGATTATTGTGGTACATATACAGAGAGAGAGAGAGAGAGAGAGAGAGAGAGAGAGAGAGAGAGAGAGAGAGAGAAGAATAAATACACATAAATCGACGGTCATACACATACACACACACACACACACACACACACACACAAAAGATCAGACAGGCAGACAGAGACCGGCAGAGATAAAAAAACAAGAAAATAAACGAGGCACGTCAAGAAAATACACGAACTGACATGTGGATAAAGAGACACAAGAAAAAGATGGACACAAACACAAGAGAAATACAACTGCGATAAAACTTAACGAACACAAACAGGGAATAAGACACAGAGAGACTGACATACAGATGTATAACATGGATTTATAGACGTACACAACAACAACAAAAATAACTGACGATGTAAGATTATAGGGCAACACACACACACACACACACACACACACACACACACACACACACACACACACACGACGACGACTCAGGTCACTTGGGACACCCACGCCAGAGCTGAGGACTATCTACAACGCCTTTATTCTCCCCAAATTAACGTATGCGTCACCAGCCTGGTCGTCTTCTGTCAACTCCACCCAACAACGTCAGCTAGAGAAGGTACAGAAAAGGGCCTGCAGAATCATGCTCGGCGCAGACTACTCCGGCTACACCAACGCTCTCTCCACCCTGGAAATGCCATCCCTCAGTGACCTCCACCACCAAGCATTAGCAAAGTTTGGCAGTGGACTAGTGCACCATCCTCGTCATCGCCACCTCCTGCCACCTGCAGTTCCCCACCCACCTCGCGCAGTCCGACGCTGCAACAAAATTCAGCCCATAAGAGCCCGCACTGATAGATATAAGAACAGCACCATCCCATCTATTGTTAAAATAATAAACAGCTCCTGATTTATGTACTGTACAGCTCTGTAAATGTATTGAATGTATGTCATTATGTCTAAATCACATGTAAGTCTGTATATTTTCAGCCACCGGCTACAACTCTATTAATAAACCGTTTATTATTATTATTATTATTATTATTATTACACGAATAACCTTTTATGCTATGACTTCCAGAGAGGCGTTTTCCGGTCTCTCTCTCTCTCTCTCTCTCTCTCTCTCTCTCTCTCTCTCTCCGCCTTTTCTCCAGTTCTCTATCCTCCTGTTTTTCTCTCTATCCTTCCCTTCTGCCTCTCCCTTCTCTCTCCTATATTCCCTTTCATCTATCCTTCCGACCCCCCCCCCTCTCTCTCTCTCGCTCTACCCCCTTTTTCTCTACACTCACCTATTCTCCCACTCCAATCCCCTCTCTCATTACATCACACTATCTTTTCTCCTCTTCTCACTCTCGTATCATCACACTATCTTTTCTCCTCTTCTCACTCTCGTATCGTATAAACTGTAAAATACATCCAAAAAATCCTTCGAAATATGAAATTTGACCGTAAAGTTGTATTACAAAAATTAATTAATACTGAAATACTTCCTTGATAAACAAAGGCCATGGAATATATTCAATGTTGTAATAAATTCTTCAACAGACCAGAAGTGCTTAAGAGAATTATAAAAAATAAAATACCACAACATTATTTCTAATAGACCATAAGAATTAACGGGATTTATATTACAAAATAAATGACAAGAAGGATTTACGAGAATTATTAAAAAACTGTAATAGAGTTTTCTTTAATAAACGTGAAGTATTGAACATTATTATAAATATGAAAAGCAAAAACATAAATTTCTCAATACGGACAAAAGTTTAAAAAGAATAAATAAATAAAAATATATCATAATTAACTAGAAATATTTAATAATCTTATCGAGAAACACTATTTTTTTCAATATATCAAATGTATTTAACAGAACACAATTAAAAAAAAAACCGGCCTCTATCCTGCCTGGACCACACACAAAAAAATACAAATAAAAACATTAGCATAACGAAGGGTTAATTTCGGCACTTATGTATTCATGAATCATTCTGTATTCATGTATGTATTAGGCTGGTGTCATGCATTATGCGACTGTCATGTGCCGCCCCTCATAATATAGTCTGTCACAGGTTATGTACATGATATAAATGACAATGATGGACTAACCGCTGCTGGCTGGCCGATGGCTTTTCCTACCTAGCGGCTAACAAAGGAAGGAGAGAGAGAGAGAGAGAGAGAGAGAGAGAGAGAGAGAGAGAGAGAGAGAGAGAGAGAGAGAGAGAGAGAGAGAGACGCACTCTAAGGACACAAACAATGATAAGAGGTTCCCAAACAGATAAAACATAAGACACAGGCAGGAACTGAAGATAAAACAGACACAAACAAAGTCAAACAAACAGATGATAACAGAGGTAGAAAAGCAGAAGGGAGAGGTGAACGGGTCGTGATAAATGGTAGATGACAGAAACCAAAAGACAAAGATAAAAGAGATATCAAAAGAATAAGCAAATGGTGAGCGTGTCCCTAGGAGACAGGCGGACAGACAGACGGCATAGGAACAATCAGGTGACCACATCCCTAGGAGACAGACAGACAGACAGAAGAGGAACAAGCAGGAGGTAACCACATCCCTAGGAGACAGACAGACAGACAGAAGAGGAACAATCAGGTAACCACATCCCTAGGAAACATTCAGAGACAGAAGAGGAACAAGCAGGAGGTGACCACATCCCTAGGAGACAGACAGACAGGCAGACAGAGACAGAAAGGAGCAGAAAGCAACTACATCCCTAGAAGACAGACAGACAGACAGAGACAGGAACAAGCAGAAGGTGAACTCGCCCCTGAGAGACAAAGGCTAATGGAAGCCCCACTGATCAAGGACCTTGGAAGAACTTTCAGTAATTGTTGCCGCAAACTTTTTTTTTTTTCTTTTTTACGCCAGCCAGAGGTAAAGTTGGGTGGGTGCTGATTTACACACGGCCAGATTAATACCACCTCTCATCTCCATCTATCCTTCCACCACGATCACGGAGGAGGTGGTAGTGGAGATGATGAAGATGGTGAGAAGATAAAGAAGGGATAATAGGAGGAGGAGGAGGAGGAGGATGAAATTGGACGATAAAACACTTCTTAAATACAAGAGTCTCGTAATAAAGCAGGAGGAGGAGGAGAAGAAGGAAGGAGGAAGAAGAAGAAAAACTGTCCAATTCTTCAGGGGAAAAGGATAAGGTAAAGAAAGAAGGAAATAAGATTAACGAAAGAGAAAGAAAATATCCACCTCTTGCCTCCATCTCTTCTTCCTCAGCCATAATGAAAAAGAAGAAAAAAAACGACAAAAGAAGGAGAAGCGAAGAAGAGAGAAAGGAAAAAGAGGAGAAAAGAGGAAACCAGAATAATGAAAGAGAGAAAGAAAAATCAGAAATAAATATAAAAAATACTTAAGGGAGAAAAAGGGAAAAGGGTGAAAGAATAATAACAAAATGACATAATAAGGACAAGATAAAAGAAGATAGAAGAAGGATAAGAAAGAAAATAGAAGAAAAAAGAAAATAAATGAAAGATAGAAGGAAGAACAAAAATATATTAAAAAAAAATGAAAATACGAATGATAGAATGAAGAGAAAATTACGAAAGAAAATGGAAGGGAGACGAAAGAAAAGAAATATGATACAAAGAAGATGAAGCAAAAATGAAGATGTCACGAGGCCATATTTCTCTCCTCGTGATCTCCTGGGCTCCTCAAGAAGTGTTAAAGAAAGGCTGTTCTTCATCACCACCAACTTTCTCAAACTTCACTGGCCAAAGAGACAGAGTGGCAAAGTGGCTTCAAGGTGCTGAAGTAGCCTGGGAAACTGAGTGGCAAAATGGGCTGGGTGCTGGAGTGACCTGGGAGACAAAATGACCTGAGACACACAGAAGCCTAGGAAACAAAAGTGACCTGGGTGCTTGAGTGACCTGGAAACAAAGTAGCAAATTGACCTGGGTACTAATGTGAACGTTTTACCTACCCCCAAGGCCACATCACTGGATACATAACGTGTTTCTCTAACTCGTGGCTTTACCGTGGGACGCTAAATAACACAACTGGATCTGAAACACATTTGTTACCATTCCAAACCACGTAATAGTTTCACCGTGACTCAATGATTCGATAAAGTATTCAGGAGGAGTTACGGTTCTTTTTTTTTCATTTCTTTTTAAACTAAGGCATGATACAGGTATTTACAACTTCCTGGTGTAATCTTTTATGATAATACTTTGTTGGGGGAGGAATAAATGTATCCTCTGCTCATACAGGAGCATCGATAAAGGCCGTCCAAATTCTAATATATAATTATTTAAAATCTGGGCATCTCTTTCCGACGACCATGTATGAGAGGGACACACTAGTAAGAAACGAGGCACAGTTGAGGACACTTCTGACTAGTACACTCCAAGATGTAAACACTCAGCGTTGTCAATCGACTCTTTAAGTGAGGTGTGAACCCTGAGAGTATCGAAGCGTGAATTTGAAGCCTCAGAGTTACTCGGTGAGACGGATCAAGATCAATATTGATTAACATCATTAACTCACTAATGTCATTTATAATAGACGTAGTGAATACTGTACATACGACTAGATTATCTCTAATGCAGTCAGAGAAGAGCGAACGTTCGTCTGGCGCTGCTTCATAATTGTATTACTGCAGTGTTGACGAGGGTGTGTTAGGGCAAGGCAGTGCTAGTGACTGGTGGCAATGCTTGAGCTGCCCTTGTTTATATGATATGTCTAAGCCTTCATGTCTCCTGCCACGTGTGTATGGTGACAATGATACAACGATTTAAAACAGCCAACACATAACAAATAAAAAGTATCAATAGAGGTTTATTTCCATAGTCGCCAGACCCACCATCACGCCCCCCCCCCTACTCTCAAAGAAAACAAATGGACATGTGGCCTGCTCCTTTAATTAACACCGAGTGAAAAAAATGCTACGGTTTCCACTCATCTGGACCAAATACAAGTGTCATGGCCCAGGCGTTGACGGCCACCAAATACAATGTCATCATCATTATTATCCAGAAGGAACACATTCATAAGAAAATTAGATATAACAGTACAATGCTCTTCAACTCTCACAATGACCACTGATCTAAAGCCATGTGAGGTCCGACGTGTTGAATGGTCACTCCCTTTGGCGGATTAAATACCTTCTTACGGAAATTAACATACGTAGATACTCTATTACTGTTAGAAAATAGGTTCCAATTAGTAATGAAATAAAAAGTCTTATCACTACTACGTGTGTTGGTGTAAGAGTCTGCTCTATTCTCCCTTTCCTTAATCTATGTGAGGATGACCAATCTCCTACGAGTCCCAAGGAGGACCTACTGTATATTCAGCCAAGTATCTCGGCACTGACCCTTGACACACACACAAGACACACTTATCCCCAAGGGCTCCTCTATTTACTTCACAGTCCATTCCGCACTCACCCTTCTTGCCATTCCTACACGCCTCATTCACGTACCTCCTCCTCTTCCTCACCTGTCCACATCAGCCCTCTCCCCTACCTGCCCACACTCTTCCTCCCTCTCTAACACGCTCCTCTCTTAACTATTCCATGTCCTCTCCCTTCTCAGGAATACACACCCTCTCTCTCTCTCTCTCTCTCTCTCTCTCTCTCTCTCTCTCTCTCTCTCGCTACTGATCTTCTCAAACATTTAATTTCCTTTTATGCTTTCGTAGAATTTTCATTTTCTCTAGTAATAACTCCCTGTCGTGTGATATATTGCCTGCCCTGAGAGAATAAAATCATCAAGTGATGCAGAGACGGCAATATCCTACACATTTTTATATGTACACAGAAGCAAGTATTGAGAAGGACACACACACACACACACACACACACACACACACACACACACACACACACACACACACACACACACACACACACACACACACACACACACACACACACACACACACACACACACACACACACACACACACACACGAAAAAACGTTCAATGGCGTCACAATTACACCGATACTTTACCTGGCCATAATTACAGGATATAAATAACACATACAGAATCTTTGACTCTAGACCTGGAATTAGGCAGTGTACAGAGAAGAGGATGGAGTAGGGGAAGGATGATGAAAGGAGGATGAAGGAGGAATGATGATGAGGAGGGAAGGAGGATGAAGGGGGGGAAGGAGGATGAAAGGAGGAGGGAAAGGATGATGAAAGGGAGGAAAGGATGATGAAAGGGAGGAAGGATTATGAAAGGGGAGGAAGGATGATGAAGGGAGGAAGGTGGATGAAAAAGGGGAAGGTGAGGAAGTTGGGGGTGAAACAAGGTTCTCTACCTATGATGATATTTAGATGACCTATTTTCAATGAGAGAGACCGCTACCTTGTCATCATTATGGTCAGATTTACCCGTCCTGGGGCCTTATCTTCTCCATGACGCCATACAATCAATGTAACTCTACGTACATTCTACAACCAACCCCCAAAAAAAAAATAATAAGATAGTTTTTTTATGTAAATTAACTTTTCATCTACCACTCAGGGAAGATTTATGACTTGAAAGACAGACAGACAGACAGACAGACAGACAGACAGACAGACAGACAGGCAGGCAGACACGGAAGATTCATGACAACAGACAGAGAGAGGAAGTTGATATATAATTAATAACACCTACAGATAAACAGGAAGGAGAACATGACCGCGTAGACAAACACATCAGACAGGAGAGATTCATGACCGAACAGACAGACAGACAGACAGACCTGGGAGACTCATGACAATAAATAACAGGCAAGAAAGATGTATTATGGGTGAAAAGTCAAATGGATCATGGTTCTTAAGAACACTTTCAATCTGATATAACTATTAAAACTGGGACCCAATAAATCAAGAAGACGATTGAGAAGCATATGACTAGTTAAATTGCCTTAACTTCCTCATAGAAACAGGAGAAAAATAAAAATTCAAAAACGTGGTACAGTACAGTAGAAAATAACATCCCCCACCATATTGCTTGGGGCGGTTCGGCTGTCCCCACACGACTAATGAGACATCTGTGTTTGGAGGATAAATAAGGCTACTCCCTAACACCTGCTCTCCACCATATATTTTCTTCAGTGTTTGTAGCATGTTTCCGCTGTACCCCAGGGTGGCCAACAGTCAAGAACAAACATTCTCCCTTCACTGGGTGTCGTTCAGTCATTCTTACTGTTGTAGCAGCTGTGTTCCCCCTCTCCACAACCTGGCCACAAATGTCTATCCCGTTCACCCTCCCTGTCGCTTCACACTACTCTAATCGTATCACTGAAAATTGCTTCTTGTGTAAAAAAATTCTTATAATTGCACACTGTTCCTCTAGAGTGTAGAGCATTAGTTATTAGTCCCCTGCTTATAGACATGCTCAGCCCACCCCTCTTATCTGTCTGTCTGCCTTGTTTCCGTTACCGATGATTATATAGAAACATTTTAATTTGATTCGTAAAACTTAGAATTAGTGGACATACTGTAATTGTAGTGGAGAATATCAAGTTGTGAACATTATAGTTAGATGACTGGCAGAAGCATCTATTATATTCCTTTACTAACATGAACATTACGGAAACACATCTAAGTTTATCTTTACATTAACGTGTAGTTTAAGCTCACCCACTAAGCTTATTATAATAATAATAATTTACAGAGGAAATTATAATCGTAATCCTGTCTAAATAAACAAAAGCATATCAAATGAATTTCCAAAACGTCAAATAATAACTTATCTGCGTTTTTTTTTTTTTTTAGCAAAATTAAATTGTTACAATGGGTTAATTTAGACACCTGGTGTAAATCTGGTCCGCCTCCCATATTCCTGCCTGGGGTATTGCGGGGATACCACTTTACAGTACCTGCCGGGCCAAAGTTACTCAAGGTAGTCAGGTGTGTGATGGGTAATAAAAAAGGTCTAGTCATATTTGAGATACCGCGGTAACGGCCGTGGTGGAAGCGGACGGGAGGACTGGAAGATGGCACAGTGAAGATTATTATAGGACTCTACAACCTGTTCTGGCGTCCTAGACATAAATAGTCTCAATTAGGTACAAATCCTCAATGAAGCAGTACAGAGTAGTCATGCCCCCCCCGGCCCAAGGAAGTGTTATAATATCAGGTGGAGTGTAGCACGCCTGGCTGCAGTCCTTCATGAGATGCTGTACAAGTAGTGTTGAGCAGGGAGTGTGAGCCACAGCCGAGGGAGGGCTGTGGAAACACACGGTCGCCACGCTAAAAATATTAAACCCAGACCCAACAACACACTGCAGGGTAAGAGGACTGAAGCCTAACTAACGTGTGCAGTGTTTCCCTCATATAAAAAACTTCCAAGCTTAGTTTTAACGTTTCATATGATGGTTCTTGAAGCTGGGAGTACTTCTTTGTGCCTTTAGTTTTAAAGGATAGTAAAGAAAAAAGTCTACACTCTTGACCCATAACTTGAAGTTGACGACCAAGGAAATTACTCAGAGGCGATAAAGAGAATGAATTCTCTCCTGGCGAGAAAGTCATAGACGGTTAAAAGGAGAGCCATGATAAAAGTTCTATATTTTGTGACGATAAAATGAAAGATGTTTCGTGTGAAGTTGGAAGCGACCTTTCAGCAGTTCTCAAAACAAACTGAAAATATGTTTTACTGTTGAGTCCACCAAAAAAAAAA
This sequence comes from Homarus americanus, assembly GCF_018991925.1. Lineage (NCBI taxonomy): Eukaryota > Metazoa > Arthropoda > Malacostraca > Decapoda > Nephropidae > Homarus > Homarus americanus. The sequence goes on along the minus strand of NW_024722804.1, from coordinate 614,921 downwards.
AAAAAAGCGTCACATTTTTAGAGGACATGATATATTTACAAAATAAAAACATAGTCTGTTTCCCCCCGGAGTAAAAATAACAGGACGAGAAAGAGGTAAATACGTGAAACTGTTATGTACTAAAATATAACTGCCTACATACTCCACCGCCCACCAACTTACACGAAAATAAACAAAAAGTGACTGTAGAAGAAGCGGCAGCGGCCATAAACACAACTTATGCATCTCTCTTGTTCATAAACGAGGGAGAGAGAAAACATCTTCTTTTGTTTAGTACAGTTGTTCATCCTCCATCTCTTCCTTCTTCCTTTCATTCTCTATCCTTAATCCTCCCATCTCTCTCTACCTCTTCTCTCTTACCCTTCCCTCTCTCCTTTATTGATCCCTCCCCTTTCCTTTCTCAGTCTCTCTTTCTCCCTCCTTTCTCTATTCCTTTCACTATTCTTCTCTCTTCCTCCTTTCTTTATCCCTCTCCCTTCTTCCTCTCTCTATCCCCCTTCCTTAATCCTCTCCTTATCCCTCTTCCTACCCCTCTCCTCCCTTCTTCCTCTCTCTGTCCCTCTCCCTCCCTCTCCTGCCTCTATCCCCCTATTCGATACTTGCCTCCTGCGTCATATATTATCGTAACTTCACAAATATTACAGAATAAATTAACTTCTTTCTATGAACGTTGTTAACACGTTCCTAGCCCCCCCCCCCACACCTTTGTCCTAGCCCCTCCACACCTGTCCTAGACTCCCACACCTGTCCTAGACTCCCACACCTGTCCTGGACTCCCACACCTGTTCTTGTCTCCCACACCTGTCCTAGTCTCCCACACCTCTCCTAGCTCCTCCACACCTATCCTGGACTCCCACGCCTGTTCTAGACTCCCACACCTGTCCTGGACTCCCACAACTGTTCTTGTCTCCCACAACTGTCCTAGTCTCCCACACCTGTCCTAGCCTCTCCACATCTGCACTAGTCTCCCACACCTGTCCTAGCCCTCCACACTTATCTGTCTCCCACACCTGTCTTCGCTTTCCATACCTGTCCTAGCCTCCTATACCTGCCTTTATCTCCCACACCTGTTTTCCCCTCCTATTTATCCTTACCTCCCACACCTGTCCTCGCCACCCACACCTGTCATTACCACCTACACCTGCTGCCCACAACTGTCCTCTGAGAATAACCAGTTTTCTTCCTTAACCTCGGTAAATGCAGCCGAGCCAAGGGGAGCGTGGGGATCACCTGGGTGTAAGCTGACAAGGGGTAAATATGGAGACGAAGGTGTGGATGGATGGATGGATGGATCGAACAGGCTAAGAAGTGGATATCAAGCCCCCCCCCCCCAGCATGCACACTGGGGTATAAGAAAGATAATTGTAAACACTAACAACAATGAATACAGTTTCCAATTACTAACAACAACAATTAATTTCCAAACAACAACAATTTATGTAAAGAAAACTTGTATTATTAAAGCAACAACAATATTCATAAAGAAATGCAACAAATAACAGTTCGAGAAGAGTCACATCTTTTGAGTTCTGTCGCAGAAATAATTTACTTTGTTTTTTTATTTCCCCTTTAGCACTAGTGCCTGACAGACACTTGTGCACATAGCTGCATCACGTAACTGAATAATAGCTTACTGAAACTTCAATGTATATCTCGCAGGTGATGGGTGTGTCGCGCACCAGCGTGAGGTATGACACACACTGTACCACACCCATACATCACAGCGTGAGGTATGACACACACTGTACCACACCCATACATCACAGAGTGAGGTATGACACACACTGTACCACACCCATACATCACAGAGTGAGGTATGACACACACTGTACCACACCCATACATCACAGAGTGAGGTATGACACACACACTGTACCACACCCATACATCACAGCGTGAGGTATGACACACACTGTACCACACCCATACATCACAGCGTGAGGTATGACACACACTGTACCACACCCATACATCACAGAGTGAGGTATGACACACTGTACCACACCCATACATCATTACTGACTTTTATATCGTCCCACTCCTCTGGCGAGTGATGGCACTGAGCCTCACACATCACTGAATCTTAAATTATGATCTACAACAACCAAGGGTATCCACTGTAATAGATTCCCAAGCGTTCCTATTGAATCATGGTCACCTACAGGCTTAACCCCATTGTGTGCCATGCTGGAGGGCAGTGTACCACCCGAGGCTGAGCAACACTTAGCCTGCCACATAAACATCAAAATATTACACTACTAGTTGAGTTACTCGACTTCGTCCGGGTAGTGGGACGGGAGACAGTGGTGATACAGTTGGGCACTTGAAGGTACACTCTTGGTCAGTTATGAAAACAATTGTATCACCTTTCTTATAATCTGACTGAAGACTTTCCACCACCACCACCACTAGGTCACTCCTGGGTGATGGCCTCCCTAGTATGCCGTTACACACTTTTATCTTGAGCCTTTTGTCTCCTCTGACAACCTCTAGACTTGTTAATTTCTTCTAGTCTTCCCAGTAACTCTTTTCTGTTTTTATCGGCATCATTTCTCTCTCAAATATGGAGTATGTTGTGTTCTCACTGTCAGAATTACTGATCCGTGTAATAACACTAGGGACAGGGGATGACCTTCTACCGTATTTGCCAACCACCAGAGAAAGAAACACACACACACACACACACACACACACACACACACACACACACACACACACACACACACACAAATACTCACACTCACACAAAATAAATAAATAATCATAAGCAGGTAGTGGTGGTAACACAAGTGGTGGTGATGAGAGAGGTGATATCAGCAGTGACACGGGAGGCAGTGGTAATGGTAGTGGCAGTAACACAGATAGTAGTAGTAGTAGTGAGCTAGGTGGGTGGTAATAGCACCAGCGACATAGGTGGTAGTAGTAGTGAGCTAGGTGGGTGGTAGTGGCAGCAGCGACACAGGTGGTAGGGACACAGGTGGCTGGGTGGGAGTATCAATGCGGTAATGGCTGGCGGTGGTGTCCGAGGTCCTCCCTGCCAAGAATAACAATAGGCAAGAGGTCGGTCAGGAACACCTTCGATTCTCAGGCCACTAATGGACTTCCCCGGGACGCCGAGGGAGGGGGGCCGAGGGCCTCTTTGACTTAGCCCCGTCCTTAGAGGGAAGATGGGTTCCTTTAAGACACCGCCAGCGGGGCTAACGTCTGGGGCCTTGTAATGTACCAGAGGGGACCAGAGGACGAGGGAAGGTGAGGGAGAGAGGGGATCAGAGGACAAGGAGGGAGGGAGACGGGGAGAGGGAGAATATCAGAGGACGACAGAGAAGGAGGAGAAAAAGTGGCAATAAAATTTATTATAATTATCATTAAATATCATTAGTTTCCATCTCATTATTATTGATCTTGATATTCAAACAGTTTATTTAGTCAGAAAAACACAGATACAGAGTCAATAACAATATTAACATGGCTGAGCCAGTTGAGAACCTGAGCTCTCTTTTAGGCACCTGATATATACTATACATTTATCTCAAGGAAGTATTATGTAACATTTAGTATCATCTGGAATAGTACAATAGCATGGTGGTAATAAGAACATCTCATAATGTTACCACGGTTATCACTTCGTTAGGTTATCATTATTGTTAGGAGTTTTACATTTCGTTATCAATAATACTGTACTTCTACTATTATTGGTTATTACTATTATTGTAATAAGTAATGGAAGGATGGTCTCTCTCTCTCTCTCTCTCTCTCTCTCTCTCTCTCTCTCTCTCATTTAATCCTACTGTCCTTGCCCACGCCATTTATACCAACACCAACGGCGATTCATCTCCCTCCTCCTCCTCATTCACTTCCACCTAGTTCTTCCTACTCATCTTCTCTCGCTTTCCTCACGCCTCTCCTTCTCTACCTTTTCATCCTACCCGCCCTCCTCCTCCTCATCCCCCCCCCCATCCCCCTCCTTCTCTCCCACTTCATCCCACCCGTACTCCTCTTCTCTCCCCTCCTCTTCCTCCAGTGATATCATTCAACCAAGGTCATGCTGCAGGCAGGTGGAGTCACTGGTTAGGGAGCCTGGTGGTCGAGGTGTCTTCATATTTTTTATTGCTGGAGAGGATCAGGTGCTCGTAGGACCCCAGACACTACCACTAGGCGAGGGTCAGGCCGTGTTAGACCCCAGACACCACCACTAGGCGAGGGTCAGACGTGTTAGACCCCAGACACCACCACTAGGCGAGGGTTTTACCGTGTTAGACCCCAGACCCTACCACCAGGCGAGGGTCAGACCGTGTTAGACCCCCAGACACCACCACTAGGCCACTAGGAGGGTTTTACCGTGTTAGACCCCAGACACTACCACTAGGCGAGGGTCAGACCGTGTTAGGACCCCAGACACCACCACTAGGCAGGGGTTTTACCGTGTTCAGACACTACGAGGTCAGACCGTGTTAGACCCCAGACACCTACCACTAGGCGAGGGGTTTTACCGTGTTAGACCCCAGACACACCACCACTAGGCGAGGTCAGACCGTGTTAGACCCCAGACACCCACTACTAGGCGAGGTCAGACCGTGTTAGACCCCAGACACCACCACTAGGAGGGTCAAGCCGTGTTAGACCCCTCACACCAGGGACCACTCTATTTTATTTTGACCCAATGAATTATGGTGTAGGGGTTGTCCTGCACTAATGGGGAGGGAGGGAGAGGAGAGGAGGGAGGAGGAGGAGGGAGGGTAAAAGACGAAAGTGAGATGAGAGATGGGAGGTGAAGGGTGATTGGGTGAAGGAATAACGAGGGAAGGGGAGGAATTAAAACAGCGAGAGGTTGGGGTGGGGAGAAGGTATGGGTGAACAAATAGAAGGACACGATGGGGGGAGAGGGTGGGAACAGGAGGAGGAGAAGAGGAAAGGGGGTGGTAGGTATGGAAAGTAGACACGTGGATGAGAAAGAGAGAAGGAGAGACTGAAAGAGGAGAGAAAAGTCGCTTATAAGAATAAAGAGAAAGTGATGATAACCAAGAAGAGAAAGAGAAGAGAAAGACAGGAGACAAAAAAAGGTGAGATATTTGTAAGAAATGAGAGCGGGGCAGGGAGACGGGGCAGAGGGGAGCCAGACAGAGAGAGAGAGAAATAGACAAGGGAGAGAGGGGAAGGTGAGATAAAAGGGGAAGAGATTGGGAGAAGGGAGAGGGAGAAGAAAGAGAGGAACTGACAGAATAAGTAAGAGTATCAGTGTTTGTTTAATTCTTTCCGGCTATCATCATAATAACGAAAAAATAATAATAAAAATACTACTTCCTCCATGTGTAAACTAACACTTCCACTGGCCTTTAACCGTGAATATTTCTGAAAAATTAACTACATTTTTGGGTAAAACTCCAACAATAATAAAAAAAAAGTACAAAAAATACCCAAACTCCCAAACTTTATTCAATGATGTACTCTCTTCATGTGGACACTCTGATTACCATTGGCATCTATCCATACAACATTCACAAAACTATTTACTTTATCATGTATTTGTGATAAAGTTCTTTACCATTAATACACCTTATACTACCACTATTACAACTTATACTACTACTACAACTATAATGAACTTGTCTAAATACAAAAAAAAAACATTAACTATAACACCAATATTATGTTACCCATAATAATGCTTCATGTAAAATCACAATAAGATGAAAACGCAGTCACGGATTCTTGAGATTCCTTGTAAGGCACAAAGGAACGTCTTCAAAGCAGACAGACAGACTTAGCTAATGAGACATCCTGCGTCTTTCAGCAAACTAATGACTGACGGAAAGCTAATGTGTTATATATAAAGGCACTGGACGAATGTGAATTATATACTGTATATGAGCTTACAAACACCACGGGGAACTACACACCAATAAGAACCTCGATGTAATTATCTATGTAAATATTTCCTTAGTTACGGGTTCGTGTTTCTTTTAATGAGTATAACTTATAAGTTGATTAGATCACCACAACTAATTATTGGAATGAGTTGAAATTCAAAACGTGAATGAAAATATAATGATAAAAAGGACATCACGCCGCTTCCAGTTGTGCAGGTTGGCAACAAAGGCACCGTCCACACCTATGCCAAAAATCATCACTGCACAACCACCTGGGCATATCCAGATTGCCTATCCATGTACAGTGCATCATTGTACCAACTGGCGTGACTTTTTATTTTTTTATTTTTTTATTTTTTTCATTTTTTTTTTTTTTTACAGCAGGACGAGTTAATTCACAAAAGTTTACCTTACAGCAATACCGACACAATGATCCTCCTCCTGTTGGGTGAGAGTCGCACATAAACGAGTGGTTTATCTGTCAGTGTAAAATAAAAAGTATAAAAATGTGTGTCATTTAGTATAAAAGTAAATGACACTCGTACATCCAGCGCTATGTAAAGAAATATAAATGTGCGGCTGGTTGGGGCAGAGCAGTAGCTTCCTGCTGGGTGTAGTTGCAGAATCTGCCGCCCGGGACGTAATCCATAACTCAATCAGGCCAGCGTGGCTTCACCTGGGAATTAAAACGAACTGAAAAAAAGCTTAACGACCTTCAGCGCTTCAGCGGGCCCACTGTGTGAATAACACCGAGTGGGACGATATGTGACCTTTTTTCGTGTGTGGGTGTCTCAGGCCAGCTGGACAAATCGTGCACGTGCAGCGAAAATTCCCTTCTATATGCAAAGCTCGAGGACGCGAACTAAAGTCAGGCACGAGTAAATTGTGCACATTTACACAACATCCATGACATTTTTTTCTACTTCCAGTTTTACGTGGCTACGATACCTCACATTTTGTATTTAACTTTGTGTTGACATAAATGGCCACCAGGATCCTCCTCCTCACACATTCGTGCTCAGCTGTGCAATACTGAGGCCATTATGTCACTAATACAGGAGTCATAGTGAGACAGTCACTTACACACGTTCTCACCTCTCAACTTACTGAAAAATAAATCACAGCGTGACAAGCTTTGAGAACACGAATCCTGCAATACCGGGGATATTTTCGAGTGCTACAAGCTCACACACACCTGTACCCTACAGTATGTAGCTGTCCCGGATGACGACTCAGAAATGTACGCTTTCCCTCCAACCATCTGTATGTCCGTCCGTCCGTCCGTCAGCTCCAGTTTCCGGTAGTTGTGAACACGACACCCGAATAAAGATTAAGAGATTTTGATCACACACGGTACAGTGTCTCCCGGTCTCAAGACAAGTTCGATCAACATTTACTGTCAGTATGACCCGGAGTTATGGCTTCTTGGTCCTCCGTGTGGCCAGGTGAGGGACCGGTCAACTTTAGTTGCAAACTTTATATTTATATTTTTTTCTCCATATTTCCCCGTGATATTCGAGCTGTATGACAAATTAAATTTGTCTTTGTGACGTGGGAATACCCGGAACTATTGGGGGTTCTCAATTACTGATGGCTATCACCGATTCTAATTTGCTTTGGTGCTTGTAAAAACAGGAACCACGCTTTGGCAACACCGCTCTGCCGGAGCGGGTTACCGAATAACTGACAGGACACAGCGGCCACTGACCCACTTTCTCTAAAGTACTCCATGTTATCAAAGAAATAAAGTGTTAACAAATATAATCAAACTTTATACAGTAAGTATCCATACATGCACTAAACCTGACGAGTCACTTACAGTATGTGTATACATATGGATTTTGATTCTATTGAATTTTATACGAAATCTTGAAAAAATATGATACGTATGATGCATTGCATATATGTTTGTAAGCATAAACGGATGCATACAGGACTTGCAAGGTTTGGGTCTCCAAATCAACTGCCACCTGTCAACAAAGTGTGACGTCATACAAGCTACGGTACGCCATCGTATGAGGTGTGGCCGACCAAAAAAAATAGTCATTAAAGGTGGTGAAATAATAACGCGAAGGTCATGTCGTGTGGGGGAAACCAGACGTCACCAACACGCGCCGGGCACGTGTATGGTTCACCTCCCCCGTCACAGTTAGCCTCCCCCTCCACAACCACCGCCTCACCAACACCCGCTGATCTTGTCCAAAATATCTGGGAACTAGATTATCAAAGGTTCATACTGATAAGGGCTTCAGTGGAGATAAACTATGATTTATTTTTATTTTTACTATTCTTTAGTTAAAATCTCCTGAAAGGTAAATGTCAATCTACCTACCGCGTTAACGAACATGTAACGAGAGAGAGAGAGAGAGAGAGAGAGAGAGAGAGAGAGAGAGAGAGAGAGAGAGAGAGAGAGAGAGAGAGAGAGAGAGAGAGAGAGAGAGAGAGAGAGAGAGAGAGAGAGAGAGAGAGAGAGAGAGAGAGAGAGAGAGAGAGAGAGAGAGAGAGAGAGAGAGAGAGAGAGAGAGAGAGAGAGAGAGAGAGAGAGAGAGAGAGAGAGAGAGAGAGAGAGAGAGAGAGACACTCACCTGAGGAGGGCGGCTGGTGAAAAGAACCAAACAATTCACAGGGGAAAAAGCTTCCACTGAACTACTGCCGGAGCTAAATAAACCACCCCAACAGACGTCCCACACAGGCACAACGGGCAACACGGTACACGACAACACCCCAGACTCCTCATCCCACCTTTCAGCCTCACCCAAAGCCCCTTCTTTATTGTAAGCCGCACCCCAAGCATCTCCCCTAATGTCATTCACATCCCAGACCTCTCTATAGTGTCAGCCACGTCTTGGCCCTCTCTCAGTGTCAGTCACATCCAGTGCCTCTCCCATAGTGTCAGCCATATCCCGCTCTCCCATAGTGTCAGTCACGACCAGACCCCTGATGTACACAGCACTCCCCTAACCGTGGACACATTGCCACCACCAGGACCTCAGCCTTGCCACAAGCACCACCACCGCTCCACCAACAGTCCTCAAGCCACATTCCTTATCCTTAGACTCAAATGGCCCAGCAGGGAGCGTACCCAGTAGGACAGAGCAATGGGACGTCCTACTGCACCAAATAGTGGCGCTGTCAGCCGACGCACCTTGGAGAACTGGCTCATAACTTTAATCTAAAAACAACGCAGACATGTCACCGCGGAGACACTTGCAAGTAAAAATGTAAAAACCGACCTTCACCCAAATCCTAAGTTACACTCACCGGGTGAGAAGAGAAGACTGGCTGGGGAAAAGAGTTGACACTGCTGCATGTTACAAGGAAACACTTTACATGTATCAACCTGGACGATCACCAGTGTCCCTAAGAGGATGACACTTACTGCACTAACATATTATTGTTATTATTATTGTTATTATCATTATTATTATTATACTGATTTATACAATCATTGCCGATATCATGCTGCTTCAACATGATTCGGTCCTCCTACTTTCTACCACTTACTGTCAACTTTGATAACTTATCCACCTAGAGTCCTAGACGATGTCACCAAACATCTCGCTCAACACACGAGCCAGCACCACATGACCGTGGCTTCATTTTAATAACATCTAATTTATAGTACAGTGCATATGACTAGCTAGTCACACCACGTCAGCAACGTCAAAGAAGCAGACGAAAGCTGGGTAACAAGCGTAAAAGACTTCATCCAGTATAAAACTATGTGAAAAATGTATACCCTGAACCGAGGAGATATACCTTGCTCTAAATGGAAGTTAACTTACAGCACAAATACATGTGATACCCTGCCGTGTTTAACAACCTCAGGCAAAATGGCAAGGCAAATCAGCAGAGTAAAATCTATGGCAGGAAGAGCAGAGAAAAAGGTTCAGCCCGGGTGTAGATACTGATGTCGCCTTGCAGCGAGACAAAGAATATAAAGCAAGAAGCATCGTCCACTACACCACAATATGCATATGAATCGTGTATCCCACCAAGCAAGTGATAACTACAAGGATGTGGGAGGTTAAATAACAGGACAAAGACGCACTGCTACAGCCTTGAGTTGGGACAAGAAAGAAGACAAGAAATCAATAAGTAAGAGAATTGCGCTGCTAAACAAACAAGGTAGAACCACTGCACTAAGTATCAAGACAAACTAGAGAAGGTGCAGACAATTATCTCCGTGAGAACATGCGAGTTCTTGGACCAGACATTAATCCCCACAACTCCTACAACTACACAACCGAGGACTAACAGACGCAAGTATAAACACTGGGTGAGTCGAGAAACTGCTCTAGGAAGTGAATGTAAATAAAGCGATCGGGCCTGATAACACGAGCTCACACATCTTACGCAAATGTTCACAAGCATTAACAGAAACTCTTACGGCTGTCTTTGTTGCCTGGTCGTGGCAAAACACCTCGATTAGAATTTGGAAACATGCGAGAGCTGTTAGGACGCTTAAACAGCAGCCACTATCTGAGAAAAACTGTCGAGGCAAAAATGTTGGATTTGTAGTCAGCAAATTCCAAGAAAGATTAATTGCAGAAGTTTGAAACCGTTTGGACAGGCAATGTCTGCCAACCATAAGTCGCTAGATTCAGCAAGTCGTGTCAACATCAGATGCACTCCTACTGTTGAGGGAGAATCATTACTCATTTTATAGTAGAGTGAACACAGTTATCGCCAGGGGCACCCCAGCTGTTTTCGCCCACGTCTGGCATAAAAGAGCCTCTTCCAAGAAACTTGGTTCTATTAGAATCCACCAAGAGGATGTACTCCTCTTAGTTCGTGACGACCTACTTGGAGCAACACTCAGTCTTATCTAAATGGACAAACTTTTCGAGACCCTTGTAGCAGCCTCTGTAATACAAGACTCGGTCCTTGTTCTGGTCTTGTAGAATTCATTTACCAATAATCTACTCTAGCTGCTGCCAACACTGTCTGACCAGGTGGATAGGTGCCTAACACCCACGTCTCACAACCTGGAGAGCAACAGCATATAAGTTAATTAAATGGCAAGTGAAAAAAAAATCTTCAAAGATAAAGTTACAAGTAATATTGCCAATGAAAGATAAAAATATAGTCGTGATATCGCGTTCCCTGAGGCTGGCAGAGTCATGCAAAACATGCTACAGCTTTAAGAGACTACTCCTATCCCCAATACAATCTCTGTATATTAGGAGCAGACTTGAACAAGTGGCTGGTGCTCGAGCAGGACATTAAGAACATTATCCAAATGGCCACATTGGGAGTCTCAGCTTTACGGCGGGTGGGACGCTGTGTGGGTGCTGGATATCTTGTTACCCAGTACTGAGCTTACGTCCGCACACACCTGTATTCCTTCCCCCTACCAGCAGTAGATCCAGTCACAAAGTATATGTCCAAACACTCACTTTCACTGATCAAAGAAGCAGCTGTGCCTCTTACCTGCTGCACCCCGACCTGTCCACTACCTGCTTCACCTCGGCCTATCCACTACCTGCGGCACCCCGACCTATCCACTACCTGCGGCACCCCGACCTGTCCACCCTCATAAAGTATCACACACAAACTAACACTATCATGCCGTCTAACCCTTGGTTCCTCTACTACACTTATCCCTCCCGGCCTGACAACACGACCCAGCTTAACACATTCTGGTTACTTGTACGACACATTGTAAACAGATGTTAATCCTGATTCTCTCTTTCTCTACCAATTCGCTTCTTTATAAGACTGTATCTGTAAGGACCTGAATCTAGTTTTCTACCTTCACCGTGGGTTGTACTTCATGCCTGTACCACAACTCCTGGATATATTATGGCGTGTATAGTTTACTTCACATTTCTTCCACACTTTAACCACACTACCATCAGCACCTTTCATCACTGCTGGACTTACATTACACCACCGTCAAGGGCTTCCCTATCTAAGTCAACATTTTCTCCCTTTTATCAAATAATTTGTTTAATGACCATCTATTCTCACTTCTCCAATAAGGGTAAACTCTTAATAATATGGACTCATTATTAGTTGGGGCATCAATTACCATTTACAAAAAGTACAAAGTGCCTTTAGTGAAAACCTCAAAGAAATCCCGGATACCAAAGCCAAAATCCGTGAATATAAGAACACAGTCTTCCTCCAGGACCCAGGACACTAGGCGCCTTTAAGAGTGTTCCCTAATGCTTTCACCCACTGCAGCCAGAGGACCATCGTATAGTGCAGCCGAGAGACCCAACACGCTATTAATTGCTCACGCTGGTGCTGTATTTATAGTCTCTCAGTACCAGGCCCACACACACTGATAAGATTCACAAGAACGACTATCACACGATGAGTTTTACCTGGCGGCGACCTCGTGCAAGACGCCTCCCAGCACCAAAATAATGTTTGATTCTAAAATAAACAAACAGGTTGTAGTATCTGTATCGAAGACCGACAGGTGAGATAATGATGAGTGATGATGAACAGGTGAAATAAACAGGTCATGTATCCTAGTACGACAGATGTGATGATTGTGCATTAACAATTTCTCGACGAAGGGAATTATAATAATGTACTTACCACACAGGGTATATATAACGAGAGAGAGAGAGATGCGATGCGTAGGAGTGGTGTTGAAGAAGTTAGAGAGAAAGAGAGGGTTGGGGAGGAGGGAGAGAGTTGAAGAAAGGGAAGAGAGAGAAGAGCAAGGAAAATAGACCAACAGGGAAGAACAGTGGTGATGGGGAAGGAGAATGATGGGGAGGGGAGAAGAGGGCGATGGGGAGTGATGTGAAGGGGTGATGACGAGGGGAGAGGAGAATGATGAGGAGGGGAGGAGAGAGTAATGCAGAGGGGAGAGAGTGAAGGGGAGGAGAAGGAAGGGAAAGGGTCGAAGGTGAGGGGGGGAGGTGAGGACATGGAGAATTGTGGTATGGTCAGTGAAAGGGGAAAGAGGGTATAGAGAGGTGAAAGGATTAGAGAGGGGAGAATGAGAGTGGAAGAGGAGATGGAAGGGGAGAGGAGATGGAAGGGGAGAGGGAGGAATAATATTTGGTAGGTGGTGATGAGGGGAATTACTGTGGCAACTTTCAAGAGGGGTTACTGACTATGGCCACTCACAAGGGATATACACTGTGGCCACTCACTAGGGACATACACTGTGGCCACTCACTAGGTACATACACTGTGGCCACTCACTAGGTACATACACTGTGGCCACTCACAAGGGACACAGTGTAGCCACTCACAAGGTACATACACTGTGGCCACTTACTAGGTACATACACTATGGCCACTCAATAGGTACATACACTGTGGCCACTTAGTAGGTACATACACTGTGGCCACTTACTAGGTATATACACCGTGGCCACTCACTAGGTACATACACTGTGGCCACTCACTAGGTACATACACTGTGGCCACTTACTAGGTACATACACCGTGGCCACTCACTAGGTACGTACACTGTGGCCACTCACTAGGGACATACAATGTGGCCACTCACAAGGGAAAAGAAAGTATTGCAACTCAAACTAGTGACGTCATCATGGCAACTCAGGCTATGAGACACTATGGCAACTCATATTAGAACAGTGTGGCCATTTGTGTTGTGGATGACGAATTCAACAATACGGATAGAATACAAACAAGATATGACTTGAAGCTGTGGAGGCAATCAAATCGGGGAGAAATTCAAACGAAGAATAACTTCGCTCTAGAGAGGACTTCAGTGAAGAGAGGAATTCAAGATGGGGGAAGAATTCAAAACTTCGCGAATGGGGAGAAAAACTTTGACCCAAGGGAAAGAAATCAAGCTGGTGGAGAAAAAAATTATAATGGAAGGGAAAATCCAAACAACGGGTATAAAAAACATAATAAATAAATATAAATAAACTAGAAAGGGGAAAAAGGCTCCTTGAACTTGTTGAAAAAAAAACTATAAAAAAGTCAAGGAATTCAACCTTGAGTGAAAAAAACTAAATGGAGCTGAAAAAATGCAATGAAAAAACAGAAAATAAAAAACTGAGAAAAAATAGCACACACACACACACTACTACTACTACTACTACTACTACTACTACTACTACTACTACTACACCCCAAAAAATATTACAAACTACATAGGCTAGTGGGGTAGGGGATCAAACCTGAGAGAAGGAAAAAAACCTCAAACTGAAGTAGAAATCGGGGAAAATTGTCCACACACGACATGGGGGCGGGCCAGCATCTGGGGTCGTGAGGGAAAAGTTTGCCAATAAAATTCAGGATTTAGTGTGAGGAACAGAGAGAGGGGCGGCCATGGGGGTGAGACAGGTCATAAACTCACCTCCGGCGGCCTGCACTCTCATCTAAGGCCTGCTTTATCGTCCAGTCAGGAAGATGAACGATAAGGATAGGCGACGACCTGCAGTTGTATAATCGACCTGCCTTATTGTGGAAGTAGGGATAGTGAACCTGCTTTATCACACAGGTCGGACGTAACTTTAGCACACTTCCAGCGGCCTGTACTCTCATCCAAGGCCTGCTTTATCGTCTAGTTAGGAAGGTGAATGATACGATAAGGAAGGGTGACCTGCACTTGTTTTACTCGGCCTGCCATATCTACGATGGTATCCGGCTGATATGAACAAGGTGGTCGGCCAGCTTTACCGTCTAAGATAAGAGACAATCTGAAGAAGCTTGTGTTTCACCATCCCACGACAATTTGTCCATCCTGCCACAACCTGTCCATCCCACAACAGCCGTTCAAGTGTCCCTCCAGCAAAACCGTCCATTCTACAATACTGGTCACCATCCATTCTGTACCCTCAGCCATTCACCAGGGCGGCGCCACTGTCGTCCGTTCAGCAGTGACACCCATTCCTGCGTGGCCGTCCAGACCTCCTTTGCACACAGATGGTCGGGAGGCCGGACCTGATAAACGCCCCAGGCCGGATATTGCCGTTGTGTCACTTAGGGTCCGCCAAGATGGAGGACCTGACCTGACTTCTCCCCCATCACCAACACACGGACACACACACACACACACACACACACACACACACACACACACACACACACACACACACACACACACACACACACACACACACACAGACCTACACAAGAACGTATCGGGTGAAATACATGTGTACACAATAAAGCACATCAACACACACTCTTGATAAATTACATGCACACTACAAACTCACTCTGCACATATCTACACTCACATACACTAAAAATACACACGCACGCACGCACACACACACACACACACACACACACACACACACACACACACACACACCCACACACACACTACAAAAGCCTGTGTCGGATACGCGGTGTTATCGTGTGACAACTGATACTATATATTTAGTATTAATATTCCTAAGATAAATAATAAAAACTTCCCAGGACTTGAGAGCAATGTACTCCCCAGTTTCACGACGAACAGTTCACTTTACATGTTATAACTGTGAGGCAAATGAAGACATGTTAATATTTTTAATGAATTGAACTTTGACCTTAGAATGAAGAGGCTTGTCCCTTTTGTCCATTCATATTATATGACTAGAGTTGTGTCCAGTGAAATGGATGCCACTCCCTCCTGAACAGCTAATTTGTCAAAGGGAAACAATAATAACAAAACAACTGAATTTACAGTCACATTCTTTGTCCTGTGGTAATACCTTTTACACATTTACATATTTAAACGGACACAAAACTTATGCCCTGGACAATGTTCTGACGTTTGACCTTCAGTAATGACAGTAACCCTTGCAACTGGGTGTTCTGAACAGTGTTAGTCTAACGTCCTACCCCTAAACATATTGATGACACTCATACATAAATAAGTTTCATCAGAATATCTGTACCGACACAAGAGCTATCATAATGTTCTGACCTGCAGCCACCAATAGAGACATTGATAAAGATGATTAAATGGGGTATTAAACAATACGATCTGTGATGATACACGCCAATTAAAAACTTCACCAAACTACACTGACACACACACACACAGAGTTTTGACCTGTCTACGAGTTTTGACCTGTCTACGAGTTTTGACCTGTCTACGAGTTTTGACCTGTCTACGAGTTTTGACCTGTCTACGAGTTTTGATCTGTCTACGAGTTTTGATCTGTCTACGAGTTTTGACCTGTCTACGAGTTTTGATCTGTCTACGAGTTTTGACCTGTCTACGAGTTTTGATCTGTCTACGAGTTTTGAACTGTCTACGAGTTGTAATCTGTCTACGAGTTTTGACCTGTCTACGAGTTTTGACCAAGATTTAATCAAGTCTCTGGTTCGTGGTAACTTCAACCTTCAGCTGTGTCCGTGTGGCGTTTATCGTACCGCAACACCTGGTGGTTACATTGTCATCTTGGCTTGTGTTATATACGACTAAAACTAGAGGACGTAGAGTTGTGTTTAAAATGATTGGGTGGACGTTACAAACGGAAGCCATACCATAATAGACTCTACACATACTGTATATATGGCGTAAAACACACACACACACACACACACCACCTACCTACCTACACACACACACACACACACACACACACACACACACACACACACATACCTACCTACACACACACACCTACACACACACACACACACACACACACACACACACACACACACACACACACACACACACACACCTACACACACACACACAGAAGCCTACTGAAGGAACGCACTAATCAAAATATTTATTATCAACACATATTGAACAACAACACACATGATCAAGTCCGACACATAAATTGCCACAAACAGGAACTGGATAGGGCACAAAGACCCGTCTAGCACACACACACACACACACACAAACACAGCTTCACACAATCCCGTTCCCTCACTCTTGGCCAACCCTGCTATGAAAGAGGTATCAGTATCGGCAATAATAATCAAATGCAGGTGGAAAGACCTTTGGTTCTAACTTCAAAACAAAGTTGTATATGCGTCCAAAGGCTCCCTGATAAATCTGGGTTCACTGTGCCGAGCCGATGAATACCTAACTGCAGAAATTAATTAAAAATCCACTTTTCATGTGTATGTGCCGTGCAGAAATGACTTGTACACCCCTCTCTCTCTCTCTCTCTCTCTCTCTCTCTCTCTCTCTCTCTCTCCGGTTGTATCATGCAGAAATTATTCACAGATTCATTATTCACATATATTTTATGCACTATCCATTCAAAATCGTCTTCGCAACAAATATCATTCAGAAATAACTCACAATTTCATATTACGGAAGTGAGATCAGGCAACACCTGCTCACAAATCATCTTCCCAACGAGTGTCATGCATATTTGACTTACAAATTCGAGATTCAAACTTATCATGGAGTACTTACTTACTCATCTCCCATAATATATATATATATATATATATATCGTACAAAATCACCTAGACTCCGTGTCTCTATAACGAATTATACTGAAATAATTCGAATCCACCGTTGAGTCATGTGTCAGTCATGTGTCATACCGATTATAATCACACACCCATCACTCGCATATGTATCCTGCGGAACGAAAAAAATAAAATAAAAATAAATTGCTCCACCCATTAGACCTGCAAAATCACCTTAAACATCACGGCTTCAAAGAATTAGCACCGTGCAGAAATGAACCTAGAATCCATCTTTCATTTATACAGAACTGCTTCACAAATTCAATCAGTGAATAATTACAAAGCACGAGTCGATACTCTAATCCCAAGAGTAAACATGAATGATGAATGAGGCTTCCTGGATCTACCTCACGCCTGGGCTCTCCTGGACACAGTCGACGCCTCCTACCTGCCAGAATTACAGGAACCACCAAAAAGGTAGTGACTCACCCACCCACCTGTTGATCAGTCCACCACACGGGAGCGTTAAGCTGGCGGAAATAAGAGATGGGGTGGGAGAGTGAGGGTGGGCGGTGTTGGGGTGGAGAGGGTGGGCGGTGTTGGGGTGGGAGAGTGAGGGTGGGCGGTGTTGGGGTGGGAGAGTGAGCAGTGTGGGGTGGGAGAGTGTGTGATGGGTGGGAGAGTGAGGGTGGGCAGTGTTGGGTGGGAGAGTGAGGTGGGCGGTGTTGGGGATGGAAGAGTGTGGGTGGTGATGGGTGGGAGAGTGAGGGTGGAGGCAGTGTTGGGGTGGGAGAGGAGGTGAGCGGTGGTGGGGTGGGAGAATGAGGTGGGCAGTGTTGGGGTGGGAGAGTGAGGGTGAGCGGTGTTGGGGTGGAAGAGTGGGTGGTGATGGGTGGGAGAGTGAGGGTGGGCGGTGTTGGGGTGGAGGTGAGGGTGGGCAGTGTTGGGGTGGGAGTGTGAGGGTGGGCAGTGTTGGGGGTGGGGTGTGAGGGTGGGCGGTGTTGGAAGAGTGTGGGTGGTGATGGGTGGGAGAGTGAGGGTGGGCGGTGTTGGGGTGGGAGAGTGAGGTGGGGTTGGGGTGGAAGAGTGTGGGTGGTGATGGGTGGGAGAGTGAGGATAGGCAGATGACGGGGTGATGGGAGGTGATGGAAGGTGATGGGAGGTGATGGGATAGGTGGTAATGGGATGGAAGAAACGGAAGAGAGGAAGAGGATAATGACGAGATGGTAAAGAAGCAGTGGGAAGGTGGTAACACTAACCTGTAACTCTCTACATGTCGCTATCACCTGAAGAACGTCACACCACTCACCTGTAATAAATGATAACGCAAAATAAGAAAAGAAAATTGAAAAAAAAAAGGAATTATGTTGCTCTCTACCTCAGTACTCAGGGAAAACATTACCTAAGAAATACCTGTAATTTAAAGCCCTAGTAATGCTTACGAGTACACCACTAGTAACTATTTCAATAATAATAATAACAAAAATAATAATAATAAATAGCAATAATTAATAAGTACAAGTATTAGAAAAATTACTATTACTAGCATAAATATACTAGTAACAATAATAAGTCGAATATAAAGAGCAGCGGCAGCAATAATAATAATAATAATAATAATAATAATAATAATAATAATAATAATAATAATAATAATAATAATAATCAAGGAACATTATTTAAAAAAAAAGTAGCACGTATCGACTTCAAGAAGGTGCAAATCGCCAGAGGAGCAGAAAGAAACCAGCATTCAGAACATGTACCAGCCAGTAATGCGAGAGGCGGCCATGTCCCTTGTTGGCGAGACCCGGGTTATGCATACAAGATTCTCCTACCCTCACCTACACGCATGACCAACACCGTCACACCGAGGGGAGGAGGAGGGAGAAGGAAGAGGGGGAACGAGATAAGAAAACGAAGTAAATGAAGGAGGAGGAGGAGGGGGGCAAGTAATGAAAGGTTCGACAAGTCACCATGAAGCATAGGTCCAACATAGATGTGACACAGTAAGAAGTATATGCTCATTAATCACGTCGTCTTGAATAAACAAGCGTGGCCACAAATGTCTCACGTTGGGGGGGTGAGACTACTGAGCTAAGAGTGTGCTTCGAGTATGGTTAACTAGCTGGTCTAACCGGCGTTTCCTGTTAACATATCCATTGGCACTGGGTTCATTAGTGACGAAGTAAAGTTAAACCAGAAAGGTGCAACCACAACCCCTCCCCCCCTAACCCACCCCCCTCCAACCACATTCCACAGGTGACCCAGGAAGGAGGCCCCACTCCCTAGAATTATAGTGGACACCTCATAACATATGTCCTTCCAAGACCAAAACTAAATGTACGTGCCAAAACTAACCACACCAAATTTCTGCTATGTATAAATTTTGACGTTCGTGAGCATTCTCGGGGCTATTTACAAATCAAGCCAAATTTCAGCTCTATCTGAAAGACTGTAGCTATCAATAGAGAACAACCATACAAACAGAAAGATAATAAGAGACACCGTACTTTATATACATGTATAATAGATATGTGGGGACGAAACACCAAAACTTAAATACAGAATCGACAAAATCGTCGGTCTGTGACAATTCAGTCAGTGTCACACTCCAAGGGAAGACCTGACACTTACGGTCGGAGAAACAACAACTATGTCTCGCCTTCCAAGACATTCATCGCGAGCGAGACAATACAAAGCGCTATTGTGGGTGCACTACACCATGACAACAGAGCAACTAGTTTACAGTGAAAAATAGCTATTACCAACAGTGAACGATGGAAGAGACAACCTCCTGCAGTGACAAGCAAGAATAACCTAGAATTATTTATTGGTTGCATTAATCCTCACACATGGAAAGATTCATTAGTCAGGTCAGTAAATGTGAGCAAAGGCCAGGTTAAAGGCAGCCAACAACTATACTCACGTACCAAGAAACGAATAATATTTCCAGTAAAAACGAGTACTCCTCCCCCTCGCCACAAGTCCACAAAGGAACCACAGAAAAATCTACTTATCGGGTTCACGTGGGATCGTGTACTGATATACTGTATATATCTACCAAGTTCGGTACCGATCGATTGCAATTTATTTAAGTCATTGGTATCAACCCCTGGACACACGGACAGAAAACGTGAATCGTCTACTCTGACAAATGTCAATAAAAAAAAATTGATAAACAAGAAGAGCAATTCTTAAACTAATCAATAACAACAGTATTCATCAGTAAGAGGGAGCACAGCTGTTCATCCATTAAAGATACTGTTTACCTCATTCAAAGTTTCTATATCGGATAAGAGGCGTAAAGGTAATATTGATCAACCTACATGTTTGTAATGTGAAGTTGTTAAATGGGTAACATTCTGATACTCAAAGCCTTTCTCAAGTAACTTGACGGAAACGAATTTTATTTGGACGGAAGGAGATCAGGACACACACACACACACACACACACACACACACACACACACACACACACACACACACACACACACACACACTTGGCCATGAAGACGATACAAACAAAACATGCCTCAGCAAGTGATAAATAACAACAACAGGACGAAGGCAACATTCCCTGACACCGACAGATAACAAACACAAGTAGAGAGAGAGAGAGAATTAATAACTTGGCCACACAATAACTAATAAACACCACTCGAGTCAGGTGCCAACCCACCATAGTGATGCCTCCTTCAGTTATGGTCTCGACTTACTCAACTCCAAGTACCTAACACCTCCAGGGGTCATCATGGTGACTGAAGGAATGTGTCTAGTGTGAACATTCTTCAGTATAAGTCAACACTGATCATCCCACTCAGGTGATATCTATTTACAGCTCGAGTTTTAGAGGTATATATAAGAATTTGTAGACGGAATTGCTAGTCTTATTCAGTTCCATTAGCCGTGAATACCTCTAACAGACAGTAAAGACAGAATGAACAGTCGGTACCGTCCATCCTACCCAAGGGCTTCCGTCCCCACAATAGACAGACAACAGTGTAAATAAAAATGAAAATAAAACACTGGGGGAGTGATAAAGTGGGATGAGGGGGGAGAAGGACGCCTCCCTCACAGCGGCCGCAATAATGTGTGGTAAACTAAAGCCTGAGAAATAACCACAGGCATAATTCTCACCGGTGAAAAATTGTTTTAATAACTCGGTTGGTGTTTCCCGCGAGCACCGACCGTCCCTGCTGAAATGTGACTCAAATAGATGAAGAAAACAAATGTTCACGCAACAATCTAATTTTTAATTATCTTTTAAGAACCAGATGATGAAATTTCTCCAAATAAATATTTATTGCTTAATTAACGAACAGTAATTCTTGTAATAAGAATATAGAGCATAAACAACTATGTAAAGAACACACAAATAAAACTTTAACAATTATTTTCACAAATTGACACGACACTTTCCTGTTAAAAAAACGTAAAAGTAAATAATAAAACAGACGAAAAATGTTTAAAACATACACCAGTTAATAGTCATATATAAAAGAATTCTACAATTAAATTCCTTCGGGTCAACATTTTTTTTTCTTTTATCACAAACTGTTCAGTAGAGTTTTCTCCGACACACGATATAAGTCTTACACCTTCTATGGTCTCACACCTTCTATGGTCTCACACCTTCTATGGTCTTACACCTCCTATGGTCTCACACCTTCTATGTATTCAAAACAAGCAAAACAACCGATTGAGACCTAATTTTCTAAACCCTATGATGAAGACATTCCCCCAGATGATAGTTCGATGCCAAATTTTTGTCAAGATCGATGGTGTGACATTTACAAGAGGAGAGCTTTACACCACAGTCCTTGGAAGGTTAAAGATTTCTGTGCCACTAATGACTTCTCTGAACATATGATAAACACATTAAGAGACCAAACAAGTGTGACTATCAAGCTCTTCTTCACCTTACTCTCTCTTGTCATTGACTGTAGATACACTGAAAAGAATAATTTGAAGTGAAGATTATGGTTGGAAACGCATGTCGTAACATATAACACTAGTCCGGGCTATAAAATGACCTCTGGCTGGTAAATGTTGACAATAATATATTTTCAACTAAAAAATTCGTAACCTGTTTGTCCAATATATAAAAAATAAATAAAAAATAAGCCAAATGGAATAAAATATGACCCATGACGAGTAAAATGTTTCCCATAAATCTTTAGTCACGTGTCAGCGTTTATTAGTAAAAATAATAGTCACGCAGGAATAAATAATAGTCACTCAGGAAAAACATAACAAAACACAAATAGTAATGGTGCGTAAATATTTCCAACAGTTCCTTAACTACTTGTCCAAAAAATATAAGAAAAAATACGAGCCAGTGAAAAATAAATTACTGGAGCAGAAACAAAAGAACTGCTCACAGCATGACGACACGAGGCGCCGGGGAGGCCAAGAGTATGTAGCTGTCAAGGGGATGTGGTTGTCAAGGGGATGTGGTTGTCAAGAGGATGTGGCTGTCAAGTGAAGGTGGTTGCCAAGGGAATGTAGCTGCCAATGGAAAGTGACCGTCAATGTACACTACACACACGTACAAGGAGTGGGGCAACTGTTATCATCATTCAGTATATTTCCATCGACAAGTAGTGTGATTCTAAGGGTCAATCCCCCCACTTAAAAGAAACATAGTACTGTAGATGGTAGTGAAAATTCTGTAGAAGATGTAGAGTAGCTAACTTAATGCAAATGTCTGCTGACCCTCTAAAACAAATCCTGGCTACGTCAGGTTCCCCAACTAGTATTATATAATGAAAGTGACAAAAAAAAAATGATTAATATACTGTATTGGGTAAAATATAGAAGGATATATTACATAATGAGTATTGGTGCATATATTAAATGTAGAGTATATAGAGTGTAGAGTTAAGAGCCAAAGGTAGAGAGGTCCAGGGACACACACACACACACACACCACCACAACACACACAATAGCATACCAGACTTTGTCAATGAAGCCACAGTGGACACCCAGTGAGTCACGACCTAAGGGGCGACCCTGACCCTCTCTCTCTCTCTCTCTCTCTCTCTCTCTCTCTCTCCCCATAAACTCCAAAACAACCTCTCTAAATTGAATCCAGCACCTCCCCGCTTCTCAATACTCCCTCTAAACTGACTCCTTCCTTCTCCAAAATATACATTGACCTCCTCCAAACAAAACCCTTCCTTTCTTCTGTACAAACTCACTTTCATTCCTCCCAAACAAACTCATTCCCTCCTCCTAAACGGAATCCCTTCTTTCTCCCTACACAAAACCTCTTCATACATCCTAGCAGATCCCTCTCCCCCCACATACCACACACCCCCAAACCTCCACACCTCCCCTGACCCTTTTCCTCCTCCTCCTCATCCGGTCTCCCTCGAGTCCACAGCTCAGGACACAAGTTTAGATGAGGCGGGGACGGCACTAACACTCCCCACCCGGAATGACCCCCCATAAAACAGGAATCGGGGCCGTGAAGATGTAGCTTGTTGGGTTGTGTGTGTGTGGTCGAGGGCGCTGATGGACGGCGGTGTTGGTGGGCTCCTAGGATCTAAGGCTCACAGGAAGAGCGTCAAGATCACCGTGAGGGCGCCAGGAGAGGTGACAAGGAGGAAAGGAGGAGAAGGAGGGTAGACTAGGGGTAATGAACAGGGGGATGCTAGTGGTGGACGATGAAGACGGTGGTGGGAGTGGTGAGGCTGGTGGTGGGGCTGGTGGTAGTGGTGGTCTTTTCATTTGGGGGTCTGAAGGTGACGGTGAAGGAGTCCAGAGAGATGGTAAAGAGTAGGGAGACAAGGGCAAAAGGGTGGTGATGGAGGTGACGGTGGAGACGTGACGAGAGATGACAGAGGAGTATTAATTGAGGGCACCGTTGCTATTCTGCTAATGAGTTCTATTGATATTGAAACGGTTCATTTAGCCAGACAGGTACAGACACAGAGTGGACAATAAGAACACTGACATAGGTGAGTCAATTGAGAGCCTGAACCCTCTCAGTGGTGCCTATTATATACTGTACATTAATCCCAAACAATTATCATATAACATTTTAGTATCATCTGGATTACTACAAATAACATGGTGTTGGTAAATACATATTCAAATATTACCATGTTTATCTTTTTTCACATGTACATTAAAAATACATATATTTTTACATCAGAGTATAGTTGATAATACAGTAAATAATCTAGCAGGTGGGTGGAAGCGATACAACAAAGACTGTGTTAGGTGAAGGCAACAGGGACAGTGATCAGAGAAGGGGAACGTTAGTAGCCTCCTAGTGACTCTGCAGGTCGCAAGAAAACCGTTAGGGCAATTGACAGAGGAGACAAGGGGCAAGAGGGAACTGGAAGACGCCCGTCATGAATCACAGGAGGGGTGTCAGCTTTGAGAGTTGAGGCAGCAAGGCGGAGCAACAGCAGGAAGGGTAATGAACAGGACACCAGTATTGAAGGGAGATGACAGAGGTGCTGCCTTGTTGTTTCAATGACCTTAACGTCCCGGAAAGGCTATAAAGGGTCACGGAAAAAGTCAAAGTGTGCATAGGCGTTGAGAATCCTGCATAATTTCCCATGTAATAGATGTATGATGGATGACTACAGTGCATTGGAATGAGTTAAATAATTCGATTACATTAGAATGGCTGTTGAATTTTACCTGGAATTATTTATATTGTATGTATGTCAATTATAATCCAGAATGAAGACGACGAAACATAATAATTAGATAGGCTGAGTGCGGTGAGCTCTCTCTCTCTCTCTCTCTCTCTCTCTCTCTCTCTCTCTCTCTCTCTCTCTCTTTACGACGATGAACACGAAACACAGGTGGTAGCCATTGTAACTTTCATACACTTCAAACATTATCAACAAGAAAAGTCGCTCTTAATCACCATGGCAATTACCCACGACCATTATTACCACCTCCTCCACTGCCGCCATCAACACCAGCAGTAAAATACTAACCACCATCAACAGAAACTACACACCTATTTATATGACGTTTGTTCTTCACGATACTACAATTATTAAAAAAAAAGGAAATTCAATTACTTTTAACCCAAGAAAGTTCATTTGTTCAACATTTAAGAATATACGGTGCTCCAGCCCCTTGATGGCCAGGGCAGGCCATAATGCACAACGAAACAACAAAATTTACGGAATATCCCTTCCTGCTTGTAGATAAGTAATAACATTAGTATTTAATTTAAACATTAATTAACAAAACTAATAAATAATAATAATAATAGGGAGTTATTAGTCCTAATCACCAGTACTGTCAGTGTGTTACATATTCTCTGCATCTGTACTTTTCAAATTTCCGCCCCAGTATTTCTCAGACCTCTGCAACACAATTTTCCACCTACAGTATATGCAATTGTACTTCCTAGTCATTAACAACATAAAGCTCAATCCTTGCGCAGCAGTATTTCTCCAGTTTCTTTTACTACTTTGTCGAGCTCTTAACCACTGCACTGTCCAGGGTCTGCAGCGATGCATTCCAGTGATCTGCAAGTATATCTTTCCTCAGCAGTACATGCCAGCCTTCAGCAATTGTATTCCTCAACTCTTTGCAACAAGATTTTCCAGCCACCTGGACCTGAATATTTCAATCCTTTGCAACTAGATTTCTTTTTATTCTTTTACAAACGTTCTTTTTCAAAACACTGCAGCTATATTCGCAGCCCCAAGTAACTACCTTCTGCACTCGCTCTGCAACCGTATTTCTAGAGATTTTTTTTAACAACTTTTAAGGTTCCTAAGTCTTTCACCGCCAAGAATAGATTGGTATAATAGACCTTCCAATACTTCCTATTATGACAACACTGGCGAGCGAGTCATGTCGGCACATATTCTACTCCTAGTGTGTTAACCCCCCCCCCCCCCCCAAAAAAAAATAAATAAATAAATAAATAAAAATAGTATTACGCACTCAATGTAAATCAACCTCACACAACATGTAGTCAGTACCGACGCACTATGACAATCTCAATTCAATGTAATTTTAACAAGTGCAAATGTACTATAAATACAGCACGTTTAATGTAAATCCAACTAGTGCAAATTTCCTCTAAAATATATTATACACTGGACGTATAAAATCACTACACAATATCGTTAGTAATTCTATCTGGCGGAGTGTTGAGCTGCTTCACTAGCATACTACAGTACACCTGTGACCCACCTTGACCTACCTGGTGTATTATATAACCTTCTAACTAATTAACAGTATCCTCGACGCAAAAACCTCACATCGTCTACCACCAACCACTGCCAATATATACCACCAACCACTGTCAACATCTACCACCAACCACTGTCAACATCTACCACCAACCACTGTCAACATCTACCACCAACCACTGTCAACATCTACCACCAACCACTGCCAACATCTACCACCAACCACTGCCAACATCTACCACTCAACCACTGCCATCATCTACCACCAACCACTGTCATCTACCACCAACCACTGTCAACATCTACCACCAACCACTGTCAACATCTGCCACCAACCACTGTCATTACCTACCACCAACCACTGTCAACATCTACCACCAACCACTGTCAACATCTACCACCAACCACTGCCATCATCTACCACCAACCACTGCCATCATCTACCACCAACCACTGCCATCATCTACCACCAACCACTGTCATCATCTACCACCAACCACTGTCATCATCTAATTAACCACTGCCATCATATACCACCACCACTGCCATCATCTATCACCAACCACTGCCATCATCTACCACCAACCACTGTCAACATCTACCACCAACCACTGCCATCATCTACCACCAACCACTGCCATCATCTACCACCAACCACTGCCATCATCTACCACCAACCACTGCCATCATCTACCACCAACCACTGTCATCATCTACCACCAACCACTGTCAACATCTACCACCAACCACTGTCATCATCTACCACCAACCACTGTCAACATCTACCACCAACCACTGCCATCATCTACCACCAACCACTGCCATCATCTACCACCAACCACTGCTATAACCAACACCATTTACTATTACCAGTGGTAGACGAAGAGGAAAGGAAAACAAAATAAAAACATGAATAAAAGCGGGAATGAGAAGTAAAAGAGAACAGAAGGAGGAGGAGGAAGATGAAGGAGGAGGTGAGAGGGGAGCAGGAGTAGGAAATAGGGGAGGAGGAGGGAGGAAGAAACGAGGAGGAAGAAGATGAGCTAAAAAAGAACTGCAGGGAGTGGGACGAAGAAGATGGGGAGGAGGCATGGTGGGGAGGAGAATGAGCGAGGCCGGAGACTGGGGGAGGAGGAGGGTGATAGTGGTACAGAGGCTGGCAGGGGAAGGAAGGGAGGGGTGAGGCAAGGAGCTGAGGGAGGGAGGGAGGTGGGGAGCAAAGCTGTAGGAGGGAGGGAGGGAGTGAGGTGAGGCTGGGGAGAAGGCAGGGCGAGGCAAGGTGCTGGGGAGGAAGGAAGTGAGACAAGGAGTTGGGGGTGGGAGGGAGAGTGAGGCAAGGTACTGTGGGAGGAGGGAGGTAAGGAGATGATAGCAGTAGGGAGATGAGAGATGAGGAGTAAAAAAGGGAGATGATGGGGAGTAGAGGTGAGGCAGGAACCTGTTGAAAGGAGGTAAGACGGGTCGAACCGTGCTGTCATCCCCCCCAAAGGAACAGTAAAAATGAAAGAAGTCGAGAGGTATTCACTTGCCCGAGGGTGGAGGAGGAAGGGGAGAGAGAGAAGAGAGAGTAAAGGATGGTGGATAGAAGAAGTGAAAGAGAAAAAAGTCAGGTCGTGAAATATGAGACAAATTGCAATAAGAAGGATAGGAATTAGGGAAGGACAAGATAAATGAAGAATAGAAGGAAGAAAAAGAGTGTTAAAAGGAGGAGGAGGAGGAGGAGGAGAACAGTGGAGACGAAAACTAGAGAGAGATAAAGCGGAAGGAAGAAAGGTTGGGAGGAGATGAAATTTAAGAAGACAAGACAACGAAATAAGATGAGGAATTGGTAAAGAGAAGGAAATTAGAGAAAGGCCAAGAGCCACGAGAGATGGAGCCGAGAGCCACGAGAGATGGAGCCGAGAGCCACGAGATGGAGCCAAGAGCCACGAGATGACAGACCAGAGGACCACGAGAGATACCAAGACCACGAGATGGAGCAACACAAAAAGAGCCACGAGAGATGGAGCCAAGACCCACGAGAGATGGAGCCAAGAGCCACGAGAGATGGAGCCAAGACCCACGAGAGATGGAGCCGAGAGCCACGAGAGATGGAGCCGAAGAGCCACGAGAGATAGTATGTACCGTAAACCGTAAAGAGTTGTACCTCCACATTACTTGAGACACCAACACGCCTGACCACCCTGAGCAGGTAGCTGTCATCAATCTATTGGCTTTATGGCGTATTATTTGGCCAGCCATGACGGGCAACGAATGGACGGACGGACAACAAAAAAACAGAGGATGGACAAAAAAGGACGGACGGACGGACCATAAAACGGTCGAAAGGACAAAAAATGAAGAATAGGCAACAAAACGGACAGACGGGGAACCATTGCTATATCCCATCTAACTTACGATTATGAGGCGAAAACTTTAAAAGAGGATTGAAGAGAAACACAGGCAGAGAATGAGGGCGAGAAAAACAAGAGATAAAGTGTAAGAACGCGGCATCAGAGGAGAAGAGTGAATAGATGCTGGCATGGAAGAGTGAATAAAAATAAATAACGTGTCTGAGAAAGAGAGAGAGATGGGGGGGAAAAAGGCTTAACGAAGTAAATAAAAGGATGCGTAAAGAAAAAGTGAAAAACCAGAGAGAGAGAGAGAGAGAGAGAGAGAGAGAGAGAGAGAGAACTGAAAACAGGAGTTGAAAGTCGGATAATGGACAGAAGTTAAAAAACAGAAGATTTATTACAGATACAACACAAAAATATAATCAGTATATAAAAATAGAAATTAAATTATAAATACTAAATTCAAATCGGTCCATGCAATCTGCCGATGACTTCCAAGGCAACTACAAGGAAGATGTTTATGCAAATTAGGAAGACCCTCTTATGGCCCTCACCTTCATAAGGCACACCTGAGTTGTAGTGAAGAACAAAGATAATGAGGAACACACCTGGATTTATAGGAGAGGTAAGGGGGTGACATTCTGGATATCACAATCAGCTGAAAAAGGTCAAATTTTCCTTACGTAAATAACACACCTTCAGATGACCAGACCAACGACGGCCTCACACTCTCCTAGACGACGTAATGAGAAGTGTTGATCCGTCCTGTAATGGCCATAACTCCTCTCCTTCGCTCCCTATTAGAGTTTTCTCTCCAGCAGAATGTTTTATTCCCTTCCGCATCTCTTTTCGTTCCTCTGGACGGTGTCGCGTGTATTCCTCGGGTCGGTGTGAATTTGTCTCGATATTTGTTCAGAGTGTCTTGGAAGCGCTTGCCTCGGCTGCCTCTTTGATCAAGGTGTACATTATTCTCTTTGGGGGCGCTCGGCGTCCATCCTCACCTCTTGGCTCACTCACCCCAACTCTACTTTGATCATGATAGCTTCTTTATATTTATGCTCTCGTTATCATCTGGATGTTCAGTACTGTGTAGTTCATACAAGGAGGAGGTCCATGTAAGGGACGCAGTTTTGGAATTGTTCAATATGGATAATGTTATTTTTCTGGAAATATTTTACGAATAAGACAGAGATACGGTATAAGCAGACCAACAAGGAATACACTTTTAACAATGTTAGTGGACCACATTCAGTGTTGGCCTCGCTACATCTAGGTCTGTATTCTTGGTCTGTATCCTTAGTCAATGGTGGAAGTGTTTCCCGGTTAAGTGGATGTGTCCTTCTGCCTTAAGTTGTGACCTTCCAACGGTGTTAGAGGGCGTCCACCTCCTTCACTGCCTCCTGGAACTTCTCGATATCACCAACAACATCTTGGACTCCTCGACTCTCCTCAGCTTTGTAACGGCATCCCTGATCCTGCTTTCATTTTGTTGAACAAAATTCTTGTGTGAGATGCTGTCAAAATATTTTCTCTCAAGCCTCACCAGAGTTCAGCTGAAACATTTTTAGTGAAGATTTGTTTGGGGGAGACAGTCTCCTAATGTGAAACATTCTGTAATTCTTCGGACTCGAATTTACAAGAGTACTGTTTATATAACTATGGACAATCTTATATATCAGTATAGTAAGTTGGGGGAGGGATAACGCACTGTACATATCTCTGTGATTTCTGGTTGTGACGACATTGGCCTTCGGGTCCGAAACTCGTGGACAAACACACACAAACACACACACACACACACACACACACACACACACACACACACACACACACACACACACATTGTTCCTGTTTATAGACGTCTTCCCACAAGATATCGAATTATAAGAAAAAGTTTCGAGGGAATTTGGAGATGAGTGGCCCCGCAATCCGATTCTCCCGACGGTTTAGTTCTGTAAACAACTATGACGTCAGACTGCTGGTGGGGTGATGCCAGGGAGTTGTCAGGGACGGGATGAAGGATTATTGTTCAAAGTTGGGCGTTTATTTCTTTAATTAATATCTGGAATAACCAACTTAATTAAATACCTGAATAAAATAGTGTTGTGAGAGAAAGATCTGGATGATAACTGATGGCGATGAAAATTTACAAGATTGAGATGAAAAACGGAAGAGGGAAGATTTCAAACCATGTCAAGTTGGGATAAATTTGTCTTAACCTAATGACTATCTAATACGATTCAAAGAGGTATTAGTAACTACAATTGAAAAACAGTTTACTTTAAGAACCGGATGATGAAATTTTGTTTATTACCAATGGAGAGCTAAGAACCTGCCACAGCAATGACATTCTTCCACAAATGAACGAATCCTGACCCTGAAAATTATATATATATGCGTTTTCCCGACGTCCTTAACCCGTGGGAACCCTGAACCAGTACGGAGAGACGGAGATGAGAACGGAGGGAAACAAGAAGCAATAAAGAGAGATAAGATAGTTCGGTATTCTCTTTAGGGAAGGATATTGAACTAAGAAATAAAAGAAATCTTCCTCAGCAGCTATGTATGAAGACACTAGAGATGGCAGTAGAGACACAAGAGGACCTCACAGTACCGGGCGTAACACACTGCCAGTCTGGTAACACAACTCAGAGGAATTCTAACTCTCGGTGTTTACCTTTTACTCTATCCAATATATTTTCCAAAACATCCAACCCTAATGACTCCTGATGTTAAGTAAAAGTATCAAATTGAGAGTCATTATATTTCTCATGCTACTAATGGGTGTAATTTATGTGCTCTAAGATAAATAAAACATATATGTGCATTTTTACATCTTCAGTTGCGAGGAATATTCAACACAGGATCCTTTGAGAACCTCCCTCCTCCCTCACCCTGGAAGACTCGGCGTACATTATCTTCGCGCGAGGGTTATGAGGTGCAGGCAGCAGCGTCTGGGAGGGCGTGTGGCTCATATCATCTGTCTCACGATGAATTTAAAGAAGTAAACTTGAGGGAGAGGATAGACAGTGATGAGAGTTTCCCCCCATGTGTGTGTGCGAGAGAGAGAGAGAGAGTGTGTGTGTGTGTGTGTGTATGTGTGTTTACCCTTGTTGCTATATTTTACAGCCAGACAAATTAAAAGAGCAAAATCCCCCAACATAATTCTAGTACACAACACATAAAATATCTCTCCTGTAAAGAAAGGATGATATTACGCACTAAAAAATGTCTTGGAAATAAAATATCCCAGGAGCTTGAATGCACGTAAATATATAATGCCTTGTAACGAGAAGACGCCAACGTTCATGTTTTACGGCTGTGTGAACAAAGACTGTTTCTCCACCTCCTGTTTCTATTGTTTGCAAATATTTCTACTTTGGGAAATATTTCTGACACGAATGTATTTATCTATAACGTGTTTGGAAATATTTGTATCTATTTTGGAAATATTTCTTCCGCTGTATGTTAGCAAGTTTGGAAATATTTCGATGCATAATAATATATATTTGGATATTTCAGTGGATAAGGAGTTTCAATATATCTAGTACAGACTAATAACGTAGGCCAAGGCGCAGAAATATATACATATCCACAAACAGCGTCCCTACTGCAGCCACAACACGGTGAATCTCTCTCTCAAGTATGGGAGTCTCCCAGCGCCTTCATAACTACGGCTACTGACGCCTAAATTTAATACACAAAAAAATTAAAATTCAGCAACATGCGTCCTGCTCTATAACGCAGTAGTGTTACCAAACTGATTAAAACATTAAGACCGTATTAACAACGAGATCAAAAGACACGAACACATTGAAGACGTATCTATAACACAAACAGGTAAAAAAAATACAATCAATCGAACTTTGTCAGGAAGAATAATGTACGTGTCAAGTCAAGTGATACACGTGTCACACTAAGCCATTTGTGTGTCAAACCGGACAATACAAGTGTTTCAAAATCTGGCAGTAAAACTATCAAACTGGCCAATAAAAGTATATCAAACTGGCCAATATAACTGTGTCTACTGGAGGAGCACACTGCTGTTGAACACAAGGGAGTAGGAGACGCCGAACACACACCGGGACAAAGGGTGGGTGTGTGTGTGTGTGTGTGTGTGTGTGTGTGTGTGTGTGTGTGTGTGTGTGTGTGTCACCCAAGCAACCTAACTGAAGCTTAATAACAACAATATCCGCCTCACTTAACCCCTCACACAATATTTATAACAAGATATCATTCTCTGGCATCTGCAGGAGGCGACATGACACGAGCCGCGTCAGGAGACAAAAGCCATCGTCACCGTGACCAATGAATTAATACACTACCTCACTACAAGGTCTTGCCACTTATCCAGCTAGGTGGTGGAGTACCTGCAGACTCCTAAAAGCAACCCTCTCCTTGAACAACACCAAACACTCCTCACATGCTAACATTAATCTCACCCACTTACTGGCTCACTCTCTCCTCCCCTTTCCAATCTTCCTCTTCGTGATTTTAGAAAGTTCATCCCCAAAGCGTTTAATGAGTCGAATGTGATATATAAATACACTGTGTATGGTTGTTGGTTGGTGAATATAGTGTGTGTGTGTGTGAGGGAAATGTATCTCTTTATCTTAATGAAGGAATTTATCATTTTACTATATTTATTTTGATCATCTGCGAACAAAATCTTGGGTAAAACATGAATGGTACAGTCAGCCACCACTACAACAACAGAACAGGTGAAGCTCGTCTCCTGAAGAAACTCGGTTAGAGGTGTAGAGGAAAGAAAAATAAATAAAGAAAAATGGAAAATACAATAGTTGTAGGATTGCGTTCGGGTTAAGAATGTGTTGCAGACCATTAAACAGACTTGGAATGGGTATGTGGCGAAAAAATAAACCGTCAGTGTGAGAAAGGAGGTTCTTAGCGGGATTCTCCTCCTTGTAACAGTGGCAGACAAAACCCAGTTCTTCCTCTCCCTCTCTCACTCATTCCCTTTCGCACACACACACACACACACACACACTACAGCAACTGGTTAAGAATTTACTGGTATTGAACTTACATAAACCTCATGTCAGCAGTTAATATTACCAGTCCGAGTACAACGAGGTATTTCCTATGAAGTGTAAAGCCTATAAACCTTAAAACCTGTACACGCAGCTGTTGACAAGGTTTTATGCAATTCGTAAATAAATAAAAAAAACCAATCTGGCTTGTTTTTTGTTCTACACTTAAAGGGGGAGAATTTTCCTTTCAACATTGTGTGTAGCAAAGATTAAATGGCTAACAAAAATAAAATAAAAAGTTGGAGGGAAAAAAACAAAACAAAGTAAAATTGAATTAAGACTCGAGGAAAGATGCTTGAAATATTTAGAGAGAAAAGGAAAAAAAATCTGGATGGAAGTGAAAGTATGCAGCGGGGAGAAGAGGTGGGGCGGGGTGGGGTGGGGTGGGGTGGGGTGGGGGATCCTCGTAAAGAATGAAGGTGTGTTAAGGGATGGTGGGATGGTAGGGTGAAGAAAAGGTGTGTTGAGGGATGGTGGAATGCTGGTGAGAGTAGATGGTGTCATAGTGAGGGATTGAGGGATGATGGTAGATGTGGGAGGCGGAGAGAATAGTGATTGAAACATAAGAAAGCACTGGTGATGATGATACGAGATATAAAGATATTGAAAAGATAAGAACCCAGAATAGACGACAACTAAACAGATACACACGAGATGACTAAAACATAAGGATGAAATACTGAGAAAACACACGTGAAGAGAAAATATCAGATGAGGTCAGATGGGAAGTCATGAGATATGATTCACGGTATAGATAAAATCCTCTGTCTGTGAGAGATACAAAGCGTCTGTATAACAAAGAGCGGATGGGTTTCAGATGACTAGATGACTATAGCGTTTATTTCCGACATAAAACCGAGTTATTATACAGTATGGGGGGAAATAAGAGGCGAGATCTGGAACTATATGGTAACACATAGAATTGGATTGTGATTCTAGTGTTGTATTATAAGAGTACTCACAAAGACGAGGAAACGAGACAATGAAATCATCCAAATTTTGCCGTTTAGAGAAGTTGTGAAAAAGTTTTAGATAAGAAGAACGTGTGGTACTGCATTTATGGATATACACAGAGGCATATGATAAAATTAAGAGCAAAGGACTTTCGATAGTCTTGGTTCTTCACGGCGCGTATAAAGATAGTCGAGCTGTTTAAAATGTTGTTGGTTTTCTTATACAGAGAAAGTAATGCTGATATGTGAGACTGTACACGGCTACCACACACCACATCGGCATCTTGGAAAATAACATGAAATATATAGACAAATAAAAAAAAATAAAAAAAATAAAACTTACATCCAGATTTTTATTATACAAAGGCGGCACTTGGTCTAATTTCGTGTATTTTTCATATATAAACAGCAGTGGTTGGTTGTGTTTGATATCATGAATGCAGGAGCAGGTTAAGTACCGTAAACTATGGAGTGTAAACTTGTTCTGGCCAGGCAAAAGGAATGTCTAAAAGGTTCTTAAGTGTGGGGAGTGGGAGCAGGTGACACCAAGACGGAAGTTTAGATGAAAGGAGTGAGGAGGTAGGTGGGCGAGTGATGGGGAGGTGGGGTGTGGGCGTGTGTGATGGGGGGAGGTGGAAGTGGGCGTGTGATGGGGGGGAGGTGGGCGTGGATGGTGGGGGGGGGGGAGGTGGGCGTGATGTGGGCGAGTGATGGGGGAGGAGGTAGGGTAGGAGTGATGGGGGGGAGGTGGGCGGTGATGGGGGAGGTGGGCGAGTGATGGGGAGGTGGGGTGGGGAGGTGGGGCGTGATGGGGAGGTGGGGCGAGTGATGGGGAGGAGGTGGGGAGGGGTGGTGGGCAGTGATGGGGGGAGGTGGGCGTGGTGATGGGGGAGGTGGGCGAGTGATGGGGGAGGAAGTGGGCGTGATGGGGGGTAGGTGGGCGGAGGAAGAGGGCGAGGCTAGGGTGGGAGGGGGGGGAACCTGACTGTGTGCGGAATATTCTGCTTGAACACTTTATTCTATAGCCTAAAGCGTTACTGGAGTCAAGAGAGATAGTGTAACGTGGTCTGTAATATGAGAGAAAGAGAGAGAGATGAACGTGTGGTTGAAGGAATGGTGATAAATAGTAAAGCAGTACACACACACACACATGAAGAATATATATATATACGGAAGACGGAAAGTGGACTAGTAGTAAAGTAGAGTGGTATCCCGGCGCTACCAGCCAACCATCAGGGAAAAAAAATAGAATTGCCTGTTGTCACTACGTGGTAAAGTAAGTTCACTAGGCAGGCTAACGGTCCCGAGGCCTGGATGACTGGACTCTCCCCTCCTACGCCAGCTCTTGTTCACTCGGCAATAAAATCTGTACACTATCGACTACGCTTGCTGAAGGTAGAAACACTTGGGTGGACAGCATCCTGCCCAGGGGCTGAAGTAACCCACTAGCTGTTGACTGCTAGGAAACAGGAGATCAGTAACGACGGTAATGATCTACCTTCACAATCCTACAGCGGAAGCACGACAGTAAAACATCCGGAAATGATTTCCCATAAAATAACTAGAAACAGATGTATACACGTGTCACCCACACCAGAAACATTGATTGAAAACCATTACGAAAAATTATTAAGGTTCTTTGTCAGTAATTATTGTATAACACTACAACTAAAACTTCCTTTGTAAAGAAACATCCAAGAAATTTTCATCTCAATATTGTAGGAATTGATGGTTGAAACTGGACACACTCAAAGATGCTAAAACACCTCCTGAACAACGACCAACTCCAAAATAAACAGACCATCTTGCTGTACACCATCTAACACCTCCATAGTGTACCTGTCCATCATCTATTCAGCAAGTGTAGTCAGTTTAAAATCTATCCACTGAATACTGTAGGAGTTGATTTCACTGAATATTCTCTGGCGGGTAGACGGAATGGCGGAGCTCACTGTTGTATCCCCGTCCTGCCTTGCTGGGATATAAAAACATTCATGTGAAGATGGCATCTCCCGGGACGCTGCCAAGTTAAACAACATAGGCTCATAACTGCTGAAATTCGTTGGGGAGGAGCCATCTGGGCACTAGTACAGTATATTTACATATATATACAATTTGAAATATGTTTTGTGGAAGAAGTGATTATACAAGTTTTGACCCACACACAGACGCACACGCACGCACACAAACACGCAGATATATTCCCCACCGTCGAATAAAAAACATAACAGGATATAATATTTATACTTAATGCAGACGGAGAACCAACACACATTCACATATTTTTCCGTGACTGAGGTCCGACCCATAAAACTAGAGCCAACAATAGAGAGAAGCCACGCCTCATGTTCCCCATTACCCAACTATGGATTCTACATCAGACCAACGTTTTGCCACGGTTGACACTCTTTTTATGGGAAGAGAACTACCGCTAGGAAGGACTCACACTTCCTCCCGCAATATCAATACCCATCCTAACTCATGACTGTCTCGTGGCAGCGGAATCCGTAGAAGGAAAAAACTATGGTGGTGGTTGTAATTCATGACGAAGTATAGTGCTTTTCATCCGCTGTGCATATATTAGGTATATAAGGCACCGGCGGCATGCCAATATCCCAGGCGGATGGAAGAGCATGGAATATGTTAACCGCATTGATACGAGTCTTGGTGAGAGTGATGGTGGCGACACTCTTGCTTTCCGGGGAATGTCGTCGCTTCGGTCACCAACGTTTCTCTTATGACCAATGGAGACACGCTGACGCAGAATCCACCAAGTACCACTGACGACTAAATGTTTCCATACGCTACATTTAATCAGCTGTAAATTATGGTTATTTCTGCGTCAGCGTATTTCTAGTACAGTATGAATATTTATATTTTGTAAATTGTCAACTTGGCTAATAATAAATCCGCTCACCGTCCAGAAAAACCTCTAGCTTATACTAAAGGCAGTCAAGGGGGGAATAGTAAATTATTAGAATTAGAATTTTCTCCATAATTCTATAAAAGCATCAGTAGTATCTGGTGGCGTCCTGCTTCATTATCCAAGACACATCGCTAAGTGACTCAAACGCCTCAGGTTATTTTCTCAACTACTAGAAAAAACAAACAAGAACTTGGTGACTTGAGAGTGTTGGAGAAAATCTTCCCGAGCTGTAAAGAATCTCATTTAGCGTGTTTTGCAGCCATCCCTCTGAAACTTACACAACGCCACAAACTGAAGGCACACTTATACCAACGTCACACCCTGAAACCATACTTCTGCCAACGCCACACCCTTAAAACATACCTCTGAAACGCCACACTTGCCACAGAATATTTTGAACAAGTTTCTGCCAGGGCCAAGATTTTCAAAGATTATTACGTTGAATGTTCCTAAAAAAAAAAAAAAAAAACTCCCAAAATAAGACAGTAATGCAAGTGTCAGCAGGTTACGCGGTCATAAGTAGTCTTCTATTCTACCCACAAGTAGTATCATAACAGCCATGGTGCGTGAAACCTGCCCCTAACACACACACACACACTATATCAGGGGTGACTACTGTGTGTTGTGTACCTGGGGAGGGGAGAAACATACCTCCCACTGGGGGGGTTTAACTTCAAGGCACCAAGTTTATACCCCTGTTTTGCCTTTAGGTTTTAAACTTCCAGCTGGAGTTTATGGCAATGTTTCACTAATCTCATTTGGGCAAGCGCCGCCACCACCAGGTTCTCCCGCTCTTCCTCCTCCCGCCTGCCTGCCTGCCTGCCTACCCTCGCCTGCTTGAAGTCTGGAGATGTGACATGGACTGCTACTTGCTAACAGTCAGGGGGGCCTGTAGTATAGGAATGTACTTTTTTTTTCCAATAGTACCTTCTGCATGTATCAGGAAGTACTGGCTCTTACTACGAACGTCAGGTTGAGCTACAGTGGGAATAAAATACCTCCTGCACTGGTACTTTCCTTAAATATTAGGAAGTACTAGCTCTTACCGAAAACATCAAAGGAAACTAAATAAGTGGAAAGTATCTCAAACTGGTACTTTTTTTTTAAGATTTCAGTTAGTACTCGCTGTATTGGGGAAGGGACCTGATCCATTAGCACTTTCCACAGATACTCTGAAGTACTTACTGTCATCACAACACTTACAGTACTCCATGTATCTTGGAGGACTGGAAATGCAAAAAAAACTTCCCTCGTAATATTCTTCTCAACACAATTTTTTTTTTCGGGGGGATATTAGACCACTCGAAGTACTGAACCTTGTGCATTGCTACTTTTCATTTTTCACAAAATTAAGTAGCACTGTAACTCAAGTACCTACAGGTAATTTACACAAGTACTCAAAATAGCTGTTTGGATCATAGGAAGAGCCTTGTATTCAGCATTTCCCAAAGGTAACACGGAGTACTGTAGTCCGGATATCACCTTATGCATTGGCACTTTCCACAAACAGAGAACTACGAGAAACGCGCTGTACTTACAGTCACAGTACAGTACTTACACTAAAGTATGTTCCGTGTACTTCTCCTTACTGCTACCAACCTTCAATAAAACTGCTGATATAGACCCAAAGTAAAGAGGACCACTGGAGATAATGGGAACTTTATCTATTCATAGTATTTTCCTCAATCCGTGAAACATAAAAGTATGTGCAAATCATAATAAAAGTTTCTTGTACTTCCGTTTCTAAATAAAACAGATGACATCCTCAGCAGTAACTGCCTCCCACGATATTTAACAGAAGCTTCATTTTAACACTAGTTCTTAAGATACAAAGAGACAGGCAAACACACACACGAGCTCTTAAGGAAAACAGGTCGGCAGCTGCAGTAATCTGTGAAGAAGGCCGGAGGGTTTATAAAATCTTATTAAAGCCGTAACGCAGTAGTAGTGGTGTGGTGGTAGTGGCGTAAGTTGGAGCAATGTTTCATAATGTCCCGACCTCACCCACACCAAGCCTCCTACCTCTCAACTCGGTACTACATGGAACAGAGATAGCTTTTTTTTCTTTCTTTTAAATCGTAATCTCAACGACAACCGCAGAAGAACAACACGAATACTGTTTTATCGCCTTCAACACGACACTGGTACGATCGTGTTTCTTTAATTTTCTCAAGATGAAATAAATAGTCATAGGAACAGTAGTATTATTTCGTACTCTCCCAGATGACTCCAGAATAAACAAATATTTATTTATAACCTTAAATACAGCATCAGCATAAACCATTATATTTTTCTCACTATAAATTTTTTTTCTTTCAATTTCCCAAAATAAGTAACGTAAGAACCACACTGCTTCATCCTGCACGACACAACTGCTGAAGAACCACACTAATAGTAATTCAAGTACGACATCAACACGGCACAAATATAACCCAACAATTCTGATTTTATAATTCCTTCAGATGAAATGAAAACGGTGCAAATGTATCAGCTTAAAATTGTCCAAGGCAAACAGGGAAATGAATCCTACCAACATTTCTGTATCAAAACTCGACCAGGTGACCAGATGATGACGATGATAAAACGAAAAAAAAAATCAAATCACACAACTTTATTATAACCCTAAACAACTACACGATGAACCAGATGAATATTATTGAATTCAAATCCTCTTCTATGAACCCAGACACTATTTTCCTCCCCGGTGAGGTTCGAATCATTAAACTACCGTGTGGGTTGAGTGTTCGAGCTTCAGTGATCACGTGGGTTGAGTGTTCGAGCCTCAGTGATCACGTGGGTTGAGTGTTCGAGCTTCAGTGATCACGTGGGTTAAGTGTTCGAGCCTCAGTGATCACGTGGGTTGAGTGTTCGAGCCTCAGTGATCACGTGGGTTGAGTGTTCGAGCCTCAATGATCACGTGGGTTGAGTGTTCGAGCCTCAGTGATCACGTGGGTTGAGTGTTCGAGCCTCAGTGATCACGTGGGTTGAGTGTTCGAGCCTCAGTGATCACGTGGGTTGAGTGTTCGAGCCTCAGTGATCACGTGGGTTTAGTGTTCGAACCTCAGTGATCACAGAACGTTGTACAAGTATGGTGACATATGAACCTCGTGACTCATTCTACCTTATTAAATATCAGGAAAGACAAGTAAGGGAAAAACAATGAATCCAACGAACTGTCCCACAACACCGCCTGGATTATTTCCCCAATTTTGTAAACAGTTGAATAAAGTTCCACGAGAATAACACTACTTTATATTCTCCAAGAAACTGTACAATGAAACAATACTATATATTCTTATCTATCTATCTATCTATCTATCTATCGATCTATCTATCTATCTATCTGTCTGTCTGTCTGTCTGTCTGTGTTTGTCTGTCTGTCTGTGGAGAAGAAAGTCCGTTATATCAAGGGTCTGTTAGATATGAAACCCCCATTTAACGAATTACTTGGAGAGAGAGGTGAGTTATATGGAGGTTTCACTATACAATGCAATGCTCGTCAAATTTACTCACTAATGTACAGTCCCTTTCACTAGTGCGTTTCCAGGGGTTC
Organism: Homarus americanus; assembly: GCF_018991925.1. Classification (NCBI taxonomy): domain Eukaryota; kingdom Metazoa; phylum Arthropoda; class Malacostraca; order Decapoda; family Nephropidae; genus Homarus; species Homarus americanus. The sequence goes on along the minus strand of NW_024722804.1, from coordinate 573,730 downwards.
GTCTTACAGTATAAAATTTCCACAAATCATTACATTGAGAAATATGTTTTATGATCGTTTTAATTTGATTCTATTGTATGTCTACTATTACGAATTTCCTTCTGTCGAATATAAACAAACAATAACGCTGCCACACTGCACAAAACCTGACGAGCCCCTGTAAACGTACTAGTGAAGGGGACTGTACATATTTATTTTTGCCGTTTTCTTGTTAATGATTAGTTCCCCCTAACCCCCTATAGGACCCTGATGGAAGTAAGTTTAAAATGACTTTCTTGGGTTATCATTGGTCAACTCCACATAGTATTTTCTAGAGTCGGTTATCATTGGTCAACTCCACATAGTATTTTCTAGAGTCGGTCATTGGTCAACTCCACATAGTATTTCTAGAGTCGGTTATCATTGGTCAACTCCATATAGTATTTTCCATCGTCTTTGTATATATGTTGAACCAGGAAACAAGACACTCACAGAAGGGATATGGGAAGGAGGAGGGAGGGGAGGGGGGGGAAGGAGGTGGTGGGGAGGAGGGGAAAGTGGGGGGGGAAGAGGAGGAGATGGTGGATGAGGTGTGGGGGGGTTGAGGGTGGATGTAGTGATGATTTATATAAGTGTGAAGAGCGACTTAAAAAAAAATAAACAATAAAGTAAAATGGTATTAAAGTTCAACACAACACCAGAACGGATTCACTCTACTTTATTGTTTTCTCGTTCCAGTATTTTAGTCTCAAGATGAACCAAGAGTACCAAAAATAACAGCACTCTTTTAAGTCCAGTAAACTAAATAATAAGCTAAATGAATAATTTAATTTCAAAATTCTTTCCCTTTGTCTTATCGTAACATAAATATGAAAACTTTTTATTTTAAAGCACAGAAAAAAAATATATAAAAAATTACACTGCTTCGCATTTTCCAGGAAAGCTGTAATAAAAATGAAACAGACGAACCCTATTGTATTAAAATTCCTGTCCCGAGGTGGAATGATCCCGCGGACCCTACTGCTTCACTGTGAACTACCGTTATATTACCAACATTCAACTCCATCACACATTTTATATATATATATGGATGCTACTATACACGCCTAAGATTGCAATGCGTAGTCGAGTCTAGTTAATAATAATAATAATAATAATAACAACAACTGATGATAGTTTATAATGATTACAACAACAATAATATTCAATAATAACAAAACAGAGGACTGGTTGAGGGAAGAGCTGGGTGTGTTATAGATGGAGAGCAAACACCACAGATAATGAATGACGAGTCTATGGTCTTCATTTCGACCATTTTGCTCCATGAAGGGCGTAAGGCTAGCGAGTGGAAAAATAATTAACAAGAAAATTATAATAAAACAAAATTACTATAATACTACAATAATAACTATAATAATAATAATAATAATAATAATAATAATAATAATAATAATAATAAACTAAAATATAAGTCACTCTCACAATACAGTGCGTCAATAGTAATCAAACCAGTGTGAACATACCATGACACTGCAGTAATGGTCGCATCTTCCGTACCATTATGGCTTGGGATATTCCAGCACCGACACACTGATCATAATAAATCTCTCTCTCTCTCTCTCTCTCTCTCTCTCTCTCTCTCTCTTGAACGTACTGTACAGCAACTGGTTTTAACCAAAGTTGGACCACAAATAGTTCACAGTGTCTCGGAAAAGTTCGATAATAAATATTTATTATTATCAACCAGAGTTACGGCAAGAGGCCTTACCGTCTTTACAGTTAAATATTTGGTTAATTAATTCACTCAATCTATAATTTACCTCAAAGTTCACGGGCTAAATAACGCACACTAGAAGTTATCAAGTTCATCGTCATAATTCTTACCTATTGTGAGTGAACAGTACAGTACACTTACACGAGTTTCAGCGTGTAAATGATACAGTTCCTGAGTCTCAGAACACAAAGAATATATAGTCACTCATATACACACAAAATTAACATATCAAGTGAACATATTTTGTTAGATGTGTTAACAGAGTCGTTATACATCAACTGATCATTGTTTAACGTACACACACACCAACTGATCACTGTTTAACGTACACACACACCAACTGATCACTGTTTAACGTACATACACACCAACTGATCACTGTTTAACGTACACACACACCAACTGATCACTGTTTAACATTTACACACCAACTGATCATTGTTTAACGTACATACCCACCAACTGATCATTGTTTAACGTATACCCACCAACTGATCATTGTTTAACGTACACACACACCAACTGATCATTGCTTGTACACGCAACTGTCAGTTTAACGTACTATACACACCAACTGATCATTGTTTAACGTACATACACACCAACTGATCATTGTTTAACGTACATACACCGACTGATCAGTTTAACGTACATACACACCAACTGATCATTGTTTAACGTACATACACACCAACTGATCACTGTTTAACGTACACACACACACACACCAAAAGATCATTGTTTAATGTGGTCTACTCATGGAATAACACCGAAACACAGTGGCGCTGCTCCCCCACAAGAGCCACAAGGCCCAGATCTATTCATCATAATCTGCCATCCGACAACAGGCTGACGCACACCAGCCTCGACTGCTCATAACCCTGGAATATGTGGCACTGAATAAATCGGAGTTCTAGAGGAGTCTCGCTGAGGAGTCCCACTGAGGGGTCCTAGAGTCTCGCTGAGGAGTTCTACTGAGGGGTCCTAGGAATCTCGCTGAGGAGTCCTACTGAGGGGTCCTGGAGGAGTCTTGCTGAGGATTCCCACTGAGGGGTCCTAGAGTCTCCTCACTGGCGAGTCCTGGAAGAGTACTACTGAAGAGACCTAAACCAATCACAGTGAAGGATTGTATGTCAGCGAATTATATTAAAGGGTTTTAGACGAATCCCACCGAGGGTTTGCTAGACAAGTCCTACTAAATAGTCCCAGGCGAGTCCTACTGACGGAGGTTGTAAGCTTATGGGTGGCGCCGGCTGGGTCGTAGCAGCGGCGATAGAATAATTGTGTGATGAGGGAGGCGCTGGAGAGACGAGTGATGCCCGTCTCCCGGCGTAGTCACCATGTTGGCAGCATACTGGGCTCTCCCACGCTACTTTAGGCCTTCTCTGGACCTGTCTCGTGTGGCGCTTGGAAAAGATGGAAGATGTTTTATCCTTTGGCCTCTAAAGGTTTGATTTACTGTATTAAGATCTTGGCAGTTTATTATTTGCTGTGTAAGGATTTCGCATTAGAGAAACAAGTAAATGAGTGTTTAACTTTATCTGTCCAAGTGTTATTAAGGGTTTCAGGTTAAAATTGTTATTCAAGCATGAGGAAGAAATCAAAATATTCCGGAACAAAGATAAGAAGAGGGAGACGAGGAGAGACGCTTACAGTGTTAGAGAGAAGAGTTAACACTAATGTTGTGTTGCGTTATAAGACAATAAATAAATCGTGTTATGTTATGATGTAATGTTATAAGATTGTAAAATACCGTGGCGTTACGTTTGGATGCTAAAACAATACGTCACGACATGATTGTTTTTACATAAGATAGATACATTAGTCATGATACAAGGTGCCCGGAAAGTTCCAATCTGTTTTAGAGACAAATGAACAGCGGCGGAACCAAATACATAAACTTAAGTACTGCACACGAGTACACACATTGATTTAAGTACTAACATCAACACGGTCACCACCAGTTGTGTCTCGATATCACTCACGTATCTGTCACCTGCAGTTTGGACAACATTCAACAACATTTCTTGGGTTATCTGGTGTTTTTTTTAGTGCGGTGACTAATTTACTGCTTCACATACCCTACAGGTCTGCCTACCACTCCTGTTCTGTTCACCTCTAACTTTATGAAACCTTGCACCCAATCCAGCCATGCGGAGGACCTTCATCACTCATGCTGCCCAGGTCGAGGCTCATACCAAAATTGCATATGTAGTCACGTGCAGTAAATAAACACGAATATTCAGTGACCCAATTTTCCTTTGCCCTTGAAATAAATTGGGATATTTGACATATTGCATGTTAAGTACAAGAAAACACTTCAATTTTGTCATGGGAATACACCACATTCAGCTGCGTTACGATAAATAAATAGGACTTCGAGGGGACATTTTTGACCGTGGTGTTGATACTGTCTCATATGGCGAGCAAATCAGTGTCACTGTTCACACTCGGAGTGAACCATCCATCCCATGTTTTGGTTTATTGCGTGGTGGTGCCCTCGACAAAATGTTTGATGTTAGCACTCTGTGGCCTGACACTAATTTGAACTTCATTGTTATTGCATGATATTGCTGTTGGCTAGTTGTTCAGTGCTGTTTGGGGCTTGTTAGGACTTCAAAGATATATTTTTTAATGACTTTATTTCCGTGTCCAAAAATATGAGTTTATTCCCTAATGATTTATTTTCTTTTATCTGGTTTTGTTTCCATTCCAACAAATATTTCTATACAAAGTTGTTTCTAATGAATTACCAATACAGTTTGTTTCATATACCCGGTACGTTTTTTTTATAATTTGAGAATAAATATTTACCAGACTTCCAAAAGTATAATTTACTTCATTTTCATTTAAATTACTATTTACAAAATTCGTTTTCAGGAATATTAATAACATACTAAGAACTAGAACACGCAGAGCATATAACACAGATGGTAACTGGATGAAACAAAATCTACTTAATAAAACATAGATGGTCGAATACGTCCTATAATGCGGTCAGTTACTATAAAAAAATCGACTCCCAATAACTGCAACCTGAACCTGTGATAAACTAATATAATAACGCAAGATTAAATAGTAGTAGTAATAATAATAATAATAATAATAATAATAATAATAATAATAATAATAATAATAATAATAATAATAATAATAATAATAATATCACCTCTGAAATTAAATGAAATTCTGAGAAATGACATGATTACTTCTGGCAAAAATTTCCCATGATTTTTCCAAGTTTTCCCCGACCGTTCTTTTGTCTTTTCCCGGTAGATCCCCCCCCCCTCCCCCCCCCAAATTTTTCATTGCCTTTTGAGACTGAAAAAAATATATTTGATAATTTTTCCCAACTTTTTACGGCCCAAATATAGTCTCAGATTTTTCTTGGCATTTTTCTCCATGATTTAGCACTTTTTCCTTGGCCTCTTCATGACTTAACTTCCTTAACAGACTGCGGACACCCAGTAACTACCAAGTGTAAAACTCATCTCTTAACATGGAGAGCGCGCGCACACACACACACACACACACACACACATACACGAACGCGCACGCACACACGATGGAACCACTGTACTGCCTTATGCCTACCAATGATGCACTAAGAGAAACCCCTGCTCGCTGGAAATATGTCGACGACTCCACCATTGGGATCAGTGTCAACTCTGCTCCCGACTACGCCGCCCTCCAGGATTTATTAAACAGTCTCCAAAATTGGGCCACCAACAACCACGTCACCATCAACCATACCAAGACCATGGTTATGCACATCCTTTCCCCCGACCTTGTCCCACCTCCCTCCATTACTTTGGGCCTCACCACACTCCAGGTTGTGGACTACACCAAACTCCTCGGCGTCACGATAGATAAACTAAATTGGAAAACACACGTCAGTACAGTTGTCAAATCCTCCAGTTTTCGTCTCCACCTTCTCCTCCGACTTAAGTCCCTGGGAGTTCCTGCGCCCGAGCTCCTCAGTGTTTACTCAACAGTCATACTTCCCAAGCTCACCTATGCCTCCCCTGCCTGGTCTTCCTCCCTAAATGCCACACAATGGAAACACCTAGAAAAAGCGCAAAAGAGGGCCAGGCAGAAACCCACGCCCAGAGGTAGAAACACACGCCCAGGCAGACATACACGCCCGAGCAGACATAAACGCCCGAGCAGACATAAACGCCCGAGCAGACATACACGCCCAAGCAGACATAAACGCCCGAGCAGACATACACGCCCAAGCAGACATACAGGACGAGGAACTTGGTGTGTTCTCTCTTTATGTCGTTGAGAATTATTCGTTGGTGGCACAATGACTGCCAGCCAACTTTAACACTATATTGCTGGAGAAACTTTGTTGGTTGTCCACAATAGAAACTTTGTTACATGTGCTAAAAATTGAGTTACATGTGACAAAATGTGTTATATTAGCTAAAAACTTTGTTACATGGGCTAGAAAATTTTGTTACGTGCTAAATTTTTTTTATTACATATGACAAACTTTTTTCATGAGCTAGAAACTTTTTTTTACATGAGCTAGAAACTTTGTTACTTGTCCTATAAAACTTTGTCTCTTGTCCGTGGTATAAATTATAACTAATGAAGAAACTTTGTATGCTGCAGAAAGTTCGACTTTTGTCAGCTGCAACACTAACTTTTATTTTTTATGTTGTAGCAAATATTTTGTCTGCTGTAAGAAACTCTATTTTTCACCTGTTGTAACAAAAATCCTGTCCGTTAAGAGACACTCTGTTGCCTGTTATAGAAACAAAAGACCGGATGAAAGGTGTTCAACTACCCTAGGCCGCTGAATCACCTCAATCAAACATAACAACAACAATAACAAACCCCAGTCGAGACGAACCTTAAAAAAATGCAAATTAATATTTTCAAATCACCGTCAATCCATCAGACTCTTTGACTAAAATTTTCCTAGAATTCCAATTGCCAATAATTTACTATTCTGCACTCTGGTAAAGAGAGTAGTCTTACACACACACACACACACACACACACACACACACACACACACACACACACACGTACGTTTCTGTTATTCACTGCGTAAAAGACAACAGCGGCCAGTTATTACATCATTCAAACTTCACTAGTATTTAAATATACATGTTCTTGGCAGATGTAAGGAGCGTAAGAGGAAAGGGAGTGGAGGGTAGGGAGTGAGAGGATGAATGGGGATGTAAGAGAGGGAGGGAATGGGAGGGGTTGTAAGAGGATGGGAGAGATGGAAAAGAAGGGACGGGGTTTGCGAGGAAGAGGATGGAAGGGGATGAAAGACAGGAAGAGGATGAAAGGGAAATTAACGAGGGAGAGGATGGGAGAGGAATTTAGTGAAGGAGAGAAGAGGGAGGCAGTGAGGAAGGAGAGGAAGAGAGGAAACATATAGGAGGTAGGAGACACCGATAATGAAGAGGATGAGAAAGATAACAAGAAATAAATTACTGAACAGGAAGAGGAAGAGAGAGAGAGAGAGAGAGAGAGTAAGTGGAATGGGAGAAGATAAAAGCAGCCAGAAGGAAGAGAAGAAAAGGCATTGAGAAAGGAGAACAGAAGAGGATGAAAAGTGAAAGAAGTAATTTTAACAGCAGGTATTAGATAATTATTCAAAGCACTGTGTAATACCCACTCATAAAACATACCAGTACTATAATAATCCATTATAATCAGCATCAAAATATATATCATTGCCCCTTCCTGAAACCATAAGCAGAGCCAACGCCAGAGTGGTGAGACAGCCTTGGTATGAGCGAGGGGGCCCCACAGCCAGAAAGCATTGGTGCCTCAACAGTCACTCTAAGAGGCACTCATCTATACAGTGTCACCAGTACCAAGTAACACCGACAAGTTATCAACGACCCGATTGGTTAATAAGATGATAAATGATGATAAACATAAGTAAAAATAAAAATGAGTAAATAAATATATAGATTGTGATAATGATTGGAGCAAAAAATCATCATATAATATACAGTATGTTATATCTTATGCCACGAGTCATTTTATAACATGATTGATACACTACAATACTCGACACCTGATAACATGCTTGCTACGCTATAATACTCGACCCCTGATAACATACTTGCTACAATATAATACTCGACACCTGATAACTTGCTTGCTACACTATAATACTCGACACGTGATAACATACTTGCTACAATATAATACTCGGTGCCAGGAGTCAAGCAGTGTACTCGGAAGGACCTGATGGTACCCGCTGCCACACTGGTGTCATTAAACCTACAAAGTTTCCAAAAGCTGCTTAGCTGTTTTTAAAACTAATCACGGGAAGGGGAGAAGTTGGGGCGAGGGCAGTGTGGGGGGAGGGGTGGGTAGGAGGGGAGACATGTGGCCGGGGAGATAAGCCAGAGGGGTGAAGATGAGGTACACGGATTGAGGGAGAGGAGATGAGGGGAGGATATAATGAATGGGGGGATGGGGAGGATAAAATGGGAGGGGAAAAAAAGGAGGATGTGATGAATTTGGAATGGGGAGAATGTGATGAGTGGGGGAAGGGAGGGATAAGAGTGGTTGAGAGGGAGGATGTGGATGATAGCAGTAAGCGTCATGGCTAGGGTCAAGATTCAACAGGATATAGGAATCATATAGAGGGGGATGATAGGGGGGGGGTGACGGGTGGTCGGCGTGGATACATCTAAGGGAGCGATGCAGGGAGGTCAGCGCTGGAGGGGCGGATGGTCAGTCTGGACGAGTGGCGCCCCTGGTCGTGTTAGTGGGAGGTGGTGGGGGGAGGGTGGACAAGCAAGGGGAAGAAGGGGGAACTGGTCATTTCTGTCCTCTACCTGACCTGAGGCCATCAAGAGGTCAAGTCTTTCTTATGATATAACATTTACTCTCGCATCGATGCCCAGACAAATACAATATTGTGTGTGTGTGTGTGTGTGTGTGTGTGTGTGTGTGTGTGTGTGTGTGTGTGTGTGTGTGTGTGTGTGTGTGTGTGTGTGTGTGTGTGCGTCTAGTGTTTAAGCGCGTCAACTTGGTCAGAAGAGTAGAACTACATTTGAAACTAACGAAAGACTTCACATTTAAACTCACAAGTAAACAAAACACCAAACTCTCTCTTACTCAGTTAAAAAAAAAATGGAACAAAACAAGTCAGTGAACGCAACGCTTAAATTTCAATCAGGGTGGTAGTTAAGGGGTAGGAACAGCTCACACTGCGGAAAAAAGGGGAGGGGGGGAGGGGAGAGAGAGATTTCCTCTTTGGTTAATCCGCTCCGTCGCTGGTGGATGCCCGGCGGCAACGCGTCCCAACAAACACGCTTCAAAGGCCGACCAGACTAGGCCCGCCCCCATGGACCAATGGCTGTTATTAGTCCCCCTTCTCTCTCTCTCTCTCTCTCTCTCTCTCTCACTGTCTCTATCTCTCTCCTTTGTTTATTCTCCTCCCTTTCATCCCCCAACCATATGTTTGACAACCTTCTCAGTCCTCCTCTTTTATACACCCGCCACAGTCCCTTGGGAGTATCACTAGCAAAATCCACTGAGGCGGCAACAGTCTCCCTTTACCGGGTGCTTTCCGCCGATGATTCCCAGTAGTACTTCCATAGAATTTACCTGGGTGTGAGTTCACGCCAGACGTATCAAAGTCAGAGTGAATGCATCTACGTTGTGTGCGGGGAGGAGTTAAAGTGTGTGAGAACTGATGATGAAATTGACACTTTTTATATAAATTCTCATAGGCTGATAACGTGTTAATCACTTAAAGGGGAAACTCAGCCTTATAACCCGGAATACATCTCATCACCCTAATAACCAACAAGGTATTTACACCCTTATACTAACACAGGAAACATCACCCTAACACCCAGTACAACTCAACGTTCCTTCAGTATCAGGAAACTTACCCCCTTTATCCCACTACATCTTAAATAGCTGTATATATTTAGGTATTAACTATAACACCTGAAATGCTTAATATATAGATAGTGTGGGTAAATTTATTAAACTCTACAAGATTTTAGATAACCGATACGAGTTACAAGACTGATATTAAAGTAAAGCATAATAACACTTTTGCAGCAAATAATAACAACAATCTCTCTCCCTCTCTCTCTCTCTTTCTTTTGGTAAGTGATATAATATTAGAGAAACCAAATATGTGTTATTTCCGCTGAAGATTCTTTTTTTTACGAATATTAACACAAGTATCCAAACACTGGCAAAAACAATTACAAGGAAACAGCCCTATCAATCAGTTCCCTATACTAGCCACCCGAGTTGTGCCACAGAGCCACATGACTAGTGCCACGGTGCCACATGATTAGTGCCACGGTGGCACATGAGTAGTGCCACGGTGGCACATGAGTAGTGCCACAGTGCCACATGATTAGTGCCACGGTGCCACATAATTAGTGCCACGGTGCCACATGAGTAGTGCCACAGTGCTACATGAACAAGGGAGGCATGAGGGACGGTAGGGGGTGCCACTGTACATCAGCGTCCAGGAAATACATCAAACATACATGGAAATATGAATCATCAGGAAGTCTTAGCCTTAACATAGGATAAAATATTACTCTAACCAGCCAAAAGTCCCTCTAAATACCCATCTCAATATTACTACCCAATAACTAGGAAAATTGTCACCCATTACGTTACCTTAATATATTACCTAAATATTTAAAAATTATTATTCTATGACCTATGGGAAATATCACCCAAACGCCCAAGAAATAATATTTACAACAAGAAGAAGAACAAGGATTCAATGTCAGAAAATCTCACCCTATCAGGATAATGCACCTTATACCTAGGAAACATCAAAGTAAGACCAAGCAAATTTAAATATTATGTAATGGCCCCTGTCTCATCAACAGAAGTATTATATAAATGGGTTCATTACATTTGATTTATATACTAATTCACCCCCTGTAACTTTCCACTTGCCATGAGTTGTCATGCTCATATCACGTGAATGGTAGCCTCCTTGGGGTGCGGCCCATTTGACTCTACTGTATGTCAGCACATGGGTCAGCTCGGAATAAGCCGGCACCCACGGCAGTCACACTCATAATCTTACATCGAACGGACGTGATTAAACGGTCTATTTACATAGCCGCCGTCCTCTCTCTTCACACTCATAAATTGTGGAAGTTACGGTTCATCTACACTCAGGAATTATATAAACAATACTTGTTTAATAAAAGCAGAAACTACAATTGGGTTTCGCTACTCTTACCCAACGTAATATATGTCTAGGCCCATATGCTTTGTGGCTAGAACAATCAAGAAAACAAAGAGAAAACAAACTGAACTCACAGTGGACGAGGGAAACACGACCCTACATTCAGAACAACATGACCCTAACATACTGTACTTCCCTTCGCCCCTAGGCTACTCACCTGCCCTTAAGTTATCTACTGTAGAAGGGAAAAAAAAAAGTCACTGAAGCTGAAATCTAACAAACTTTCCAGTCCATTAAGAAGTTGGGAAAATATTAGCCCAAATTAAGCTCGAAACTTTGGAGGAGAAGGTGGCGGAGGACTATGAGTTGGTGGAGGAGGAGGTGGTAGATGAGGTGGAGTTGGTGGAGGAGGAGGTGGTAGATGAGGTGGAGTTGGTGGTAGAGGAAGATGAGGTAAGGTACGTGACCAGCGGGAGTAACTATAGGGAACAACAGGTGGAAGACAGCCGAGCGAAATATTAGCTAAATATGATAAAAAGTGGAATATTAATTTGAATAATGATAGTGAATAGTGATAAAAAAAAACAATGACAATAATAGTATATAATTTATAAACACTAATATTTATAGGTAACTATGATCGAGCCTCCATCAATGGTGATCTTTTAACAAAAAATTTACGTTAAAACACACACAAAATAATAGTGTGGGTAAACTCAGTAGACTCAGGGTGTAAAATGTTGGTGCCACTTATAACACTTACACCACAACAACATGTACGATACATGTTTTTCACCAGCTCCTGTTTTTTACGTGTGTGTGTGTGGAGGGGTGGGGGGGCAGCTCAACTAGTGTGAAAATTCAGACCGGGAAATTTTTTGCTGGGTGGCATTAAAGTTTATCCATAGTGTGATGGACTCGAATTGAAAATACTAATTTTGGGTAATTATAATAGTACAAGAACAAATTTACGTTGTTGATGGGTTCTTGAAAACTACGACTTTAAGTGAAATGATTTTACCATAGACACAATGATATAAATAGGGGTACATTTATGGTTAAAAAAAAATCACAACTTGCCACAAATATTTCACCTTCAGCACTATTACCTTCTTCTTGTTTTAGAGTTTCAAATAAACTGAAAGCTATCGCCTGTATGGAGAGCAACTAGCATGGATAGTTTTGTTAATGTTGATCCTTGGTCCACATGTTCAGCATGCTTTCCATAATAACACTTCTGTTACCAGTTAACTTTATCGCAGATATTAGAGTAACACTTTTGGTAAATATTCGTCCATTGGCTGTCTTCAGGTTTTGATACAAGAAATAGTTTTTTTGGTGTGTTATGGTGCGTTTTACTTACTGATTGCACAATAAATTATATGAAGTCGTATGCTTGGTTTTTATAGTACAGTATTTGTGTCTGTAAAATTGAAAATTAGAAACTTACCGACAGCCAATGGACGAATATTAACCACACTTAGCACATGAACCAATATTTTCTGCATTTCCACAAATTGTTCTCACCTATAATTGTAGACGGCAAACCAACAGCTCTTGCTATGTCCACAGCTCAGTCCTCCTCCAAATCTCTTTACCACATCCAATTTAACTTCTTATGTAACACTTTCCATCTTCTTTCTGTGACCACAACCAGTAGTGGTGTTTATTGCACCTTTAACACTCATTGTTCTAGGGCTCAAATAAGTTTAAAATAGGATTTTAAGTGAATGTTAGAATAGCATCAACCAACCACCGAACAAAAACAAACATGGCGCCCACGCTGGTCACGGCTCGCTTACACCGCCAGGCGCTGTTCGCCTTCGTACCGAATTTTTAAAAATTGTCGCACATTTATCATTTTCATACATATTTTTTTTCAACGATGTTATAACGAAACGGCTTTAATGGGGGGATAGGTAATATACCTTTCATAAATGAGGCGGTGAATTTCTGAGACATAAATAAAGACAAATGACTAAATGACCAAACTTTGACGTTTATGAACAATAATAATGCCATATGATTTGTGTTGGTATTAACATTTAGAGGAAATGTTCAAGTTCCGCCCCCTTGCTCAATGCAGGCCACAGCCCGTCGCACTAGTGAGTGTCGCACACGTTCAGACCCCGGGGGTGTGAAGAATGTTTGTCACACTGACCTGTACACGGCGCCACAATTCCTCACGGTTTGTGAACCTCTGTAACATACACCTTGCTATTCATGTGACCCCACAGGTATAAATCAAGGGGATTTACGTCAGGTAACAGTAGGGTTCATCACATTCCTATCAAACCTGTCATGTGCTGTAGCTCTGAAACTATTGAGAAATAACAGTTTGGTCATTTAGTCATGTAGATCCACAATGGAAACGTGGATAAGATAAATCTTGATAAAATTACACGGGAAAAAGGGAAACAATGGAGAACCTGCTGAGACTCGTCCATATATGACCATCCCACCGTATAGAATGATCCTCGGTTTACTTATATAAAAGAAAAAGAGAAAAATACACAAACAAAAATTACTCACAAGAGAAGAAAGGCCGGCCAATAAACCCCACAGGGTAAGATTATGTCCTCTGAAGTGGCTTTACTTATGACGTCAACAGAACTACATAATAAACTTGTTTAACGAGACTGACCTTCCATTAAGAGGAGAGGCCTAAGAGCTACCCTTTACTCCACACTCTATACAGAAAAGACGCTTATTAACATCTCATACAAAAAATATGACCTACATTCAGTCTGTCTGTGTGTGTGTGTGTGCGTGTGTGTGTGTGTGTGTGTGAAAGGATGTAATACGTGTTCTTATAATATATACCCATGGGAATTATAGCGTGTTCTGCCTTAACGTAAAACTATCCAGAAATAACGCACGTAATGAGCCTACTTAGAGCATATGTATAAAAGAGGGAGGAAGTGAGGCAAGGAGACGCCACTTAGGCCAGCCATTCTAGTCTTCAACAATGAACTCTTCTTACAATACAATGATGATGCTTTACATATAATGATATTTAATGTTTCTTTGGGGGATATTTGGCTATGTGAGGATATTTTTGTTTGTGGATATAGTGTGGATATTTATTGTGGTGTAAATGTTGTGTGGATATTTGTTGTGGTGCAAATGTTGTGTGGATATTTGTTTTGTAAGGATATTTTTTGTCACTATATGTTGTGTGGATATTTTGTTGCGAAAATACATACGAATATTTTGCTTTTCTGAGGATATTTTGCCATGTGGATATTTTGTTGTTATGCTTTAATATTTGTTGTGTAGAGTCCACTAGCCGCTGAATAATGGTAACCCCTTTCATCAATGTAAATATTGTACTAACTAGCCAACAATTAGTGAGAGTCCTAGCGATTGGTTGGCTATATCACTGACCTTTGACCTTGTTCTTTGTTCGATGTAAGGGCCACGAAGGTGTCTGGGTATCATTAGAGAATCATGACTATTCAGTTGGATACAAAACTGAGCACGAATTATATTTCCCCTAACAAGAAGTCACCATGACCTACTTCTGTTAGTGGTAACCAAATATCATTACTGAAACATAACACTGTAGATAAACTTTTGAGCCCAACTACAACAACAGCGAGGGCTACGACACCAGCATAAGCTCTTCTCAAGACAGTCGAGCTAAAAATGTAGAAAGTTGTTCTTTATGTCTGAGCAATGTTTCTCCACCAGCCACACTTGCAAAACCTCTCTCGCTTACATATACTGGACGAGGGAATATACATACATACATACATACATACACACACACACACACACACACACACACACACACACACACACACACACGAACATAAACGAAATGAAAATTCATTATATAATTTCACAAAGTACAGGACAGAATAAGAAACTTTGTCCTCCCCAAGATTCTCTCCAGCAGAGGATCACAACATAACTCTCAATCCCAGTGAAGCTGAGACGCCTTATCCGCTTCTTCATGAATAAGAAAGCTTTCCTGTGCCTAAAGAGAGGATCAGAACCTCAGTCCATCTCCAAGACAGGATCAGAATATCTATCTCACCAGGGAGAAAGGATCAAAACCTCTGTCTTACCCGAGGAAAAGGATCAGAACTTCTGTCCTACCAGCGGGAAAAAATTATATCCTTTATCCCTGTAAGATTAGGATCATGAAGTAACACTGGACGGCAGGAGGGTCACAGCGGCCACACCTTCCCTGGTGGGTGATGTGAGCCCCTGTGATGCTCCTGGTCGGGGGGTGTACAGGAGGAGTGAGGGAGAAGAAACGGGAAGGAAGAGTGAGGGGGAGAGAAGGGGAGGAGATGCGAAGGAGGAGAGGTAGACGGGAGAAGAAGTAAAAGAGAAAACGTGGAGAGAAAGAGAGAGAGAGAGATTCATCCAGTACCCACCACCACCAGCAGGTCCTGGCGGGCTATAAACCTGAGAGTAAATGGAAGAAGAGGAGGAGGAAAAAAGGGGGAGAGAGATGGCAAACGTCCACTCATCTACTTACCAACTGAGAGATCCACAGACACACGCTGAAGAATATTCCTCACCCCCTATCGACCCCTTATCCATCCCCTATACACCCCCTATTCACCCCTTATCCACCCCTTATCCACCCCCTATCCACCACTTCCACCGCCGGCGACAAGAGGCTATATAATCCCTCTTCATCAAGGGTGAACCAAACACAGCCAGTATCCTTCCACGAGACCTCAACACGACCGACCTTACTCTCAGGAACGGCAGGTAGCAGATAAACATAAGCCCCTCCGTAGCTACTTAACCACGACGAAACAACCCCATACTGATACGAGTTCCCAGCACAATCACCATTAATGCTATCATCACCATCACCATTAATGTTATCATCACCATCACCACCATCACCACTACTACAAGCACCACCACCACCACCACTACTACAAAGCACCACCACCCACTACCATCACCACTACTACCACCACCACCAGCACCACCAACAACACCACTGTATCACAAGCACCACCACCACCACCACCACTACAAGCACCACCACTACCACATCACCACTACTACCACCACCACCAGCACCAATTCACACCACCACATTACTACATGTTCACCACCACTACTACACGCACCACCACCACCACTACTACACGCACCACCACCACCACTACTACAAGCACCACCACCACCACCACCACTACAAGCACCACCACCACCACTACCATCATCACCACTACTACCACCACCAGCACCACTCTCACGACAGGTAATGTAAACGTAACGAGGCGAGGGAGAAAACGCCTTATATGTGTATTGTAATTACCGCCATTATCATCCGTTATCGTGAATTCCGTATTATTACCCCGAGGACAATGGATGCTCTCAATATATTACAAGAAACTTTTTTTTCTCCCTTCTTTCCCAGTGTTCAAAATGGTGTTGTTTTAGATAATGGTGATGTAAGACACAAGAATTAGCATAGACTCTCATTACTAGCCTACGAACGTTTCTTCCCACCCCCCACCGGCCTTAAAACACATGTAATAATATGTAACTTAATGTGTAGCATCACCAGCCACGGTTTAATTAGTAGGGCTATCATATTACCTCAGGATATATAGCCAAAATTATTTACTAATTAGATGTATATATTTGATCATTATTTTCAACAGGTTACTTGTACTTTAAGGTTTATCTGGCCATTATTTACATTAGGGTTTCACGAGAGAGACGAACCTATAAGATTATTCTCAGAAAAATTAAAATAAATGATGTTAAGAATGAGACACCTTCCTCCCGCTCTCCCTCTCCTCAGACACCTTCCTCCCGGCCATCCTCTCCTCAGACACCTTCCTCCCGCCCTCCTTCTCCTCAGACACCTTCCTCCCTCCCTCCCTCTCCTCAGACACCGTCCTCCTCTCCCCAGACACCTTCCCTCCTGGCCTCTCTCCACAGACACCTTCCTCCCTGCCCCTCCTTCTCTCAGACACCTTCCTCCCGCCCTCCTTCTCCACAGACACCTTCCTCCCGCCCTCCTTCTCCCCTGTATACCCTCCCTCCCCGGCCTTCCTCTCCCTCAGACACCTCCTTTCCTCAGACACCTCCTCCCCCCCCTCTCCCTCAGACACCTCCTCCCGCCTCCTTTCTCAGACACCTCTCCTCCCGCCATCCTCTCCTCAGACACCTTCCCTCCCCAAGGCCATCCTCTCCTCAGACACCCTCTCCCTCCCGCCCCCCTCTCCTCACACACCTCCTCCCGGCCTCCCTCTCAGACACCCTCCTCCCGCCTCCTCTCTCAGACACCCTCCTCCTGCCTCCCTCTCCTCAGACACTCCCCACGCCTCCTCCCTCTCCTCCATCAGAACGTAAAATTAATTCCCTCGTTATCCTCGGGAGAAGACCTTGCATGAACCATCTGTAGAACTGTAAAGTGTTTCTCAAATACAGGAGAAGACCTTGCATGAACCATCTGTAGAACTGTAAAGTGTTTCTCAAATACAGAGGCACACGTTTAAAGAGCTCAAGATATACTGTCTACAAGGTTAAGGCAATGTAACTCTCCTGTGTTATCGTGGGAGGCCAGTAATCAGGCAGTAGGAGCAGGTAACTTCTCAACAGTGGTTCAAGTCTGGGAGGAGGTGATGTGGTTGATATTTAATCCCCACCGTACCAGTGACAAGTTCAGCCGGTGATAGTACAGGTCAATAATCGACTCTGAAGGCACTGTTAAAACGTAAGACTTTGTGATGGGACGAGAGACAGCGGCTGATACAAGACGTCTTCTCCCAAATGCTTTCACGAATCACAGCAAACATGATTTAACAAGCAATACCAGTCGTACATGAGGACACACCGGTAGTAACACCATAAGCGGGACCAACAGTAACAATTAAAAGTAACAGTGACACAAATAATCTCTGGTAAATTCACTGGTTATATTGTTGCCAAACATTTTCTGTATAATTTACAGAGATTCTGTATATATTTTTACATAAAATATCTGTTGAATTAACAGATTGTTAGACGTTATTGGAAGCTCCAACAACTTGTCCCTGAATACGAATTCGCAACTTTCGATTTACAGCAGGTACCTACTTTGGTGCTAGGTGAACAGGGACCAGGGGGACTAGGAAGTGTGTCCAAACAACTTCCGCTGGCCCGGGGAATCGAACCCGTGACATCTTGATTGCGAGGCAAGAGCGGTACCACTTCACCAGCGCTCTATGTGTGATGATGTGGCGCTCTTTGAAATAATGTAAACAAACACGGACATACGACGAACGTGAAGCACAACAACCGCCAACTTATATTCAGTAATTACATATAGAAATAACAGCATTAACATTTAACATGCAATTTTAAATGTTCTTTGCATCATAAAGTGTATATAGTATGATAAAATGTCAGTTTATATTGATAATTTAACAAATTGAAACAGAAAGAGAGTGTCTGAAATATTTTACAGAACAAAAAAAGTTTTCCTGGTCAGAAATACAGAAGAAACATGTAAAAAAAATACTGAATTTTCTAACAGGCACATTGGCAAGATTCTGAGTCAGGTTGTGGGAAATATTAATAAACAAATAAATAAATAAACAATAAAATAAATAAAATAAATTAATAACTAAATATAAATAAATTAGAGGGTCTTAGACATTCTCATTGAAGTTTGTCTTAACAGAAATACCTTGCAGGACATGAGTGCAGAAGCAAACAAGACGATAATGAGTTTTGTGCGCCAGATTCACCTGACCTGAGTTTCACTTCAGACACTTTCCTAAAATCATGCCAACGACGATATTCCACCTGGCAAGTAACCCTGTCGTGAAATACTAATACCAGCTAACACACAAACATCAGGGGACATGTTCAGGTACCATTAATACCACCCCCATTATGGTACCACGCCACAAGGACACTACCAACACTTGCTACCACAACAACAACACGTTATCACGGCTACCAGGTAATACATTCTGGTCCCACGTAGACCAGCCCCACCAAGGTATTCCACACCATCAGAAATACCACACCAACTACCACGAACTCCTTACACCAGGAAAAACAACTCTTCACACCAGCTGCAATATTTTTTTTTTTTTTTTTGACGGGAATTAGCCCACCCGGGCACAGGTCGAACGACCCACAAGTACTCGCACTAACTACCACGCCAAAATACCACAATCACCACATACCAGGCATCACAACCACCACATATCAAGCACGGCACCTGTTTACCACACCAGAAACCACACGGCGTAAATACCACACAAGATAAAATGCGTAGTCGGGATGGGAGGATGGGGTGGATGGGCGTGGGATGGGAGAGGGAGGGGGGTGGGAGGATAGGGGATGAGGGTGGGGTAAGAGGCAATTCCCGACTGGTGAGGCAAGCAACTTTCCGGCCAACTTGGGCATCAGAGGACAAACACAAAAACCCACAATTGATTCCCTGTGATCGGCTTAACGCAGCGTGCCGATAATGAGATGGCCTTAATTAGCCAGGCGACGGTGTTTATCGTGCATGTCATTACCGGGGACAGTGGCGTCAGGTGGGAGTCGGAGAGGTGTTGCCAGAGAGTCCTTGATGCTCTCCTGCGTCAGTTGAGAGTTCTTTTGTGCGTGTGTGTGTGTGTGTGTGTCCTGTCCACCCATCCTCCTTCACTGAACGAACGAGAGAGAGAGAGAGAGAGAGAGAGATATCATTAAATCGTGATAAAACTCCCAACAATTATGAAGACCAATTAGCCATTACTTTCCGACTCTCCTGTCACCACTTCCTCTATACAGTGATTATCCTGGATGACTTTGTTCACAGGTACTGTACCAACTTCTACCTCTACCACACGCACGCACTCACTCACTCACTCACTCACTCACTCACTCACTCAGCCGATCTTCAGGTTATAGTCATTAAAGAAATACAAACAGAACTCCATGGTTATAGATTTAGTGTCTTTCCTCTTTACAAAGAGAAAGTAAAGGATTAAATCATCTTTTGACCCAATCTAGTGGTCAAGCTTCACTTAAAGGTTCTGGTGGTATTTATTCATAGACTGAATGGAACCTACATATGATTCTATACTTAACTTCAGTTCGTGTTTACATTGAACAAGATGAACGTCTGAGTCCGTCAATAAAATGTGGAAACAGTATTTTTGGTTTTAAAGTATTGTTCTGGTATTTAATTATTCTCTTTAAGGCTTTAAAAGTTTTGCATTTTTTTTCAAATGTTGAAAAAGTAGAAGGTCAAAATAAAAGATACTTGCTATTTTTTCGTTGAGAATTTTTAATTCTTTCACTAACAAATAGTTTTAGTCAATATGACCCTTCTAAATAAATTAAGATACGTCGAGAAACCTTCAGTTAACCTGTAATATTTATCACTTATTCCAAGCTAATGTTGGTGCGGTTGTTTTGTTTTAAAGTTTGTGTACAACGAGAGGAATCAGTCCAGGACTCAATGACACGCTTAAAATATCATCCAGCGTAGAAATCGGTAAAACAAATTTACGTTGGCGTGAGACCAATTTCACGGAGCAGAAATTTTGTTTTCCTGGGAGATTGAAGAAGCACTATCCCCCTGTCTGTGTTGAATGAAAATATATATAGTTTTAACTTAAAAATCTTATTTGCGAAATTTAATTTGAAAAGCCTTATTATACAAGTCGAAGAAAAATTTAAATTATATTTGACATTTTGATTTCCAATGGTTTACTTGTTCAGAAATTGTACCTGGCAAACTATATACCTGTAGCTTCAACTAAGGAAATGGGTTAAATCCTTTCTGAAACTGATTATTCTCGCACAAATCTTACAGTACGTGGCATAAGGTCCCAATGGTAAAGATTGAAGCATAAACATAAGGGAAACGATCAACAGACTTAGTGACCCATGGGTAATATTAATATCTCCAGTATGTGGGAAAACACACCGAATCCGTATTACGTCCCTGACCTTTCTAAAACAGAGGGTCATATCAGGAGTGAGCACTGGCACCTAAATTATTTCTACAAGTTATTTCAACTAGATATACAAACTAGCAGCAGTGACACTATATCTACTGGGATTAACCACCATTAACCACCATATCTTTTATTCCTTATTATGTTTGGGTTAAAGAGAATGAGGTGATAAGCACCATCTTAACCATGTTCACCGAGAGACCATTTCTAAGAAAACTTAAGAACATTATACACACAAAGCCACAAGTTCAGCGTCAAGGGTCAACATTCGGACACGCACACAACATTCGGACACCACACAACAGTACCATTATCTAATTACCTGTATCTTAATAGGGGAGAAAAAGGAGACTGGATGTTCCTTAGGTTAACTGGCATTTATGACTGGCTCCATTAAAGCTCAACATCCTCTTTACTACGATACTCTCTTCTGGACACACTGATAAGGATAGTCATTACCTGGGTTGTTCCATCACTTCCTCAGCAAACGTACAGTAGCTAAAACAACTATCTGTGCAGGTGGGGGTCGATATGCTCCGAAATTTTACGTGTGACTAGTGACAGCCCTCATATACCAATATTTATCGTCCATGGTCTCATATTGTTTCTCACAAAATATGCACAGATAGTTAGTTGTTTTAGCTACTGTTCGCATCTTCTCCAATAATAACAAGAAACCTACAGGAATGTGCAGTATGGAGGTATAATTTGGCTCTTTTCTGACATGTGGTTGTAGAAGAAAACAATTAAATAAACCCCAGAAGAACCAACAATAATATGTTAAGAAAAAGTCAACGTGAAAATTATGAGGGGAACAATATAGACCAATCGTATACACTGTACACCAATAAAATTACAAAGGAGTGTAGTGAATTTATCATAAAACCCGGGCTAAGGCACAATTCAAACATTTACCGTTGATGTAAAGTTTAGCCAGAACACATATAACATTTAGTCGAGTTAATAGAAGCTGACTGTACCAACCTCATTACTTATACATAGAGTGAGTACATCAAATCAACACTGCCTTAACATGAAGTCAACATGCAAAATCCTATGAAAATTACAGCTAAATTTTGGGAAATAAAGTAATGCCGAATAGAACGCAGTATAGCTGAGGTCGTTAAAATTAATTCTCATCTGGATAAACCGCCCAGTGTCTTATAGGATTTTGCAGGTTAAAGTCCCACTAGACTCTATTGAATTTAACCTGGAACCTTAACCCAATGGTGAATAATAAAAACAAAAAACATTCAACTGAAGGTCATGAGGTAAGTGCGAAAGACTCCTTGTCCAATAAGGCTCCAGTATTTTGTTTAGATTTAGTCAGCTAGGAGGTAGAGTGACTCAGCAGTATTCTCGCTCATTATGTAATCAGGTGTTGAGCGCAGCTACGAATTGCAAAAAGAAAGTTTCCAGGAGTTTGATAGCACTGCTGATTAGCTAGTGGTTTTAAGTCAAGCCATCCATCACGTTACAATCACTGTATACTTGGTATGGGTAAATTATTAATCATAAGTCTGAACTTTAAACGTAGGTATATATTAACGTTTAGGTCACATCACAGAGTCCCTCATTATTACGTCAACCAAAACCTTTTGAAGTATTTCCTACAAACTATAACCTAATGGTTGTGTTAAACCTTTCAGTGTAGATCACCCATGCACGGGAACAAAGGTTTAACATTTAACAAAATTACAATAGTGTGGCAGCTTGACTGAAGCCACAAATGTTAAGTCACCAACAAAATCACCTTTATGGCCGTTGCTGTGAGAAGGAGGTGGCCACAATATGCCCAACTAATACTGAAAGTTAAAATAACATAAATGTATCTAAATATTCATTTTGCCGATGTACACGGGGACACCCTATCAGAGGAAAGTTAATTGGCGAGGAACTCTGAGAAGACATACTAGATCTTGTTATACTGTACCAAGACTACAGTACTGTATACTAAAACTTGCTGGCTGGCTCCTGCGCTGCTCTGGTTTGGCAATTGAAGCTTCATCACCAGCACACAATCACATTATAGCGCGCGTACACACACACACACACACACACACACACACACACACACACACACACACACACACACACACACAAGATTAAGATATCATTTGTTCTTATATCTTACATCTCTTTGGTTTCGTTTTACCTGTATGATTTTTTTTCCTTAGGACGAATCAGAGCTAATCAAGGAGATGGAGTGGCAGCTTGTTCACAAAGTTCACAAAATCTGGCCAGCGATTATGTCGATCAGGAATGTATCATGACATTCTCTATATAATTCATATAATATCATTCCTCATCATAACCACAACTTTCAGTAACTCAGTGTGTGTGTAGGGGGGGGGGGTTATACAATGGTCTTAAGGGTGTTCTAACGCGTTCTGGTGCCATAATAATAATAATAATAATAATAATAATAATAATAATAATAATAATAATAATATTACAACAGTACACCTTATAATCTGGGCCGAGTATCCTGAGTCCAAACTCTTATTTAGACACATAGTTTCTCCCTCCAGTTATAGATAAGAGACTATCATTAAAGTAGAGTTTCGATCTAAATTCACAGCCATTTACGACGTCATGTTTCTGCTGTAGCTCAAGTGAATCAATAATCCAATATACATTTCCCAGCACCTCCGCTTAAAAGGTTAATTTAACGCACGAGTTTTTTTTTTTTTTGGAAATCCAGATACGTGAAAGAACACACCGCGTCCTCTTCAGAGAGCTTCAACAAACACTAGCAGTATACAAGAGCAACGACCCGGCGACCAAACAATGCCTGCCCCCCACGAGCAAATATCTGTGATTCATGACGGAATATATCAACGTCTGATAAAGTATGGAGCGAGCAAAACAAACAGCGGGGGGGGGGGGGTGGACCAGTGCTAAAAAAAATACCACGGACAGGCGATTGAAAACATTTATTTTTTCCCGTGACATGAACCAACCAAACGTATCTTAACTTAACCAAAACTACCCTAGGATCATTTGGTTACGTTAGGTTCGGTTCGGATAGTCTAATTACTTAATAAAACGATTCAGTGATTCTGTTTTTAATATTACTTCAACACTGGTCACATTACGGGACGACAAGCTTCCCGCCGATTCGTGAAGTAGGATCGTGGTGCGGGCGGGAACACCGACCCGGGCGGAACAATTACGGCAAGGCAGCCACGAGGTGACACATTCATACCTTGTAATTATCAGTGACAGTTCTCGCACGAGCTGTTATTATCTGGTGACGGATTGAACCATTAGTTTACCCGAGACTGTTCTGTTGAAGCCCCCCGAGACGCTCATAACCCCGTGGGAAGGAAGAAGTGTTGTAGGCGGGGAAGGTGTGCAGGCTTTAATGTCTACGAGCAAATCCCAAAAGATGGCTAAAGATCTACGAAATATGATGCTACTGAAGAATGTTAAACGTATACTGCTAAAAAAAAACAAGTGAAGTACTGGAAATATATAGGAAACGAGAAGTGTGATACAGTATTATTTCGTTCATATATTTTGGGGGATGATGGGATATAAATTGAAGATATTTACCACCAAAACTGAGGGTAGGAGAGGTAAGAGAAAGTAAAGATTGGGAGAGATGAATAAAAGTTAAAATCTGGGATGAATGGCAGAGGTCAGTCGGGGGAGCATTTGGCGCAGAGGGAGCCACGGTCGCGCACACACACACACACACACACACACACACACACACACACACACACACACACACACACTTAATAATTCTCTACCTTTCCATCACCATTGTTCTTTCTTCTTATCACCTCAAATCCTTGTCCCTGTTCTCCCTTTATCATCTCCACTCTCCCTCCTATTTATCCTTTTACTCCTCCTCTTCCTCCTCCTTCTTATCTGTTCCTTATCTAAATTATAGGCTTAATCCCCTCACGCCCCCTCTCCCACACAATCTCTTTCCCTCTTCCAGATTCTCATTATCCCCTCTCCCATGGCCACCTGCACTCAAGCCTCTCCCACTCCTCCGACGTTTCACTCTTGTCTCCCACACACTCACTTTCTATCTTGCCCCTCTCCTACATTCACACATTTTCCCTCTCCCCTCTCCCACACACTCATCTTCATTCACCCCTCTCCCACGCCCACCCAATTTCCCTCCCAGCTCTCTTCCCTCCTCACACACACACCCTGTCTCTCTTTCTCTTCCCCACACCCTCACTTTCCCTCTCCTCTCTCTTCCTTTCCACCACACACTCATTTTCCCTCTCCCCTCTCCTCCATCTCCCTAACTCATAAAAATCTTTAATATAAGGTTTTTATTGAATAATGATGCAAATGTCCCGGTCCCCACATTGCATTTAACATACGAATATATTCCTGTCTTATGATTTTATATTCATAGAAAAATTCCCACCTGAGTATTTAAGAGCATTTTAGAGTCGTTTTTACGAAGATTTCAGATTGTGTAAAGAAACCATGGAAGATGTCTACCAGATGACCCGCCTCACTGTCTGATCGCCTGCCTCTGACTAGCTGATCATCTGTCTTCCTGATCATCTGCCTGCCTGACTGTCTGATCGCCTTACTACATGATCATCTGTTTGCCTTACTGCCTGATCATTTGCCGGCCTTACTGCCTGATCATCTGTCTGCCATACAGTCTGATCACCTTACTGCCTGATCATCTGTCTGCCATACAGTCTGATCACCTTACTGCCTGATCATCTGTCTGCCATACAGTCTGATCGCCTTACTGCCTGATCGCCTGAATGCGTAATCATCTGCCTGTATACTGTCAGCAATGCCTTAGACAAAAAATAATACACATGTATCCATAAACATATGACATTAACGCCTACATATGTGACTTATTCGTCCTTTAATCCGCCAACCACTTAATCGAGAATAACTACACCACTGTGGGATCTGGACAAGTATAAAGTGCCACTCAAGGAATCCCAGACCAGAGGAGAACATTTACCCATGATTTCAGGAGTTCTAATCTGTTACAATTTCAGGTTCCCTTTTACCAACAACACTCTTATATGCCATTCCCATCCCATTAACTATATTTTTTATTTATGGTATTTTTCAGTTATTATTTGTTCCTGATCTTTGGAATTTGGGTGAAAAAAACAGTCCTGTTGGTTAATTCTACGGGTGTCACACAACAATTAGAATACTGAAGAGGTAAAGGTGTCCAAGAACAGGTGTCAAGGCGAGGGGTGGTGGGGTTAAATCGTGATCAAGGGTTTGGGTAGCTAACTCCCTTTCATTTTTCTTTTTTTACTCATTTGGTTCATGATGCAGCATGGTGGAGATGTAAGATTATATGCATCACGAGTTATTTGTTATGATGATGGAAAGAATATGCTACAATAGTGAGAATATGTGAAGGTTGCAGCAAGATTTATATGTATAAAGTGTAGCCACACACACACACACACACACACACACACACACACACACACACACACACACACACACACACACACACACACACACACACACACACACACACACACACACACACGAGCAAAATAAACCATTGAAAAGTTTACAAAATATTAAAATGTGTGTAACTGATTCCTTCCACAACGGCCATCAGTGGCACTCAGTCAGCACATCTAAATACCGTACCAGTAACCATTAACAAAATAAATAAATGTATCTCTTGCTATATAAAACGATGTCTAGTGTAGAAACCAACCAAGGCTAAGTGAACGGTGGGTGCTTCAAGTCCCGGGCGGTGGGAGCCACTCAATACATTAATCCACTACATGACTACAACAGCCAACACACGAAAACAACGAACATTTGATTAGAATGAAAGTACAGTAAAAGCCGGAGCCGCCATGGTGAACTAAAGCTTGCATGCAATGTTACATGACAATAAGTTCACTGACTGATCGGCTCAATAATAATACGAGCAGCCTACATATATTTTTACCTTTTGTTAACACCTAAAACCCTTTTACATTTCATTTCGTTATGAATAACAATATACAAGTTTTTACAAATTGATTTGAAAAACAATATTGTGATTTCTAAAAAAATAATACTGAAAACTTTTTTTTAACTACCATTTTTTTTGTCAACATAAGTAAGATATTTTATAATTTGTCACTAAAATTATACTATTATTTTCTGATTTTACGATATTTTTTAATTTCTTGACTCTTTTCCTTTAATAACAATATGAGGATTTTTTTTTTTATCATTGCTCTTAAAAATATTATTATGGATGCGGGAAGTTGAGTGTTGCCAAGACCTGTACTAGCTACATGGTGAGACACACAGGCTTGGTGACGGCCACTAGCAGGGCAGGAGAAAGACGCCCAACAATGTATTATGTAACGAACTAAACAAACAGTGTCAGAGAGAACAGTGAAAGAAAAATACCTATTAATCCAGAGGACGATGTGATCCAGCGAACTTCCTCTGATTTTGATCCAGTAAACACTCCGGGAGCCTGAAAGACGTAAAACGCTATCACAACACATGTACAAGTTGTTACAGGAAATACATCTTTATGAAGCGTGCCTGAGCTTGACACTACATAATGACACTAGCAGAGGTCACTGTTTTAAGCTATTTAAGACAGTTACACACACCAGGCTGCGTGTTGTGGACATGTGCAGCAGCTTACATGTGCAGCTGGTCTGGTCTCCGAACGTATTATCCTTCAAGAGACGACTGGACAAATATTGAGGTGATAAAGATGACGGAACAAATACAGTCCAGTGTATTGAGCGAGGAAACACACACACAGGCCAAATACGTACATACACCTAACTGTGTATACCAGCCATTTAAAGTGTACACAGGATGGCCATATATACAGGAGAGTTAATGTGTGCCTCGGGCCACGCCACCAGAGCGTAATGTAATTAACGGACTCTTAATGAGTTGTGTAATCTATTAACATTATAATTTATAAATACCTGGAAGTCATTATCATTCATTTTAAAGCAAAATCATTCATTAGCCCTTTCCTGTTAAGCCCCGCGCTTTATTAAACATCTAACAGAGTAACAGTCAGTAACAATTATAAAACATCGACAAAACAAACACCAAAAAAAAATAATTAAATAAAAACATGATCAAACACACTAATAAACACACAATAACACGGCCGTCAACTCAGCGTCACTGCCTCGCCTGGTAGTCACTGTAGGAGGAAGTGGTCAGTGTACCCCATCTAGTGGTGTGTAGTAAACCTCCACTTAATACCAAACTCGGATACTTTTTAGTACTGGAGTGACATCTTTTCCTAGCTTTAAAATATGTCTCCTTTTTTTTTTAAATTAATCTATAAATATCAAGCCTCTGAACGTGTTATGTTTTGTATAATTTAGTGAAGCAATATACCACACCGCCACTCGTTCGTGAAGCTCGTAAAAACATAAAAGAAATTAGCAATATATTAGTGGAAGATTAATTAATATAAAAATAATGTATGTACAGATTCCACCTCGGACAGATTTATTTAGCAATAATAACCCTGACCTTCGACCTTCAGTACAGCCCCGAATTGTAATGGTGACACCCACTAAGCTGTAGATCGATCCATTTATCCTGTAACATTGGTTATTCTTACAAGATTAAGGGAGAGGAACCTCAAAGATTCATATATTAATTTATTCTTATAACTGAGGAAGTAAGAGAACCAAACTGCATCCATTATTATAAAAAGGCCCAAAAGAAATAAAACTACAAATTAAACCCAATCTTAAGTAGATAAGTTCACTTGGCAGCTGGTAGGAGACAAAACAGCGTTTAGAATCTTTGTCAATATAGTCCCTGGTACACGGTACACCCACAAGCGCGGTGACTGATGAAAATATTCCTTGGTTAAAACTTGCCGCAGGGTAAAATTAATGAGATTATAATAGAATACAGTTTATATATTAAACTAATCAGGACCACGAGCAGGACCTTCTCCCGGGAGCAGCTCACCATAACACTGATGCTGGTAGCCACAAACATTCTAATCTTGTTCTATAATAATGACTGTGAGGTTACAGGTATGCAATCACAGGTGTAAGATTATAGGTGTGTTCTTTTGTGTTAGGTCCTTCAACTGACGGGTTTAGTAAGCAATAATCACTATTGATTTCGTCTAAAAGAATGAATAACCTTAAAAAAAAAGGATGAGGGAAGGAGTTTTGCTTCATTCTATACAAAATGTTGTGTTATATCCCAAACACCAGCGTAAGTATTACCAGGGCTCTAATAATGACACATCCTTCATTAACTGGCCAAGGAACTGTGTAATGTAACAAAGTTGAAAAATATAAAAAATCCCCCCCCCCCCAAAAAAAAAGATCTAGTTGCGTAAATGTCAAGGACTCATAAATTATTTCTAAGCTGAAAATATATTCTAAAACCTTCACGGAACAGTTTTATCAGCATGACATAACTATCTTTAAGTAATGGAATTTAAGGCTTATCACAAGAAATCAACA
Organism: Homarus americanus; assembly: GCF_018991925.1. Taxonomy (NCBI): domain Eukaryota; kingdom Metazoa; phylum Arthropoda; class Malacostraca; order Decapoda; family Nephropidae; genus Homarus; species Homarus americanus. Next base: position 544,423 of record NW_024722804.1, on the reverse strand, counting down.
GACTTTAAAAAAACACAAGAAAATTCTGAACATTAAACACGGATGCCTTGCTTCTTCACTCTGACAGCAAAGGTAAGTCACTAAACTCGCCACGCTACAGGCGGACAAAGGCAACGTCATAAGCCCCTCATGCATTCTTCGTATTCTCAAGACAGTAGTGTAAGTGGAGACAACGGGAGCAGCAAACATCAGTGTGTAGATAATCAAGAACCTTACACCCACACCATCAACAGTTCAAGCAAAAAATAATAAATAAATAAATAAATAAAATTAATAATATAAAGTAAAGTAAAAATGAAACAAACTTAATTCCTCCATCATAACTTAGAAATTACCAAAAAAAAAGAAATCAAGTGTCATTACGATATGCATAAACAACTTGTATATTTCAGGTAAAGCAGAAACACTATCTAGGAGAGAGAAAAGTAACCCAGTAGCCGAGGTGGGTGTACAGTATATAGGAAGGTGGGTGGGTGAGTGGTAAACAAGAGGACCTGCCACCAGACAACACCCTCTAATACTCCTCAGTGCCAACTTGCATAAGAAGGTGTAATGTATTCCCAAACCAATTTTGAAAAGCACCTTACAGGACTTTGAAAGCGGACCTCCCAAGCCGCTTATGCTGAAAGGCTTTTAGAGCACCCGGGGGACTGTTGTGTTTCTTGGCTCCCCCTCTAAAAGAAACTCCCAAGATTTTTCCTGAATATGCAGTCTTTACCCACACACACACACACATATTATGAGAATATCCTTAAAAACATTCTGATCTCTGCACAAACACCCGCGATTTTCTGTATGTTTTTAGTTTCCGCATACCTCTAGTGTCGGCCGAGGGAAAAAAAGAGGGTGGGAAATTTCTCTACCAACTATCGCCATTCGCTAAACAATAAACTTTCTCCCGGCATTTCAGGTTTTTCTCTCGAGTACTGCAAGGCTTTTCCCCGAGCTCAAGATGTCCTCCACTTCCGCTAGACTCTCCCTTGGGGCTCGGAACTTGGCGAGGGGTTGTAGGTTTTACCTCGAAATTGTAGGCACTTTCCTTATACGCCAATGTTTCCTCGGACCTGTGTGGGGTAAGGGGGGGTGGGATAGTCTCTCTTTTACCCCTGTATGTTGTTCCACTTACATGGTAAAATATTTCTCTATCATAGGTTAAGGCATCACACCTTTAAGGTAACTCTTAATTACTTACGATTCACAAGCTACTTCCATTACTCCCTATAAATTATCTTTAAATACAGGTTATCTTAGAGGACTAAATTTTACTCTAGGTAGCAGTGAATTCCCTTTAAGCAAATTAAACTGGTGCAAAATATAGCCTCGTTTTTCCCCATACCATGTAAAGTGTCCCTAGGAAACCCTGAACCACCTACCTCCGTTCTTATGTTATCCCCCTCCGCCTCCCCCTCACACACTCTCTCACTTTCTCAACACACATAACTTCTTCCACACACTCCCACTGAACAGCACTAATGTTCCTCTCTTCCACACGGTCTACCACTCTCCCCTGCCTTCCTCCTCCAACACACGCACACACTTTTTACAAATAAAGGTACATTCCCTCCAACCCCTCCCCTCCCCTCCCCTCCCCCACCCTCAACAACAACCACTACCCTACACACACTCGACTTTTGTTGTCAAATGCACACAATCTTCTACCCATATGTGCACACTTACTCTATCAAACACACACACACACGCACACACACTTCCCTACACACAAACAATCTTCCCCTCTATCCCAAACACACACACAGACGTATACACTTCCTCTCCTCACTCAAAAAAAAAACCCACACGCAACAAGGAAGGATGTGGAGTTCATGCTTGTCTAAGGTGATGTGTAGGAGAGAGGAGTCTGAGGGGCCGTTAGTTTTGTTAAAAAGTTAGACGTGGCGAAGTAAAAAATAAGTGTACTGGATGCATAATAAAAACTTCTTCCCCAATACACACGCACGCCCATTCATTCCTCTCTCTCTCTCTCTCTCTCTCTCTCTCTCTCTCTCTCTCTCTCTCTCTCTCTCTCTTCCTTCCTTGAACTATAGTAATCTTGCAAAATATTTCCCTTGTCGCTTGGGCCTTAAATTTTAATTCATTTCATAATTACGCCATAAAAATACTGACGAAAAAGATTGTGAAAAGTATCTTAACAAGGTTCTGGGAGAGACAAAGAGAGATAGTGACTCTTTTTTGCCTAAATACAAGGAGACAAAAAGAGACCAACTTTTTTTTAGCTTAAACACGTTATTTTCTGGAGTATTTTTAACGATAAAGCGAAGCGATAAGTCGAGCCAAGCATTTATAAACAGTCTAATGGAGCAGCAAAGGAGAGAGAGCCAGTCTCACCCCAGGTGGATATATATATAATCCCCAATAAAAGATTTAAAAAACATCAAACTTTTTTTTCTGTCAAATGGGAATAACAAACACAGTCATAAGTAAGAATACAACGTCATGTACGTAAACCTAGAGCACCAAATACAGTCATGTAAACACGCAGACATGTACGAAAAAAATTTATACACGCATCTAGTCAAGTGTACACAGAGCGTCTCACACATGTGGGCGGGAGGTCCCCTGGGGAGCCGTGAGGGAGGTGAGGCTGGCCAGGTCTTCCCTACATTAAGGTAAGTTATGACACACTCATCTTACCTTAACAACGCCACCTGCAAGTGAGTGGTTCTTCTGCACACACTCTGTACGCGCGCGCACACACACACACCCTGAATCAGTATCGTACCACCTCTAAACTGAAAAAATATCTTTAAACGGCCTAAATTGATATCACTTTCAGGTATTAGTTTACATGGGAGCATATAACATCCCTCAGTAACACCTGACATTAGGCATTGATCTGAAGCATCTGTAGCATATGTCTCCCTCCGGCTGCTCCAGATCACCCCTCTAACTCTACGGCTCTGTCTCCAACTGTTCCACTATGGTAGGAAATACAACTCGTCAAGAACACATTAAGATTATCAATTTTCACACATCCATCCACCGTCAACTATGGTTACAATCCGCTCATGTAAATATGGATGAAATTCTACCCAAATTTCTTGTTACATCCCAACTTCTCAGGGAAGAAATAAGAATGTTCGCTGTTTTGGCTAAGTGAAATTATTGAAAATTCTAAAGAAATTAGTCATAGGTATAGGATGAGTGTGCGTGTGTGTGTGTGTGTAGTTAAAATCGTCAAAAAAATCGGCTGCGTTACTACCTATGAATTCATCCTTCGGCCGTGACGTCAGCACATACATAATTTCCAAATTCTCGAGGTGGCAACGTTCAATGTGTAACATGGCCAGACCTGGACATGGCCTTCACCTTTATTATTTACCCTGGTGAGCCTTACTCCACCGGCTTCTTTTTTCGTTCCTCCTCATTTTCTATCATATTTCTGACTCGATATTATTTACCTTGTTTATATTACCTATCTAATAAAGTCACCGAATTGTCGAAATAAATAACGTATGTAGTGACTGAACGTTGAACAACAGCATCAATATGTTAAATAATCATTATGAACACACAACTAGCGGATCAAAACATGTATCGTGTATCTAGTGAACATTGTACCGCTTGACACAACTCTGCAGGATATGTGCATTATGAAAGTCTCGACCAGTGGATAAAAAATGAATCAAAATGAGTAGTTAATTAATATGAAGCATTAGATTTAGTAATGGTGTTATGGTACTCCTCCTCTCACTCGCCCTTAAGGTTCATGAATCATTTATTTCATCTCCCACCAACTTTTCAAATAAAACTAAAGACAAAAGAGAGACGTAAAGCGACCCTGTGAAGATGTTTTAAAGTTTTACACTGGGACACTACAGGATCAGTACAGGTAAATACCATGCACCACTTGACTGCCTCACCCCCGCCCCCAGGATTTTACATACAACACTCCTATTAAATATTGCAACAAACTATGCATGCAAGGTATGGCAATGTTTATAAATTCCTGAACGTTTCTGTTGTTCGCGTATTTCACTTTTTTAAGGCGCCGTGTTTATAACATTTCTTTTGTAACAGTATCAGGCCGCCACACAGTGAGGAGTGTATCTACTAATGCCTACACCTGTACTGGTTCTTATGTTCCTGGAGGTTTTTCAATCATATAAGGTATTCAGTACAGCGTAGAGAAGCAACTGGGTTCTTCCTACGTACACTAGGCCTCCAGGACACAACAGTAAAATAAGAACACTCTCGGGTGTATTTAGCGATGGTACAACATCCATTGGGCAGATCAGTACCCTTATCCTGCCACTAGCTGCTGCATGGCAAGAAACAAGTGATCACCACCTGCCCGGCCACTCTCTGTCACGGCAGGAAAAAGCTTGCATGCATGAATGTCTGTAATTTAATCGTGGTCGTCGCCCAAGTAGATACAAAGATCACCTTCTGTACTAAGGGCTGTTTTATCGCCTTTGATTGCAGTGCCAGCCAGACCGCCTCGTTGTGACAGATACAAGTTATCAAAAGCAAAGCAAAACATATAAATAAAAATATATTTAATGAAAATCTTACTAATGGAGTTTAGATTGACACATGACTAGTTACAAAAGGTTAACAAAACAGTTAGAAGTAAAAATGACGACATCTCAGTTTTCTCGTGCAGCTGTCCATACAAGTAGCCCCACTGGTGTTGGTGTCAGATTTTTTCTAACACCTTAAATTACGATCAATATTTATCGCCCGTATTAGGATAAATGCTTATATTGAAGCGTGCGGGCACTACGACTTTAGTTATTGAAACAAAACGAAAACTTAAAATCAAGCGACAAAATTACAGACTTACCAACTGGTATAAACATAATTCACCAGAACACGACTTTAAATTCGTTTACTTAGAGCATACAAATGACCATTAGTACGGATTGGCACTGGTGTTATCAACAATGTATCTCGACAGTTCAACAATTAAAAGCTTTGTTTATTCTTAAGATCCTTGACTAAACATCAAGATTATAAATCACAAGACACATCTCTCTGGTGGTAAGGTGTGTAGGACAGGAAGACTCACCTGTTGTATATTGCAATGATGTTAATATTCTGAGGCTGGGTCTCTCCGTCTCCATATGGTCAACAAATATTGTTTGGGTGTACAATCTGATCGAGAGTTAAAATGTTTCATTAAACGGTAAAAACCAAAAGCTGTCCGTGAAAATAAAACCAAGCCGACCGGTGTGGCATTACCCATCAATTAATAGTCCAAAGTTTTGAATTTCAACATTCTGAATTTTGATCGGCCACCACATCCGGGTATGACTCTACGGGGCTGCATCATGGTAATGGCTTTCCGATATGTTACGTACAGCGATCCCCGCCGGCCGACACATGATATTTACTAACGATACGCGATACTTACAGCCGATAACACGTTTACAAAAAATCTTTTAAAGCTGACTGTAGTTTTGACTTACAGCGTTGTTCAAACACAAATTTATTCCATCATAATACAAGATGTTGATGAACTTGATGAGTAACTATAATGACTCAGTGTTTCTCTGTCGCCATGAGGCAAAACTCCCCAAAATACTGACTATGGAACTCCTTCGACATCTTGGTATCAGGAGAGGTCCGATGAATTTGGAACTGAACAATCGTGTTCTCTCGCTAGGGTTGGTAGCTGTGATTATGAGACATTTCCTGCCTATTATGGTAAACAAAATTTTTTATTTCATTCGAAAAATAAAATTAGTTCGCTGCATTATGATTGGTGAATAACAGTACACAATGCCTCATGGGCTTTTATCAAAAACCTTCGTTCGTGGTGTCATTTTGTTTCGCACAAAAATTTTAAATTAATTGTTGTTTTTCTTTGTTACCGAGTGCACAGTACAGTACATCCACATTAGTAAATTTCACTCATATCCTCTCCTAGTTATTCAAGTTATCGCGTTTAAACAATAGGATGGTTGAACGGACGGATGGATAGTTAGATAAATGGATGGATGACTAAATGAACGAACAAATGGATAATATGGAATGATGATGGCTGGACGGACGGACGTCTTTGCCTGCCACCTTCCCCGTTTCTCCTCCCCAGCACAACGGGAGACCACAAAACTCGCAGCGAATCCTCATCTAGTCAAGGGAACTATACGGAACTTCCTGCCATTGGAATTAACTTTCACTTCTGTTTCTGCCGCCAGATATGTTTTGTTAGGCAACCCGCGTTGTTTGTTCACTCATGACTGACTTTGTACCCATAAAACAACTCAATTATTACCGTGTGTATACTAACTGGCCACCAAATATCGGTATAAATCACTTCATATATACATCACATCATCCCCAGCCTATATGACTTTGAAATTACTGTATACCCATATTGACAAAACAGTTTACTGAAGCGACAATATGATAAAACGTTTAACAAATGGAATATGTAATTAAGGAATAAAAGATTGCGAGAACTGGTCCCTGAAGAATAAAGAAAATCGTTTAATACAATAATAATGTGTGACGCAGAAAACGTTTAATATAAACGATGTGTTATTGAACAAAATTTTTCATACTGCGATTATGTGATACCGACAAAGCATTTAATGTAGCATTAACTTGCTATTGACAACATGTTTAATACAACGATGATATTGAAAAACGTTTAAAACAGTGATAATTTGCTCCTGCTGACAAAACATGTACTGTTAATACAATATTGATAGAATGCTTAGCAGAGCGTTAGCAGTCTGTTGGTAAAAGCATTAAATAACGATAACGCCCAACTAACAAAAGCTTACGGTAGTGATAACATCCAGTTCACAAAAATCTTGATATAGCGATAACATACTATTGACAAAACCTTTAATATGTCGCTAATCAAACCTGACGAACATTTTAATATATTGATTATTTATTACTGACAAAATAATATTACAATAACAATGCTAACACAACATTTAGTAAAGTGACAACATAGCGATAATGTTCTAGTGACAACACGCTTTTAATAACAGTCAACACCACAATGACAATATGGTGAGATTAATATACAATAATCTTCTACCATCAAGACATCTCCTCTCTCACCCTCAACGCCTAGAGGCTATACAACATTCTATTTCTGAGTCTGTTACTTTTCTAATAAATATCTAAGTGATGTAACCTTAAATTTGTCATATTTTGGCATTTATAGTTTTTAACTTTTGTTTTTATGTGCCGAAAATTTAATACTGTACGAAATTAATTTTACAACTGCACAATTTTATTTAAACTGCACCAAAAGGGGTCTACTGCGGGTTAAAATATACCCTGTCACTCATTAACCAAACAACGAGCAGACCTGTACAGACATACCGAGACGCAGGGAGAGACCACGTAGTGTAACCTCAGTCTGGTATTAACAACACCAGTGTCCTCAGCGAGAAGTTACCGTCAAGCGCACACACAACTGCCTGAGTCATGCCGAAATTATAGACACACACACATAGTTGTCAGAAAACCCTCATGAATACAAGACGACATATACAAACTTGTGAACGAACAGGGCTGTAGGTCACTGTACCTTGAATAAATATATTGTTAATAATTTAATTAATCCACTTTAAAATATAAACCTACACTTTCACTCCTCCTAGACGCAACTATTTAGATTCTGGTATACTGTACTCTATAGTGTTTATATACAAACAGTTGAACTTTCTTAACACTGATGAAGACTCCTGTGTGGGTAGAGGGCTTACGCTTCTCATCTCCCATACCAAATGGGTTCTGAAGATCTACCTATGTTGAAGTATCACTGTGCCATCCTAAGTGTCAGCACGGCCCCAGTGGCCTGTCGTCAGGGTGGCGTTGGTTGGTTACCTTCTTCAGCTGACGTGGGAAAACTGCCGAGCATGACTCAACTAGGAGGTGTGATCCCCGTGCCCCGTGCCGCAACACCAGTGCTTGCGGCTTATCGTACTGTATACTGAGTGTAGTGTGTGTGGTGAGTGTGGCAGGAAGATAAATTACGACTATAGCGGTCAGGTGCAAAGGAAAAGAATTTCTGAAACCAAGCTAATATTTTCGGACAGCAGTTTACCAAAAGGTTGGCATGTAAAAGAGGTGGTTCATTAAATGGTAATAGGAAAATGCATCCAACTGGTTCACTTCAGGTAACATCTATCATTGACAGCTACGAAAAAAAGAAGAAAGAAACTCCGGGAAAGTTTGCATTATTTTTTACCAGTCAGGTGTGGTCCCAAACATTTTGTAAATATTTTTTTGTCGAGAAGTGGGCGGCTCCTCTGGTATGCTAACATCACAATTCATTACTTTTAACACCATTATTATTGTGACTATGACTGCACCCCATGACACAATCCGATTATCAAAAATTTCCTATATAAATTTGTCACCCATTAAGTAAGGATAAAAAAAAACTGTCTCTACATGAAAGTCTCTCACACTGTTTTCAATATCATTTTCGTAATTGTATTTGTGCTGCAACTCGAGTGGGCCAATGAAACGCGTCCAGTTCAGAGCGAAATAAAACGTTTGAGAATCCGATCCTCTAGGTCTAGGGTGTCGGCGGCGCCCAGTACTGCTGAAAAAGTACAAGAGCAACGTTGTTCTTCCGGGCAGCTGAAGTGACCTGCTGGGAATTAGGGATATGTGAGATAAAAGTGGGAGAGACGAAAGAGTGGAAAGGGAGGAGGGAAGAAAGGCAAGGGAAGTACAAACAAACAAGGGGGGAGGAGGGGAGGAAAGAGAGAGAGAGAGAGAGAGATTAAAGACGAGGCAGATACAGTACGAAAGGAAGATAAAGGAAAACAATTGAAATGGAAACGGAGATAAGATAACAACAAGAAAGTAAGGAAGGGAGGAAAATGTGTCAGAAAAAGAAGGAACGAGAGTAAAGAGGAGAAATAGAGAAAGGCTGGAGGAGGAGGAGGAGGAGGAAGGAAGGAGCATATGAGGGATGAGAATATGGACATAGGAGAGGAAAAGGACGAAATAAGAGATGAAGGAAAAACGGAGAAGGAAGATAAGACGAGAAGACAGGAAGAGAACGAGTGGTGACGAGGGAGAAAAGGAAATGAGGAAAAGTCGCCTTAAGTAAACTGCTCCATACATCCTTAACACGTAATGGGAAATATTTTACTGCCTTAATCTGGTCTGTTGACGGGTTTTATACAGCTTAAAACACACACACACACACTCCAAACTGCGAGAAGTAAACTGATAAGAGAAAAGCTGTAACAGATTTATGTACAGTAAGTTACGGCGCGACTAATTATTGGTCTTAGCCAGTGGGTGTGTTCTTATGCTCACACAAACATAAGTACTGTCACTTTTTTCAGATCTTACATGTATGAAAACTTGGAGTAGCTATAATACTGCGTTGACATCTTATTGGTTCAGATTACAATGTTAGATGGGTGTGAGCCACGCAGTACTGGTGAACCAAACTAACACAACACAAATATCCAGCCATAAAGAGCAATGAATCTTATCTTGTCTCAACCCGTCAGTGATATATAGCGCTAATGGCTGGTGTACTGGGTGGTCTCGTAAATGTTGTATGGACGTTAAGTATGGGTCACACTTGTCAGGACACCCCCCTCCCCCTAGTGTATACCTCTCCTGGTCCAGTGTAGAGTTAAAAATCTTACACATCTGATAAGTGTTGATAATTGCTATGAAACCTGAACTACGAGAAGCACCTTAAAAGCAGGTCAAGGGCAATCCTCCTCTCTCACGCCTAAAGGTTAATCAGATATTCAGGCTATAGCAGCCTTCGTCAGATCCTGCAGGCGATGACCAGATTATAAGCATAAACTCTCGTACAGATAAACAGATAGACAGAAGCAACAACACGCGTTTATTAGACAATCTGATGATACAATTATTTTACTAAGCGCTTTCACTCAGGGGGGACACCGGCCTCACAACACTGGTTATCGACATGTTGTTATACTATACTTCTGTACCGGCGACAGCAACTAGAACACCACCGGTATGTCACAGAATCGTCTGGTCTCGGGGAATTAAAAATAAAAGTGTGCCTCAGTGACTCTGTACAGGGAAAGACTCTGAGCTACACGAGAAGATTAAATTTAGATAAGCCGAAATTTACTCTGCCGGTCAGGTCATTACAGCGTGCACCCTCGACACACACATTCAACCAACCACCTCTACATCACACAGTAACTAGCTCCTCTACCAACAATACAAACTGTGTAGATAGTTTTTTTGACGTTTACATATTAATGCAACTATGTGGTAAAATATCATTGGTCTTTATTATTCAATACTCGGAAATATATTTTTCCTCAAGAACTAACCAGGATTATATTTTGTACATTTCTGCCATATATAACTTGACTGGGGTAAGTTAACAGGTGGCAGCTGTGGTGTAAGAGAGAACATACTCCAACAATGACGACTGAAAATCCTCCTCAGACCAGCAAGAATGAAGCAAGTCATAGTACCTGTGCTGGTGGACGTCGTGACTCACCCAGCGCACCTGTCCACCTATCTGGTTCAACATAGCTACAACGAAAGTATAATATCTCAAAACAAATAAATGTAACGAAGTCCAGGATCTTTTATAAAATATTCTGTCAATAAATTCATATATTTTTTTTAAACATGTGTTTTAGGTAAGGTCAACTAGTTAAGTGCATTCTCGCATCTTTAATAATGAGGAATATTTATTGTACGAGTGTCATGGGTTGCGTTAGGCTTACCCACGCAACCAACTCCAAAGTTGGTTTTACTAGAGATAAGACACCCGGCGAGGCATAACTGGGACATGTATTTTTCAATTAGTGTATGTTAGCCAGCCTTTAGGGGGGTGGGCAGTGAAACAGTGTTGTACTGTTCATCGCTTCACACCCAAAAACCTCATTTTAAGTAGTATCCCCTGGGCCATGGCATAGTTAAGACGTCGTCTCCAACCTCTCCCTCCTGAAAGGGGGCGGGACACCACACCACACAGAGTCCTCCACCACCACTCCGTCCTGTGAACCGTCGTCGACACGAGACTAAGCGTGTTAACCAAGTTTGTTATCCTCGTGGAAATATCACGTGTGGATGCCTGGTTGCAACAAGAGCAATCCAGGCTGGCCTATCAAACCTACAGTAAATGGTTAATTAATTCACGCTTTCAGAGTTCTCCTGCACGACACCCGTCTTCAGTGACTGTCAGTGACGCGAGACTATGTGTGGTAACCCAAGAGTACTTTTTGTTGTTATGGCCGTGGAAAGAAGTTCTTGTGATGAAGCCTGGTTGTAACAAATGCAATCCAGGCTGGCAGTAAATGTATCCTTTGAAGAATTAAGGCTCTGTTAAGTCATACCTACAGTAGAGTAATCACACGTGTCCCCAAGTTGATAATTCTTTTTTAGAAGATTAATTTTATTACAGCGTGAACGTGAGTGAATCATATATCCAGCTGACGCTGATAAACCACTGCTGACGCTGATAAGACAACTGACACTGATAAAACACTGCTGACACTGATAAAACACTATTGACACTGATAAAACACTACTGGCACTGATAAAACACGGCTGACGCTGATAAAACACTACTGACACTGATAAAACACGGCTGACACTGATAAAACACTACTGACACTGATAAAACACGGCTGACACTGATAAAACACTGCTGACGTCTACGAATATTACTCCTAATAAGGGTTGATTTATAGTTACTTATCGATTATCAGTTACTTACGAGCGAGAACCGAGAGACAGAGCGTATCGCGATGTTGAGGGGAGACCGCGATGTTGAGGGGAGACCGCGATGTTGAGGGAAGACCGCGATGTTGAGGGGAGACCGCGATGTTGAGGGGAGAGTATAATGTTGATAGGCGACCATAATGTTTAAGGAACATTGTCAAACATTCAAACATTCAACCATAACAGTGCTCACATCTCCCTGCGTTTCTACAGTACATTAGTCTAACATAAATAGTTTTCCTGAATGAATAAATAAATAAATAAAATCCAAACTTGGGTAGACTGAACACAGGTAAGCAGACCCAACATGCTTAAGATGATATATCTGTAATATATCGTGATTGTATGAATGAAAATCGAACACATACTAATTTTACTCTTTTTTAACATTAATTTAACGCTTGTATAATTTGTATTTGTGTTATAAAATATTAAACATGACTCCAGATATTTTACATTATTACATAGCTTAATATTTTTATGTTTCAGAACCAGGTAAATATTTCGGCATTGTTTTCTCCGAGTTAAGATTTTCTTCTCGTTGGCTGTCCCACTTTTTCAGCTTCACGGAATATATACAAGACGAATAATGTTACACTCAGAGCCACATGCATATTTCCCCGCTAGTGTTTATATGAATCGAATAACTTGAAAATCTAGTCATGTAATTTAGTGTTTACTCAAAGATGCGGAAATACAAAAAAAAAAAAATTAAGAACAAATTTAAATGCTATCTGTTTTTATAGGGTACAGACAGACAGACAGACAGACACGTCCAAAAACAATATCTGTGACCTGTGTCCCCCTAGCATGACCCCTTACAATAAAAGGTAAAATATATATTGGTGAAACTCACGCAAATGCAATTCCATAATCAAATTATATTCGTTGACTAATTAATGCAGAGTAAGTTGAACACTGCAACAGGAGTTTTAATGGTAATTTGTTGATAATACTGAAAGATTATCAATTACTGATTAACTGATTTATTTATTTACTAACCCAGAGTTGTGTAATACATGTTCGTGGACCATACATACTCACACGCACACACACACACACACACACACACACACACACACTTAGGCACGCACACACACACGCACATATAGACAGACAGACAACACGTAAGAAAGGCCTCGAAACATAAAAACAGCGTCAAAAATTTTTTATGAAATGCACCTGGTGTTCACTTCTTTGCCGCTACGATAAGCCAGTGATGGGACACTCCGCCAGACCAACACCCACATAATTTTTACTAACAGCTGCAACATTTTATAAGTGTTCAACAAACGGTAATTGTCAAATATGGTCGATATTATCTGAAACGCGAGCTTATTAAGTTGTTAAGGATATACTGCTTTATGGCAAATTTGGTTAGGTTAGGTTAGGTGATCGGAGATGGTTTAGTTATTAACAAAACATGAATCACTAAATAATTATAAAACACTGAATCACTGGTTAATAATATAACTCCGAATCATCCAGGTAATTATAGAACATAATCACTAGATAACGAGTTACCAAACAATGTACAGATGTGGCTTACTGGTCACGTAAAGGAAAACATCATTAACAGTAATGTAATGTTATCCAGCACGACCAAAACATCATTTACAAGTTATTACAACATTACCAACTATCACATGTCTGGCAGCGAGAGAAAATTATTAATGTCACAAAAATATGAGTCAGAGAGGGGAGGAGATGTTTTGAACACAAGCACTACCCCCCCTCCCCTCCCCCTCTCCCCTGCAGAGGTGGGGGGGGGGAGGGAGTACACAATCCGAACACAACCTACCCTAACTATTCTAGGGTAGTTTACGTTTGGTCAAGTTTGGTCAGGCAGGACTGAGCCATCTAAAACACAAAGGGGTCAGCGGGCCCGTTCGTGGTGTATTTTTAAACCTGGCCATCGTGTAGGCTAAAGTGTATAAATACTTAGCAGACTCCAGCTTTACCAGCTTGATATTTGTGTTTAGAGACCTTTCATGATGTACAGACAACAGGTGTCACACAACAGGTGTAATGTAGGCCAAGAGAAACAGGTGTCACGCAATGTAGGTCAAGAGAGACAGGTGTCACGCAATATAGGTCAAGAGAGACAGGTGTTACACAATGTAGGTCAAGAGAGACAGGTGTCACGCAATGTAGGTCAAGAGAGAGACAGGTGTTACACAACGTAGGTCAAGAGAGAGACAGGTGTTACACAACGTAGGTCAAGAGAGAGACAGGTGTTACACAACGTAGGTCAAGAGAGAGACAGGTGTCACAACAGGTCACCTAAACAAGACACCAACTTAATGTTAAACACAGTTTGCGCCTCAAGTGACCCTGAAGCATTTTGCTCTAATTGAGACTTTCTTTTAATTACTATATTGTTTTTTCTTTCGACGTGGTTGGTACACATGACCTGGTTGAAACTGTACTGTATTTAAATGGCAAAAAAAAAATATATTAACTTAAATGTAATTACTGCATTTATATTCAGAGGTACATAATATGAAATGCTTAAGTATTATGTCCAAGAGAAAATATAAACATAAGCAATTTTCCGGCAGCTTAGCTTTATCGGTCTGTTTACTGGTCTTGGGATAAACAAGGTAAGTCACTCAAAGAAAAGTTAAAACACTGCTTAGGTTGATTAACTTCGGGATATCAGATTTGAGAGTGAGTGAGTGAGTGAGTGAAGTCTACCCACCATACACATCCATATAAGCTGGTGAATAGAGTAGAGCGGTGAGCGTGGGTAGGACACGTCAGACCTAATGTTAAATATAGGTTATGACGTTGTAAGGCGCATTGATTTACACTCGGGTTCATTCACCGCTCATAAAATGTCCACATGGAGGGAGCTATTTACCTGGAAAAATCATCTTATTATACCCACCTGCATTGTAATCATGTAACTTGCATTTTTCAAATTTAATTATCAATACTCTTACGCAACTCGCATTTCGTTAAGTAATTCTCAATTTCAAAATCAAATGCCGATTTTTTGAAGGCGATTATATCTCACAGTTTCTATTGAGTGTTCATATTGTCGGAGAGTTTTAACTACAATTATTATTATATATAATATTATTATCATTAATATTATCATTACCAATAGTAAGAAGAAGAAGAAGATTAGCAAAAAGAGTAATGGCCTCAAGCACTGCGGTATTTCCTCCTTTTTGCAAGACTTCACATATTCAGTCACCTGCAACATGTCAGGTGATACGGCACACACTGGTCCAGGAATCACTAGCCGAGATAAATCACCAGTTGTTTATAATCTATCATTATCAGAACAATATTTGTGATTTACTCACCATCAAAACCTGTGCTCGGGAACTGACGATTTATAGCCAACGCGACCAACCACCTCCTTGCACCTCACCTATCGGCACACACACACACACCAGGTCGCTCATTTTTTCGTAGATTTCAAGTGACAAGTATCAAAAGTTCCGTAAAGATCACGTGCCAGGTGTCAGATACTTTGTAAGTTACAAGTGTCAGATGCTCTACAAACCGAGTCATGTGCCATAGGTTTGGTAAACTACGCGAGTCAGGTGTCATATGTTTGGTAAGCTAAACGAGTCATGTGTCATATGTTTGGTAAGCTACGCGAGTCAGGTGTCATATGTTTGGTAAGCTATGCGAGTCAGGTGTCATATGTTTGGTAAGCTAAACGAGTCAGGTGTCATATGTTTGGTAAGCTAAACGAGTCAGGTGTCATATGTTTGGTAAGCTATGCGAATGAGGTGCAATATATTCTGTAAACACTACAGGTTAGGCATTAACTACAGATGGAGCGTGGCCTCCTGTTCCAGAGATCTGTGGTTCGATTCCCTGTGCTCTCAGTTCACCCAGCTGTACCTAAGTGCCGGCCATGCTGCCTCCTAGTGTACCGAGGGCTTAGTTTAGTCATGCCTATGGGACCCACTTTCACTTTTTCAAGTTAAAGTTATCTTAAGTTATGAATTACAAGTGTCAAGTAAACAGTCTCATACGAAGTGACAGGTGTCATACGTTTCCTAATAAACATCAGGTGTCAGATGGTCCGCCACAAAACTTGACGCGTCAAAAGTGTTCCGATAACTGCTGGTCTTTGACTCAAACTTTGTGATTCCCAGCTGACCATAACACACTCGGCCAAGGCTGTGAGGTCAGCGAGCGTCATGTTGACATAAAGTTAACCTGGAGTGCATGCCTAAATTACCTGGGTAAAAAGAGAGAAAAGTGTGTGTGTGTGTGTGTGTGTGTGTGTGTGTGTGTGTGTGTGTGTGTGTGTGTGTGTGTGTGTGTGTGTGTGTGTTGTGTGTGTGTGTGTGTGTGTGTGTGTGTGTGTGTGTGTGTGTGTGTGTCTATGAGGTGGTGTTGCAAAAATTGTGGAGGGAACTTAGCAAAGTTACTCAAGAGCAATTTTTATTATGAGCAATTTTTGTCATTATATAATTTCACATTTTAGCTCAAAAGGCTAGGAACACTACTACCAAAAGTGGCGAGGTATATTACCCTTGACACAGACATGTAATTGGTGTTCTGCAGTAAACTCGCGTTAAGTTTCATCAAAACACTAGCGTCTATACGAGAGTTATGCTCTTGGCAATGGTCTGACCTTTGACCTTCAGTTGTGACCTTGACTTCTGACAAATTATGAACAATGTAAAGCTTACCGTCGACACAAAGAGAGAGAGAGAGAAACAGGATTACAGACTTGCACTATAATGAGTCAGTTTCTCGTAAAGGTGTACATAAACCAGCTGTTTATGTATGTACGTTTGTGTTTCTACATATTTTTTTACGCCACAACATGCCATTGGCCTCGGGATATCATAATGGGTCACAGACATCACGTGTACAATCCTCTGGGAGAGTTTGCACGGGAACACTCTCACCTAATTTACTGAAGATCAATTTTGAAGTGCAGGCCTTATCACACACACACACACACACACACACACACACACACACACATATCAGATGTATAAAATGTATAAATAGTTAATAATTAAATAGATCAATGTTAAATATAATATATACAGTCACGTATAAACTTGATGTTCCGTCAACTACAGGTATTAGATGTTCCGTCAACTACAGGTATCAGATGTTCCGTCAACTACAGGTATCAGATGTTCCGTCAACTACAGGTATCAGATGTTCCGTCAACTACAGGTATTAGATGTTCCGTCAACGACAGGTATCAGATGTTCCGTCAACGACAGGTATCAGATGTTCCGTCAACGACAGGTATCAGATGTTCCGTCAACTACAGGTATCAGATGTTCCGTCAACGACAGGTATCAGATGTTCCGTCAACTACAGGTATCAGATGTTCCGTCAACGACAGGTATCAGATGTTCCGTCAACTACAGGTATCAGATGTTCCGTCAATGACAGGCATCAGATGTTCCGTCAACTACAGGTATCAGATGTTCCGTAAACAAGTGAACATTTTGCCCTCCCCCCCTCCAGTACATCCTCTCCCAGCTATTTCAGACAGGGATTGCATGAAGTCTGATAAGTAAATAAATAAATAAATAAATAAATAAATAATAAACCCGCCCCAGTTATATCTTTTTTATATATATATGTTTTTTATTTTCTCATCACAAACACAGGTCACTACCCACCAGCCAGTGTACGGATCCACAACCTAATACTCTGGTTTCTACATAACATATCAAGCGTTTCAAAAATGCTAAATGAAAGGTTACATAAAAAATAGATAAAAATTATTCACTGGTTCTTACGATCCTTTATTTCATGTCAACCTCTCTCTCTCTCTCTCTCTCTCTCTGTCTCTCTCTCTGTCTCTCTCTCTCTCTCTCTCCACGATACGGAGGTATATCAACTGTTGTTCATTAATGCAGTATTCAAACACCTTCATCAGAACAACAACCTCTACCATAACACCTTATACTTCCCGTCCCTGGAACTTTGTAAAAATAAGGGATAGTATATGATAGTTATTGTTTATCTATTGTTATGAAATATTTCTAGTATATCGCCATGCTGACTTACCACGGTACAGGGGACACACGTCAGGTGGTATATGGACGCTCGCACACTTACCTGTGAAAGAGTAAAACGAGAAAATTAAAAACTTCATAAATTATCACAAATTATCTGAAGATGATATATTATCCCGGACAGAGCTTACTACACCTGTTAGACAATAATAGAGGGTTAAAACTGAGGCATCCCTGTGTGGTGGTGGTGACGGACGGAGTGGTGGTATGTACCGACGGATTCATCAGAGCGGAACGATTCATAAAGTGGAATTTCACTCGCCCTGCCCCATTACACACCATTTATACCAAGTGGTGTGAAAATCCATTAGCAGCCTATATGACTTTACAGACTATTATTATTACACAAACACACACACACACACACGCACACCACTCAATTACATGACTTTACAAACTATTATTGCAGACGGACATGATGACACACACACACACACACCACTCGACCTACTGTGACGGGTGGAAGCGTTACACTCATGGTAATATACACTTTTCATTCACTACAACACGGATGAAAACACCGAGATAATATTATGAAAACCAATTTATTTAAGGGCGAGTGAGCCACCAACGACGATGTCAAATGAATCTATATCATAAGCGAGCTCTACAAGAACACGCCTCTATATCTCCAACTTTATTATCAGATTTTTAATTTCGTCATCGTAAACACCAGTTCCTAAAAATAAATTCAAATGGTGATAAATGTGATGGAGTGAACCTAGTGAGCGAAATTGAATAGACGTAAAACATTAAAGCAATTTGGGGGAATTATTTCACTTTGCCTCACAGAACACAAGTTGACAATAAATGCCAGGACGTTGGAACGCTTCTTTACCCCTTATGCCTCTCTTACCTGCCGCACCTGGTCTACCCCCATCTAGATGAGCGATGGTTACTTAGACAAGCGACGGAAAATAAAAGTTAATATTTAAATAGAAAATCTTAGGAGTACAGTCTTCCTTAATTTCTTAACGTGATGGTCAGTTCAGAATTCGCCGTAGTCAATACACTCAAACCTGTTCCTAGAACCCATTAAAAGTGGTGTTGAGGGTTCTGTACCTACCTTAACGGGTTTTTAAGGTTGGAATAAGACTTTTGTACCTACCTTAAGGAGATTTTAGGGTCTATTTGAAATTTTGTACCTACATTAAACAGGATTTTAAGGTCGGATTACGAGTTATTTATCTTTTTTTTTTTTTTTACTTCCCTTCAGGTGTTTTAGTACAGGTATTTATTTGATTACTTTATACCTATACCTTAAGGAGGCATTAGGATTAGAATAAGAGTCTTGTAACTACCCGCAGTGTATAGAAGGACTGGATAGGAGTTACCATATCAGGGGATGGGTAGGTTTGGATAAGGGATTTTATGCTTACCATCTGGGAGGTTTTACCGTAGGATAAGGGGGTTTCACGGGGCATTTTAAGACACCATAAAGGTTTCACGGGGCATTTTAAAGTACCATAGGGGTTCACGGGGGCATTTCAGATTCAGCATAAAGGGTTTCATAAACACAATAAGGGGTATTTAGGGATTAAATAAAGGGGTTCTGGATTCACCTTCAAGCTCCAATCCAAACTTTCAAGTGTCTTTAAGCTGAGGACGAGTTGCCGAGATATTTACAACACAAAAATGGTGGGAATGTATACAAACAATACACACTATACTAAGCTTCATATGGTGTAAGCCAGTTCAGATTAAGCTTTATACGGTGTTGGACAGTTCTGAGTAAGCTTTATAGGGCGTTGAACAGTTCTGAGTAGACTTTTTCAGGTGATGGACAGTTCAGATTAAGCTTTATAAGGTGTTGAGAAAGGTATTAAACTTTATAATATGCTTACAAACAGAGCAGTTCAGAGAAAGCTTTATAAGGTATTGGACAAGCTTTATAGTAAGTTTTATAAAGTATAGGAAAAGAATTAAACCTCACAAATTTGGGTTAAGTTCACCTGAGGCGTAAGAGTATCATGGCACATTATCAAGGTAGGAATTATATAACGTATTACAAACCGATCCATAATACTACCCCATTACAACGTGGAAGCAACACAAACACCCACGTTATCTTCCTGTTAACAGAGCTCAATTTTTTTTTCTATTTCCGTCGTTCTGCCCTAAATTCAGCAAGTGTTGAGCTAAAAATAAAAGGTTATTTTTTGCCCCTTTTACGCTGCATTCAGGACTTGTCGAGCTTCATTTTATTCCATTTTATTCTCTATTTTCTTTTTACGCTAAAATTGTTTCTGTTTTCGTCTTTCTACGCTACATTTACGATTGGTCAAGATAAGAACGTTTCTATTCTAGTCTTTCTCCGCTGTCTAAAAAAAAAAAACATTCATCTTTTTTATTTCCATTAAATTCACAACAAACTCAGCAAAAAAACATTTATATTCCAATTTTTTCCGCTAAATTTAGAACAATACAAGCTAAAAAAAACCCAGGGGGGGACAGATAACGTTTCTACTCTGGTGACGAACACACTCACCCCTAGGAACCTAATGGTCTCAGGTCATCTCTAAGACGTTCCTGGATCTTCTGTTGACATATTCCCTCCTTTCTTTCCCGTCCCCACCCCCCGACCCTTCCTTAATATATTTTTAAATGTTTTTTTTTTTACTGGTACACGGTGACAGCCACAATTTCACTGCAGATACAAACCAACCCATAGAAGTAAAAAGACTAGCGTACAGTGGCCCAGCTAGAGACATGAAACAATGTAAAAAACACAACTCGCGGACGGAAGAGTATTGCATCTACCCGTAACGTCGACAACTTTTATTCATATTTGATATAACTGTACTGTTAAAACACACTATATAAAAGTTTCGTTAGTTGGAGTTGTCGAGTGTGGCCATCTGAGAGCTGTAGTGTGTGTTGGTGGCCATCTGAGAGCTGTAGTGTGTGTTGGTGGCCATCTGAGAGCTGTAGTGTGTGTTGGTGGCCATCTGAGAGCTGTAGTGTGTGTTGGTGGCCATCTGAGAGCTGTAGTGTGTGTTGGTGGCCATCTGAGAGCTGTAGTGTGTGTTGGTGGCCATCTGAGAGCTGTAATGTGTGTTGGTGGCCATCTGAGAGCTGTGTGTGTTGGTGGCCATCTGAGAGCTGTAGTGTGTGTTGGTGGCCATCTGAGAGCTGTAGTGTGTGTTGGTGGCCATCTGAGAGCTGTAATGTGCTGCTGGCCATCTGGGAACTGTAACATTTATTGCTGGCCATCTGGGAACTGTAATGTGTAGCTGGCCACCTGGGAGCTAAAGTGTGATGGCTGGCCACCTGGGAGCTAAAGTGTGTGGCTGGCCACCTGGGAGCTAAAGTGTGTGGCTGGCCACCTGGGAGCTATGATGGATGGCCACCTGGGAGCTAGTGTGATGGCTGGCCACCTGGGAGCTAAAGTGTGATGGCTGGCCACCTGGGAGCTAAAGTGTGTGGCTGGCCACCTGGGAGCTAAAGTATGATGGCTGGCCACCTGGGAGCTAAAGTGTGTGGCTGGCCACCTGGGAGCTAAAGTGTGATGGCTGGCCACCTGGGAGCTAAAGTGTGATGGCTGGCCACCTGGGAGCTAAAGTGTGTGGCTGGCCACCTGGGAGCCAGTATGATGGATAGCCACCTGGGAGCTAAAGTATGATGGATGGCCACCTGGGAGCTAAGTGTGATGGCTGGCCACCTGGGAGCTAAAGTGTGATGGCTGGCCACCTGGGAGCTAAAGTGTGTGGCTGGCCACCTGGGAGCTAAAGTATGATGGATAGCCACCTGGGAGCTAAAGTATGATGGATGGCCACCTGGGAGCTAAAGTATGATGGATGGCCACCTGGGAGCTAAAGTGTGATGGCTAACCTGGGAGCTGTGATGGCTGGCCACCTGAGCTAAAGTGTGTGGCACCTGGGAGCTAAAGTATGATGGATAGCCACCTGGGAGCTAAGCATGATGGATGGCCACCTGGGAGCTAAAGTGTGATGGATGGCCACCTGGGAGCTAAAGTGTGGCTGGCCACCTGGGAGCTAAAGTATGATGGATAGCCACCTGGGAGCTAGTATGATGGATGGCCACCTGGGAGCTAAAGTGTGATGGATGGCCACCTGGGAGCTAAAGTGTGTGGCTGGCCACCTGGGGAGCTAAAGTATGATGGATAGCCACCTGGGAGCTAGCATGATGGATGGCCACCTGGGAGCTAAAGTATGATGGCTGGCCACCTGGGAGCTAGTATGATGGATGGCCACCTGGGAGCTAAAGTATGATGGATGGCCACCTGGGAGAGGATGATGGCCACCTGGGAGCCACCTGGGAGCTAAAGTATGATGGCTGGCCACCTGGGAGCTGATGGCTGGCCACCTGGGAGCTAAAGCATGATGGCTGGCCACCTGGGAGCTAAAGTGTGGCCACCTGGGAGCTAAAGTGTGTGGCTGGCCACCTGGGAGCTAAAGTGTGATGGCTGGCCACCTGGGAGCTAAAGTGTGATGGCTGGCCACCTGGGAGCTAAAGTGTGTGGCTGGCCACCTGGGAGCTAAAGTGTGTGGCTGGCCACCTGGGAGCTAAAGTGTGTGGCTGGCCACCTGGGAGCTAAAGTGTGATGGCTGGCCACCTGGGAGCTAAAGTGTGTGGCTGGCCACCTGGGAGCTAAAGTGTGTGGCTGGCCACCTGGGAGCTAAAGTGTGAATGCAATTTTTTTTTTATTATTCGGTAACATTCAAGAATAACTAGATTAAATGGTCACTGGGCTAACTTCACCATTCCAAAGCTGCATAATATAACAAGGGGGGAAAGGTGTGGTAGGGAATACATTTATCCGACAGTGCCAAGACTACGTTCCAAACCTGTAACATAATCTCTAAAAACCAAACCTGTTGTCTACATATGTGTGTTGATCGCTTGAGTATTCTCTGCTGACATATGGATAACTGCTGGTCAGAATGCATCAGTCCATTTCATCTTATTTTCAGAAAGTTACCGTAATCATGTGCTCTGGTATCGTTAGTTACGTGATGATATAATAATTGTGTTTGTGTCTTTTGCCCTTTTACCTGACCTATTCTACTGGGTGTAGCTCCTATAGCGTCATCTTGTTGTACTCTGAATGGCTGTTTCTTCATTAATGATTCAATTTCAGAATAACAGGGTTTTCACGAGCCGCTGTAAGTGATCAAATTAATCGAGTAATTAATTTGTAATCTGATTTTTATTAACATACGTACTGTACACCCAGGAGAGTTACCGACAAAGGGAAATTTATCTGTTAAAACAACGTAAGCAAACAAACAGACAAACAAAAACAAACAAACAAAAACAAACACACACGATGCCCTCCATTTGCTATTTATCAAACCCTGATTCTCACTCCCCTATTTTTTTTGTTTTTTGTTTTTAAGTAAATTTAATCAAAGTTGATTTTTTTTCCACTTCGTAATTGTCTTTATTACTTACAAGATCAACTAACTCTGAATTATCGGGTGCATGTGAAGAAGATTGAAATATACTAAGAAAAAAATCAAGGTTACACAAGTTTATTTAAAATTTCCGAAAGAAAATATGGAATGTTTTACACTGGCCTCATGCCCCCACCACCCATCCCCCACTCCCCCAGTTTGGGAACTTGGGAACGAGAGATTTATTTATAAAGACGCGGAAACCAAGAAGACAAAATAGAAAATACCAGGGGCAGCTTTACAAATATTTTGGTTTACTCTTTTGTTATAGACTAAATTCAGAATTGTATATGAACAGATTACACAGATATCACTTGGTAGTAAATCCGAAAACAAACTGTCAGGCACACTTGATGAGAACCACAACGTGACTCTCTCTCTCTCTCTCTCTCTCTCTCTCTCCAATATTTGTAGAAATTCGGTTTTCTCGATCTATTAAAAAAATTCCTAAAATAGTTTTCAAACCGATTTTGGGAGAGGCAAAAATGAATCTCTTTTCATCTAGATCTGAAAAAAAAAGTGGACGTTTTAATCAATTCTGCCGCCAGACCTCCACATCCCTCGACGCTTTATTATTCATACAAGCAAATTCTACTGTTCCTCTACAAATAGTTAAGTTACACTTTTAATTGACTCGTGTATTGCTTGTTATTCAAGAGAAGTATTATTATTATTGTTACATTATAAATTATCAATTGTAATAATACCTAATTCGTACAGGAGTCAATAATAAGTACGATTTTTAATAATGGAGAATAATAATAGTAATTTATACAGGTAAATATGAAGATGTTATGTCGTCCATTGTTAAATTTATCAATACTTGGTCAGTACAGGTCTCACCATTGTCAGGTTTATATGTTCTATCAAAACACATTGTTAGGTATTCAGTACAAGTGTCAAGTCTGTCATTATAACCTAAAATTCATTTCAGATGTCACATGTTTTATTGCTCAATATATTTCAAGCAAATTTAAAACGCAGCAGGTTATTTATTAGTTAATTTCTGGTAATTCAATAATTCTCATGTTCTTTATATAATTCAGTAAATCCTCAGTAATTCAGTGCAGGTGTCGCTCTTGACTCAGTTCATGTCTTCTCAGTAGTCAATATAATCACCTACTGTTTCTACTGATCATATGTTTTTAGTTGTTCAGTACAGAGTGGACAGGTTATCGCAGAGGGTCACCACACAATATTATCAACACGTGACACTCAGTAAACTATTGTATTATAAACTTCATCGTCAACTCAATTTACTCACAAAAGCCCTGACACAAAGCCGTCTAAACACACCCTATATGCTCCCTGTTGCATGAACTAATTCGATAACACATATGTTTCAATAAATATGTAATACAACACGCTGATTTTATGTGTTCCATGTTGCATGAATTACATAAACAATGATTTATATACGCATTAATAATATATATTTAAAAATGTTGTTTTGTTTGCTTCTTGTTACGTTGATTCATAGAAAATAAATTCATAAGTAACTACGTACTAAACTTGATTAATTTCTTTATTGTTTAGCATTGTTTGTATACCCGTACTCTCTATGTCCCCTGTTTGTTTACATGCACTGTCTATATACACGCTAAATCAAATTAACTTATATGACGATTTTACTGAATATCTACCTCTACCAATATATCTTTTTTATCTTTATATGTCTAAAGGTGAGAGAGTAGGTCCTATACCAGTTGCAACTGAAACTGAATTTAAAAAAGATTTATCCACACACACACACACACACACACACACACACACACACACACACACGAAGCTGGGTACACACCTGTTGTAGAACCTGAACTTGTCACAATGAAAAACTAATAATACAAATATAACACAAATCACCAAGATAATAATCAATACAAAAGTCATATGAATTAAGTGATTAATGTTTGTAAGCCTTCATTAACAGGGAACTGACCCGTCAACGCGACACGATCTTTGTGTATCTTTTAACTTTACAAATAACAAAACAGTGTAAGAGAAACAATTGAGACCCTGCAATTGTGTGTAAATGAAGCAAAAAGTCAGATCAGCAACTTGGGACTTGGTCACAATTTTCGTGGTGCCATATGGCAGCAGGGTCTACCATTAGACAATACACTATTCTTCCAATATCTTCCGAGGCTGTAATACCATATACTCCTGGCGCACTATTTAATTAATGGTCACAAGTCAGATGAGTTGTATTCCTAACATATCATTACCTAACCTCACCCTAGTTACCATTTGTCCCTAAATAACGGGAGCCACTGGTAAAAAGGGACCATGATAGTTGAAAACCACAAGAGATGTGTCCTTTTACGACCACGGATCAGTAGCTGCGTGGCTCGGTAATAATGGTGACGTTGGGTCTAGTTACGGGTTAGGTTAGGTTAAGTTAAGTGAGGTCTAGGTCGTGTTACCAGACACTTGTGCACTGATGAGTTTTAACAAGCGTCTCATTTCGTCAGACAAATTATATTCTCGGTAATATCAAATGCCAGGCAAAGATTCATTCAAAAATTATCAAAGCTCATAACTGACAATTCAGATACACTATGTAATTGTTCACTGAAATATATTAAACAATCATTCAATTGAAGTTTTCGTTTTCCTCCACACTCACCTACAGTGTCTGGTGGTTCGGGTCATGGCCAACAATACATTATTCCTATTCAATATACCTTCACATGTACAGTGGCAGACAAAATTCCCTGGACGCTTGGCAATATTTGACATATATGTAGATGATAGGATTGGAATCTCTGCGTATTTTCTCAGATTCTAATTTGTACCATACTAAGGAGTGACCCCCTCCCCGTTATGTGGCTCCGACAAACGTGATTAACAGCAACGTTATTAGATATAAACAGTAATATGACGCAAATATTGCCAAGTGTTCAGGAAATTTTGCCCGCAACAGTAAAAGTACATCAGAACAAAATGTATATATAAAAAAAAGAGCCGCAAAAATAACTAGAAATAAATCCACCATCAGGAAACCAGCAACTAATCCCTTCACGTGGATATTTTTGGCCATAAACAGAATTCGCCTTAAAAAAAAAAAAATAGCCCTGAACCATATACTTTCACATTAAGGCTCCTGGGAAAATTTTAAACTTTGAAAATCCACAACACCAGTTCAAAATTATTATTACTTTTACGTGTATACTATGAGGAGTAATGGCCTCGATCGTAAGTAGTTTAGAAATAGAATCATCAACCAGTCTCTAATACCAATTGTTGCATAATATAGAAAAGTCAAACCCCTTACCAAATAAAAAAAAGAGTGAATTAAGCCACTAAGGTCCTCAACTTTCATTCCCGATATAACACGATACACGATAGGTTCTTAGGACTCACTAATATAAGGTTCTGTACGCGTACCACCGTAATTAAACCACCACCTCACACTACAATACTATTACTACTCGGATAACCAAGTCCTATAGAACTCTTTTAACAAGTTTTCATACTGCATTCACCATGAAATACAGTCGACAAATATCAGAAAGAAGAGATTGTTCAAGTTATGCGTAGCAACTTTGTGTATTACGGAGGAGGGGGAGTCCTTGACCAGATAGTAGAACGTGTATATAACAAGGTCGACCTTACTCAATTACCAATGTTTGTGTTACCAAGATACAACTCGGCCAGGCAACAGCGTGGGTCGAGATATACTATACCTGCTTTGACACCGAGCAAACACCTGTACACCTGTTCATCCAACAATTCTATTTACAGTGCAAGACTTCCCGCTGTGAATACAAACACATTAATAAGGGTAATTACCGCTCCCACGACTACCTACTGAGAGCCGTGGCCGAGGAGAGAGGGAGGGAGGGAGAGAGGGAGGGAAAATACGAGGAAGTGGGAGAGAGGAGAGCGGAGAAAGGGAAGGACTCTCTCTCTCTCTCTCTCTCTCTCTCTCTCTCTCTCTCTCTCTCTCTCTCAGGTGAAGAGGATGAATGAAGGTGGAGGGAGAAGGCAGGACGGATAATGAAGTTAAAGATTTTGGAAGAGGTTGGAGGAAAGGAAAGGAGTTGAAGGAGGTGGAAAATGTGGGTAAGGAAGGCACGAAGGAAGGGGATAGAGGGTAGGAAGGAGTCGTGGGTGCAGGGGAAGGTAGGAGATGACTGAAGATAGTGAGTGAGTGATGGAAAGAGGGGGAGAGGGAGAGAGGTAGGGAAGGAGGGAGGGAGCCTGGTGTGAATTAAGACACGTGATCGGTTTAACTCCCGTGTGACTGGCTCAGGTGCTGTGTGGTCTTTAATGAGTGGTTAAGATTTGAAATAAACGCACAAGCACGCACTCACGTTTATTCACCCGTTACCTCACACACTCACGTCGTCTCACGCACCACACACACTTTAACTAGCTACCTCGTACACTCGTTAACTCGCTCCCTCACACGCTAGTTAACTCGCTCCCTCATACACTCGTTAACTCGCTCCCTCACACACTCGTTAACTCGCTCCCTCACACACTCGTTAACTCGCTCCCTCACACACTCGTTAACTCGCTCCCACACACACACTCGCTGCCTCCCACACCACACTCGCTACCTCCCACACCACACTCGCTGCCTCCCCATATCAGAGTTGCGTTTTTAACTCTACGGTGAATCTATGACGCATTTAAATTTATTTCTTCAAAACTATAACAGCCACATAAACAAGTAACACTTAGACTTGACTTAATTAAATATCACATAAAAATATTAAGACACATCACAACACCATTACTGCAAAAATGTCCTATGATATAATTAAAATATAATAACTAATCACAAAAACTACTATAATAAATATATAAATTCCCCTATTAAACCACTCCAAAATAATTACACGATCTAAAAAAAAAAAAAATTATATTTTATTGATGTTATTTTTTGTGATTAGTTTAAGCGCCCTCCTGTGTTCGTTACTCTGCCTGAGACTCCCCCCCCACAAATGAACTTTTAAAGGGAAGTAACCGAAGTCTAATTACCTCAGTCTGGAGCCTTGTAACTCATATCACAACCATACAAAGTAGTATTGTTAATTAGTACAGATACTCACTCATCTCCTGTACTAATCACACACCTATACATTACACCTGTACTCACCTGTACTGTACACCTTACTCATGCGTACACGTCTATTTAATCTCATTTATGTATTTATCAAACACCAACATTCGTCACCCATCATAGCCACGTTCTCTACCAGTAACACACCACCACCGACACTGTACCACCACCACACCTACCTAGCGACACTGTACCTTCACCACACTTACCTAGCGACACAGTACCTCCACCACACCTACCTAGCGACACTGTACCTTCACCACACCTTCCTAGCGACACTGTAAACCAGCCATAATCACCACCCACACAAACTTGTCATATCCACCTCTTACCATCCACTACCTGTTAGACACTCATGCCCTCACCGTTGCTTACGACCCCAAAACGACTGGAATTTATATACGTACACTCAAAACAATTTAGGATCCTCATTACGTTGGTCGGTAATTATTGAAGGTAATTTATGCTTCTTCAACATTCTCCAGGTTAACAAGAGACCATTAGTCAGGTAAATAAAATTAGAACAAATTTATTATCAACTGGACTAAGGAATTTATGATATGGAACTGCATACCTTAATTATTCCTCTATGAAAACTAATGTTCAGGAACGATCTTTAACACGAATACTCTGATGGTGGTAATATTTTCCTCTTTTCACCCCACCCCTCCCTCTCCATATTCTGCTGTGGGTCACAAATAAACAATATGTTGACCAAGATTCCAAAAGCCAACTGGGAACGGCAGCGCGACACATAACGAGGGTGGTGATGTTTGTGTTCAGATAACATATATAAACACAAGATGCCGAAGACGTGTAAATCAAGGATAGTCGGCCCTAAGGCTGTTCCTGTACACCAATGGTAATAAATAGTGAACATCCACCAATTCTCAATATTTATGTATCAAGACCTGGCTCACAAAAACATCTATTTTAACCACTGTAAGAAAACAAATAAAGCTTTATTTTACTTTATACAGCAAGACACTAAGCCTTATTTTATAGTGAAGTATTAAAATAAAATACGAAATTTTATCACGTCCACGCGACTGGTGCAGATATCTTGTTATGATAACTGACACGAAATAACAAGTTGGAGTTATGACATAATTTGTTTCTACGTATTTCAGGAATGAAAATAACTAGCTCTTTCGGGGTCGTACATGATAGTATGGAAGGAAAAACAAACAGAAAAGAAAAATATTTGTGATAACTGAGGAGGAAAGGCAACAGAGGCACGAAACAGCGAGGGTTAGGAATGGGGAGACGAGGGGAGGGTGCGGTGTCAAAGGTGAATTTTTAAGTTCTCATTCAAAACTAAAACTTTATTAAATGAAAGAAGATTCAGGAGGTGCGTAGTAACTTTCCAGTTTTTATAGTGTCAATAATGACTAACTCATCAAGATGTGTTCCAAGGACAAACGCTAAACATGTCTGCGACCACAAAAATTCTCGAAATGTCACCGTAACATTTCTCAACCACTCAATGATTCAACGTCCAAATCGATTTTGAATTATGGTCCAATTATTTCTACATATATTATACGTTTCATCATCTGTCAAAATATGAACAGATAACACGCTGTGAATCTGTTGGGACAAAGTGCTTCAAAATACCTGAGTTCACAGTACACCGGTAAACTCACATTTCAGTCTTGTTTACGCTGTTATCCCCACAACAGCCTCTGAGAAATATATATTTGGACTAAAAACAAAACATATTTACCCGGAACCTTCCCCCATATTTAACACTTTTGTACATTTAAATTCAGTAAGTATTTATTTACCACCCTAACAGATGTCGTAAATTGTGGTATTTTTTTTTCACTTCGTGTTGTTGATACGTACCTTATGCTCAGCTAATGAATCAATTTGTAGTTATAATTGACAGCTGACAGTGACATCCCCCCACCCCCCCCCAAAAAAAAGGATAATAAAATTCAACTTCGTCCTGTCTAAATTTTCAGTTGGATAGGATCACCTGTTTATTTATAATTACTTCCTTATGACACAGAAGCCAGAGTGACAGCCAGGTAGAGTGGACACAAACAGCACCACCAGCCAACCAGTTTCCCCAGGTTAGCCTAAGTGATTAAAATTTCAGTGATGGACATAATGGTCTCTTTTATATTATATAAACGTAAAATTATTATCATCACGCACGCAACCCCCCCAACCCCCACACACACACACACATACAGCTGGTTCTGGTTAGGTGCTGACCGAGTTGGCCGGATCCAGCTGTCAAGAACCTGTACCAACACAAGGTATGGTAAGGACCGCACAATACATCTATATATATTCACACTCCAGCATTTTCTTCTTCTCCTCTATTCTAACTCCTTCCCTTTTCCCTTCCATTCCACCTCTCCACACCTTTCTCCTCCCCGGTATTTCAACCACCTCAGGTCCACATCGCCTTGAAAAACCTATTCTTACGTCACCTTAAATAATCACTAGAAATATATTACGACACTTTAACACAGAACTATTTTTACAACTACATATTCTAGCTCTATAATAGCCTTTAATACCTATAACCGACTGAAAAATATCTCCCTCGCCCTGTTCACCTACGGGTTTCTTCCTTGCACCATCCCCACCTCACCTTACGCGTTTTAACCACTCGTAACTCACCTCGAACGCAGCTTATCATATTTATTAGCTCCTATTATGACTGTTGAAATATATATGTCTTATCTTATCTTATCTTATCTTATCTTGAAATGTGTTACACAGGATAAGTCGATAAAATAGTTGTTCCGGTGTTATGCAATATTAACACTTCTGGACTTCATTGTATATTTTGTCGATTATCTCATTCAAGCGTTTTTAATTCTCCTATTTCTCTCCCTTTCTTTCTTTCTTTCTTTTTCTTTTAGCAAACATCACCTCCCTCTACCCCCAAGACCACCTCCCTCCCTCTACCTCCACCACCACCTCCCTCCCTCTACCTCCAACACCACCTCCCTCCCTCTACCTCCACCACCACCTCCCCCACCTCCACCACCACCTCCCACCTCCAACACCACCTCCCTCCTCTACCTCCTAACACCACCTCCTCCCTCTACCTCCAACACCACCTCCCACCTCCAACACCACACCCTCTACCTCCAACCACCTCCTTCCCTCTACCTCCAACACCACCTCCTCCCTCCACTCAATACCACCTCCCTCCCTCTACCTCCAACACCACCTCCCTCCCTCTACCTCCAACACCACCTCCCTCCCCTACCTCCACCACCTCCTCTCCCTCTACCTCCACCACCACCTCCTACCATCTACCTCCACCACCTCCCTCCCTCTACCTCCACCACCACCTCCCTCCCTCTACCTCCAACACCACCTCCCTCCCTCACCTTGCACTTTACACCTCCGCCTGGTTCTCTCGCCTTGTCCATAACAATAATTCACCTCTTTTCTTTCCCCAGATTTTATCACATGAAATACAGTTATGGTTTCCGTATTTTTTCCCGTAAACCATAACAAGTGAGCGCCGCGTGTCACTCCCCTCCCCTCTAACTACCTCCCCTCACCCACTTACTCCAGGTTATCTCCCTCCCTCCACTTACTCCTTTTTCTCTCCCCACTTACTCCAGATTATCTCCCATCCTCTCCACTTACACCTTGTTCTCTCCCCCCCCCTCCCCTCCTCCACTTGTCCATCACTATATAACGGTGAATCGCCACGTGACCTAACACAGGCTGTACCAACACAGAGGTGACCTAACACAGGTTGTACCAGCACAGAGGTGACCTAACACAGATTGTACCAGCTCACAGGTGACCTAACACAGGTTGTACCAGCTCACAGGTGACCTAACACAGGTTGTACCAGCTCAGAGGTGACCTAACACAGGTTGTACCAGCTCACAGGTGACCTAACACAGGTTGTACCAGCTCAGAGGTGACCTAACACAGGTTGTACCAGCTCACAGGTGACGTACACTAAAAGCGATGTTTGAATTCGCTCGTCCTGCACGTAGATAAATGTGGCCCCTTACCAAACTGACTATAAGCTTGGATAAATTGCTAAGGTCTGGACAAGGTGATACAGATGCCATTATTATTTTAAATATTATAATCATCCCATAATTACAAATATAAATTAACAATATAATACTTTCAAAATTATTTATATATCAATTACAAAATACCTCACTGTAATACGACATAATATAATATTGTGTAATAAGACTTCTGTCCAACACTTTATAGATCATAATATTAAATATGCCGCAATACGAGTATCACTTATTTTGCTTAAATAAAATAGATTACAGATTTTACATGTAACACACACATACAGCAGGGTGTCGCAAGCCTCAGGTGGGTAGGTGTAACTTAGGTGTGTAAGTATATGAGGGGAAGTGTACCTGAAATACCCTATAATGCCATCACCACACCAAAACCTTGTCATCATCACGTCACCACTGTCACCATCATACTAATCATGTCATCACCATCACGTTGTTAAATGTCACAATTATATTTCTTATCACTTCATTATCATGTCATTAAATGTTACTCTTATAAATCATGTCACCGTCACATTAAACACTTCATTGTCATTAATGATGTTACCAGAGTATAAAATTTAATATGATACGCACAGCTCACACGCCACTCAACCCATTCACACGCCACTCAACCCACTCACACGCCACTCAACCCATTCACACGCCACTCAACCCACTCACACGCCAGTCAACCCACTCACACGCCACTCAACCCACTCACGTGAGCATACCTCCTGTACGTGCTTGTGTAAGTGTTTATGTGCACATGTACATGTGCGTTTATACTTATTTAGATTAAATATAAAAAATTGCCGTATTATTAAATCTTCCTCGAAATAAAATATGACGTTAATGTTAATGAAAATTAATTTGCAATTATATTTCATTTTTAATTAGAATTATTTCATCAAAATGAATTAGTCTTTAGTCAGTAAACTACATACAAACACCTCCCCCCAAATTAACACACACACACACACACACACACACACACACACACACACACGTACGTTATCATAAAATACTCTTCCGTTAAAATTACGGAAAAGTTTAACAATCCATTTCTGAATTGAATCTGGAATTTGCATGTCAAGTGACATTAATGGCTCTCTGGGTGCTGATGAGTGCAGTTGGTTGGGACGGGGGCGCGAGGCCGGAGATGGTAATGACCCGCCGATACCTTCATCATCATGCTCGACACCCAAAATAATCCTCCTGGTCTAAAGAATTAGTAAACAGAGAGTGATGAGTACCAAGGCTCTTCGTGTCTGTTTCTCACCAACACTAAATTCTATTATCATTTAAATTACATCTGATCAATTATACGTCAGAGGGCCTCAATTTCCTTTAAAAAAAAAAGTCTTCTGCATATGATGTATCTCAGGACTGTGGCACAACACGCCACAAAGAACCACATCTACCAACATTTCTCCGAGTGTAAATAAACCAGGAACCTGCATATCATCCACCATTTGTACTTAATGACATGAAACTCAGCTGAAAAATGTTCCACGAATTGAATTTACGAGCTGGTGATTACAGACGCACATCCACACTTAAAGGTTCAGTGGAAAAAAAAGTAGATCTAGCCTATGTTAAAATAATTTAGGTTTCGTTAAGTTAAGTTAAGTTAGGTTAGGTTAGGTTAGGTTAGGTTAGGTTAGGTTAGGTTGGGTTAGACTGACTTAGCTTCCCTTACCTCGCCTTTGTTGAGAATACAGAACTCTCTCTAGTTTTGTGACTCCCGTAGCGTTGTTATTACTGCATTAAGACACTTACTTCAATACCTGTCAATCATACCTCCATAACGGTTTCCTGTACGTCGCCTTAGACACAGGTTGAAACTTTTTAATTATCATTTGTAAAGTAAGCAATTAAGACTCATTAAAAAGCTACGTAACAAATGAAAAATATATTGAAATTGTTAAGAATTATTAAGTGTACAATGAGGGTGAAAGGTAATCATCAGTGAATAATAACAATAATAATAATAAAAATAATAATAAAAATAATAATAGTAATAACAACAATAATAAATATAACAAAAAATAACAAAATCCCGGTATTAACTTTTAAAGGTCACGATAACATGTAAAACCTATACGTTATAACAGTGTGAAATAATTAATGTTTACTCGGTATGTTTACTATTGTTTATAATGTAGTCGTTTTAGTAAGACAAAAACAGAGATACAGAACTTGATCACTGATTTACTGTACAAGCGAGAGAAGAAACAGACTAATTAAATCGATCATAAGATACAGTACGTCACTGAGAAATTGTCCCAAACTTCTTTCAGTCAATGAGTCAGTCCGGTTTCATGTGTTTATAACCTGACTGACGAAGCTGTAAAACACATATTTGCTGCAACTATTCATCAGGAAGTTAAGTTAGGACAATGTGGTCAGTCGCGTCTCTATTTACCTCCTGCAGCAGGTGGAAGGAGCAGCCTGAAGAAGCAAACCTTCCTGGCTGGCATCGCCCACTCCTATTTCACTCACAAATGGAGCTCTTCCTACCTCCCAGAAATTGTAGGTGGCGCGATAACAACAAAGGCCCCACGTGCTGCTTGTTAATTCCCGGGATAATCTGTATAGACAAAGAGCTGTACAGTCACACGCCAATACTGAACGACCTATACATTCAACAAACAGAACATAAGAAAATAAGGAGTCTGCAATAGGCCGGTTGGCCTGTGCATGGCAGCTCCTGTTGAGAGTTACTACCACTCTCTATCATCCATGAATCTATCTAGCCTCCTTTTGAAACTTTCCAGAGTTCCCGCACTTACTACAAAGTTGCTAAGCTTGTTCCACTAGAGCTTCGTGGAAATGATACTTGCCTTGAATATCCCATTTATAAGTGATTAGAGAATCCGACCGCACTGTCACAAACACAGCTTAACACACCATTATATCTGCAGCTTATAGCAGTACCTGTAATTAACTAGCCATCCAGAACCCAGACCTACAGCAATTTAGCAGAATACACGCATATACGGGAATGACGTGCGCTGATTGGTCCTTACCCACCAAGAAGCCTGTTAACTCTGCTTTCAGATGACATTATTGTAACCTAACTTACTCTTCAATACAAGTGTTCTTAATTCACCTTCCATAATCATGCTGCAACACAAGCTAGTGGTGAGAAGAACACAAGCTGGTGAGATGAAGTGAGAACCAATGAAGTGAAAACCAATCAGTACACGGCATTGTTTTTCACCACATATCTAAGTAGAGGGGTCGCTTCCACTCCCAATGTTCAGTTTATAATTTGAGAAAAAAAAATAATAACCCGTTTATATAATATTCTTTCTATTGACGCACTAGTGGGGGAATGGTCAGGTCACGTGGGAGAAAACTCGCCTCCAAATAAACCTAATCAATCACATCACCGCCCAACTCAACGCCAGAATTTGCATATTTATTTCTACCGTTTCTTCATTATCCTTCTAACCATCATTATTACTATTGCCATATATTCAATGTCCACCCACAACCTATAAATGACTCCATAACAATATTTCAGTCACCTACACTATACCGGTGAAGGCGCAACTGTCACGCTTCGCGGTAGTCTGAACACTACTCCTCTGATGAACACAGCCTCACAGTAATACTCGATTGATTGAACAAAATTAATTCATGGCGAGTCTTTAAGGAATCACAACTCCATCATCCACTTAACAAACAACACTAATAAATATACACACAATAGAAATTACTGAGTGGGTTACCTGTAGACTAATGTATACCATAATTAAATCAAATAATGATTATGTAAAGGATGTGAGAATAAAGCTGATTACATACAGTGTTGGCCAAGAGTAGTAAGCTTCCTGACAGAACAAGGTGAGAGACTCGTGGTGGTGAAGGGGGGGGGAACATAACGCTGGCGTAGGTCACCTAAACAACACTCACCAGGCAAGTATCAGTCAGAGCAAACGACAGTAATCACAGTTCGTCTATATATAGGCTGGGCGGATGATGTTAAGGCGGGATAATGACCCAAAACACTATCTGGCGTCTTGTTTGTAGCTATAATGGTTAACAAACGAAGCTGCCTGGCGGTGTAGACAATGGTCCAACAAACAACGCTGCCAGGCGGTGTAGACAATGGTCCAGTTCCCGGTAATAAAGTCTCTCAAATGGGAGTGGACGGTGTACTGGGTAACAGGCAGTATAGCACCACTTGGTCAATATCCTCACCGGGCTGCACCAAGCAAGGTGTAGGCGAGTCGTACAAGTGTACTATTGCTTTCACAACGACTAATCGGAAGTAATTCTTTTATGACTTCTAATATAACCAGTGGAGAAGATTCACATAACAAATCTGAAGCAGGCTCCTGCGGTCGTTAAAAGCACAAAGTAAGTTAAAATATTAACTAAACTAACACGAGCAGGACGTGAAACAATCACTAAAAGTTACGTCGTAAAAATTAATGCCGCTTCAGCTTGGCTCCCAGTAAGGGGAAAACTGAGAAAACATTCAGCAATTTTACGGAACGATGAACACTATAAAAAATATATATTACAGTGTGCTATAATAAAGGGATAAAAGGAGGATCTACATTTGTGCAATAGTGGCAAAGATCAACAGGGAAGGCGTACATAATTATGAACAACGCGATGACAGTAACAGACACAAGTTGCTGCTTAAACCCACTACTGACGATAACAAGAGATCCGAGGTTGTAGGTATAATAGTAGGCAGCTACCAAACAGGGAGGTACTACCGCCTGTGGGAAGATATTGGAAGCATAATGTGTTGTCTAATGGTAGACCCTGCTGCCATATGGCATCACAAAAATTGTGACCAAGTCCCAAGTTGCTGATCTGACTTTCTGCCTCATTCACACAATTGCAGGGTCTCAATTGTTTCTCTTACTTCGACAACACAACATACATATATTGTTTCTCGCTATTAATCTTTCTTTTATTTATTTTTATTTTTTTTATTTTTGGTCCTTTATTATTAATGTTATTATTATTATTATTATTATTATTATTATTATTATTATTATTATTTCAGAACACCCCAGACCCTGATGTGGGTCATTGACCTGTGCCCGGGTGGGGTAACCCCCGTAAAAAAAAAAAAAAAAATCACAACACCCTTTCAAGGAGG
Organism: Homarus americanus; assembly: GCF_018991925.1. Taxonomy (NCBI): domain Eukaryota; kingdom Metazoa; phylum Arthropoda; class Malacostraca; order Decapoda; family Nephropidae; genus Homarus; species Homarus americanus. The sequence continues at coordinate 507,080 of NW_024722804.1, read as the reverse complement.
AATAAAGGTGTTAGTATGTTATTATTGTCACTAATAGTTCCTACACATAAAGGGAACACACATATAACTTAAACAAAAGTATAATTACCGTTCTTGATTATAACAGAATTTAAGAGTAGACTAAAAGCTGCGGGAGGTGCATCAGGTGTTGCTCCACCATTGCCTTTAACATTAGGTGGTGGTGAGCGCAGCACTGGTCAGGGAGTAATACTTCACATTCACTCCATTAGTACAAACTAGATTTAAGCCTCTTACTAGTGTCATTATGGCGTCCTGGGTAAGGCTCCCGTCATATGGTTGAATCAGCTCAATTTTCAGAGAATCGCAAAAATATCACGTTGTTCCGCCTCAATTTAAACAAAATTTAAAATTCTGTGTTACTGTTTGTTATTTGTGTTAAGAATATACTTCTTCTTTTGAATACAAGAATTCCAAAAATTATCCAAGTGTAATAAAACTCTCCAAACACCACAAGCTGTTCCCACACTCGTGATGAAGCACCGTACCTCGTGTTAAAACCTGACGTCTAGTTACTAGCATGATGGCATTATTTTCTCCGCGGTAAACAAACAAAAGCTATTAATTGCGTAAACTCATGCACAGGGTAAAAGATCTTTGCGGCATATTACTACACAGTTTAAAACTTAATCCTACAACTGACCCATAACAAATAACCACAACATAATCTAGTATAAAACACGTACAGTCAGTATAACGAGTATCCAGACCACATTGTCCCGTGGAATAAAAATAATTTCAGATTCAATGGTGTATAGAAAATCCTTCCTCGTACAATGTTGTGATAAAAGTTATCTAGAAATAGCACAAATATTATTTTGAAAAGACATTAAGCATTCAGTTACAGTATTACTTCACTGATGAATAACTATCACTGTATTTAACTATCATTGTATTTGTGTAACACGGTAGAAGAATTTATGTAAACCTCGAGATTAGTTTAGTTCATAAATACTGCACAAGGGGTCTCAATTGTTTCTCTTACTTTGACAACACAACATACATATATCGGTCCTCACTATTAATCTTTTTTTATTTTGTATTTATTTATTTAAGTTCCTTTTTTATTATTATTATTATTATTATTATTATTATTATTATTATTATTATTATTATTATTATTATTATTAGTAGTAGTAGTAGTAGTATTATATTTTCGCCCCCCAGGCCCTGCTGTGGGTAATTGACATGTGCCCTGGTGGGCTAATCCCGTAAAAAAAAATGTAGTAAGGTGTTATTAAATTATTTCCATTTGTCTGTTAACGACAATACTGCAATTAGGATTTCACTATTTTGATTGGGGGAAATATAAACGAGGCATATTTCATTTGCACTTATATAGATCATTAAAATCTGACCAAGTTAATAATTTCATCCACATTTACAAAGAGTAATATATAATTCTATATCTAACTTTTAATATTTCATTTTACGACCTCATAACATTCCTCTTTGACAATATTTAAAACATATTTAAAATTTCTACTGGTGGTGAGAGTATTATTTAATATTAGATAGATCGGCAGAGAGTACAACCTCTCAATAAATATGTAATATGCTGTTAAGTACCGATAGAGTATTTAAAATAGACAGGCAGATAACAGCCCAACACCATGAGAGAAAACGATCGCTCAGTATACATACAGTACAGTGATGTATCTACACCCTTACGTGTACAGTATATGGAAATAAACACCCACAACTATCTTAGATAATAAATATTGTCACCTAATATATCACTGTATATTTGGGAGGTCAATGTAACTTAGGATTCTATATAAACTTTCAATAAATCAATTTCATACAAACTTTCATTCACTAAAACGTAAAGATTTGATACGTATTATACAAGCCTAATAACTTACTATCTTCAGTGGACATTGAAGAACTCTTTGTAATATATATTGTAAAATTATTTTGTTCATTATTAGTTAACTCCAAAGAAGTGGACACAAGACCAATATATGGTCATATTAATTTAATCTTACGTAAGACGTCCTTAGCTTTCTAAACAGAACCAAACGTTATCTAAACTACTTACTACTACTCAGCATCTATAACACATCAACAATACACTACATATATTCAGTACACTGTATATACATCAAGATCGAGCAAATTTATCTATAAAATTGGACACATTTAATAATATAAATCTGCACGTACAGTATATAATTATAATGTATATTGTAAAGGATTTATTTAGCTGCAGGTGTATTTAATATAAACTCTATATGAACTAATTAAATCCTTCAATGTAATTAAGTTCTCCTCAAGCTAGACTAATTATCAAGGGTGATAGGTGGCCAGTCGGTGTGTAGGGGCTCGGTAATGTTCTGAGGCTGTTGTCTAACACACAATTAAACCTGAGTGACTGAACTGTTGTCATAACCACAAGAGTATTTTACTAGTATGTATGTATGTATGTATGTATGTATGTATGTATGTATGTATAAAAAATATTCGTCCATCCTCACACCAATTTAATAATAGTGTGTCCAGAACCAAATCAACACACACACACACAGACGCACCTGGCGCTGCTCAGCAGCAGCCAGGTCAACTGTTATGTTGGCCCATCCCAACTCCCTCCCTTGAACCCTCCTCCCCACCGGAATATCAACAAGTTCTCGCCAGAAGTTACTATTTCATTTGGGAAAGGAATGGAACCAGTGTTGAATAGTGGTGAACAGTGCTTAAATCAGTGAAAAACAACTCGGCAGTTGAGTCTGAGCCAAGCTAACCTTCACACAGTAAGGTCCCAGGTACCCAGTGATAATTCCCCTGAGACTTCACGATGGAGAGGCCTGGGACCACACCTCACCCACTTGAGTGAGTGAATTCCTGTGACAACGGACCACGTGGTGTCCCCATTATGCACGACACCGCATAGTGAATGAGGGTGACCGGATAAAACCCCAAAGGACAAAACCCCAGTCTCATATATAAAATATAAAATAAAACACTTTTATGTTTTGGTTTGGTTAGGTTAGGTTAGGTTAGGTTAGGTTAGCTTAGGTTAGGTTAGATTAGTGTTGATAAATGACAACCCAGTTGGGGTTTTGTCATGGAACCGTGAATGAGTTGCTACAGCATCATGTGAAGTTCCTCATAACACCTGCGAGGGAATTATTACACCACGTGATGCCCCTCATAACACCACCTGTGAGGGAACTAGTACTCCACGTGATGCCCCTCATAACGCCATCTGTGAGGGAGCTACTACACAACGTGTCTGCTGTTCAACACCTCAGCTCACATGATCTACGTGTGTAAACATTAATCTGTATGTTCACTGTATATGTTCCTTCACCTTTCTCTAATGAAGGCTTTTGTTAAACCACCAATGTATGTAATAAGTCATTTATGTCCAATGTATATTTTCAGCCTTCGGGCTGCAAACTTTTTCAATAAACTGTTTATTATTATTATTATTATTATTATTATTATTATTATTACACACACACACACGAATCACTGAAAATACTGATAGGCGACACAGTGGCACCTGATTAAATCTGACTGGGAAAAAACTCAAGGTTAATGATGACGCCAAAAGGATAAAATAACACCGTTTACAGTTCAATGTTTCACTTCACTCTTAGTTTCCAATTATTTTACTTATCGTTAAATCTTCACTATTAAGACGTCTCCAATTCTCTTTATTCTTTTTGTTTACTTAATTCAATGTTCCGTGATATGTTCCTTCATTAATACTTCACTTTTTTTCCTTTGTATTTTCGTCTTTTATAACATCTCATTAGATGGAAAATTAAAGTGTAATAAAACACATTTATATCACTTAGGATCACGCAGGTAATTACCAGGCGCCAGGTCTTCAGGGGGTGATAAACAACATCATTAATGAACACCTTCTATGATAGGCCACAGCTCAATTAGAGAGTCCTTCAATTTAAACCGTAAATAACACGTCCGAAAAATATATCCGTGTTAAATTTCCCATATGAGTGGACAGCATTCAAAAAAAAAAAATACCCTGTTGAGTTGGGATGAAAAAATATAGCTGCAGTGATACTTTTATGTCCGCCTACAACAATTTTTTTTTCTGGTCTAACCCTTTCATAATGAGTCATCGATACTTACTAGATATGGTAATAATTAATAACTGTTATTTACGTTTCCGTTATTAGTGTGTGTGTGTTTTACTAGATCTACGTCAATCGCGTTATCTAAGGAAGGAGAGAGCTATAACGTTCATAATTTGGGATATTATTATAAACTTGCCATGACTCCCGGATTTAATAAGACATTTGATCTAAAAGGCCAGATGCCAAGGTCGGAAGGCTGAGAGTTTGTATCAGTGGCGCCAGATCCCGAAGACTAAATTATCCCACAACCTAAAGTTTTCATGTCACTGTCACATCAAACACTTAAATGTAATGTATCTTTATCATTAATTCTGTATCATAATTCATAGTTTTTTATGTCAATAGCGTTTACACAACTTTTCCATACTAAGTTTTATGGGCAGTTCACTTTTTCTGACTAGTGTAGTAATTTACTTGTTTGGCGTGGACGGGAGGCACCATAGAGTTTATTATATGTTATCACCAAGTTTATTATGATTTATCTATACACTTCTTTCGAGGCTACTTATCAATTGTATAGATTTTCAGGTGGCAGACTCGACCCTTGCGAGTTTGTCTCTTCCACATCTTTAACTCTGTTTATTACCTCTCACCATGGCCCGGGATAGATTACCTCTCACCATGGCCCGGGACAGATATGGGAGGGGTGGTTATCCAGTGTGACCCTTCCTATAACCGTAGTTCAAAACAAAATAACAAAGAACAGACCAACTGCTCGAACGGCTAGTAAGTTGATGAGAGGTGAAATGGTAAACACGTCAGAACTTGATTTGAGTCCCTGTAACTCTTCCCGTCACAAACTCGCTTCACTTGACTTTTGCTTCATGAGGGCGACACCTGCTGCTGAACATGCACACTAACGGTCAACTGTGTAAAGTTTGACAGACACGCGACACTGTACAGTACATGGCCTAGATGTAAGGTTCCTCTGTATAAGTAACGAGTCTAATGCCCATATTATCTGCAGCTGTATCGAGGAGGAACCACAAAACTGTTTACTTATGACTGTTCATTTCAGACAATCCTCTCCATAAAAATTATTAAAAGCGGAAAAAGGTAATTGTAAACCTATTATTATATACCCAGTACCAAGGTAACATAGCACACGAGGAGACATCATCGCACCACCGTAAACATCACTGCGTTCATCACACAATGGGGTAAATAACACCACACGGTACGTTAATTGTCGTATCTGGCAACTCTGACCTGGGTCCAGAATTCTCATTGAGCGTCAACAAGAGCAACAGGTCCAACATAGACTGCAGCCAGCTCATCAAGGACTGGTAAAAAATATAAAGGTTGTGCCCAGTGACCGCAGAGAACTGTGTGCTGGCCACATATTTTGGTTGTGATCTTCACCGTCGGCGAGGCTGACTGGTCTCTTCACTACATATCTGTCTTTAATTTTACCTCTGACTACAGTAACCCTAACCATCTTACGCTAAGTCTTGCGATCTTACCCACAACAGTGAAGTTCCATCAAACTGTTCCAAAGTTATGAAACAAACATAAACAAACACAAACAAACACTACATCTGACCTTTTGCTTCTATCAGTGTCCTTGAACTTTGACTGGATCCTTGGCGTCAACACCTCGCCAAGTGATGAAACAAGTTTAAAAAGTTGAGTGAATTCGTCGTCAGTAAACAGAAGTTATGAAGTGAACAAGATTACTGACTAATGGAAGGACAAACTAATCATTATTATCAGTCAGCATCACCACCAACAGTCATCATTATCATTACCAGTCATCATCCATCACCGTCATCCAATCATTATCACCATCAGACACCATTATCATACCAGTCCTCATAATCTATCATCAACACCACCACAAATCATCATCATCACCAACAGCCACCATCACCATCAGCCATCATCACCAACAGCCATCATCACCAACAGCCATCATCACCATCAAAACAATGTTAATAACAAGGGGCGGGGTGATGAAAATGTCAAACAACAATAACAACAACAATAAATAATAATAATAATAATAATAATAATAATAATAATAATAATAATAATAATAATAATAATAATAATAATAATAACAATAATAATAATAATAATAATACGGTTCTTTAATCACCTACTCAGTCAAAATCATCACATGGAATTCACAATTAACAAAACTCAGACATATTCACGGAGAAACTAATTGTATAAAAGTCAAACACGTCTCACTTAAGCCATTAATTAACACGTTTAATGATCTTCAAACCTTACGGAAAAAGTTTTTATGCAATTAAAACCGGAAAAATATGACAAAAACTTTTAGTCATTTTTCTCCTCGACTCGTGAGTTTAAAAGCATTACTGAAAATGAGTTCTTTAGTACAGAGAAAACTTGTAACTGCGACCTCCAACCCGGAAGGAACTACAGATATGTTCCTCGACCAGAATAAACCTCGAATATGTTTACCACCCTGAAGTAAATCTGTAAATGTGTTCCTCAGGCCGGAATAAATTATAAATTTACTTTTTAAAACTGGGAGGTACCGTTTATACGTTCAACAGTGGAAATACTTCAAAGGCTATTTCTAATGCAAGAAAAACGACATCTGAAAAAACCCCAGAGCTAACAAAGTGAATTATATTATTATTATTATTATTATTATTATTATTTCGTTATTGGTAACATGATTGTCATTGTTAGAGTGATGCTGATATTATTTTTACTTATTGTCACTTATTAATTAAAGTGTTAGTGTTAAATATTTTTATTAATATTATACTAACCATTATGAAGATTATCACCACCATTGTCACCACTACTCTATGGGGGGGGGGGGTGTAGACGGAGAGTTTCACAATTACAAGTGCAAAGAAGCTTGCATTTCCAAAGTGTATTTTAAATAAGCGCATTTAATACGTAAAATGAGTCACTTAATACATTCAGGTGAGTCACTCCGCACATTCAGGTGAATCACTTAGTCCATTCAGCAGTTCGTGTACTGCCTTAACATGACATCACCCGGTGTTCCCTGAAAAAGTCTCAACCAAATACTCAAACAATAAAAACACCTCAATTGCAGGCGGGCGAACGTTCGTCTGGCGTAGTAAACAATATTTGTCTTTATTATTGTTTTTTTTTATAAAGAGCATAAGAGAGGGAACGCCAGTCAGGGTTAATTTCCCGCGCTGACGCTGTTGCTGAGTCTTCAGCTCTACCTACAGTGGGCACGTCAAGCAAAGATAACAATACACTGGTGGAGGCTGTCACACCGTCCCGTGTCGTTGTCAGGACACAGTCTCCCAATTACCTCCGCCACGACTTACACTCTGGCATACCAGCCTTGACGATATACTGCCTTATATTGCACCATGTGTGCCGGGGTTATATCTCATGCGTGTCTGGTATAACACATGGCTCTGTTAGTGTCGGTGGCCCACTACTCCCCCACAATAATCACGCTCGTAATGGTTGAACTATCCTCAGACAGCTGGTTGCAGGGCGGACCCTCTCCACTAAGTTGCAATAGGCTGTTAACGACTTTAACTGCGACTATTACCAATCGGGAAGGTTTATTAACAAGATCTTCCTGTGAGCTAGATTAGGACGCTGCCTTAGTATGGTACAAGCCAAGAGACTTTAGTAGCAACACCGAGCTGGGATATTGATACTAGTCGAGCAGTAGTGGCAGTAGGTCAACGAACTGCACCAGGGTAAGAGGACTGCCTGTCAAAGGGAAGACCTCACTATATCGTGGTAACTGTCCGAAAGATAAGATGACTCCGTACCGTAAGGGCAGTAAAGTAAGACACTTAACTAAATAATGAAACAATGCCAAATTAATATCAACATGATCAGTATAATCAGGAGAGAAGCTAACATTAGAGTTTGTGCGCCTTGCTCCAGTCTCTTACCACTACGCTTATGAAACTTTTAACACACTAAGCAACGCTGAACTTAGGGATCAGGTAAAATGGGTAAAAATGACTTATCTTATTCAACAGCTAGATATAAGTTCCCCCTGGAATGTCCTAAATGCAAATGAGACACCGGTATAGTAAACCTCTCCACCTCCTAATTTCTGATTTTCCTTTGCATTTGATATCGAGTTCCAAATCAGAAAGGTGCTTATAGACTCCCTGTGGTTGACTCCCCGTGGTAGACAATTATATCCCGATGATAAACGTCCATATATACTTAAGATCTTCTGGCTATAGGCGCCAAATGTCCGGTACAATATTTAATTTTATCACGGATCAACAATCAAAATATATAATGAATGAATGCAGGCACGCACACACACACACACACACACACACACACACACACACACACACACACACACACACACACACACACACAGTTCAGTCACAGGTTTCACTCAGTGCACGGAAATATTTTCACTACACCACCAGAGGACAAAAACGACGCCGGGGAAAATACCAGCCTGTATACCTTCCCACACGATAAAATCCCAAAGTCATAAGCTTCTTTAAGTCTGACATTCTGACAGGTTAGCCTGGTTTAGGTTTGGTGAATTTTGTTCCAAAACATAGTGCCACACCTCTGACGATCTGAACACCACTGAAACTGGCCTCTCTTCAACACTGAATTGTAAACTGGGCTCTTGTACTAATGGGCCCTAGTCTTAGTGGGGTTCTAATCCTCGTGGGAACTAAATTATTGTAGGTCTAATCCTAATGGACTCCATCCCTAATTAGTCCCATAAACAGACGGCCCCAATCCCAACAAGTCTCAGCCCAAGTTGGCCCCTTACATTAATGGACCTCACTATTAAAGCACCTCAGTCCTCATGGTTAGGGTAGATTGTTTTACGTTGAAGCCCAGGAGTCTATGTGGACTGGGACCTGTTAGGCAACCTGAGCAACACTGCTCCACAGTCCTCAGGTGAACGTTGAAGTTTCATGTGTATCCTAGTGACTACACGCTCTACAGTCACCTGCTGATGTAAACACGTGTAGTTGTCCCTTGTCAGGCGTCAAACTTTGGACATCAGAGGGAGTTGGGCCGACATAACTTGTCTCACTCCCAAACTCTGCATAACAGGATAAGAGAATGTGTCTCACTTCTCAAGCTCTGTATAACGCACCACCTGGGACAGGATGTATCACACTCCTCCTCCAAGAGTGGAGACAAAGTTCAACACACACATTCGCTACGTGAAGCACCGTCTGTCTGGAAAGGAAATGAACTTACATATTTGAGGATCAACAAATACGGGTGACCTTATCTCTTTAAATTAAACCAGCGGTGAAGGACGAGAGAATAGTTGCAGGTCAAATGGGTTCCACTTCTAACAGACCTCACCCTAACCTAACTATTTGGATTTGGGTCCACGAGGTCTTGGGGCTAATAAAACTCTGTCGTAATTCTCATGTTCATGGTTAGGTTAGGTTATGACTGAGCCCTATTTACCCAGTCACAAAGTTTGAGGCCGCAGGGAGTTAAGTAATCACTGGTGACACTAAAGAAAGTTAACTCCCTCATCTAGTGCCATTTATAACTTGGCTATAATCAGCATCTACGGCAGCCTAGACACGGCGGGATAATCACCAGCGTGAGGAGAGTGAAGGTCGTGGGCACGCCAGTAGTAACCCTCCAGTCATCAGCGCCAGTATGGTGAGTATCAACAAGAAAATACTCTTAGGAAAGTTAAAGGCGTGACTACGATTTTTTCTTTCTCTCTTTGGGGGTAGAGCGTGAGGAGGCGCCTCAGGGCTTGATATATAAACTTTATATCTTATGCAACTATAGAAAACCTTTAAAATGTAAATAATTATGACAAATTCTAATCCCACCTAACGAATATAAAAGTGAAATCCATACGTAACACAACCAGAGAGGAATGTCAATTTATAAATCTGTCTCAGCTTAAGGCAGACATCATTAATACGTGTGACAGCTCATGATCTTGCAAGAGGGAGGAAGTTCACACTCATCTCGGCGGGTGACCGGTGGGTGAATCTTCCATGAGTTACCGTCAGTAGCTCAGATTTACACACGTTGGTAGCCAGCCAGCATGACTCCTGCAACACACCCATATACAGTATAGTGGTGAAACCTTGATACCACAGACCAAGTGAGCTGTCCTTCAACTCACACGGAAACTAAGTACTGTGATATTAGTACAACCTGGAGTGAGTACAACGTGGAGTGAGTACAACGTGGAGTGAGTACAATGTGGAGTGAGTACAATGTGGAGTGAGTACAACATGGAGTGAGTGCAGCAGGAAGTGAGAACAACGTGGAGTGAGTACAACGTGGAGTAAGTACAATGTGGAGTGAGTACAATGTGGAGTGAGTACAACATGGAATGAGTGCAGCAGGAAGTGAGTACAACGTGGAGTGAGTCCAACATGGAGTACAACATGGAGTGAGTACAACATGGAGTACATGAAGTGAGTACAACATGGAGTGAGTACAACATGGAGTGAATACAACATGGCGTACAACATGGAGTGAGTACAACGTGGAGTGAGTACGACATGAAGTGAGTACAACATGGAGTGAGTACAACATGGAGTACAACATGATGTGAGTACAACATGGAGTACAACGTGGAGTGAATACGAAATGAAGTGAGTACAACATGGAGTGAGTACAACATGGAGTACAACATGGAGTGAGTACAACATATTCGTCGTCATGGAGATATGAAAAAAGCAATGAATATATTGATCTGCAACGAACACATAACAATAGAGTATTTACCTTTATAAAATAAGATGATGATGGTGATGATGGTATGATAATGATGATGTGATGATGATAGTATGATAATGATGGTGGTATGATGGTATGATGGTGGTGGTATGATGATGTTGGTATGATAATGATGATGTGATGATATGATTACGGTGGTATGATGATGATGATGATGGTACGATGATGATGATGGTGGTATGGTGGTGGTGGTATGATGATGTTGGTATGATAATGATGATGTGATGATGATATTATGATTATGGTGGTATGATGATGATGATGGTACGATGATGATAATGATGAAACAATGAACACACCGAACGAAAATATAAACAAAAACATATAATATCAACAATAACAATCATGACAACGATGACGCCAAAATGTAGTTAACTTCACACATCGTCGGCAAAATGGCTAAAATGAGACGCTACTGAAATGGTCGAATCAGAGCCTTTGAAAGATAAATTGTCGCCCTTCACACTATCTCTAATTGGCATCACTTCTCTGCAGGGCTTGGGGGGGCAAGGAGGGAAGGGGGGAGCAAGGAGGAAGAGGGAGGCAAGGAGGGAAGGGTGGGGAGACAAGGAGGGAATGAGGAGGCAAGGAGGGAAGAGGGTGGGGAGACAAGGAGGGAAGGGGGAAGGCAAGGAGGGAAGGAGGGAAGGGGGGGAAGGAGGAGGCAAGGAGGGAAGGGGGGAGACAAGGAGTGGGGAGGAGAAGGGGGGGTTAATTGTCCCATGATTTCCTCATTCACTCTGGCACTTCTCAAATATCTTAATATTTTACAGTCGATAAGATTCTCCGATGAACTAAGAAGGGACGGGATGTAAGGTCATTTTTTACTGTACCGCCACCCAGTACAAGCACTCCCTCTGTCTAATGCTTTTGAGTACATGAGATTTCACCGGATTGACGACCACAACGACCACGACGGAGACGACGATGAAGATTACGACAACGACGATGACATCTACGACGTCAGCTCTCGGTGGTTCTCCTCGATGACAGACAATCAACGACTGTGACCATAATCGTATCGTCTTAATGGCTCTCTCCCTCTCTCTCCTCTGAACCTTGTGAAAAAACTCTTCAGCTCCATTCACTAAAACTAAGTAGTCCATTACAGCCTCTGCTTCATGATATCAAAATTGAAGCACATGAGGCAGGACAGGAACAACAGGATATAATTCTACCATTACAGTAAAAACAAAAATACTACCACGTTATCAGCTTGTGTCAATGCAGCATGTTTACTGTGGGTCAAGGCAGGGGGAGCTTTAGTATCATCCTCAGTGTTCCTTTATCAGTAATTTAACAGATCACTGTGCTGCTGGAGTATCAAGACGCACTACAGTAGGTCAGTATTAGTATATGACCACACTGGCCGCACAATGTCCAAGTACAAACACAAAAGAAAGAATGAAAATTTATAGAATCCAAAATCAAATCACTAAAAACTCAGATCACGTAATGTAAAGATGTTTATTAAGAAGACGGGCGATATTATCACGATATTTGAACATTAACCACTTGCAGCTAAACACAAAATCGTTTTTAGTTTTCAGTAGCTTAAACTTATCGATATTACGTTCCGATGCCATAACTTTAACCCAAATCGAATGACAAAGCAACAAGTTATAATAAATAAAGAATCACGGAGGATAACTAGGAACAACCTACAGTAACCTAACCTAACTTCAACTAGCAAGATCTAACGACTCCTCGATATCCAAACCAACAAGACGGACATACTAACACGTCCAAGGCAATGTGTCCTTCAGTATACACGACCAACAAGAGATTTTTTGTGGTTTTTGAAGCCTAACATTATAAACACATACCAAGATTCCGTGGGCAAGCGGTAACATAAAAGTCGGACGCTGGATTTCTCCCCACACACTCTTAATCCCTTGGCTGACACAACTGGAGTATGCTTAGATGTCAACCTGGGATTTGATCAATGTGGACCAAGAGCTCGTAAGGCTGATATAGTACACACACTATACCCTAGGATCACACCATCGAGGTTTTAACATGTGCATCACCCAAACTCGTTCCAGCTGTAGGGAGGGAACGGTAACATCCTTACAATGTTTGAGAGCATCCATCCATCTCTTCAAGATTTATCACGTTCATATGAAGGAAAAAGGTCACGGGCACCATAACACGAGCGCTGTTCCATACAATCCCGAGAACGACTTCGACAGACCTCTCACAAGTTACACACAATAAATCTGACGATAACTCAAGTCCGATAAATACTCCAGCAAATTAAATGCATTATAAATCTGAGAAAATGCTCTCTTGTAATATATTTAATTCGTAAAACTATTAATCTGCCTTTCTCCCTCGTAAAAGAGTTGGCATCATAAATTTGCCTAAATATTTCACCAGCAGTATTTGAGAGTGATAAATAAAGGTAATTATCATAGTCATTACCAGAGCAAGTACTTGTTCACTCCACTCTTAATTTTATCTCCACTTAATCCAAACTATAAACACCATTCCTATTTAATGTAAAATACTTTCAGGTCCTCTCAACTACAGTGCAAAAATAAATAAAAAAATAAATCAATAAATACATTAGTAATATTCGTCTGAAATATTTAGATAAATATTTAAAAACAAACTAAACGATGAAAAAAAAATAAAATTTAAAGTTGAAAAAAAAAATTGAAAACATTTGATACAACAACAGCAGCAACAATAATAATAGAAACGCATGAACAAATATTTGTAATAACACTAACACAAAATACATCTAAAATAAAACAGTAAAAGCAAAAAAATAATAAAAAATTGACATGTGCTCTATACAGAATATATTATACAAACACAGTACAGTATATGTATTGCCAGAAAACATATAGGTACATTAATCAATCACTTTAAAGTACTCTTATATGAGCTCTCAACCTTCTTTCATTCATTCCCAACTCATAAAAATGTTCCCTTTGAAGACACATTTGTTGCCGCTGATCTAATAAAAGTCTTTCATTCCCACACTCTCTCTCTCTCTCTCTCCTTTGATTTGATGGTAAGTACTTTTAACATTTTATATTTTTCTCTCATTCTTTTTTATATTCTATCCAAATTTCGGTGATTTATTTTCACATTCAACCTTGTCATTTTTTTCGGTAAAAGTCAAGGGATTTTACACCAACCTCCCATTTTTTTTCTTTTAGTTTTATCCTGTTCATTAATTTTGAATTATTTCGTATCATTATTGTTCTACAGTCATCTACAGCGATATTATTTTATGTTCCTACAGTGATTCTTGTTTTATTTACCTAATATATCTTAATGTTCTACACTCGTATTTAAACTACAGACTTTAATATGAATTTTTTTTTACAGTCCATCCTATGACTACTGTATATGTTCTTAATTTCTTTTCTTTTCTTTTTTTTACACATTTTTTATTGTATTCTTATAACAATTTCCGTTGCTCTTTTTCATATTGTATAATGTAATTTTCTCCATTAATCCAACAATTTTTTTTCACGTTCCATCCTGTGACTTAAACAATCTTCCCTGGAATTTAATTTAGTTCCTACATAGTGAGTTTTGTACACGCCGTTCTTTGATATAATTGGTCACTTCCTTTTAAGACTCTCACACACACATGTACACGAATAAGATAAATAGTCTAGCTCTTACTGTCACTCCTAATGATCAATACCCCTTACTGACCACTCTTATACTGTGATACCTTGTACACTGTGAGATGTGACCCATTGGTATATGTAAAACTGTACTGAATTATCCACAACACATTATTATTATTATTATTATTATTATTATTATTATTATTATTATTGTTCGATTCGGGGAAGGGAACTGTTTTTATTGTATCTTCTTCCATTCTTTGCTTCATCAAATAGTTATACATAGGTCACTCCTTCAATTTCAAGTCGATTAACTTGAAGGTTGGCAGGATTATAGACGACTAGTCCAATACGCCTTGGTGATTTAACCTGCCTCTTTTTAAGCGTTCTAAATGTATTATCAAGTTGCTGTTCGGTTATTTTTACACAAAGATGGAACTCGATATAAATCTACTTGCTATAGATCCCACACATTGATACCGTGTTGCAGAGGTCAAGGGTGAGAAATATGCACATTTCTGGGTCCATTCGAGTCTTGTGGTACTCATAGGGGAGACCTCTTGCATGTGCTTGTTTAATTGCTCTCGTTATTATCCCCTCTAAGGTATTACACCGACCCTCGGACAAATTTTACCGTACGAATTTAAATATTTCACATAGATTAAGTTAAAGCTGATGTCTCGCTTAAGATTCTTCCGTTTAGAGACCGGAATGTATGATATAAAACTTACTGATCTACGTCATATTTTGTGTTTACATTCGTCACAATATTTACTACCACAATTATTCCTCAGATACTATGTAATGTATTGAGGGGAGGTTATGTCTAAGTTACTCACTCACTCTCCTTAACTTCTCGTGTTGAGGGGACTCCCTTGGACCAACACTTGAGGCGGTGGGGTGTCCAGGTACCGTGGCTGGGCGGAGGTGGGTCGCCTCAGGTCATTACCGGCACCATCACGGCTGTGACGACCTCGTGTGTTGCCATCTGGTCTAACCTCCCCCTTCCCTCCCCCTCTTCCTTACTCGCTTTCCTGACCTGCCCTTCTTACTTGGTGAGGCGAGGAGAGAGAATAAATTTACCAAGTGAAAGTGGGAATTATACTGTTGAAGTGAGTGAGGCAACAATCATTCTAAATGAGGCAAGGAACAGTACTAGGTGATAGCATCCTTCTCTCTATTGCTATCACTTCTCTATACTCCCCATAAGCTTTCTCTGCACCCCCCTCGCCCTCACCCGAACCCATGGCCTGTGTTTTAACTGCATCGTGAGAGTAAACACGTTTACTGTAACACAAGAACTGCTCTACCCTGAACTAACTTGTATCATTCATTTAATTCCAATCAGCTAAAGCAATTTCCTTTTTTTTCGGCTTTCAGTAAAAGATGAATTTTACGCTAGCAATAAATATGCAATGTAATTCCCAATACCAATTACCTCAACACACGATCATGTCACCAAATATTCTAATATTTGAGAGACTATTGGTCAAGCACTAGGGAAGTCCAAATGGCGTATGCAATCAAACAATAAATAAGTAAATCTGACATAACTTCACCTAACAGTCGGAAAGTTGAAAAAAAGACCGAGATAATAATTCCCTGAAGCAAAAAAAAAAAAAGACAGCAGTAAAAAAAGGTAGCCGGCCCCCAGAGGACTCAACCATACCAGCTAGTGCACCTGGAGGCCCATTAGGGAGAGGGCGGACACAGCACACTGAATATTGAGACTACGATACACAAGGAGGCAGTGTGGCAGGAATTACACTCGACCGTCTTAACTTTCCTAATTGCAAAGTTACGAACCCATCCACAGATGGTAGACGAGGAGTGCCCCGGGTGAGAACCAGCAATCCTTAGGACATGGCGCGAGCGATGTAACCACTCGGCCGCCACACCCCTGTAACCTAACCCCAGCATTAGGACTGGACGCAGTAAGACTTCATCTCCTAAGACCAGTCACCGGAGCCTGGGCTCGTCATGCATACATTGACTTGTGGTCCACCTGAGGGATGTTCAGCAACGGCATATCATAAGTCAATAATATTCTCGCCTGCATATACCTACCAGATATTCCTGTGGCTGACAGGCCGCTGCTGCAGCTCCTAACTCACGAGTGCACTCATGCTCACCTATTTCCTTACTTACACATACACACACACACACACACACACACACACACACGCGCGCGCACACACACGCACACAAAAATTCTGAGAAATATTCAAGAGCAGACGTTTTCTGGATCATAAATAAAGACATATCTTTTGGCGTCGAGCAATGAAACATATTTCCTGAATATGCACCTGACAGATATATTATGACGTGGAGTGAATTTATTATGAAATACGAGATACTTTTGAAGAACGCGATGGGAGAGTTTTGCTGTGTATAACATTCGACAACAAGTTATCAACAACAGGCTGCGAAAATTGACAAATCTAAGCTACCACCACAACTTAGATAAAATTAAATAAAAATGGACAAACAAACGGCCGGACAAGACAAACTCCTTTCTCCGGGCTGGGACAAGAGAGGGAATAGTACTGAAACTGACAAAATTTCTCAATCATAACAAATATTTTACATAATATATATTTTGGGGGCTTCAAGTCTGTTAAATGTTTAGCTTCAAGTTTGTTAAATGTTTAGCTTCAAGTCTGTTAAATGTTTAGCTTCAAGTCTGTTAAATGTTTAGCTTCAAGTCTGTTAAATGTTTAGCTTCAAGTCTGTTAAATGTTTAGCTTCACGTCTGTTAAATGTTTAGATTTAAGTCTGTTAAATGTTTAACTTCACGTCTGTTAAATGTTTTAGTTTTAAGTCGATTAAATGTTTAGCTTCACGTCAGTTAAATGTTCAGCTTCACGTCTGTTAAATATTTTAGTTTTAAGTCGATTAAATGTTTAGCTTCACGTCTGTTTAATGTTTTAGCTTCACGTGTTAAATGTTTTAGCTTCACGTCTGTTTAATGTTTTAGCTTCACGTCTGTTAAATGTTTAGCTTCACGTTTGCTACATGTTTTAACTCTGTCAGTCAAACGCTTAAGCTTGAGGATTTTATGTTAGCAAAAGTTCAGCTTAAAGTCAGTCAAGCATTTAAGCCCTAAAGCCGGCTTTTTTTTTTTTTACTCTCCAATCCGACAATTGTTTTATAGAATTTTGTTTTAAGCCATAAGTCAGTCAAACGCTTCTATCTCCCAGGCAAAAAGATTTCAATGTCACGAATTAAAATCAACAACACACATACAAACAGATGAAGCGGGAGAGAATATAGGGATCGAAGTGGTGTGTGTGTGTGTGTGTGTGTGTGTGTGTGTGGTTGTGTGTGAACTGCTACTGAGGTGAAATGTCAGACAGGGTACTGAGAGGTGGAAATGAACTCTGGAGCAAAACTTGGCGGAGGAGGAGCGGCGATCAAGACGACAGGGGGGTGCCAGGCCATCCCTAATCAGTTGCTGTTGGGGGGTTAGAGGAGTGATGGAAGGTGCCGGCAACATCGGTGACACGGAAATGAGAGAGAGATATTAATGCCTAAAAAAATATTTTGTGTGTGTGTGTGTGTGTGTGTGTGTGTGTAAGAATAATAATAATAAACGGTTTATTAATAGAGTTGCAGCTGGTGGCTGAAAATATACAAACTTTCATGTGATTTAGACATAATAATATACGTTCAATACATTTACAGGGCTGTACAGTACATAAATCACGAGCTATTTATTATTTTAACAATAGATGGGATGGTGCTATTCTTATATCTATCGGTGCGGGTTCTAATGGGCTGAATTTTGTTGTAGTGGCGGACTGCGCGAGGTGGGCGGGGAACTGCAGGTGCCAGGAGGTGGCGATGACAGGATGGTGCAGTAGTCCGCTGCCAAACTCTGTTAGTGCGTGATGGTGGAAGTCACTGAGGGATGGCATTTCCAGGGTGGAGAGAGCATTGTTGTAGCCGGAGTAGTCTGCACCGAGCATGATTCTGCAGGCCCTCTTCTGTACCTTCTCTAGCTGACGTTGTTGGGTAGAGTTGAGAGAAGACGACCAGGCTGGTGATGCATACGTTAATTTGGGGAATATAAATGCGTTGTAGATAGTCCTCAGCTCTGGCATGGGTGCCCCAAGTAACCTGAGTCGTCGTAGCATGTTGAGTCGGTACGAGGCTGCCTTGATAGTGTTGTTTACATGGGCCTTCCAGTCCAGTTTGTAGTCTATAGTTACACCCAGGAGTTTGGCAGACTGCACAAACTGGAGAGGATGGGCACCCACTGTGACTGCTGGAGCTTGCACTGGAGTGGTGGCGGTGTTGATGTGCATGACTACGGTTTTGGTGTAATTGATGGTGACCTTGTTCTCCGTAGTCCATGCCTGTAGTCTGTCCAGGGTGCCTTGTAGCGATGAGTAGTCCGGTGAGGTGTTGTCCACTGTAACCCCCACGGTGCAGTCATCCACGTACTTCCACTTGTGAGGAGTGTCCGATAGAGTGTCGTTAATCAGAATTAGAAAGCACAGTGGTCCCATCTTGGTCCCCAGGGGAACACCTCAGGTGAGATGTTGGAATGTGGAGACAGAACCCTGGTACCTCACTGCCTGACGACGCTCACTCGGGAAATCAGTGAGCCAGGAGACCAGGTTGGTCGGCAGCCCTAGTGCAATGGCCTTGTTGATAACAGTGCAGTGATCAACAAGGTCAAAAGCCTTTCTGAAGTCAACAAGGGCAACGGCCAGTGATGTCTTACGTTTCTCCAGGTTTTTGTGCAGAAAATCCAGGAAACTAACTAAGCAGTGTGATGTAGAGGAGG
Source organism: Homarus americanus (assembly GCF_018991925.1). NCBI lineage: Eukaryota > Metazoa > Arthropoda > Malacostraca > Decapoda > Nephropidae > Homarus > Homarus americanus. The sequence goes on along the minus strand of NW_024722804.1, from coordinate 487,863 downwards.
TCCTCATATTGCCAAATTGCTATGGATCAATTGACTGATAAATAGTAGCAAATGCCCATTCAAAAACAAAGTCTTCACAGAGTAGACTGGGTATAGGGGTGATGGCAACTGGCCTAAGGTCACTAGGGGACTGTGGGAACTTTGGGATAGGGGTGACATGTGTGGTTGTCCATTCATTAGGGCAATTGCTTTGTCTGAGGGATGCATTAATAATGGAAGAGAGGGGGGTGGCAAGTTCGACTGCAAACTCCTTGTAAATTTTGATTGGGAGGTCAATTGGGGTTGTAGAGCGTTTGGATTTAAATTTCAGGAGTTTGTTGGCAGTTTCAAATGGTTGAACACTGGGAGGGGGGGAGGGGGAAGGTAAGTAGGCCGGGAGGAGAGTGAGGTCAAGACTGGGTAGGGTATGACATATGGTAGCAAAGTGGTTATTAATTGTCTCAGCTGCCTCCTCACTATGTAAATGGGAGATAAAAGGAAGTGTGGGAGACTGACGGTTAAGACCACAGAGATCTTTTACCTTAGAGTACCACTGACCGATGCAGACTTCCTTAAGGCCGTGCACTTTCCTGGGATAATAAGTCTTCTTGGCTGACTTGATTTCCCTGATGACTTGGTTACGTAGACTTTTGTACAGGCGGTTGTTGGTGTAGTATGCCTTGTTGCGCTGCTCAATTAGTCTTTTGATACGGGGTGTAATCCACGGGACATCATCGGGGTGGATCTTCAGTGTCTTGGCTGGAAAGAAGTGGTGGTAGGCTTTGGTGATAGTGTCCAGGTAATTATCCCACTTGTTCTGCACATCGTCTAACGTAATCACTTCAGTCCAGGGATACCGGGTCACCCATTGTCCGAAATGCTGATTGGCAGAGTCCGGGGTAGGTCGGTAAGTCCTGGTGACAACTGGCGGTCGTGAGATGGTAGGTGTAGGTGACCACAGTAGGGACAGGTGGGTGCTCCGCCCCATGGGAGGCAGCGGCTGGGGGGGGGGGAAGGTAGTGGTTGCCGAGATCAGTCATGATAAGGTTCAGGGTGGCACTCCCATGTGTAGGAAAGTCAAATATTTGTGCAAGGTGGAGGTGTTGGGTGATGTTGCTGATGTCTAACTCATTAAAGTCACCGCATATCACTAGCTTAGCACATGGAAATCTGGATCTCAGGGAGTCGGCAGTGTCTATTATATGAGTAACTAGTACATTGGCGGTAGGTGTGTGTGTGTGTATATGTGTGTGTGTGTGTGTGTGTGTGTGCCGATAACACTCGGTTATGTGAACGTAACCCAACGACGACTACGATAAAGACCATTTTTCCTCCATATCCTGGGGAGTTATGGGCCGTTTTGGTTCTATGGCCACGGAGACCTTTGTTAACTTCTTAGTTGTACTATTATTACCACCCTTATCATTGTTATAAACCTTACTATTATCAACGTTCATCCTACTGCTATCAATACCCTGTTTGTGTATAACGTAAATTATTATAATCGATCCAGCGTTCCTTAGCTGGTCAGGCCAATGTTCTCGTGGTTACAGAGTCATTCTGTGTATAAGGAGGCGAGTTATTTCAATCATTAGTTATTGTTATCAACACCAGAATTAACAGAAGTAAAAATAAAAATAAATACAATAGTGAATAACAACAAAAGCTCACATCTCAGCTATACTTGCGGTGCTGTATAACGTTACACTGAATGACACAAAAAAAACCCTGCTCAGCTGATCTTGTGCCGTCTCCTTAATCCCTTTTTTTTATGAAGCTGAAGGAATTTTTCAATCTTGGAGGTGAAATTTGGTGGGAAGAGGAACGCTACCAGGCTGCCTCTCTTCTCATGGTCGATGGAGATAGTGTGCAGAGGCGATATAAATAAATAAATATATAAATAAATAAATAAATAAATAAATAATTAAAAAGTAGTGCTGTAATAATATACAAGTTTAGATTTGTATAATGAGATAAATAAACTAAATATTTTTATGAAAATGACAACAATGTAAAATATATATGTGAAATGTGTGTGTGTGTGTGTGTGTGTGTGTGTGTGTGTGTGTTAAGCAGCTTCAGTAAGATCAGACCAGTGAAATAATACACAGTTGTTAATTGTTAATTGTGGAGAAGTAGATGATGATGTAGATGCTGTACTCTAGCGCTAAGGATGATGATGATGATAATGATGATAATGATAGAGCCGCAGATAGTGATGATATCTTAATGCAGATAGTGAGTGTGACGCTGATGGTGAGTGGATGGTGATGAATGTAAAGGCAAGAAACTCATTTTCATTCTCACAGAACATGGAAGAGCCAGACCACCACACCACACCACACCCAACCACACCACAACACCACATCTCTCACTCTCCATGTCCAAGAGGAGGAGTGGGATTCCCTCAGGTTAATTAATCAGGTGAGAAACAATGAACAATATTAATGTCCACTTAAGACGGTGTTCTCAGAAGTAACATACTACCCGCCGGATAATTCCCCAGATTGTTTCAAGATGTTCCTTCAGGTGTGGGATAGAGATTAATTATCCCAAGCTCGGTCTTCTCGCCGCCTTCCACCACACGGAACTACAACAGTTGAAGACGAGTTTTTAATGTTTTGAAAATGAAAGAGTTGGTGGGAACTCTTTCGTCTGTTTTGAGGGTACAGTACTGGGATGAACCTGACAACAACAACAACGACGACAACGACTTTGGAACAACTACATAGATGACGATGATAAAAACGATGAACCGGTTGGTTAATTCCCAATTAACCAGGTTGGTTCACATATATTATATTGGGCTTTAGTAACGAAACCCAATTGAAGTTTCTTGTTTTATTAGAAAAGTATTATGTTTATATAATTCCTGAGTGTAGATCAACCGTAAGTTCCACTATTTATGAGTGTGATGAGAAAGGGACGGCGTTTATGTATATAAACGTGAATCAACGTCCGTTCGATATTAGTTGGTGTGAGTGACTGCCTGAAGGCGTCGCCTTGGTGCGTGCTTACATAAATGCTGACATATGGGCTTCTCCCTCTTGGGAAAGCTACCGTTCACGTGTTCAGTTCATGTCCTCACAGATAGTGGAAAATTACAGGGGATGAATCTGAATATAAATCAGATGTAAATAACCCATTTATATAATACTTCTGTTGATGAGACAGGGGCCATTACAACGATAACAACAATAAGAAAAATGTAATGACAACAATAATAACAAATGATGACGATGACAACAAAGACGAAGACCTCCACAACGATAACGATTATATTGTTTTATTCGTCAATAAAATTAAAGTTACTCCAAGCTCGAAATTATTTGTGGAAATATCATGACACCTGTTCCTTACCTTGATAGACCCGCTGTTATTCAGATTATAAAGATAACGTAATTAATTACTTTTAGGCATTTAAATTTTAATCTCTCTACTGTATGACTTTAATTATAACATCCTCATATTAGACTTGCATCTCTATTATTGATACGTAAACTTGTACGTCGATTTATGTTGAAGAATAACGCGTCCAGGTCTCGCTGTAAGTCATCAGCAAACTCTTCATTTTCATTACTCACCAGTGTTGGCAACGGTTATTTTTTTTTAAATTCGTCAGATGTTATTCATCAATCGTCCGTCAATTACAACCTTTACACAATAAATCACACATTACATGATCATTTTTACCAAGCAGAAAGTTGCCAGTAACATATATTTATCCTCCACTTATAGTTCGGGTGTTGTTCTTGGTACTGCATCGCACAAACTGTAAGGTTCTGCTGGTGCGAAGCAAAAGTGAAACTACAGAGCTTGCTGTTCGTTCATCATTGTATAGCAGATTGCGTCATCCATTTTGTTTAAACATTTCATTTGTTGCAGCTACTGTACTGTATGTCATCCTAGAAGGTAATGTGTCCCAGGGTGTCCCTTACTGAAACTGCCCATAACATTAATATGATATAATGTAATAACAGTGACAGCAGTGACTTAAAGCTGTAGCACATGAGACAGCGTCATGCTGTAAACTTTAATCATAATAAAAAATTATATAATTAAAATGATTCTCTTTCCTTACTAATAATAAAAAGATAACTTCATTAATACTCTAATAATACTTAATACAGTTTTGTGTGTGTGTGTGTGTGTGTGTGTATGTGTGTGTAGGCTGAGAAGGCCAAGCACGCCCTTCAACAACTACAGATCCTCAAGAGTTGTTACTATAAACAAACTTCATTAAGCAACTAGTAGTACGTCCACTGCACGCTGTCCCCCATGCCATAAAAGAAATAACGGACCCCCACCACCAAAGCACTTGGTCACTCTTATGTCCAACCATCAGCTTCCTTGCTCAAAACGTGCCAGAGGTGTCGCCTGGACACGTTACTAAGACCCATGAAAACAAACTAACAGTAACCACTGAGTACCCCAGTTACTCTTCCTGGAACCGGAGAGAAAAAGGGGGGGGGTAGAGTACAGCAAAATTTACCACAAAATCACCCATTTCTAGTGAGTCATGTCTGTGATTACATTCACCCAAGATCACGTCGGGCTGAATGTCTCACCCGAGTATGAAAAATATATTTGAACTCGCCACGGTGGACAGGAAGCACATGGTGGAGCAAGAGCCATCATGGAGGAGGTATAAGCTACATTACAAAAACAAAAAAATTTTCAGCTATGGTACGCGACACCCTATGTAGACAACCATCAATACTTAAATGAACTACAAATGTCTAAAAACTCTGGAGACAGAAAATACAGTATGAAAAATCTAACTTAAATTGTAGCAGTTTTCTTTTTGTCTTACAGATTCTCTCGACGATTCTTAGCTATCTGCCACACACACACACACACACACACACACACACACTGGACAGGCTACAGGCATGGACTACGAAGAACAAGGTCACCCTCAACCACACCAAAACCGTAGTCATGCACATCAATACCGCCACCACTCCAGTGCAAGCCCCAGCAGTCACGGTGGGTGCCCATCCTCTCCAGCTGGTGCAGTCTGCCAAACTCCTGAGTGTAACTATAGACAACAAACTGGACTGGAAGGCCCATGTAAATAACACAGTCAAGGCAGCCTAGTACCGTCTCTACATGCTACGACGACTTAGGTCACTTGGGACACCCACGCCACAGCTGAGGACTATCTACAACGCCTTTATTCTCCCCAAACTAACGTATGTGTCACCAGCCTGGTCGTCTTCTCTGAACTCCACCCAACAATGTAGGCTAGAGAAGGTACAGAAGAGGGCCTGCAGAATCATGCTCGGCGCAGACTACTCCGGCTACACCAACGCTCTCTCCGCCCTGGAAATTCCATCCCTCAGTGACCTCCACCACTAAGCACTGGAAAGGTTTGGCAGCCAACTAATGCACCACCCTCGTCATCGCCACCTCCTGCCACCAGCAGTCCCCCACCCACCTCGCACAGTCCGCCACTATAACAAAATCCAGCCCATAAGAGCCCGCACCGATAGATATAAGAATAGCTCCATCCCATCTATTGTTAAAATAATAAACAACTCCTGATTTATGTACTGTACAGCCCTGTAAATGTATTCAACGCATATTATATCATTATGTCTAAATCAAATGTAAGTCTGTATATTTTCAGCCACCGGCTGCAACTCTATTAATAAACCGTTTATTATTATTATCATTAACAATATTATAAACCATCCCTTGTAAGTATTGCTTAAGGGAAACAAAAGCTTGACCATTGCTACAGACTCTGGCATTCATAACTCAAACACATTTTTAAACGAGGTGACATTGTCATACCACTTTGTGTCTTTATTAATGAGTGTTATGCACAAAACCCACGAGTTTTTATTATCCAGGTAAAAAGTCAATAAATAACGTCAAGAAAAACAAACAAAATATAGACTCTTGACACGACAACATTTTCCAGTCGAATATTAACCATAAATAAATAAATAGTGACGACGGAACCTGCCGTACATATGTGGCATGAAGGTCCACACCTTGACCAGATTTCATTTAGATTGGCACGGGCCTCCTCTCGCTGGTGGACAGGAATGATATTTTGTGCGGAAAGACGGACAGTGTTTACCAATACAACACTATACGATCCTGCCCTAGACACAAAGCTTGGCGAGGTCATAAAAATATAGTACTGAACGAGTAGAAATCACAAAGAAATTACTCCTTTACTTTATTTTGACAATCAAACATTTACTGGCCGCGAACTTTCAGCATGGCGACTGGCTTAGTTAATAAGAGTTTCAAACAAAGGACACGTCTTGCACATCAGCCTGAGTTTTTCTTTAATAAGTCACCTATTCCTGACCCACCCACCGCCCACTGTTAAAGGTCACATATCTAAGGCACTCACACTGGTAAAATGTTAAGACCCAACAGTACCCGTCTAGTACTTCACGGACTGTTTGTTTTATCTATTTACTCGTTAATGGGAATGTTGGCCAGCTAGAAGAAATTTTGTAAATATATAAAATTTATCCATACGGAATATTGAGATGTTGATCATTTTTATCTAAACTGGACTCCAGATTTATTATTGTATACGACAACGGTGTGTGTGTGTGTGTGTGTGTGTGTGTGTGTGTGTGTGTGTAAAACCTTATCGAAATACTGGCACTAATAAAGCGAATCATTATTTCTAACCTATCTCAATCCAAGCAACAGGTGACAGTGTTTAATTAATTTTACTTCTTACCTCCCAGGTGCCATTAAATGTTAAAAGCGCGAGCACACACACACACACACACACACACACCAAGCCACGTACGGTGGGTGGGTGTGTGTGTCTTGGGCAGGATCGTATAGTGTTGTATTGGTAACACTGTCAGCCTTTCCGCACAAAATATCACACCGAAAGTTTAGGAAGCAGATGGATTTGTAATCATGAAATGGTTCTCAATAATATTTAAATAATGTGTCCACCACACACCTCCAACACCGCACTCTACTCTCCTCAACACCACACTCTTCTCTCCCCACCACACACCTCCAACACCGTACTCTACTCTCCCCACCACACACTAAACCCACACTACACCACACTCTACATCCACACTACACCACACTCTACACCCACACTACACCACACTCTACACTCACTCTACACCCACACTACACCACACTCTACACCCACACTACACCACACTCTACACTCACTCTACACCCACACTCTACACCCACACTCTACACCACACTCTACACCCACACTGCACCACACTCTACACCCACACTACACCACACTCTACACTCACTCTACACCCACACTACACCACACTCTACACCCACACTACACCACACTCTACTCTCAACGACACCCAAAACCTTGTATCTCAAAATCGCATTCCATTCTCACATCCAGAAACCTCTAATTCCACATAGCGGTCTCCACCAGCAGCAGGCCCAGTGGGAGAAGAGAGGAGGAGGAGGTTCTTGACACGTACATCTCCTTCACCATGGTATAGACCCGAGTGAACAGAAGTATAGGTAGAAGTGGAGATATTGAGACAAGACCCCCGTGACCTCACTTGATTTGTATAGTGTTAATTTTCTTACTCTCTGCCTCGTATATCAAGAGTGTATGTGTGTGTAATTAGGTGGGGGTCGTCGTTATTTGGGGGTGAGGGCATAACTCATTTGGAATTTATTGATCCGTGATTGCATTTCACACTACCATCATCACTATCCCTACTCACGATCACTATCAAACTGATCTCTCACCATAACTATCACCACACTACCTCAAAGCTCAGCCAAGAAAATTATCTGCAGGTGTAATAGAAGTATCACACACTGGTCGAAGTACACAGTATAAGTATTAATAATTGAACCTGGTAATATCAATACGTACCCTGCCTGACCATCTGCTGTCGGTGTACATTATATTATGTTATGGTAGAGAGCATTTACTCACCTGATTAGACTACCAGATCTATGTTTCACGGTGAGAACACTGCACATACCTACCTCACCAACACTACACACACACACCTACCTCACCAACACTACACACACACCTACCTCACCAACACTACACACACACCTACCTCACCAACACTGCACACACACACACCTACCTCACCAACACTGCACACACACCTACCTCACCAACACTACACACACACCTACCACACCAACACTGCACACACACCTACCTCACCAACACTGCACACACACCTACTTCACCAACACTGCACACACACCTACCTCACCAACATTACCTCCAACTGAAGTATCCATCAGTAAATATGAGACTGATATTTTGATGACTTTATTCAAACAACAGTTGCATTTTCCTTTCCCCAAATCGAGCAAGATTATTCTATTTGTCCTACAGATATCAAGAGCGACATTACGACAGACTTAACAATGGTTTATATGTTTATTTATGTTGTTCATCTTTACTGATACTTGATCAGATAAACATTTATGTATTGCAAAAGTCAGTAAAAGCAGATGAACAATGCATAAACTAATTTTATGAAAATTAAACGAATCCTCACTTACATTATTCCAAATAATAAGAACGTAATTGGCCAATAACATTTTTGTGTTGGTAAACTTGGAAGCTTAATCGACATCTGCGGTTAAATAACTTAATATACTTGTGGAGTAATACTGAAGGTGTTCACCTCAATAGGTTACCTGTCCAGGCTGAAGATGGCGCTGAATAAAACATTCATTTCGTTATTCATGATACAGTCACATTGACAATGGTTACTTCGAGTACACTTCAATAACAATGTGTATGGATGTCAATCACATGTGATGGGACAAAGGTTACACTGACCCTTGGGTTCCTAAGTTTATTTTTAGCTCATGTTTCGTTGACTTAGCATGGCAACAGCTTCCCCCATCCTAGCCACGCCCGCCTCTCGTGAAGCGCTGCCGGGCGAATGGCCATTTAACTCACCAAATAAAAAAAAATAATATTTATTTCATTTTGTCCTGGCTGGCATGTGAGTGGTCGCATCTAGTTAAAGTATATCGTGAGTGTAATTTCAACACCATTTAGGTCGCCACCTCTGCGTCGTATTTTACCAGCCAGTAAAATGTATCCAAATATCCCCAGCCAGAAACTGGAAGATTAACGAACATTTTTATGAACATCCAAGCATATGACCGAGATTATCTAAATATAATGCCGATTGAGACGCGAGGATGTGTCCAATTCGCTCACATCATCTACAGCATAAGGTTAGACGAGCAAACGATACCAAAACTGTACCTTAACTATTAAAGTGACTTTTTCTAAATTAAAAATAAATACAAATAATAATATCGCAGGGAGAGGCCACAAAGACGTCACTGTCTAATTTAATCGAGCCATCCACTTGCCAGAAAATAATGATATCTGATATGATGTATTCTGAACTGCCAAAGGTTTTATACCACAAGCAGGACAATACACTGGACATCAATAGTGTGTGTGTGTGTGTGTGTGTGTGTGTGTGTGTGTGTGTGTGTGTGTGTGTGTGAGTGTGTGTGTGTGTGTGTGTGTGTGAGTGTGTGTGTGTGTGTGTGTGTGTGTGCACCCGGTTATATTTAATACCAATGTTATTGCTTTTTGTAATATCATTATCACCATTATCAGTATTACTTATACTTATTTAATTGTGTTTATTGTTTTATCTTTTATCCTCTCCGCCCGCCCTCCCTCCCAACTAACCTGTACCACCGGTGTGTGAAGATGGAAACACAAACTTCGTAATAAGTTTTCCCAGGATAAGTTTGATAACCTGGCCTGCTGGTGCACGACAGATGTGTCAGCGCATGCCGTCTATAGTGAGTCAAGTAGCAAGTGTTTTGAGGTAAGTTTTAGTGATGCGCACAGCTGTAGTTACGTCAGGGTAATCTGTCAGTGGTCAGATAATAGACAGGTGTCATAGATATTAATTTAGCGGTTAATTAGTGAAGCAGTAGGTGATCTGTGAAGCGACACATGTGTAATGTTAAGCTGTCATCTGTCTTTAAACCCGCAGGTGTGTTAGGAGAAGCTCTTAGTGGTCAGTGAAGCAACAAGTCAGTAGTTAATGAAGTAACAGGTTAATAGTTAATGAAGCAACAAGTTAGTAGTCGGTGATGTAACAGGTCCGTAGTTAATGAAGCAACAAGTCAGTAGTCAGTGAAACAACAAGTCAGTAGTCAGTGAAACAACAAGTCAGTAGTCAGTGAAACAACAAGTCAGTAGTCAGTGAAGCAACAAGTCAGTAGTCAGTGAAACAACAAGTCAGTAGTCAGTGAAACAACAAGTCAGTAGTCAGTGAAACAACAAGTCAGTAGTCAGTGAAACAACAAGTCAGTAGTCAGTGAAGCAACAAGTCAGTAGTCAGTAAAGCATGAAGCAAATGGCGGTGTCCTTGTGCTGCTGGACACGACATACAAGTTGGGTGGAACTGGAGTCTCCGAGTTTGAGAAAGCACTCTGTTGTTGTCCTCTGAAGGCAAGATGGCCACTAGGCAACCAAACAGGGTGGCCAGGAGAGATGGCAGGACACAGCAACCTTCACTGTCTAAGGCCGGAATAATAGTGGAAATGGCCTAAATTTCGTAGTGATGAGTCAGGGGTCCGAAGAAACTCTTTCATGATACTATTTACTATTGTCTTCTGCCGCTAATGGTGGTGGTGGTGGTGTGGGAGGAGGAGGTGGAGACCCTCGAATAAGTATTTGTCAGTCCGGAAATGAGGGAGATTATTTATGAAACACTTATCCGACTGACTTGAAATTCAGTTCGGAGATTAGCCTCATTTTCCTCACGAATGGTATAGACAAGCTGTCGGAGACGGCTAATATCCCGACTGACAATACTTGTTTAAATTATAAAATTACATCAACTTTGGCTTGGTGCACCGAGGGACACTGTTACTAACACTACATAACGGTGTGGATGTGTCATGGTGCAGGTAATGATTTCGTCACCTTTTCAAAATAACATTATATTGAATTCATCCAAAATTACAGGGCAAGTGCATCAGAATCACTAATATGCTTAACTATCGGGTAATTCACCATAAGGTACAGTCCCCTTCACTAGAACGTTTACAGAGGCTCGTCAGGTTTTGTGCAGTGTGGCAGCCCTGTGTTTGTTTACATTCGACAGAAGGAAACTCGCAATAGTAAACATACTATGGAATCAAAGTAAAACAATATTAAAACAAATATCTCAAAGATAATGATTTGTGGAATGATTATATGACGATCCCCTGTAAACGCACGAATGAAGGGGACTCTATACATGCGCCCTACCAACATAAACACACAAACTCAAAATGCAACACAAGGCTGGCGCTTGGAAGGGCTGATCAAAGTGAAAACTGACCACTAGGCGTATAATAATTTTCTCTATGTGAATTTAAAGCTTATCTCTATTATCTACGTTTACAAATGATATGACCTTAAAAACTAAATAAAAAAAAAAAATTGTTACGAAGCAGAAATCTCCACCATTGTGCCTGTGCCTAGTGTGTGTCCTTGATCCTGTGCTTTTGTTTCCGAGTGAGGTGAGGAAGCAATACTTCTCCCCCTGAGTATCCCGTTACACGTTTGGATGGTTGATACTCTTTGTTTGACGAATCATTCAACTCAATAACCCACACAATCAGCTGACTACCCATATGATAGTTTTACTAGATATATAAACACACTGGAGACCTAGTGACTTGAATATATACAGTATAACTTTTTTATCGAACAATTTAACGCAACTTTACCCAGTACTATTGTTTACTAACACGGTGTTTACTTCCCATAAACTACAAATACTTTGTTTGCATGTGTGCGTGTGAGAGCACTTTTGTATGTTTATTTTAGTACTTGTGTGAACTGTGTATGTTGCTTTTTTCTCCCTCCCCCTCCCATGACTCTCTCTCTTATTTTATTATCTCTTTTCTCAACTATCTGCTCCCCTACCTACCTCTTTCCCTCTTCCTCTCACTCCTCCACTTGTTCTCCTCTCCCTCGCTTTGTTATCCAATGCACCGCCTCTATAAATACCCTGGAATCGGAAAAAAACACAGATTTATGGCTCACCATTTAATCTTCACCTTTTCGGGGTATCCTTCACCGTGGGAGCCTCGCTATGATTTACGACTCCAAGACAATGCCTCCTATTGTGGAAAAATTATGATTACCCAATTAATTGAAGGGGGGATTCTTCTGAGGCGGCGGGGAGAAAAAAGGGCGCCTGTCATGGGAGAGAGAAGCCTTGCCAAACACCTCATCCCTCACACCAGTGTTCCAGAGGCCAACAGTTTATTCTACAATGAAACTTCCCTATAACGGACTTCTCTCTCCATATAGTCCATTAGATGGGGGTTTCACATCTAACGGACCCTCGATATAACGCACTTCCATCTCTATATAGTTCATTAGATGGAAGTTTCTTATTTAATGGACCTTCGATATAACACACTTTCCTCTCCATATAGTTCGTTATACAGAGGTTTCACTATATTTACACAGGATTAAAGTGTGTGTTATCCCCAAGTCTAGTTTAATAGTATCAAGTTCCAATTAGATATAAGAATGGTAATATCAAACCGGATTAAGCGTATACAGTACAGTACTTGTGTCAAAAAAGAGTGCATTGACAAGTTAGGTTCAAAGGTCAAGATCAAACTCGGAACAAGTGTAAAATCAAATCAAATCTGACTATGATACATAAAACCACACCAAACATTTACCATCAAGACACCCAAGAGTGTATGGGAGGGTCATGTCAGCACCGGTCTAACTGGAATCTTGATATGGTTACTTAGCTTCAGAAAAGTGTGATTCCCTCATCGTAACTGAAATCAAGTCAATCTGCCGTCATGCCCCAGTTGCGCGCGCACACATACACACTCCGTCTCCAGCCTTCATAGGGTGAGGACGTCGGCGCTGCCCGTGGTCTCTTGACCATGGGGACAGCTGCCAGCCTGGTTTGTCAGGCCCTTCCCTTTTCCCATCTCTTCCTCCCCACCTGAATTTATCAATATCCTCCCACCAACAGTACAGTGCAAAGATTGACGATTAACCCACAAATGATATACAAAAGTGACAAATTCAACTCGAAAGAAAGAAACAACTGTTAGAGTGACAATCAGTGCTTAGCGGCCAATGTTGAAGCTGCCGCGGAGCTAACACACCCAGTCCCCGGTACACTCACCACCACCAACACTGGATGAGAAGCCAAGAAAGATTCCAAACTACATCAGGAGAGAAATGAGGACTCCCTACTCCACCCAGGTGAGGAACTATATATTCCTTAACTACATCATATGAGGAACAAGAACCATCTCCAACACCCTGTGTGAGCTGAAGAACCTTCCCGGACCAAGTGGTGCATCTGCAGCTGTCGTGAGGTAGCGGATTAGCGGCCAGGTATAACGCAACGGCCATCCAGTGAGGATCACAAGACCAGCTCCCACAGTACCAGATCTATAGTTAATCTTTATGTTGACTCTATGTTTCTTATGTTTCTGTATTGAAAGCTTTTGTCAATCAAGTGACCCACTCCCCGATTCCACCATATGTAACTTATCATCTCTGTTCATTGTATATTTTCAGCCTTCGGGCTGTCATGTTATCTTAATAAACCGTTAATTATCATTATTATTATTGTACTGCCAGAGGTAAGTTAATTGCTGGTCAAATTAGGCTCCAGTCCTAATATGCCCCAATCTATCCTACATACTAAGACTGGGTTCAATTCGGACATGCCTTCATAAAGTCTGGGGCCCAATCCTAATGGATAAATTAAGCTGGGTGCTAATTAAGACTGGGACCATATCGCCGGTGACCGTGGTACATGACCCAACATTATGGACGAGAATATTAGCGTCTGTCTGTATGTTACTCAAGTCTCCCGCCCACCTGTAAACATAGGTACTTCAAGTTGGTTCATTTCTCTCCCAATGTTTTTCCTACCATAGAATCTCAGCGGAGTTTTGAAGTCATAGTAAACGGTATCACTATCATAACAAAACCGATTTACTTCAGAGGCGATCTTTTATTCCCAGTAAAAGGAGAAAATCTAACGTATACGTATCTTAAAATCGACGTAATTATCTTTGAGAATGTGAACTCTCGTGTGTACCAAGGGTAGATATTGTAAGGTGTTTAATTCAGTGATAACAGCAACTTTTACAGTGGGAGAGTTCTACAGGGTCTCTCAACCAATAACCTCTCACCTGGGTACAATATAAATCACCACGGTACTAAGACTAAGCACCGTGGTATATGCTTGATCTCTCTCTCTCTCTCTCTCTCTCTCTCTCTCTCTCAATATAACAGGTCAACAAGGAAGTCATTTAAACATTCGGGTGAGAAAAATGTAGCTTGAGTTTTGTGCGTGCGAACAGTTACTGCAACAATAAAGCCAAACGAGAGAACAAATAAGTCCTAATGATCTACTAACTGGCAGTGTTGGCAAGGAGTCTAATCATTCAGGGTAGTAACGACGTTGAGTACCTTGTATCATGAGTCTCTCTGTTATGTGAGGGTCATGTCAAGGGTTCTAAAGAGTGTGTGTTTGGAAAATTTTTAGGGGGCCAAAGATTCACTATAAACGATATATTACACACACACACACACACACACACACACACACACACACACACACACACACACACACACACACACACACACACACACACACACACACACACACACACACACACACACACACACACACACACACACACACACACACACACACCAAATACAGGCATTGTGTACCAGATGTGAACCCTTGACATGTCTATTTAATTATTCCTTGATGTTTGTGGTATATTTCTTCTATAACCTTCCTGCTGACTGATGATACTCCATACACTAATGACTGACTCGTATCCTTGGACATATAAAATCAATATTATCAAACATTCCAGAAAATGATGAGTGAGAGATACTGACCCAAGTTACAAATTACTGATAACGTTATAAATAAATCAGAGAATGAAAACACGCACTTCCAACAGTTGCAGCACATAATTCCTTCTACAAATGTTGCCTTCGATTTCTGATTTAATTCAAGGAAGAGAAAATTAACCTTTACCAATATTTGCTCGCACGAGATATCGGTATAAGAGGATTAATGTATTGTACGAGTATCTTACTAGTGTTCATTTCTAGACTGGAGTTGAAAAGACGAAGCGTTCTTGTTTACTTTTGTCGTTTACAGGACGGCATAGCTAAGTAGGCCACGCTCTGAACACCAAACGCACTACACCTGAATGCGATACTGTAGTCTTGTGTTTTGGAGACGGTCATCGTATTATATACAAGTTAGTCAGTTAGTCTCAATATTTCTGAATCACCTAACCTATCTCACCTGTAGGAAGCCTCCCCATTAAGAATGACACGAGCTACAGAAAGGAAAATACCCGTTCATATTCTCAAAGCTGGGAAAATTAATAAACAAATCCAATCAAATAGAAATGAATCCCCAGACAGTCAAGGGGGAGATATATTAGAAATCTACGTGACTCAAATTTCACTATTGGGGGTTCAGAAATACGACTTTTTTATGGATGTTATTTTCCTATGGCAAGATTCAAGATTATAAAAAAGTAGACAGGCAGAAACAGAGTTAGATAAACAGACGGATAGACAGACAGGCAGACACATACACAAACAATGCAGGTCAGTACAATACCAAATGTGCCAATGGAAGATAAGGACTAAGCACGACTATTGTCACATTTCACATTTGTCAGCCTGTATATAAAATAATGTGTCTCTCACGTGTGTTATCACCTCTCATTAATTTGTCGCATTTCCAGTAAACAGATTTCTATTAGAGTGGAAATGACTTCATGATTTATACTGAGAGGGGACGATGTGTGACAAATGAACCATGGCACCGCGTATAATGTTGGAAATATCGACGTTACTTGTGTTAATGTTACACTGCCAGCTACATTGACGTCGAAAATGCCTACATCATGAACTTAATATCATGTAATAATGTGTAATTGGTATTCATAATATTTTTTCTCCATGTTTAGAAATAAAGTGAGAAGGAAATTGTTAGACAAAAACCGGCCACAGCACTCCACTTCCTCACCACCACACAACACTCTACCACCACCACCACAACCGAGAAAAACACACACACTGCATTTTCTGAATACACAAATTTTTAGAGAAAAATCCTGTGTGTCTAAAACCTAGATAGATGTATTGTGGGAGACTGAATAATGTCCTGCCGGGGCTGGTGGAATAATGACCGCGGGAGACGACGCTGCCCACACAAATTTCTTTTGTCAAGACGACATGATGCCAAGGTTTTATCATGATACCAGTACGACTGGTGATGGTACACGTCTTCTCTAATGTACCGTGGCTTAACGATGTCTCTCTACTAATGTTTTCTTAAGCTTCGTTGTGTTTTTCTTTATCTTATTTTTTCTGTAACATTACATATTATGTTATCTGGGACACACATTCTTTTTTTACGTTCCAATATTTACACGGTGTTTGTGGCACACTTCAGGAGTTGTGTCTTATGATATTTTCTATTTCTTTCTCATGTCTCATAAACAGTTTTATCGTATATCCCCATATTATTGTTCATGATTGTTTTTTATCATTACCAAGCTATTATTATTATTTGCTTGCATTGTTTTATATTACTCGACTCCTGACGCCACAGCATGATCACCAATCTTCCGTGCGCTTCACAAGACTACAATATATTAATTCATGACATTTGAGTATGACCTCAGGTGCAGTGTTTATGCTCTGATATACAACGACATTTATGTTCTATTGTTTGTATGCCTTTTAATTTTGTTTAATTCACGACTCTAAGCATGACGTATGGTGCAGTAATTTATGTAACAGGGATATTCATTACTATTTTTCATTGCAATTTTTTATTATGATAACTTTTGTTAATGTTATTAGCATGACTGCTGTTTATATATATATATATATATATATATATATATATATATATATATATATATATATATATATATATATATATATATATATATATATATATATACATACATATATATATGTATATACCGGATCAGTAATGTCTTCTTTTTCTAATTTCTGATGTGTTCCCTATCCTATGTTGCACTATTAATTCATGACCATGTGTATGGCAGGTAGGTCAATATTTCCTCTTTTAATAAACAGCAGCAACCATCATACACGTGTATATCTTGATGTGTTCCCAATTTTTCTCATAAATTACTTCATCACGTTCAGACATAACTGTTGCATCATTTTACATAATATATTTATCTTTTCTGAGTTTTTTTTTTATCTCAGCGTCTACATTTTTTGTCCATGTCGGTTTAGTACGACTGGTGCCCTGTTGTATATAACGAAATATATTAAATTTATTTTATTTTATTTTTTATTCTAAATTCAAGTTTCATTCTTCTACTTCCGTGATTCAGTTCGCCGAAAATTTTCAGCACTGTGCCAACACACCCACTCAATTCTTACTAATATAATGCACGGTTCAGTATTATAGTATTACGTCAATGTTACAACTATAATTCACAGTGAAGTATTATAACACTACCAGTATTACAATAATAATTCATAATTAATTATTTCCTTTAAGTTATATAATTCTTGTGTTAGGTTTAGTCTTTCTGTACCATTTTCTCTTTTGCTTATTTTGGTGTTTTACTTCATGTCAAACTCACATCATGAAACCAACCTCCAACATGGCAGTACACTATGCCAGGGTAAACATACTACACCTCTGGTTATGTTAAGCATGTATAACTATTACTATTTTCTTTACGATTTTTATCAATTATTTTAACTATTAACTATTCGTATCAATATCATTCACTATCATTAATATCATAAGTTATCATTACATACTACATATTACCGTCATTATTAAAGATACATCTACTACCGGTTAATTTTTCAGGTCTTGTCCAACTTGTGACGGATGCATACGATCGTGGTGGTTGACACAAGGTTAACTAATTCAACTGGGATTTGTTTTATAGAGAACAGATGTCTCCCCCCCACTTCTTACGCTACCCAACCCTACCCTGCCGTACTCTACCCTGCCGTACTCTACCCTGCCGTACCCTACCTGACACATACTTCATACAGGTATAAATGACACCCTGGAAGGTACAAGTTCCATACTGTACTCTACACGGTCATAATTCTTCGGTAACATAGGATATTGAAATTTGCTTCACTGATGATGGTAATGGTGGTGATGGTAGTGGTGATGGTGAGGATGATGGTGGTGGTGATGATGATGATGATGATGATGATGATGATAATAATGATAATGATGGTAAAGGTGGTGGTGAGGATGGTGATGATGATGATGATGATGATGATGATGATGATGATGACTGTGAAGATAATATGAAGACATAATTTGATAATAAAGAAGATAAAAGATAATGAATGATGATAAAGGTGAAAATAATGACAAGAAAAAGAACGAATACAGTCTTTATTTTTTTTTTCATCACAGTCCTGACAATTATAAGAGAAGTTACTGTCACTGGAAGATAAGTATCAAATTACCGTAACTCAAGAAAAAATAAATAAAATTAAATAACAAATAAAAATTGAGGCAGAAACACGGGGATAAAATATAATCTACGTAATATGTAGATTTGTAGTTAATTATCAATATTTTATGATAATTAATCACACTAATTATGAGTTCCAGCAAAAGAAAACTTCAAGATTAGTTGCCGTCACAAGTACGTTATTGACGGAAGGAAAACAGATGTACAGACCGAGTGACAGAAGGACAAAGAGATAAAGACAGAAGAACAGACGGACAAACAGAAGAACAGACGGACAAACAGAAACAGGCGGACAAACAGAAGAACAGACGGACAAACAGAAGAACAAACGGACAAACAGAAGAACAAACGGACAAACAGAAGAACAAACGGACAAACAGAAGAACAGACGGACAAACAGAAGAACAAACGGACAAACAGAAGAACAGACGGACATACAGAAGAACAGACGGACAAACAGAAGAACAGACGGACAAACAGAAGAACAAACGGACAAACAGAAGAACAGACGGACAAACAGAAGAACAAACGGACATACAGAGTGACAGAAGAAACAAAAAGACATACAGACAGGATGACTAAAGGACAAACAGACTAGCACAACAGAAACAACACATCGCCTACAGGTATAAACAAGAGCCTCTGTGTGTGTGTGTGTGTGTTTGTGTGTGTGTGTGTGTGTGTGTGCTGAAAGACGTCTTTACTGTAATTACCTCTGAGTCATAAAGCGGAGAAAATAACTGCTCCATCCTGTCAGACACTATCGCTCAATCTCTACAAATTAACTCTTAGCATTTTGAGTTATTAATATTTCCTTTTTGTGTAATAAAACTTGAGAAAAAATCACGAGAAATATAAAAGGTTGCATGAGAGAGAGAGAGAGAGAGAGAGAGAGAGAGAGAGAGAGAGAGAGAGAGAGAGAGAGAGAGCCCCGAGTTATTCCCTGACTGGGATTAATATTTATGAGATATTTAGCCGTGTTTCAAGTCTCCTTTTTTCCAAGCCATGATTTACATTTGCATACTAAATCTTTCCATTTTTCGCGCGTCGGATTTCAAGAATAAAAAATGGTTCGCTAGACTCGCTGACATGGGGAGGCGCTCCGTCACGTTTTGTCGCTTGACATACGGTCATGACATGCTTTCCTTCGCTGACATAACCACTTTAGAATGATATTTACCTGTGTTTAATATGTAAATAATATATATCCCCCCGCTATGTACAGTACGCGGAGAGGACACATGTGTTATCATTGCTTCAGTTTCGTATCTCGATTACATATTGTCTATAATTCTGTACGTTCTGTCTCACTTTAATGTCCAATCAACCTTTCCATTCGGGTTAACTAAGTAGTGAACGTACACAGCTGAGGAACGGCACACTCACAACACAATTTAAATCATTTCATTAACTTAATTCATAAATAAATTTGATAAACCATCTATCTAGCATTTTTAATTATCTTCGTGTACTAAGTGTCAAAGATCTCATCGCATAAGTATAGGTATAGTATTGTAAAGGAAAGTCAGCTGGAATATACAATTCAAAGGAGCAACACATTACCGTACGAGTGATACGAAGGGGAATTATATTACGTTGCAAGAAATTAAAAAAACAAAAAATATTCTTGTACAAAGAGTTACAGGGAGCTGAATAAATCAAGTTAGCATTTTTCTCTTTAAGGCAGACTAAAGAACAGAAGCTGCAACATATTAAACGGGGATAAAACAGAGAGCAATGTGAAAAAAACACAGCCATGCAAAGAATTTCCAGGACATGATATCAAATACTGTTAAATTCGTGATATGAGATGATCCAGCATACCTAGGTGTCACACACACACACACACACACACACACACACACACACACACACACACACACAACAGCCCAGTCCCAACCATTGTAAAAATTATCAATAACTTGTAATAAATCAGTGTATTCACTCCCAGTAAACACTACTCCTTGCACTGTCACTATGTTGAAATGAACTGTAGTTTGAGCTTTTCCCCATCTAGTTATTATATGTCTTATTTGTGTCACTTATGTTACTTGTATATTAATTGTAATTCGTAACCCATTCCCCAAATGTGTAACTGTATATTTTCAGCCTTCTGGCTGCCAAGCTCTTTCAATAAACCGTTAATTATTATTATTATTATTATTATTATTATTATTATTATTATTATTATTATTATTATTACACACACACACACCTCCCCAAAGTAAGGTGGAAAACTACTGATTATTGGAATCATCTGAAAGACCCACACGAGGCACCATTGTAAGAAGGACAAAGACTAACTCAATTTCTTCTCGATAATAACTTGTTCACAACTCAGACGCATTGTACAATTTTTTTTCTTCTGTTAGTCCCTTCTAGCTATGATGCGAGGGACAATAAATGATGTTAGTCTGCTCGTCACATGCAATAATAATACTTGAGTTACTATAAAGCTCCCCAGTGAGAGTCCGATTGGTTAGTATAATAAAAAGTTGGTTCAAGTAAGCAATATTTTGTTTCAAGTAGTAAAAATAGGGACACCAAGCACCATATTTATTTGTATCTCAACTATACATTTTGTTTACCTAAGATTTTCTGTTGGGATATTTTTTCACGAATTAGATCTACTGGCTAGAAACGTTAAAAGTTTATTAGACCCACAACGGTAATTATTGACGACTTCATAGCCGCAATTTCACTGGCATCCTGTGTACCGCCAGCAAGGCCGTGGGCCCGTAACACTCGTCTTGCCCACGGTGCCAAACGTTTCTCTGTGGATGTCGATAGAATAACCCGTTATAGTACATCTTTCTTTCCTCACACAGCCAAACTGTGGAATGCTCTGCCTTCTTCTGTGTTTCCCTTCTCATACAATCTGTCTCACTTCAAAAAGCTGGCTATCCGGCATCTTCGTGGTGAAGTTTAATAAAAACTTTTTCTTTTCTATATTTAGTTTCCTTTTACTCTCATATTTTCTCCCCCCTCGGCCCCGTTGTGGGTCGATGACCTGTGCCCCGGTGGGCTATTCCCCATAAAAAAACCTCACCAACCTAACCAAAGAAACCTACCTAACCTTACCTAATTTTCCAGCCGTGAGGCTGAACCCCCCCGGATCCCCAGGCATTATATGTGTCATTATATGGTGTAATTTGACGTTTTTCGTGGACGTGAGAGCAGCCTTCCAATCGTATGGCTCATAAACCTACACTGGCGACTGGCGTCGAACGGAAATGATTGGCTGTGTACCGTCGCATTACGCCGAAAGACAAAGTAGTGTGAGCCAAACAAAATAGTACGTGCCTAGTCGTCTAATTCTACACCAAACGAAGCAATGCCAATAAAAATTATTTTTATATCAGAACTCACTGATGAAAATTAGTAAGAATGTAAACACAAAATAAATAACTTGATATGTTGGCCATTAACTTTTAAAGTTCACTGGTACTGCTGCCTAGTAATAAGGTTAACATGGCACCTTAAAAACAACAAAATAAACTGTAGCATTATTTAATTTTAGACAAAATCTGTGTCAAGATTAACCATTTAAATCAGTGTTAAATACAACCGGCCCACCCAGCCACAGACGCCCACACACACAGCCACAACCACCAACAATCAGAACAAACGAAAATATGATTACTTGGGCTTCCAACACTCACTTCTCAACAATACATCAAACACGAAACAATTTCACAATAATGTGGATTCTGACAACAATGACGTATTTCATTCAAACATAGAACTATATAAGGGAAATGTGCTCATCAGATATGAAGGGTATTAAATCAAGGCTTGTCAGTGTAAATAGATTCTACCTCTGTTATTCAAAATGTGTGTACAGTACAGTAGTGTGCGTAGGATGAGTAGATCTAAGCACCTTATCTCTATCCATTGTCATTAAAATTAGGCGGTAATAATAATTTTATATACAGGCTACGTCATAACCATGGTCTCTCTCTCTCTCTCTCTCTCTCTCTCTCATACACGCACGGAAGGATATCAGAGTTTCATCTTTTCCTGTGATGTACAAATATTAAGAGAGATAGGTTGGGGCAGCTTCAATAGGCTATATAGTTTAATATCCCTCAAGTTATTTTGGTAATGGAAAGGTTTAATATTTGACACATGGTGAACAACACTGGGAAACGTAATCAAAGAAAATATACAAGAGTTGATCGGTAAGTTTTAGGAAATTTGATGTGAAAAAAAAAAAATCATTGTCATTCTACAGTCAAGGGTATTGCTCTTCCTGTCTATCATTCTAATCACCTGGAATAATCTCACATCACTATCAATAACTGGACCAAAACAGACCTAAGAACACATCGGAAGTATACAACAATCTTATGTAAAAAA
Organism: Homarus americanus; assembly: GCF_018991925.1. Taxonomy (NCBI): domain Eukaryota; kingdom Metazoa; phylum Arthropoda; class Malacostraca; order Decapoda; family Nephropidae; genus Homarus; species Homarus americanus. Next base: position 464,988 of record NW_024722804.1, on the reverse strand, counting down.
AAATAAAAAAAATATTACGATCCGTGATTAGTGTTTATAGCACCTTAACTTAATTTTCTTCTTTATTAGCTTCATTCTTCTTCCATTTGGTCAGAATCTATAAAGAATGCATAGTAATGGTATGTATTAGTACCATCTTACGCCCTTTATGTGATTAAGACAGAGATATCATGGATCCTAATTACATTTTTGGAACCACATAATACCATATTTTTTTTAAACAACTTAAGTCACATTCCCGAAAGAACTCAACATCACACTTGTAGAATAACTTTGTATAAGACTTTTCCAATTACGACATCAACAAAGACTTAAACACATACACACTGTGCTTTTAAAATTTCTGCCTAGTGTTGGTTATAAATGTCACCCACAGAATCACTTACGTCCAATAAAGACAAAAGTGACCTTCAGAGTTTGGAACACGAGTTATCTGGTTACATGTCCAGCATCAAGTTAAATCATGCAATACTTGACGTCATTGCTAAAGGACACGCTTCTCTTTTTTTTTTCTTTTTTTCTTAACTTTTAAGCCATCTTCCGTGACTTTCCAAAACCTGGCGACGAAGTAATTAATCATTTACGTCCTCCTGATTATTAACGCATTCACCCAAACGACGACAAACAGAAACAATGTCATTATGTCCCGACTGCACAATACTTGAGACCTTAACAATGACAAGCCCAGAACATTATCCTACTTTTTCACTGACGTAAGAATATTGATGATGATGATGATGATGATGATAATGATGATGATGATAAAGATGATGATGATGATGATGATGATGATGATGATGATAGTTAAACAGCAGCTAATAAAGATAAAAATAATAAATGTACCCTCATGAATTCATGGTTCCAAACTTAATAATTCGACCTGTAAGAATAACAAGGCTTCTGACATATATAATCCGAACTTTGCAAAGATGAATCAGATTAATAAATACAACACCTGGATAACAATACACTAAATTCAATTCAGATAATCGTATATTTTAGTCTCAAAATATCAGTCCTTCTCAAATACTAGTCACCGCCGCCATCTAGTTTCATATACCATGTTTATTGCAAATGGTGTTGATGCAAATGTTGTTCTCACTATGGACACCTAGTTGAACTGTATGATGTAGGCTATTCCTTGTAGGATGACCTGCTTATGGAATGTATAACTGTTGATTGTTTACTGTGCTGACGTATTCAAGAGGCCACCAAAAGAAGGTCACGAGAGGCCACCAAAAGAAGGTCACGAGAGGCCACCAAAAGAAGGTCACGAGAGGCCACCAAGAGAAGGTCACGAGAGGTCACCAAGAGAAAGTCACGAGAGGCCACCAAGAGAAGGTCACGAGAGGCCACCAAGAGAAAGTCACGAGAGGTCACCAAAAGAAGGTCACAAGAGGTCACCAAAAGAAGGTCACGAACTGTCTTAGTTTATTACAGTTAATAAAGAATAGTCACGTTAATTGTGTCCCTAAACTGGTGTTATATAAAAGGTAAGACAGATAAGGGAGTCCCGATGTGATACTGGACATTAAACTTATGTTTTTTGCTTTACCTAGTCACTCAGGGAACTTCTGCCATGAATACTCCAAAGGGAACTTTAAAGCATGAACCTTTAAAAATACTTTTTCTGGAACCTTGTTAACAAACTTAATGTTCTTGTTTTTATTTTAGGTGCGTCAGTTGTCAAGGTCCCTCAGTACAATTCACTAGGTCTTAATTTCTATAAAAGACAACATACAAAATTAACCCTCATTATTGATGCTAATAATAATTAACTGAAACCAAAACTCGTCAGTAAGTAAATCTGAAGTGTGATCCCTTCCTCTCCTCTACACTGACTGTGGTAATCACATGACAGCAAGGCGTAAACACACACTACACGTTCAGTACATCTGGACCTCAGTGTCGGAAATAATATAATCGATAACTTTTCGTCCAAGCAAACAACGAGAAATCAAGTGAGACGAACCAACATTCTACAAGCGAAATATATATACAGGTTAATGCCTCGTTGATTTCGAAAATATGATCGGACATCTTTCACCCTATCAGATGTCAGGAAATAGTCGAAAACGGTCAAGCAGCGATTATATGCAAATCAGGGAAATTCTTGGGATAAATAAACGACAAACAGACAAGTGATAAATAAAGGACAGACAGTTTAATAACATAACGACCCCAGCAAAAGCATAAGAAAAATTTAGAAAAAAAAAATACACAAGTTAAATATACTCAGCAAAAAGCTCTTGTGGTTATACTATTACAGAGGATATTCGTGTTGTCATGTTACTAAGCAAAAAACTGTTACATTAATATATTTGTTACTGTTCACATAACGAGGACTGACATAAAAAAATACTTCACGATAGGTCTGAAATTCCTAAACGGCTCATGCGTAAGGCCTTGGGTAGGAAGAAAATTCTTGGAATATTTTCATTTTTTTTTTGAGATATTGATTCCTGAAGGCCAGTTAAGCCTCTTCTATTGCCAGCGGCGAGAGTAGCTGTCACGAGGTAGAGAGACCCAGCAAAGAAAGGGCTCTAGCTCAGTTCCTCCCCTGACACACCACCCTAACAAACATTTTCCCAAAACTCATGGTCATGGCAATGCGTCCCTAGCGAGGTACACTGCATCCCCAGCAGCGAGATGTAACGACTAACCATCACAATAAATATATCCCTGAAACTCTATGGTCATACGTAACCTGTAACTATGACACACCTTCCCTGATGATATGAAACTAAAAAAATACAATACAGTATTTCATCCCAACGTTACTAGGGCATCAAGCACTATTCTCAACTTAATTAGACGTAATGTAAAATGGAAGACTGGGATGGGTTCAAACTTTAATTTTTTACTTAATGCCAGACTACAACACGCAAGGCAGAGTCATGTAGTTGATTATTTCTTTGCTTCGTAACTCAAAGGACGCAAGATTTTTTTACTGATACAAACGATAACAGCGTGAGAGAGAGAGTTTGTGTGTTTGTGTGCGTCCCTCAGGCAAAAGACACACACACCCCCTCCTCCCTAGTCAGACATAATCATCAACTTTAAAAGAACAAAAACCTGTGTGCCTGACCCCTATACACTGACGCTGATGACAAGATAGGAGGGAGAGAGAAAAAGAACAACACCCTGAGTGACTTAGAACACTCCAGCCCAGAGAGCTTCACCCCCACACCCCCAGAGAGAACATACACGAAGATCTCATCCATACTGCACAACGCCGCCGTCCCTGCATACACTAACAAGGGTGGCGGTGCGTCGCTTACACCCTGAGGGACGGTCAAGAGCCAAAATTATAAATCTTCCTCAAGTAAGATTCATGTTGTGAAATATTATACAGAATTAATCTGATAAATATTACACAAATAACGCATGGTGTTAAATTTATTATGGAGACGAAAAATCTTCCTTAGATAATATTGATGATGTGAAATATTGTAAAGAAATGAGACTAATAGCTAAATATTTCAAAGGTAAATGATATCAAGAATAAAAATTCTGGACAACCGTAATTATGTTTAAGCCGCACCCTCTCTTAACTATATAAAGTGTTTTCTAAATATACATTGTCACTAATTGATACTTATAAATGAATATACACAATTGTCATACATACATACATACATACATACATACGCAGGACACGCAAGCACATCCACACCGATCCACCCACCCACCCACCCACGTACGAACACGCTCGCACAAACACACACACTCTTCTCCATCTATGCAGTAACTCACACCAATATATTTCCTTTATTGTTTTCAGATTTGTTTATTTTTACAGGTAGTTCCAATAGTGTAATGTCATTGGTTATGTTTTTCTAGATGTAACCATATAATGATTATCCATCCAAAGACAATCTAAAGTAACTCGTTAACAATATTAACCCCACAACTTATAGAGGTCAAGAGAAAGTCAATAAATATTACCTTTGGTCTTAATAACTATTGGCTACCTAAGTTTACTACAGGAGAGCATTTAATGTGTCAGAAAGTGTTTGAAAAATAATAAATACTGAACTCGATGGATAATTATTATTATTTTTTTTAATATTTCAGCGTTTAATTATCATTTAGTATGATTACCTGTGTTATATTTGCATTTCTTAGAAGAAACTTTGCTCGGCTCAAGATTTAAAATACCATAATAAGTTTGCGAGGTCCGAGCGTCATACTAAATAAATTCTTTATAACTGAAAATGTGGCAGACATCACCTAATCAAGCACACACTTGACACACACACACACACACACACACACACACACACACACACACACACACACACACACACACTCCTCCCTCCCAACAACGACGGAACTCAATATGTTTACCCACAATGAGTTATGATGCAATATTTTTTTTTACTCTACTTAATCATTCTGTGTTATGATTTCTGGCGACATTTAATTATTGTAGCAACATAAGTACACTGTGTCAAGGTGTCAACGAGTCGTACATTCCACTTCCAGCAACTACCACACGTTAACTTTACCGTAAATAACAAAAACAAGAGAAAATAAACATTAACGGACCAGATGGTAAGTCACATCCCCTCCTCTCTGCCTAGTGCACTGAGGGAATTAATGACTCAAACGAAACATACTGTAAATCACATCTCCGTCTCTCATATATATAAATCAGTGTTCTTTTGTGCGCTATAGGGCTTCGTTTATGAGAGTGGGTCCTGCTTGGTTCATCGTTATCTCCAAGGGTGACTAAGAATTATTCACAAGCTCCCCTGCACTTGTTCACCTGTGTTATTAACAGTCAGGCAGGAAAAACGGGCAGTGGCCTCACTCTTACAACCAGAAACATGAAAGTGTCAGTGTGAATATCATGCACACATCATGTTTAAATAAACCACTCTGGCCAAGTGTGAACAGACCACCTGTCGTACTACCTGTGTCGACAATACAGGGTTACAAGTTCGTCTCCAGGTGTGTTGTGACAGTCGCTTCCCACACAGCTCGACAACCAGAACACAACATACTGCATACATAAGTCAACCGCGGCAAGATAGTGCCGCTAAGCAAGGACGATGACGAGCCTTGTGTGTTGTACTTATATAGATATTCTTCCATTATTTTTATAATGGAGTTAGAAAGTCTTGTGACCAAAATTCATGACCGAGTGACCCAGGGAAAACTCACGCCACGGTTCCTCACTGTACCTCCGCCTCACGCCGTGTCAAATGATCCTTAGTAATCAAGATTATAATCAATTTATTGGTCAACCTCCCTTTCTCACCTACACATTTTAATACTAAGAACAATTTATACCACTTTTTCGACGAACAATAATAATAATAATAATAATAATAATAATAATAATAATAATGGCTTCCTTTATAAACACTATTCACTTCTAGAATAAAACTCATTTATAACTTTCCTGCTTTTCAATGAAATTTGTAAGTGGTGTAAAATTACGTGAATATGTGCGAAGGTAAATTCAAAGGTTATGGATTATTAATTACTCCAGAAAAAAATATATCCATTTTTCAAACGTGTATTGAGTAGTGTAGCGCCTACTGTTGATATTTACTGCAGTTTTCACTCGTTTCATCAGAAGGGAAACCTTATCGGGCTAATTGCCTTTAAATTTTCTATTATGATAATATCACACAAGTAATTTATGGCTAACCTTTGACTCCGAACACTGTCATCAACACTGTACCATCACTGTTATCACTTGGGAATCTTATGACAGTGGTGCAACAAGGGGAACTGTATTATATATTGCATGACGGTGGTGCAACAATAAGGTCCTGTGCTATATATTGCATGACGGTGGTGCAACAATAAGGTCCTGTACTATATATTGCATGACAGTGATGCAACAATAAGATTAAAAAAAATCACCTCTTAAGTGTACAAATATAAAAACTTCGGCTTTGCGTAATTCAAGGTGGAGAGTTGGCAAGACTAACATCCTCCTGATTGGAAAGGATCTACCCTGGTACCTGATGGATGACTTAACGACTATAAACCTCATAAGCACGCAGTTAGTCCTTCAAACTGTGAAAAAAAGTAAAAAAAAGATCATATTTTATAAGTAGATATTTGCTCAGTTTTCTGCTAAATTTTATACAGTGTTCATATATATATACCAACACTATCTCTACCACACCTCACGTGACTAATATACAGGCGTGGTTGACGTGGTTGAAGGAAGGAAATAACCTTGATCATTTCCTTCAAGACTCTTCCTCAGTTCAACCATGACAACGAAAGAGTGTGGAGTAAGCTCATCACGTGAAGGTATATAAACGTTCCAACACGAGCCATCTTAACTCCTCTAATCACAGGGCCAGAGACACACGTTCCTCTCACACCAAGAGTTCAAGGAGTATACCAAGAGGTCCCACCAGCTAGATTATAAACAGGCACTATAATAAACTGTATGGAGCTTATAACTTGCCAATGATATTAAGATTTATGCCTTTGTAAACATTACCTGAAAGATAAATGATCTGTCATCACTCAACTATATGAAACGCTGTCGTATGTTCTAAAATTATATCTCCTGTAGATAATATTTTAATTTTGTATTCGGAAATAATACCGAGAAATAACATAAATGAAACAGAATTTCTTCCAATTTTTCTTAATATTACATTTCGAATCAGCACACAATTTCGACCCAATTATGACTTGTAAGTGAAGATTATACAAGTAATATTGGCTGGTAAGGGTAAGAGAAGATTACACGTGTAAAGAAGACTGAGGAGTCGAAAACACAGGTGTAATAAATATTAATGAGTGGATATTGCAGGTGTAATAATCACTGGGGTCGCTTGGGTTATACAGCGGGGAGTGGAAGTAATACGGGTAATAACTATAGTTGAGTAGAAATTTCCAGGCAGTGGAATAAATGGCTACATACATAGGGGGGGGGGCACCACGGCAAGCCCTGTCTGTGCGCTCGTCTGAACATAATGAAAACGGGAGGATGAGCTGGAACGAGTTGGTTTAATGTTATAGAAAGTCAAGGTTTACAGAGATAAGTTTGTGCTCTGACGAGTAATTTTCCAGATTTTAAGAGTCAACCATCTCTTACGGAAATCAATCTTGACTGACTCGCTCACACACCCACTGAGACAACTTTCTGAGCGCCTCACAGTCGACGCCGCTTATGATAATTTCATGGTTACCCTTGTTGCTTTCATTCAACCACCGCGTGCAATCAGACAAGAGTCGAACAGACAAATCACTACGGAGACACCATTCTCTACAGCAGTGGTACCCAACCTTTTGTAAGTTCTGGGCCTAAAAACTTTGGATCTACATTCAAGAAAAAAAATCTCATATATATTCAGTTATTTGCGGTTTCACACACGTCTAACTGTTACTAGGCCCGGTCTGTGGTAAATACACACGTCAGTTCTTCTCTCTCAAACTATAAAGTCGCATCAAGTTATTACATATCTTCATTATTTTTACTCTGACAAAGAATCCCAAATATTTATAATTTTTCTAATAAACCCTTGTGGGCTACATTATATGGTTCCTCGGCGCGAACTACAGGTTGGGCAGAAAAAGATGATGTACTTATGGATAGTGTGAATGTTTATCTCCCTTAAGAATCTTGGTTTATAAAAACAACTTTAGAGACATTGTAAACCCCCCAACATATGATGAGGTATCAAGCATGAGAGATTTATCAGGCTGTTTCCGTCAGTTTCCATCTCCACTGTATTAAAGAACGCTGTTAACGAATTAAGCTGTTTGTTGCGAGCACATGTTGTTACCTGCTCTGTGTACTGTTTCCACTAATTGCACAAACTCCTCGGAATGGGTGCTGTAGCCGCTTCATTACAACAGGTAAAAGGCTCCCACAAAGTTTAAAACTGTATAGACGTAAAAAAAACAAAATTTACGAATGTTTCTTTCAGTTAGAATGGGATGTTAATAGTGAAACTTTTAGCTATAGCACCATGAGTGACTTGGTATCTTTCATCTGGAAATATACTTCATAGAAACAACCTACATTAAGTGTTCCGTCAGCATTACAGGATTCTAAGAAGTGATCTTAACAGAGCCAGTATGTTTTATGGCTCCAAAAAGGTCTTTTATGTATCGTGTGAGTGGCTAACGAGGTCCGGTTTACATCCTAGCGTCGAGGTTCATACTTTTCAGCTGGTTAAAGTGTCCATAAATATGACAGGACGCCACGTTACGGGAACAATACCTTAATGTCCTTATTTTAGAAGGGGAAGCCTAACCCATTTGGCCTTTCAAAGACAAACGGCTGATAAAAACTATTGTAGTGAGGCTGTAGATCAGGATGTATTGCTCATGTGAATTGAAATATTGTTCGGCCGCCAGGAATTTCAAATTCATTCACTGACATCACTTAATACGAATTTGCAGTTCCATTCCCAAAAAAAAAATAATTACATATCCCAAATTCCTTAAAATAACTAACCCACCGCGCCTACATACTGTAAGAACGATCAAATGACGTTTCATTATCAATACATTAAATACAATATCCTTGTCTAAATCATCAAACGAATCTCCCTGTACTGAATCCATACCTGAATAGAGTCCAGATTCCCGTAAAAATAAAATCAATTACTCCACAAAATAATTTATATTGTTAATGGGGCGAACAACAGTTGTGGAAGACATCACATCTCGCTAGGGACATTGTTTCATAAAAAGCGTTCTTTGGGTAGATGACTACGTCTCACTGGCCATTACGTCTGGTAACTGTAGTATGTTGTGTTACTGTAACAACAAAGTTGGAAGTACAGTTTTACGTCAACTTATTAGGATAAGTTTTCAAGGAGGGAACTTGGTGGCGGTAGATGGTCCTGCCGTGAAGTGTGGTGACTGCCTTACACCAATGGCGATGACAGACAGGAAGGCATAAGCTCCCGTTCCTCGTGCAGGGATATTGGGATGATCATAAACATTAACACCACAATACATAATACACGTTACAGTCTTCACATCTACAATTGTTCGAGAAAAAATGTACAGGTATTTAGTTGTGCATAATTCTCTTTGTTCAACCCAAAGTTGTATCAGTAAATATTTTTTTAGTTGACATTAATATTATCATTATTTTTATACGAACACGAGTTCACAGCGCAAACAATAAGTTCAGTGATATACCATTATGATAATTCTTAGTGATTATAATTCAATTAATCTTCAGAAATAAAAATTTAATTATAATGAATTTACTTGATGCGACCAAAGTTGTTCCCAGGGACTGTTTTGATTTCCAGACGCCAGGTGGACGTGGTAGCCTCGCCTCACCTTCCGCCTGTACGCATGACTGTATCTATCTCTATATTCATGAACGTATGTATGCATGCGTACAGTCCACCGGGAGAGGGAGTGAGCCAGTGAGGAGAGAGATCCCCACAGGAGATAACAAGTGTTTGTCATAGTTTGAACACAACTTTCCTCCACCCGATGTTTCCCGTACTGGACAAAATTAATGAGGTTAACTTCATGATGAAAAACAAGATTAAAAGGCCAACATGGTGTATGGTTCCAGGGACCAGTTAGCGACATGATTACATTACATTCACAGCAAAATAAATTCCATAGTAGTAACAATGTTTATTTGTGGGAGAGTTTTACCCGGTACTATGAAGTGGTTACAGTACTCTTTTCGAGGTGTTTGTGAAAGGCTGAAAAATATAGTTTCTGTAGCTATAAAGGCGTCGTATCATCACTACTGTGGTACTAGTAATGCAGATACAACAAGGTAACAGCGTCGTGGTCACTACAACAACAACTGGACGCCACTGCTGGGAGTAAATCCCCAGGAGGTACATGGAAGTACTTGCTGAGGAAGTTCTTTATAGTCTCGTCCCATAGCTACTGAAGGATGTTGCCGCCACCAGAGACGGCTGGAGGAGAGGTGAAGGAGGGCAGGGCAGGGCAGGGCAGGGCAGGGCAGGGCAGGGCAGGGCAAGCAGAAGAGCAAAATGTTGGGGATGAATTTACCACACACTTTGGTTGGTAAACTGGCCCTCGTCCATACGGCCTAACCTAGCATAATTTAACTTTTATGAATAGGCCTAGTCCCCGGTCTTAATAGGCCCCAATCCCAATGGGCTCCAAGTCATGAGCCTCAATTCTATTGGATTCCAATCTCACTGGGGTCCAATCCCAATCAACTCCAATACAAATAAGTTCCAATGTTTACGTGATCCAACAATAAAGGATTCCAAGCCCAATGACTTCTAATACTAATAAGACTGGATCATTAATATGTTCCACTCTTAATAGGCCCCAGTCATCATCACCTGTAATCCAATAGTTGTGGTCGTCAATCCTAAAAGGTCAAGCAGGTTACATAAGGTATATCGGGACACACGTCTATGACCTGTAAAGAGTCTTGGGACTCCTGGGTGTTTGGCGGTCAAACATGGTAGAGTTTCCAATTCGATTTTTACTGATAGTATTGTGTTTCCATGAGTACTTTAAATATACACACAGTCACTAAGACAAGCATACACTCACAACCACGTATTCAAAACGATAACACACACACACACACACACAGGTGGGGGTAAGCACGACCGAGTATGACCGCGGCTGGGTGGTTGGATGGGCAGCATGACCAGCCAGGCGGAGAAAACACAATTTAGTACTCCTGTTAGTACTCCTGTAGTAGCCGGTGGAGGGGGAGGGGGAGGAGATGGGTTCTGCAGTATACTTAACCCATGATCGACCACGCCCCTGACCCTCACTACCAGGAGATACACTACTACAACTCTCGTGTAATTTAATAGCCAATTAAGCTGTTACGTAACTCCGCCCACTATCTGGTGATTACGAGCTAGTTGGCGGAGTTGCGGTTATTAATAGGGTAGTTTGGCGCAAAGGGTAAACAGGGGAGGCAGCGACCAGCGGCCCCGGCAGCATACTTAGCGGGATATACTAGCGGCCACTACCACATTACGGCTCACTGATAGGGATCTTATATATCCCAAGAAAATTACCTATTACCTTCTACGGCTCTTATCTGCCTTCTTCTTATACCGTGTTTAAGAATATGACTAAGTAAACATCACAATAATAACTATAATAAATACATAAATTACGGAATATATCCAAATTCGGTACATATAATATACCAATGGATCGAAGAGAACAAGGAAGTAGATTATATATATCATTACAATACAAACAATTTAATGTGATGAATATACAATCACATAAGACATATATTTGGTAGTGATGTATTTGGTTTAGGTAGTTTCAGTGGGTCCCATAACTCGGACAGCCTGATCGAGATATATAGGTCACACTGAACACAAAGCCTTCCAGTTCAAGAGGTGACAATGTGGCCATCAATGCACTATATACACAGCCTTTCCCTCCCTCCCGAGCTGTAAAGTTACATATACAGTTTACGCAGCTGGGTCGACTGGAGGCGCCCCACTCAACGGCCGGCTACGATACGTCAATCACGAGACGTAAAGTCATGATGCCAGTGATTTATCCAATTAATATTTACTGATAATATATTATCTATAGCCGTAAAGCGCTAATGTACTGTACAGCAAAGTAAAGTTGTTTCTCCTCAGTTAGCTTTAATATCGAGAGTATTTAGCTATTATTAATTTTCATCATCAGTTTATTAGCTTTACCTGTCAGTTTGGCCTTAGTGCAGGAAAATTAGCTCTCGCCGTCAATTTAGCGTTAATGGAGAAACTTACAGCTATTAGCTTTACACGTCAGTTTGGGTATAATACAAAACCGTACATAGTTAGTAGCTGTTGCCGTCAAGTTAACCATAATATAGTGCTCAATTAACAGGTCAAGTACCTTCCAGTTTACCCTTAATGTGGTTTTAGAATTTAGTTATTAGGTTTAAGGTCAGTTTAATCTTACTGAAGTCCACAGGAGCTTCATCAATAACTTAACAGTAAAAATAACTCTAAATTAGTCATCGTTTTCTCCAACATTCGTTTCAATGAAGAAGAAAAAGGGATTCCAGTGACTGACAAAAAGTTGACAGAATTTTCCAGTCCTATGCAAGTGCTGACACTCAACAGGGTGTCCATAAATGATTACCCTAAAAACAGTATTTTCTCTGTTTTCATCAGGGTAATCATTTATGGACACCCTGTATTTCAGTTTGCACTAATATAACAATCGTGTTTACGTAATCTTAAGACTAGTAAGTAACTGGTAATAACTGGGTGACGGGGCAGGTGTTTCATTTGGTAAACGTCACACCTTTTGCTGCGGCAGTGTTGGCTCCCCTCATTAGACAGGTGTCCTTTAGTACCCAGACGAACGGTGGGATGAAGTGTATCATCGTGATCTTAATAAATCATCTCCGTTTTACATGTTTATAAACCTCTTCCTGTCAGGGCAGAATAAACTAAACTTGTTTCAGACGTTTCATGCAAGCTTCAGTATGTACAGATGCCTGAACAACTTTTACAGGTACTCGTGAATTTATTGAAGCTATTAGGTCATCAGCTTACAGTTGCTATAGTTTCTAATATAAGGATGATGGTGAGTAGAAGATGAATAAAATTACTTGAAAACTTTGACAATCAGGAAGCCAAATGTCAAATGGGTCAGTGAAGGTTACGATACTGGCTTGTAAAAAACCCCAGATTCGTCTTTACATTCTAGAGTACTTTTTTCATGAGGTTCAATAACAAAATACAGCCTTTACCAACAATAAACCAAAACAAACACACACACACACACACACACACACACACACACACACACACACCCGGCTCTCTCCCTAACTACAGTACTTTACAGTTATCCCACTAAAATATCCAAAGAGCATCACACCTTGTATTCCTCCCTCCTTCTCCTCATTTTTTTTGCCGCTTCTTCCGGTTTACTATTTCAAGTTTCCCTCCCAAGTGTAGATCTGCTGAGACACCCCTCATTCTTTTAGCCCGTGGTGTCATTTCTTCTCACGCAAGCCGGTGGTGGGCGCTTCGCATGTGATAACCAGCCCAATATGCCACAGACCCCCCCTGGGAATGTTTCAGGCAAAATGCTTGAGCAAGATTCTCCATAAACCGCGTTGTTCTGAAGGACCCAATATAACCAATATGAACCTTTGTATGAAATGCTGTGCGGTATAGCGGGGAAATGTATGTTAGGTGATATAACGAAAAATATGCTACTTGGTATAACGGAAGAAAATGCATGTTAGATGATAACCAAAAAATTATTACATGGAATAGCGGAAAAATATTACGGTAGTTGATTTAAAAAAAAAGGGTGTTTTAAATGATACAGTAAATTATTATTTTACCCGATAAAGAAAACAATGTAATTGATAATAAAAATAATGTTATAATATTATAATAACGGAAAAAATATTACATAATATACAGAGATAATATGAATGATCTAATTACTGTTTAACGTATTTTATGAAGCGTTTCTTATTGTTTACATTGTTATCTGTCTGAACACATGGAAAACACTCAGGCAAAATTATGATAAAAAACAAACGTATTATCCCAGTAATAATATGCTAAATAATGTCATTAATGAATTCCACGAAGCAAATGAATAAAACGCAACTGGAAACAATTTATTTCTAATGAGGTGTACGCAATCCTATTCCACCTAAAATCTCATTTACATGTGAATTTGCATAAAATCTATGCTAATTAAGAAGCTACGATGCAACTTGATTTACACGTATTCAGTGTGGGGGGGGGTGTGGTCCTGGGGTAACATGGTATATCAACTCCCCAGGACCCGGGCGTAACGTTTCGTGGTAATTCCGCCACACGTTCATCTTGGTCTTCCAGAAACGCCATGTTTATATTATCGGACGAATGACCCGACTGTACGAGTACACAATCTAACCTAACCCAACGTAACAGAGGTCGTGCATTATCATATACAGTACGTTAACCTCGCTCAGGTCTTGTTGAGTCAAACCTGGTGTTGAAGGTTTGTGTCTAGTGCCTACCCTAACCTGCAGATGACATTTCAAGCGTCGAGCATCCCCGAGGCTTGGCGTGGTTATTCATGCCAATTCTTGTGCAAATCACACCGCTGGCGTTGTTGTGTACCACTGGCTGTCAAGACGGCGTGTCACACTGCCGTGGCTTCCAGCTCTGAGGAGGGACTGAATGACCAGAGCGAGAAAAAGACTTATATTCACACGGATATCTCCGAGACAAGGGTCTCTCTCTCTCCCCCCTTCCCCCTCTCTCTCCCCCGTCCTCTCTCTCACCCTTCCCCCTCTCACTCCCCCACCCCCTCTCTCTCCTCCCCGTCCTCCCTCCTTCTCCCCCTCCCTCCCTCCCTCCTCCTCTCCCTCTCATCAGGCTGGGATTCAGTGAGTCACTGAACCGTCATCTACAAGGCTACCTGTTCCAAATCAATGAGAATAAACCCTGACTCCAGACGCGTCATTTACTACACAAAGCGTCACGATCGGGAAAATCACACACTATTAACACAGAAATCGTCTCGAAAACGGACAAGTACATCTACGTCCACCTTTCTGGAGCCTGAATTAACACAGAAGAAGAGGCTCTCGAGGCACTAACACAACGTCACACACTCACACACTCACACACACAAACACACACACACACACACACACACACACACACACACACACAAGGGAGAAACTATCCTGATAACATTTCACCTTTTATTTGGTAGGATATCCAAGAGTTAACTGTCTATGGACGGGCGGGAGGATGGACGACGATGAGAGAGACAGACAGACTACGAACAGATTACGTATGGACAATGGACGACAGAGATGAAAATACCACGGAAGACAAACGGACGGAAAGACAGACAAGTTATGACGATGAATGGACAGACAACAGACGTGTAAACTTTACCAACAACTCCTGTCTATATACAACAGTAGTTAATCTGTCCCATTACCAGCTGACGGAATATCCTAAGGAGCGTGTTAGTTGTTTATTTGTGTAAAGTACGACCTGACAGCTAACAGTACCATACATAAAGGAAGTTTTAAAATTACCTATAATTCTGAGTCTCTCCTGTAAAAGCAGTTGTCACCAGCCAACCACAGTGAGGGAAATCTGTCGAGTAAACCAGTACACTCAGATGACATTCCCCGTGTCAGTAGGCTGCGTTGTTAGCTCAATGTCAGCCTTTCATAGCCGGTCGGTGTCTTTTTTTCCCTATTTTTTCCATTCACGAAACAGGTTAATTTCCAAACGTGACTAAACACAGTCGATGCTCGTTTACCCTTACTGACTGTGTTTCGTCTTTCGACTTTCCTGACCCAAAACAAGTTATTGTACGCACGAGGCAAGTTTTTCCAAGTGCAGTTAAAGATAGCCAGTGACTAATTCTCCATCGCCTTTGTTCATATAATCTACATACATATTTAATAAACTTGTCTACTCAATCACTTGTACTGTATTTCAACCTCAAAGTAACACACGAAGGAACACATTACTTATAAACAGCGAACAAAGCAACTACTAATTTTCTCCTCATAAAACTTACTAATTTAAAGTAGCAGAATCAATAGAGTCCACACACGACATAAATAGAATAGCAACATATTACTTATGAACGTCATCGATACGGCAGCACAAAGCTATGCAACCCTGTACAGTACATCTTGCGTGAGAACTCAATACATTATTCTTAGTACACACAAGTTATTATATACTAACGTGATCCATTGGCATCAATAAACAGTGTATAATAATCCAGTCGTAAGTTTTAAAGAAATACAGTTCGTAATTTCATTGTGATAAATTGTGTTCATAAATGTTGACATATATAGGTGTGAGTGAAACATTCTCTGCAGTAGTATGCCTTTAATGTCCCCTTTACTTACTCATTAACACTGAAAACTCTGAAAATGTTCCCCATAACTCTGATCCTTCTGAATCTATGAACAACCTGTACATTTTTTCCCCATCATATACCAGCACTTCACATACAGTATACATGATGCATCAGAAATCACAAATATGTTTAATTCATGTTTGCTTACGTTTCGGAATATCAGTTACCCCATAGTAAGAGCAGAGCCTAAAGTGACACAGTATTCGAGTTTGTCTCTATAGATTCGGGTTTAGGCTCAGCTCTCAGGATGGAATAATTGATGTTCTCAAACACCTCAACACCCCAGATGTTTGTGGTTCCCCTGCAGGTTTTTCTCTTTATCATCAACCAATGTTTCCCTTTTCCACGTAACAAGTGTATTATCTATATACTACAGCATATATAAACTACCCATACATTCCACTCCGTTATATTACATAAATTCGCCGAGTAAAATTTTCATTGTATTATACAGAAAAATTCAAATTTATTTTGCTGACCTGACATAAAACTCTACAGGATATGAAACGAGTCGACGGCTGATATCATAACCCACTTTTGGTTCATTTAGTTCTTTATTTTCAACCGAGATTTATATTATATTCTGAAAATAACCCGCTGGTCTTTGACCCGCTGAGCTGAGCTAATAAAACGCAGACTGCTTTTCACTTAGTAGTATATATATATATATATATATATATATATATATATATATATATATATATATATATATATATATATATATATATATATATATATATATATATATATATATATATATATACACGGATGACACAATAACAGCAGGGATGCTGCACTGACACTAGGACACTGATGCCATATATACTTTTTTCGTTTTTAATTTGATATGATTCATATGACCTAGTGAAGATAACTCTATAACAGAGTTCATCACAATATCTCCATCGTTTCAAGAGTTATTGTCCGGATAATGTTTTGACCTTTAACCACCCGCAGCTATACTGGCGTTTACCGAACTGTAACACTCAACACCGACAAGTTACCTGTGTAACACCCAAGATATTACACACGATTTCTACTCCATGCAACTATTCATCTACCTGTTCCTGTCTATGATCATATTACAACCAATACTTGTACAGTCTAGTTCAAGATTCTTCGAACACTGCTGGAGACAGCTGGCAACTCAAGGCCGTTTGTTTACTATAGTACGTCGTGTAATATAATACGAAACAACAAAGCCCAACCATTAATTAAGCAACGGGGAACTAAGTAACCAATCACCGATCACTTTTACATCCATTCATAATTTTTACTACGTACTATAGTAAACAAACGGCCTTGAGTTGCCAGCTGTCTCCAGGAGTGTTCGAAGAGTCTTGAACGAGACTGTACATCCATGACCATAGTAATATAAAATAAGCTCAGTATATATCTTTGTTGGTTATGTCCTTCGTGCTGTTCCTGGGGTGGTCATAGAAGGTTATAAAGGCATTAGTAAAGCCAAGGAGAAGTATAGGAGGAGGAGGGAGGGGGGAGAGTGTCATAACAGGAGTAGAGAGAATTTAATATAACAGTAACGCGGAAGGACCAGGTGGAGGCTCCATTGTGTTATTGCTGCAAATGAACCTATTAGCGCTCAGCGTCTTGGAGGCAACCACTTACACAACCTTAAATTCTTCCCCACCTGTTATGTCCTTCACCAGTCGACCAGCTCCCCCCAAGAAACACAATCCTGGACAGTTGATCTACAGTACAGTACCTTCCCTGGCTGCCATACCTCACCAGTCATAACATTTAATTATCTTGCTTTCCTTTACTGACGACATTTATCACCAATCTCACCTTTTGTTTTTATCATAGCAGTACAGAACACGGTGTTAGAGCTACTCAAGGACGCTACTGTCCCTTCATAATGGGCCGTTGTGAAAAGTTGACAGCTGGGTTTCAACAGTCACTGCTGGGGAAGAGTGAAGGCGGCACATACAGTAGTGGATCAACGGCCACAAATCATCCTCAAGGTCATACAGCTGTCTAGGTGTTTTAATACGGGATCATAATGTAACGGGTAGTTGTTTTATCCCGTTTTTACTGTTTTTAGTGGCGTCAATCTATAACATACTGCAATCCATGAATTCCCACGTCTAGGACATAAAACACAGCCATTAAAACAAACCACCTCGCTAAAAAAGCAAAAACGCTTCAATTTCACTTTTGCACATCACTTCGTACATTTATCGCTGCTGCTCAAGGAAAGCTTTAAACAGCTATCAACAACGAAAGTAAGGCTTACGGAAACTCTGAAGTCATGGAAGTATCAGATGGCTCGCTAGTGTTCCTACTAAATACACTTACGACACTGAAGACAGACATAAGCTGCTTTGGTGACTAAAGAAATTACAAGGCAAGAAATTAAGGATCAATCTAACATAGGAAAAGGCATGAATATATGAAGCCCCTTTGTTCGCTTTGTTGTGAAGGTACAGAAAATTGTCAGAGTACTTAATAAAGACATCGATCTGAACACCCTGCCCTGTAGTGTAGACGATGAACGGTAAGTAGAAGGATGGCTTCCTGTGTTTGTGAAGTGTTAACACAGTTTTGAGGGAGTGAACGTCACTAAGTAAGTTAAACAAAACCATTTTCTTAAGGCCTCTCGAATCTCGCAAGTGTTCTGCTCAAATATTTGTTTTATCAACCATCTGAAGGTTGAAGGAATTGCAAGCTCTCCTTACAGATCCAACCCCGCTGCTGCCTCCGATGTAAGTTATTATCTCTGAAACGTTTACTTGTACGTTACGGACGGAGGCATAAACGTTGACTTAGGGCATCTAGTCTCTACAAATATGTTGGTCTCGAGTAAACACTGCTGTTATGTCATCCTCGCATACCACCATGCGATACCTTAAGTAAAGCGACCTTCATCTTTGTACAAATGTGAGGTAATTTATGTTAGCTTCACGCACACTTAAGAGTGATGTGATGTGATGTGATGTGATGTGATGTGATGTGATGTGATGTGATGTCGACCTTGTGTTTACTTGCACTGATGCGATGGAGTATGGGATGGGATGGCGGTGTTTCTATCTATTCCTACAAAATGTTGTTACAATGAAATAACCTGAAAAAAGGCTACGCGGATCCAGATGAAATTTGATGTGCATATGTTGTCTGTATTCACCACAGTTTTTACCCCAGCTGGACTCCGGAGAAATTTTGGTAGGTCGGACGGACGGACGGACGGACGGACGGACGGACGGACGGACGGACGGACGGACGCACTTCACTCTTATGCCACGGCTATTTTTCCACGAGGGACTATGAGGTCAAATGGGTGAACGGTAAGTACACAGGATTAATACACTGTCAAGCTGTTGACAAAATAAGACCTAAAGACACTTGTCGAATGCCATTGATTGAAAGAAACGACGAAGAGCTTGTTCGAAACCTCAATTACCAAGGTTGTATTTCTACCAAAACCCCTAAAAGAAATAAGCTAACTGATCCAACAACAATGTTATTACACTACAACATATAGTCAGGTGCAGTACACGTATGACATGACAGAGTTCTTAGTTCTCGAGTGGGAATAAGACACTGCTATTCTAATTATGATTAAGAGGACATTTGAGGGGTTTAAAGAGCATGATGTGGAGAGAGAGAGAGAGAGAGAGAGAGAGAGAGAGAGAGAGAGAGAGAGAGAGAGAGAGAGAGAGAGAGAGAGAGAGAGAGAGAGAGAGAGAGAGAGAGAGAGAGAGAGAGAGAGAGAGAGAGAGAGAGAGAGAGAGAGAGAGAGAGAGAGAGAGAGAGAGAGAGAGAGAGAGAGAGAGAGAGAGAGAGAGAGAGAGAGAGAGAGAGAGAGAGAGAGAGAGAGAGAGAGAGAGAGAGAGAGAGAGAGAGAGAGAGAGAGAGAGAGAGAGAGAGAGAGAGAGAGAGAGAGAGAGAGAGAGAGAGAGAGAGAGAGAGAGAGAGAGAGAGAGAGAGAGAGAGAGAGAGAGAGAGAGAGAGAGAGAGAGAGAGAGAGAGAGAGAGAGAGAGAGAGAGAGAGAGAGAGAGAGAGAGAGAGAGAGAGAGAGAGAGAGAGAGAGAGAGAGAGAGAGAGAGAGAGAGAGAGAGAGAGAGAGAGAGAGTTTATAGTGTCTCAAGACCCAACCATCACCTAGGCGTGTTAACTCTCAACAGCAGAAACGACTACTTAAAAAATTTACAAATATTTACCTGACATATCATCATCATTTACTTACGTGATTGAGTTAATAGAAGGTTAATGACTGTGTTCAATGTACGAAAACGATGGAATAGACAATATATTCAAAACGAGAGAAGATATTGTGGTGTATCAGTAAAAAATATATATAAGGACAAATTGCTGTGAATAAGAAGGAAAGGCTGCAGGGGGAAACAAGGAAATTATGAAATGATAAAAGAAGGCATGACTACGGGAAAAAATAAGGATACTGGAAAAATAAGGAAAGACCGCAGGGAAAACTAGGGAAACTCAACCGAGGAAAAAAGGAAACACAACATGGAAAAAAAATTCACCTCAGGTTAAACTGTAGTGCCCCCCCCCCTCCCTCTTCCAGCCCACTAGGAAAAAAGAAAAACACTTTAGTCACAGACAACATCAGAGAGACTCCAGCGACGCTCGGAAACTAAATCTGGTTCTCACAAAGCGGTGGGGGATGGGCGGTGGTGGGGTGGGTTGGTGGAGGGTGGGGGTTGGTTGGTGGAGGGTGGGGGTAGATTGTGGGAGATGGAAGGGGGTGGTGGCGGCGGTGGGAGGATTCAAGGTTCACCACTAAGAAAAAAAAGACGTCATTACAATATCGATGAGCACCAAAGACTGAGCAGGTCGTAGGTGGATGGTTCACTGTAGCAACACTCAGGACAGCCTGTAATACTGTACTCCTACTTTGTATCAGTAGTATTATCATTGATATTATTACTGCTACTTTTTTAATCATTATTACTATTATCTTTACTGTTATAATTATCCTTATTACTACGACTATTATTATTCACTCATTTACATTATTGGAAAATCTTTATGAACATAAGTAACTTGATAATTTTAAACCGATAAAGGAAATGTAAATTTAATAAAGTGGGAGGGAGTACCGGTAACTACCTTTGCTGGTGTTGGGTTAAGTATCCGGGATAAGAGTTAGTGGTTGTGTTGAGGTCATAACCAATAGCACGTACATTTTTACCTTTTAATGCCATAAACAAACTTTTTACTGCACTTGAAGCTCCAATGTGTTTAAGCTTCTTTACGACGAGGTTTTAGAAAAATGGTCTTCTCTTGGAAGAGCGCCTCGATTTACCAAAGTTGCTTAATCTGCAACTTCTGCACCGGAGGCTATGCAGACAAATAGTCTTGCAGCGCTCAAGTGTAACACCAAAACCCCCGTTAATGAAGCTGACCATGAGGTACAGACTACGGGTGCTTTTCTCATATACCGACGGTAGACCTTGTGGCGAACTGGTAATAAAAATGTTACATCTTTTAAACTAGTGAAGTATTTTAGTAAATCATGACAAAAGCTCAAGTTTATTATAATGTATTCTAGATAAAGTGAGGATAAGTGTTTTCATAAATATCTTAAACATTCTTAGATGACCTGGGCTTTGGACTAGGGCATTATACGGTCAGTTGCGGCGTGAGTGTGTCACTGTACGAACACCAGTCTTGATAGACGTAAGTCTTGAGAAAAATACAGCAGGTAGTGTTCACGGGTTCCAGATCAAGATTAAATGTCGATACTTGTATAATTTATTAAAACAATATAATAACGTCTCTATAATATTTCTTGAATTAATATTTCCATAACAAAACTAAATTAGTTAGTTATATAATCAGGCAACTGTAAATTTCATAAATGTACTAATTTCTTAATATCTGCACTTCGAATACTCTGATAGGATAAAAAGTGGGTGATCACAGTCTCCTTTTTCCCCTAAACAAGTTCCAGTCGTAGCGAGTATCCCTCACCATCACAGGAGGTACCACACAGTCTCGCTTCTCACCAGTAGCGAGTATCCCTGACCATCACAGGAAGTACCACACAGTCTCGCTTCTCACCAGTAGCGAGTATCCCTGACCATCACAGGAGGTACCACACAGTCTCGCTTCTCACCAGTAGCGAGTATCCCTGACCATCACAGGAGGTACCACACAGTCTCGCTTCTCACCAGTAGCGAGTATCCCTGACCATCACAGGAGGTACCACACAGTCTCGCTTCTCACCAGTAGCGAGTATCCCTGACCATCACAGGAGGTACCACACAGTCTCGATTCTTACCATGATGTCATTTCCCAACAATATTAAGAAGGCTCAGACGAGATCGAAATAAAATCTGGTATAAAACAACAGATCGTGAACTCCTGACCAAAGGAAAACGAAGCATAAAGAACCAATAACAGAAACATTCCATTTAACTATTCAAGATAAGACTTACAAATCGTTTTACTTTTAATATTTACATCGAAACGTATTAATTTCCGTTTAAAGAGAAAAATATATACAATTTTGCTCTGTCATAAATGTTACACAAACAATGGAAGCGATGCAATTATTTACATGTACAGTAGCTAAAACAACTATATATGCATACTTTATGGGAAACAATATGAGACCATGGACGATAAATTTTGGTATGTGAGGGCTGTCACTACACCTGCACAGATAGTTATTTTAGCTTACAGTATTTGATGTTAAAAATTAAAATCCCACAACAGGTAAGTCTCATGCATGGACTCTCACGCCACCAGTACATAAACATTTCACTCATATCTCTGGGGGAAACAGCTCGGCATTTCTGAAATATATAAATGCTGAAAAATGTCGCAACGTAAAATTTACGATGCAGCTTCCACACCTTGCAGGAGCTGAACCCTCAAACACCGTGTTGTAGGTTTTTCTGTGACTGAGCTAATATAGTCATGTCTCTCAGTATATTTCTCATGTTATTTAGTTACCCTTGTTTGTATCATAGCTTTAACAATAAGGCCACATTCATTCCATATATTTAGTTCTGAAAATAAATATTGCACAAGGAGAGAATCCCCCGGGTCAGACTGCCATGTTAGTGTCGTTGCCTAAATGAATCAATTAAAAAGAGTTCACACGTCAACAGTTGTTGGAATATTAAACGACACTAATCTCAGGTAATTCATTCCCGACTGAAATATAAGCTTTCGAAGCGAATTTTTACGTTAAAAAGTTTAGATTGGAATGAAATGTCAACGTTTTACACCCAGTGATTTGATGCTAAAATAATTCTAACCAAGTGACTTCATATTAAAACGCGTTTGACACAGTAACTTGATACAAAATATGTGACTGAATTGCGGACTAACAAGCACTACCAGTCGTAAGTCTAACAATACGCCTGTTATTTGGACCTTTCTCCCACTTTTTTGGTATGGTGTGGATCAAAGGAAAGGGAAACCTTGCGATAGAGCAGGAACATGGTAGAAGCGGAGTGGTGCCAAAAAAAAAAAAGGTATATAGAACGACATGAAAAAGCTCAAACAAGTGGAAATATAACGCGCGCACACACACACACACACAAACTCACGCACGCACACGCACACACACGGGAAATATGCAGTCTAAGACTCTAAAGCTCTCTTTGTTGCTGCTCCATTGGCCAGTTGATACACATTTCTCCTTATTGCAACACTGGACGGGATCCACACGAGTTCAATACAGACACAGTTTCCACACTTCTCTTGATATATCATATACCACCTGAGGGCCAAGAGCTCACCCAATTAATAACCGACCACCTGTTGACTAATGAGAAGTACTAATACAAACACTTCCCTTCCACTTGACCGAGTTGAGTGGTTGATGAATAAGAAATAAAGACTGTTATGTGCAGCTGTCTGAAAGGGAAATACTGTAATGGGATGTTATCATACGGAGTTCCCAGCTGTGTTTTCATTGACTGTTAAATTATCTATCTTTCCACCAACCAATAAAAACATCTGAAACAAATATGTAATACAGTAGTTCTAACAATGTAATGTAAGCTTGGCGGACCATACTGTAGTGTTAACCTCTAATTCCAGTAAGCATGGGAGATGAGAACTTCATTTTCACAGCTTCCCGGTGAGAAACTAAAGGAAAGTTATCCATTGGGTGATTCATTGAGCAGGACAAATGGGATAAATTGCAGCCAAACAATAAACACGTAGCGGGTACCCAACAAGGTGTCATGAAGCTAGGTAAAGAAAATCATGGAACTCGTGTTAAACAAAACTCGTGGACACATAACCACAAGTAATATTATGCACACCATTTGTAACTATTGTGTTAATATTAATAATTTGTCATAAACATATCAAAGGGATGATGTTTATGAGAATGACGCCATTCATGAGACATCCAAAATTCTCACCACTATCGACATAACATCTTCTCTGTGTCATCTACGGTAAAGGGAAAATTAAAAACGCTTGGCGAAATTACTGAAATGTTGAATAAACTGCTCGCCCGCACCAGAGAGGGAGGATAGGTCATGCGTCTTGAGTCCATTTTATAAGTTTATGCATGAGTCGCGTCTTCTTGAAGTGAGAAGAGAATCCTGGATGCCAAGGAAGTGAACTTTTTAATTAAAGCTGTCTTCTGGCTCCGAGGCGGGTGGCTGGCGGGTCGCTCCTGGAAGATGGTGGCGAGAAGTTTGTAATAGGGGATAAGGAGTCACTCTGTGGCCGAGAACGACAGATAACGCCCACCACTTTCAGCTCTTATTACAGGTTGTGGCTATTTTCTGTGACCTCTGTTGACACAAACAATACTGCTATCATTCTACTTGTCAATAATTATTATCACCATCATCATTATTACCGTTATCTAATATTAATATAACAATCATTTCTGTTGATATTTTGTGATGAATTCATCATTAGATATAAAAATTCTTCTTATTATTATTATTTAAAGATTAATTTTCAGTAAGACCAGTATCATTAATCATAACAATTATGAATACATTATCAAAGGGAACGCGAGAATGAGCCGCACAAATGGTGAAGACAAGACAGAAATAGACTACGGTGTTAGTGGTGGTATGAGGAGGCCGCCCTGGCTGGTGGAGTCAGTGAGTGAGGAGCTCCACGTTTAAAAGATTAAAAGAGGAACAAATTCTAATCATTCATTTATGCACTAAAGGACACGGAATCCATCCTTCAGTGTGTAATTACGCTGAGTTCATAATAGGTAAGCATTTTTGTGCAACTAGTGTCACAAAATTAAATTAACCTCAATTACGTGAGGACAGGTGAGTAATAGGGTAAAGGTAAGGTGGACGTCACGCCACCACAGGCCGCATTGTACACCCGCTTGACAACACCTACAGAACAGACGCCTTCCATTTTGATACCAAACGTAACCTAACTATAACACCATTCGTTACGTCTAATATCAAATGAAGGTCTAAAAAGTCGCTTGTCACCACGAAAGAGCCACAATTTGGAAAACATTATGACATTTAAAATAAAATACAGTAATGTCAAATATAAATTAATGCCATAATATAAAAAAAAATAATCTTCTAAGAGCCAAGAAATATGAAGTCCTTGTAAACACATAAAAAAATCGACCCGAAACGACAGTCACTTTAGTCGAGAAACTTAATGTCAGTCCAAACACTACTTCCACGAGTCCTTCTTTGCCCCGAATAATACACATGTATAGATATGAACGACTGGACAATGATGAATAAACATGTCTCCATACCTGAGAGTGTTTTGCAGTCATCGTACTCACAGGGTCCACTCATGATACTCAGGGGTCCAGTCATCATACTGAAGGAGCCCCATTCATCGTGCTACAATGCTCCAGTTTACAATAATAGTCGAGGATACAATCAATGTGCTATGGGATTAAGGTTATGGTATTCCGGAGGTCAGCCATCAGACTCGAGGTGTCCAGATAGCGTCCTTAATTGGATCCATTTTTGAGCTTGAAGATGGCTGGCTCATTGCATCGTCAAGTAGATACAGTCATAAAATTCAAGGGATTCAGTCATCTTTATGAAGTAAGTCAAGGCACGGCATTAAAGGCTTCCAGTCATCAAAATCACAGGAAACAGTTAACAGTTATCACGAACCCGAACTCGGTAAATCGTGTCTGGACGTTATTAATATCTAGGAAATCTTCAATATAATGTTGTGTGAAAACAACATCCGCTCATTAGCATCAGATACCAGGGTACGAAACAAAAAGTGCCACACGCCCGCACCACGACACTTCACCCCGACGCTGCTACAACAAAGCCTCATCGATTACTGTGTACCTGGGGAACTTCTAATAACTTCTTTGTTCTACGCAGAAAATACCTGTTCATTAATGGTCGAGATGATGGTAAATAACCTAAGGCTGACTGACTGACATGACCAAATATAACTTACTCTTAACATAGACAAAATCTACGGACATCCTAAATTCAGTCAGCCTGTTCATACTCACGTCCGTCCGTAGAAAATACAGAAAGGAAACTATTGATTATGGGGTCAAAGGTCAACGTCTTTTATGCTAACTAGATGGTGAGGTCTACTAATTAACCATCATCTTATTTGAGATAATAATATAAAACTATATACATAATAGTTAACACACAAATACACGACAGTAAAAAAAAAATGCTATCTACGTCGTCTGGGTTAAAAACATAGTAAAACATTTCCGACTGTGGCATCATTGTCGAGCTATTACTAGTGCTATACGTCAGTCAGCCACTAAGGACAAAATTAAAGAGCACCTCTGAATTGCGTTGCCAGGCGGGTCGATCTGCACATCAAAGGCAACTTAGCAAAACAATCAGACTTGTCACCCCGGGGAGTTGTTGTGCCTCACACCGTCATGGAAGCCTCAAAGGTGCTGCCCCATTGGGCTCCACCGGCCACTTAATGAACCACCCCAAAAGTGACTACGTAGAAACTACAAACGACATTATGATGACGCTACAAGAGGCCATTTCAGAGGAGGTTTTAGAGGTGGTTTAGTGGTCACCTTAATGGTTCAAAGTTAACCTGACATACTAGTTACATCTCCTATACACGCACAGCTTCCTGAAACAGTATCGTGCCACCTTTGAAACCCCGACTTGACCCCTTCCACTGACAACACCACACACGTCCGCTTGACCTATACCTGTGAAGATACACTGCGAATGACCTCACAATGACTTGAAACTGTTTTATGTACATTTCGAAATCGAATGAGAAGCATTTTTCGTGACCAACTTCCTGCAAGAGGGTTTTCAGAAAACCCAACGACCGATTTTACATATGAACGACCTCACTTAGAGCTTCACCGACAACCTTACGTTCATCGTTACGAACGACCACAATGACGATGGTGAGAACGACGATACGAATGGTCATAAATGTGACAATGGCCAATACCTGCTTTATGTGGCTAATAGAGTTACATTATCCAGCCAAAAAGAGTTATTCCATTATCTCAATAGATATAAAAAAGAGAACGATTATTCTCGTCAGTAATAAAAGGAACCCAGAATCATTTTAGCTATGCCTCGATAATACAGATTCACTTTAACGATAGATTGTTTATTATTTATACATTGTAGAATATTGTGACCTTTGGTTTTACTATGGGTCTACAAACACATAAGGCGACTAATATTAGAAAAATAAGATAAAAAAGAACTCAATCACAAGGGCCGCCATAGTAGGGAACATTGTCGAATTCCTTTGAGAACCAAACATTCAGCAGCACACTCTTGAAGGTGGAGTCTAGAGTTCAATTTGTTCCTGATCTACACCCCCCACACCCCACATACTAGCTACACCCCCACACCCCACATACTAGCTACACCCCCACACCCCACATAGCTACACCCCATCCCACATACTAGCTACACCCCCACATACGTGCTACACCCCCACTCCCCCACACACGCTGCACACCCCACCCCACATACACACCCCACCCCTGCTACACCCCATCCCCACATACTAGCTACACCCCACACCCCACATACTAGCTACACCCCCACACCCCCCACATACTAGCTACACCCCCACACCCCACATACTAGCTAGTTCCCCTGATCAGTTAACAACATCATCAGTAATTAGGACAAGCTCAGAACAGAAGCGTATACTTTAACATTATTACAGCCATTATTATTATTAATGGACTCGCTGGGAAAAAACCTGAGACAGTGGTCATATTTGGGATACAACTGGACTATGTAACTAACCCACGTAATCAGGTAGTGGATGGGTGGGTGTGTTGAAAGAAAGACAGAGAGAAAGAAAGAAGGAAAGAAAGAAAGAAAGAAAGAAAGAAAGAAAACGGAGATACAGTGCTCTCAGCCTACCCAGATTCCCAAAGCCCTTTTTAACCTACCAAGAAAGAAGAACCAATTTCAAAACCAGAACTACAAAAGACTACAGACATAACGATCAGCCCCTCTGACAGGGATAAAACCAGATCCTACCAGTAGTTCAGGAAAGACCGGGATGACTGATAACAAAGGTTCCTGTTAAAGAAAAACCGAGACACAATCCTAGCAGAACCTTGGCAAGTGTTTGACTAGCGCAGCCTTACATACGCCAGGCTTTGTTGACAGGGATTTTCATTTGCATCGCCAACAAACCTCTTAAAGCACTAATACTCTCTTATGTTATTTCAGTTTGGGTTACATTAAAGGCAATTTGATCCCATCTATGTACATGAACCCTGCGGTAGCTGGTTCTTCCACACAACACACTACCATCATAAAGTAAAGGTAATTTGTAGATGCGTCGAGTCAGCCCCAATCCCCGCCTCTACTGACTTGACTGGTGATATTTCTTAAGCTCAGAGAGACTTCTTTTCCCACGTAACTTAAACTTAACCAATGATAAATTTATTATTAGTCCTGTTTCCCCCAGTTGCAATTTAGCCTCTCAGTTATTATTTCTTGGTCATCTTTAGTCCTCCATGTGATGTTAAGGAAGTAAACAGCGTGATCGAGAGAGCCAGGAGACCAATAACGACCCAACACGTAGTCAATTACACAGTTATCACATAATACATAATGGTCCCTGCGGGTGCTACGATTAAGCTGCAATAAAAACAAAGATAAAGTTAAAACTGTATCTTGACACTTAATATCATCTTCCGCTGTTTTCACAAGGGAGTTATTGTGAGGTCTATGTCAGAAACTTTACCACCTTTTTTGTCACATATCTAACTACTCACATGGATATCTTTTAAAAATTATTACCTATTAACCTATCATTATTGTTAGCATCACTAATAGCAACGGTATTCTTAACACTATTACTGTCACCTGTATTATTATCATTAGTATTTATATTATCATTGTCATTATTCTCTCATGACGCCACGAGCTACAGTGGGACGAGGGCAGTACAAACTCTCCAACCTCATGCAGTTATCATTCTACAGGTCATCCACATAAGGCTGGCCGAAACAAGACAAAGAAAGGATAACATTACAGTCTTCTCATTTTTTATATGTAAAATATGCACTACTCACTAAATCTATACTGTACAATATTCAAACACTCTAGAAAGCCACATGATCTACCATGATGCTGTAAACTGGCCGACCTTCAATACATTGCGGTCTATCACGGTAGAGCCATTCACAACCTCACACGGGAAAATGTGGGCGGTGCTTGTTTTACATAACCCAAATGATCTAATTGAAGATAATATATACAGTATATATATATATTTATCCCTCCCCCTCTATTTATCGGGGTATTAGGACAAGCTGGAAAACATTTGTACACTCATTATTTACACATATTCAAATCCTATGACCACTAGTAATCATTCTGAACATAAATACGTTTCCTCAGTTTTACGGGAAATAAATAAATACAGATAAAATGGGCCCAAGACTTAGCTTAACCATTAATTGGAATACATTGCGGTTGTAGTTCATTACTTTTGGGATCCTTTAGAACTAGGGCCCATTAGAACTGGGGCCCATTAGAACAGGGCCTCAATAGACTGCGGCTGAATAAAATTGGGTGCAATAGATGGCACAGGGCGTTTCAGGCTCACACAGGCGGTGCAAGGTGGTATCGGGTTCATACAGGTGGTGCAGGGAAGTCTCGGGGTCACACAGGTGGTGCAGGGAGGTCTCGGGGTCACAGGTGGTGCAGGGAGGTCTCGGGGTCACACAGGTGGTGCAGGGAAGTCTCGGGGTCACACAGGTGGTGCAGGGAGGTCTCGGGGTCACAGGTGGTGCAGGGAAATCTCGGGGTCACACAGGTGGTGCAGGGAGGTCTCGGGCTCACACAGGTGGTGCAGGGAAGTCTCGGGGTCACACAGGTGGTGCAGGGAGGTCTCGGGGTCCCACACAGGTGGTGCAGGAGGTCTCAGGGGTCACACAGGTGGTGCAGGGAGGTCTCGGACTCCACCCAGGTGGTGCAGGGAGGTCTCGGGTCACACAGGTGGTGCAGGGAGGTCTCAGGGTCACACAGGTGGTGCAGGGAAGTCTCGGGGTCACACAGGTGGTGCAGGGAGGTCTCGGGGTCACACAGGTGGTGCAGGGAAGTCTCGGGGTTCACACAGGTGGTGCAGGGAAGTCTCGGGGTCACACAGGTGGTGCAGGGAGGTATCGGGGTCACACAGGTGGTGCAGGGAGGTCTCGGACTCACACAGGTGGTGCAGGGAGGTCTCAGGCTCACACAGGGCAGGGTCTTTCAGGCTCATGCAGGTGGTGTAATCAGCCATGTATTCCCAGCTAACGAGACTTGGGCTCTGGCGAGACGAGGTATAAACTGCCTTAGTGCATTACCTGATGTGCCTCTGAGTGATGTACGACGCCTACCTCTCTCTTTCCTTCCTCTCTTCCCTCTATTTTTTTCTTTTCTGTCTCTCTTCTTCCTTCCTTACCTATATCTATCAATTCCTTCTTTATTGGCTCTCTGTTTCACTTCCTATTACTCCATCTTTCACATTTCTCTCCTTTTCTCGTTTCCTGTCCCTCTCTCTCATTCTATTTTTCCCGTTTCTTCCTTCGTGTCCTCTCTCTCATTCTTTGATATTTTTTCTGCCCTCTTCATTATCTCTTCTCCTTCCCTTCCTTTTCATGCCTCCTTTGTCCTTCTATTCTCTTTCCTTTTATATATTCTCTCCCTCCTCTTCTTACCTTCTTGCTTCTTTACCTTTTCCCCTTTTCCCTGCCTTTATATTCTTGTTTTCCTATATTCTAAAATCATCTCTTCTTTTCTTTTCTCTCTTATTCATTTAGTCTTTTCCCTTCCTTCTCAACCTATACGCCCTTTTCTCTCCTCCTTTAATTATTCTTCTGCCTATCTTTCTCTTCCACCTCCCCCTCTCCATTCTTCTCTTCCCTTTCTATTTATGCACGGGCACGAATGACAGGAGGGGAAGGTGACATGACACAGACATGCAGCATAATATAGACAGGTGGCACAATCCGGACAGGTGGGTTGACACAAACAGGTGACATAGTATGGGCAGGTGTCATGACAAGGACAGGTACATCACAGGTGAGTCCATTACCGTGGGAACACAGCGTCCGGGCTTCATATAATCCTCGCTGTTAATCCCACAACTCGGGAGCGGCAGGTGACAAGAGTACCCCTCATCAACAAGGTGACTCGGTGAATGAACTTAAGGGAACTTGCACCCGTGATAAGGAGTCAAGTTTGGGACATAAACGTTAAAGTTTCGTCATTGGAACTTAAGTCTGGCTGTATTGAATAAAGTTTTCAGAAAGGCGAGCGTGTCTCATTACCATAATGAGTGGAGGTGATCAGCTGGTGGGCCCCTCGCCAGGTAAAACTCTCTCAATGGACCCTAAATTCCTTAAACTTTGTAAGTATTTAATTACATTTTTCCCTTGTACGAGCTTAATACTGGTGGGCGTCTGACTCCGATGTTACAGGATTTTTAGAGTGATAAAAGCAAGGTTATGGGAAGCAGCAGGGTGCTGGCTGGGGGAGTTTGTGTTATCACACACCATCATGCACGTTTATAAAGTCCCTCAGATGTGGGGTGTGTCTAAGCTTACATTTTGGGCACCTTACTGTTTTATATTAAGATCTTATAAAACTTGTGTTAATTACATGTGCATTATAATACTTTACATAACATGCTCAAAACATTAAACCTGGCATCACGAACAACATTAATATAACTTTACAGGTCGGCTGTAAGACATTATGTTAACATAACTCATAATATTCTCCCTTGTCTTAAGTGTAAAAACCCAACACTTGATGATGACATCCACAAGTAATCACCATTAGAGGTAACACCAACGCGACAGAGGAGGCTATGACCGGCACTAGGTACTGCTCAGTGACTCATATATAATGATATAGTTGGTGTGATGTAGATGTCTTCGCAAGGAATGACTGACTGACCAAATGTATAACAAACTGACATATAAACGGATTGACTGTATGACTGATTAACTGACTAACATCAACCATTACATTTCCAGAACCCCGTACATATTATTAACACTATATTTATTATAACGCCTGTAACTAGAGCTAGAATGTTCCACCCCCGGCCACACACACACACACACACACACACACACACACACACACACACTGTGCCGCAGGACTCAAATATTTATCATGACTGACAAGATTCTAGCCATTATCAGCCAAGGTGGATTTTTCTATTGGGCTGCGGCACCGGTCTTGCGCTTCACTCCCGCCCACCCTGGTGATAGTGGAGATAGTCACGCCCACGTATTGACTGTGTTTATGTGAGTATTATAATATTCACCGTAAAGTCTTAAATCACAAAGGGTGCTAATATTTGTTTTCGCATTAGCTGTCTCCTTTTGGCAATTCGACCTGGTACAATTTTTAACTTATACTGTTATATTTATTTTCACGTATTACAAATAACCAAATTTTTGTCTAGTTATTTTCACAAACGTTCTCTATATATTGTATATTTCGCAAACGAGTATTTTTCCACGAGTGTTTTTTTATGCAGGTGTAATTAAAGTCTCATGGCTGCCTCACCTCCAATAAAAACCTTGATACCCTTAATGGCTTGGACGCAATAACTCCGCTTATATCGTGCTTCCTTGAAAGTCTTCCGGAAATTCACAAATTAATTTCCCAGAACCTTTTCTCTGCAGTATTCACCAAGTACTGGCCGATGGTATCAATAATTTTCTGGGAATGACCAGTTTGTGGACAATGATTGTGTGTGTGTGTGTGTGTGTGTGTGTGTGTGTGTGTGATAGTCGGGGATAGTGTTTATAGTGGTGAAGGTGTTGCGGGAGTGTGTATGGTGGGAGGGAGTGTGTTCATGGTGGTAGTGATGGTGTTAGGGCATGTGTGTGTGTGTGTGTGGTCGCGGTGGTGGTGAGAGGGGAGAATGTGTGTGTGTGGTGGTGGTTGTGATGATGCGAGGTGGTGTGTGTGTTTGTGTGTGTGTGTGTAGACGACCTCACCTTTGTCGCTCACACTGAACGCGACCTACAGGAGATCCTGAACACCTGCGCAGATGCGTAAGCACACTTCGGCCTTGTGGTGAATGTACATGAAACTCGTGATTCTCTTTCAGCCTGCCCCTGAGAACACACTCCCATCCTTCCAGATTAACGGTACTACCCTCTCTAATGTTACCCACTTTCAGTATCTCGGCTCCCACCTGTCCACCACCGCGGACATCGATGAAGAGATTCAGGATCAGATCAGGTGTGCATCTCAAGCCTTTGGCATACTCCCAAACCGTGTCTTCAGCTGTAGGGAGCTGAAATTATCTACAAAATTACACATATATCGAGCAGTGGTCCTCCCCACCCTGCTATATGGCAGCGAGACATGGGTCACCAGGAGGCACCTGGGAAGACAAGAGAACAAATGCCAGTATTCTTGCTGACACCAACTGTAGGAGCATCGAGGCTACCATTATCCATGAACAACAACGCTGGACTGCCCATGTTACCCGCATGGTTGACAGTAGACTGCCAAAGCAGCTACTTTAAAGTCACCTAACTAATAGTAAACATAACGCCGGCGGGCAACTGAAGAGGTATAAGGATAGTCTTAAGACAAACCTGAAAAAGTGCCAAATCGACCTCCTCACCTGGGAGACGATTACTCCACATCGAAACGCTTGGAGGAGCACCACACGAGATGTCAATACTTTCGAGTTAGCCCAACTGCAAACCGAGGCAGACAAGCGCCAACGCTGGAAAGACGCTGCCACCGCCCCTCCCTCACTCGATGTAGCCCTCCACATGTGCAACATCTGTGAACAACTCTGATGGTCCCGTATCGGCCTCTTTAGTCACCTCAAACCTTACCAATGAAGGTGACATCCTTAATAACTCATATCATTGTATCATAGCTGGATGATCGTCATACTCGATTCCGATTGACAAAACAGTAGTAGTAGTAGTGAGGGGGGAGGGGGAGGGAGGGGAAGGGAGGTAGGTGTGGTGGGAGGGGGAGGTGTAGGGTGTGGTGATGGTAGTGGTGGTGGTGATTGTGGGAGGGGAGGTGGGGTGGTGGTGGTGATGGTAGGAGTGTGTGTGTGTGTGTGTGTGGTGGTGATGGTAGGAGGGAAAGTATGTGGTGGTGGTGGAAGGAAGTATGTGGTGGTGGTGGAGGTGAGAGGTGGTGGTGAAGGGGAGTATGTGGTGGTGGTGGTGATGGGGGGGTGGTAGTGATTGTGGGAGGGGGAGGTGTGTGTGGTGATGGTGGAGGGGGGTGGTGGTGATGGTGGAGGGGGTGGTGGTGATGGGGGTGGTGGTGGTGATGGTGGAGGGTGGTGGTGGTGATGGTGGAGGGGGGTGGTGGGGGTGGTGGTGGTGAGAGGGAGTATGCCAAATGGTAAAGAAAACATACTGACCTAGCCAAAACCGATAAAGGAACCAAACTCTTATAACGTAACCAAACTAAAATTACCTGACCACACTATTACAAATTAAACCCAATATAACGTAAACAAACTTAATATATCCTAACCGAATATAATATAGCCAACCAGCCATGGGTAGAAGGGAGAAAGGGGGCTTGCATCACTCAATCTCGGGGGGAGGGTGTGTGTGTGTGTGTGTGTGTGTGTGTGTGTGTGTGTGTGTGTGTGTGTGTGTGTGTGTGTGTGTGTGTGTGTGTGTTGTTGTTGTTGTTGTTGTTGTTGTTGTTGGGGTGAGGGGATGGGTGCAGGGTGTGGGTGGATGGCGGCAGTTTATCAAACCTCAGGGGGGTAACATTTACATTGCAGTATTTCAACCTCAGGCTTCACACTGACGCGGTAATTGCTTTTCGCGATGTTAAAGGCGACCTGCAGCGCCGTCCCCCGAGCTGCTGATGGTTGGGCTGTTGTACTGTCCAAGACACTCCCATACTATACGTCCGTCCATCTGTCTGTCTGTCTGGAATTGTTTATAGTGTCCAAGATGCCTCCTTGCTGTAAATCAATCAGTGTCCAACAGTCTACAGATGCTGTGTGTCATTCTGCATGCTACACACCAATTAATAAGTCAATCTACCTTTCCTGATCTGACTGATAACATCATTCGCAGGAGGAGTATCTGATTTCAATGGACCTATCGCAGTTGAGGATTAATTTTAGTTTAGCTGATTATACCGGAGGAGGGCGTAAGGTTTGTGTGTCCTGGTCAGTGTTAGTACAGGAGGTCAGCCCAGATAATGTGAGGTTATGTTTCCCTCGAGTACTCTTTCTCTCGCCTCACATCCCACCCAAGTAAGGATTCGAACCTAGGTCATTACTTTGTGGGATAGACATACAGACATAGACACACAGATAGATAGACATACAGACATAGAAAGACACACAGATAGACATACAGACACAGACACACAGATAGATAGACAAACAGACACAGACATAATTACAATGTGGAGAGACTTTGGAGTTTATTTGCTTATCTTTGTAAATTTTGTTTTTTATCTGAAGGAACTGTTCGGAAAATCTGATTATAATAATTTTGGTATTAATTTTATTCACGATCACAAGTCGGTATTATTTTTTTTGTATCTATCTATTTACTTATTATTTTATCTACTTGTATTTCCATTTACTTAGTTTTTCAGTTTTGTTTCCTCTAAGTTTTCTAAATTTCTAGTTTATTTGTGATTTTTATCCATTTTTTTTATATCCATTCACAGTATTTATTTTTTTATGACTTGGTCAAATCTATTCCCTAAATCTGGCAGGTGTAGTGTAGCCACGAGGAGCAGTTTGTTTCACGTTCTAAAAAAAAAAAAGTTTCCAGCATGATCGACTTACTGGGGAAGGAGAGCTGAAGCTGTGTTTTAAAAGACTCTCGTGTTTTCTATCTTATTCATAATGACATAATAAGTTTTCTCTTTCCTAGTAAACCGGATTATAAGGTGTTATTATTAATTGTTTATGTTATTGTGAGTTGTTATTATTACACTATTGTTATCACCATCCTCATTATTATTTTTATTATTATTATTATTACTAGCATTAACAGACTTATCATTATTACTATTATGACCGAATTACATATTATTACTTTCATAATTATTCTCAGTCATTATTATCTTACAAGCGTAGAGTATCACCCCCCCCCACTCACCTTAAGACGGTAATATTTGGGGAGACTCAACAAAGTAAAATATATGCGGACCATAATCTGGGTCTTGTATTGCACACCCGTCAGAGTCCTACCATTAAAGGTACTCAACGCTCTGAGTACGAAACACGAGGTTAACGCAGCGAATTTTATCTCCTGTGAAGCAACTCTCGCTATTGTTTTTGTTCAGATAATATATCTGCAGGTCAAATGGGCCCCAGAATTAATAACAGGCCCCAACTTTCTCTAACTGAAGCATTACGACTGAATCCTATTACAACTGTGATCCCTTATAATACCAACACGGAAGCTGTATTATTAAATATTTTACTGCAATATTGATGTTGTTTCTGTGGCCTGTTTTGTATGTACCTGGTGGACGGAGAAAGACGCAGCAATATTTGGTGTTTGTATCTTAAAACACCCAAGTAAGTAACCTTGTGTCTACACCATTTTCTCATATTTTTTTACTGTTTGTTAACGATTATAAGGAGATATTCTTAGGCATAGTTTTATCCTTAATGAGAACTGTAATTTGAGGTTCTTGACAACACACGCTACTGAAGGTAATATCACACTAGACAGTAGCAAAGGTGGCGATGGTGTCCACAAACAGATCTAACCGAGTCTAAACTATAGGAATCAGATATGCAAAATAGTGATAATAAACTGATGAATAAGTCTGTTTAGATTCGCAGAACTATGAATGAACATTTGATAACTCTGTCTTGCTTCCCACAACAGATTCCACAATTATTACGAACGTGTGTATGTGTTGCATTTATTTTGGTATGCTACAGTATTTATATAAGTATCCATGTGAGTGAGTGAGTGTATTATCCTGTATACACCAGTACTGTTATCGATAGTATGAGTATACAATATGTGTATGTTTATTGGTATGTATGAGTGTGCGTCAATGTATTTATTGTTAGGTATGTGTGGTATTCTTGCGTATATACCCTTAAGAGATCAGGTAAAAGTGGGAATGGGGCCCACCACTCCTTCCTTGTGATTCCAAAATTACCTGAACTAGTAAAGCATAAGTAGTTCACGAGGGAGGTGATGAAGTGGCAAAGGAGGTGTGAAGAAGACGTCTTGGTGGAGGAGGTGGGAGCTAGGAGTGTCAGTGGAGGAGGTGGGAGGTAGGAGTGTCAGTGGAGGAGGGGGGCTAAGGAGTGTCAGTGAGGAGGTAGGAGTGTCAGTGGAGGAGGTGGGAGCTGGGGGTGGAGGAGGTGGGAGCTAGGAGTGTCAGTGGAGGAGGTGGAGCTAGGGAGGAGTGTCAGTGGAGGAGGTGGGAGTAAGAGGTGTCAGTGGAGGAGGTGGGAGCTAAGAGTGTCAGTGGAGGAGGTGGGAGCTAGGAGTGTCAGTGAGGAGGTGGGAGCTAGGAGTGTCAGTGAGGAGGTGGAAGGTAGACATAAGGATGGAGAACAGGTTTTCTACTCAATCTATGCAAACTGAGCCAATGTAACCCTGAGATCCTGTATAGCGTGTAACTGTTAGCTTCCATTGATATAAACACCGTTTAAATTCATGCAAATATTATGTCCTGAACCTTTGTTTAATGTTTTACGAATTACCTTCATGAAATGTGAATTGTTCCAGTCGCCATTCTCTCCACAACTAAAATTCATTAATACTGATAAATTATGGGAAACAGATTATCTTTTCAACATGACAAGTGTAAAACATGACTCTGAAATATATGTGAAGGTTAATTCTTCCATTGAACACTCGGCTATGTACACCTAGTAATAAATGTGTATACTGTCAGGTGCGTTTACTGACAGCAGAACAACACCTGGATAAACTGGTAGTTCATCCAAGTGCCAAGAAGGTGCAGTAGCCCACTTAGCTGATGAATGTTTGGTTGTCGTATTTTAGCATCTATCTTGCCACCATAGTAGAGTGGCTTGCACATGCAGACACAAGCAAGCACACGCACACCTCACACATACATACACACGCACGTCCCTCACATAAATGCACGCACGCCCCACACACACACACGCACACACACACATAAACGCCGCACGCAAGCACCACACACACACACACCCACCCTCTGAACGTATTAGTAATTTAATTCGTAATTAAGAACACTAATGACGACAACAATCCACTACTCATCAATAGCTCGGCTAAATCAGAATATTTGTTTTCCTTTCTGTAGTTTCCATCCAGATAACAATAATAATGAAACAACAAATTTCAAATATTATTCATGCTAAACTGATCATCGTAATTTGTGTTGCAGTAAATCTGATGAATAAAATGTGATAGGTGATGCATGATCCCAGAGCTTATTATTATGGATCAGAGTGGAATAAGGTCTGCTGGTCAAAGAGGTTTTATTTATTAGTAATGTGTGTCAAGGAATAATCCAAGAAGACCGGACAAATCGCCTACTGCACTGGCTACCCTGTAACCCAGAACACGATCCGCAGAGCAATTAACATCCAGGACCCGGATATTCATACTAACTCTTATCTTGCACACTCGATGGCCATGTAACCAGTCAGCCAATCACAGTTACGCTTTCAAAACATACCAACCAATCACAAACTAAGGATATCAACTAGCTCTTGGGGGCGTGACAACTAAAACCTAAATAAGTTTAAGAAATGGAGGGTCCAGTTCTCGATAGACGCCCGATGAGGAAGTTTTAGCTCTGCTGGAAGAGACGAAAAAGCGGAAGGATGTTTTCTTTGGTCTCAGTTTTAAGTGCGGTGAATTTTGGGGCTGGAGTACCAAGAGATAGACTGACAGATGATAGTAAAGTTCGAAGAAAGTTGGTCTGTCAAGAAAACACCAGCCTATGGGGCTTTATTTACACCTCTTACACATTTCACTCAAGATTACAACTAAATATTAATAGAAAAAAAATATGTTCAATTTACATTAAAAAAATTCATATGCAGTTTAATAAAAAAAAAAATTAAAAATACAAATAATAATAACAATTGGATGTGAGTCTGTACAGAGCAATACCTCTTCGTTCTCCGACCAAAAAACGTGTCTAATTCCTTATCAGCTTCAAAATTTCACATTGAGAAAATACGTAGAACCTCAACAACTGTTCATTACTTATGTTACGAGGGTCGAAAGAGTCTTAGTATCTCCTTCCACGTTGTAAAGCTCTATCATTGATGTACACATTGAGCAACTCCATAGAGCTTGTTAATTAGACAGCTTCCATTTATAAGATAATTTTTAACTGAGTAGAATTGTCTTTTAATAAGATTTTTCAAAGAATTAATTAATAAAACTTATGTTCTGTAGTATGTTCTGATAAAACAGCTTTAATAATGTTTACGATAGCTTGGAAGGCATTTACTGTTTATACAATCTGGATATATTCACGCTATATACGGGGTGCATTCCGTTACAAGAGTCCGGAAGGTCGTGTAAGATACGGTCTCCAAATACAAAATGTAACATCACAAGATGGCAGATATTTGGAGTATCGCTATAGAGGACACAAACCCAATTACTGCTGGTTAAACGGGCATATGGCGGGGATCGAGCCCGAGACTACATGATTGCGAGGTGAACATGCTGCCCATTACACCACAACACACAGACTAATACTCATACACGCACACAGCGGATCAAGTCTTTCAAGTTACCAGACCACACGTAGTGAAGGCCGGGAATAACAACAATAGCAACATTTTAACAAGTCACGGAGAATCGTTCCCCCCTTCCCCCCTTCTCCCCATCTCAATACTTCGGATTATTCTGATTACTGAAAATATTTACATGTTGCTCTATTTAAATTATTCCTTTATTACGATACAGAAAAAACCTCAATTGTCTTTTTATCCTTTTCGAGGGATAGATATGTTTACATAATAACATACAACAGACTGGTCCATGTAATGTGGTTCTTGAATGTAAGAACAGTTAACAGAATGGAAATGAGAGAGAGAGAGAGAGAGAGAGAGAGAGAGAGAGAGAGAGAGAGAGAGAGAGAGAGAGAGAGAGAGAGAGAGAGAGAGAGAGAGAGAGAGAGAGAGAGAGAGAGAGAGAGAGAGAGGACTTAGCCCACTTTGCATGCAAGCTGTCAGAGGTAACGGCTGAGCAGAAAATTGTGTATCTGATTCTCCAGACGCTTGACACAAGGAAAAGGCCATAGGACCTGACAAGGTTAGTCCCGTCTGCTGTGGGGATTTGCATATCATTATCCCCCGCCTCCCTCGCACAACGAAATTGCCCTACTTTGAGGACGAAGGTAAACGTAGTCTCCGTATACAATGGATTCGAGATGATTTAATGTAGTGTGATCCGATTCCCCTGTTCTCCATCACAGCCAAAATCTAGAGGCGAAATTTCCCAGGACGTGTCAGCGTTTTCTGATTACCACAGAACGATCCATACTCAGGAAAGAACTCTATGTTGTGTATCTTCTGAATCTTTCTTACAGACGCTCCTAAAACAACTCCATCAAGCTAAATAATCCTGGGGCCCACGAAAAGGAATTTTATAACTACCAGAGCTTTTGATATGTGCAAGAGCGTTCGACAAGTTTTAGAAAATGTCCTTCACAGACGATGTTTTTTTTTTTTTTTAAGGTTGTAACTAATGGGCCACAGCTCAAACGCTCGTTAGCTCGGGTCAGTGTGTCTCAAGGAAGTGTATTGGACAGTGTTAGGGAATATTTGCCTTGACGAACTTCACTAGATTAAAGGGACATCCACAGTAATGAGAGCCATCAACCAGCAGCTACACCATTCTAGGTATGAATACGGTTAAATTTCCCTACGCCGGAAATCTGTAGATAATGACAGTCAACCTATACTTGCTACTCCAGTTATTATCGCACCCAAGGATGATTTTCGAGTCAAGACGATGAAGAGTAAAGGAAATGGCAGCTTTACGACGCGCTTGTACTTCTTAAACAAACTTAATGTTGTCACCTACCACGGAGAAGTTAGTTCAGACCTTGGACTTCTCTCCCTTAACTGCTCGACTACCATTCACTTACCGTAAAATCAAGAGAAGTACACCATGAAAAGAGTCCATCTCCTACCTCGAGATCCACTGTTGGGACCTGACCTTCACCATGGCTACAACACGGAGGACACACCGTCACGGCTGGTAAGACTCACTGCTCTCATATTGAAACATCTGTCCTTCCAAAATATCGACCCAGTAATCTCTGCTTCCGATTTCCCGTAACTTAAACATTAGTTCCGGTGTTTCCTTAACCTCAAAAACCTCACCTAGACCAGGCGTAGTACAGAAACACACCGAAAATCATACCTTTCATTGTAAATTTTTTCGTATCTTCTAGGATAAGAATCTGCTCATGTTGACCTGTTGCCGTATTTGTTGTCATAACGCACATCAGTATTCTTCAGTAATCAAGAAGTCTTGAGCCTATTTCGCAACACTTATACCCCATCTAATACCTGCATTTATTATTATTCTTTAAGAATCTAGATCTTTACATTATATTTCTATCATAAACAACACTGACCTTTGACCTTATAACCTCCAGGTATGAGAATATATTGTAATATTCGATCCCCCAGAACATATAAAATTCTTCAAGTCTCTCAAGCTCAAACTAAATATTCCAACAAAAACTGAGTGACACCATTTTCTACGAGTCGAACCTCTGAATCTTATGACTCCCAGACTAACACGAACATTAAGTCTATTCCCACTCTATATCACTCCTCACATTATCCACCAAACAATTTCCCAAGCAAAGATTTCACACTGATTAATTGTCTGAAAATTTACAACCCTTCATTAACTTCGTGTGGTTTGGAATTTACAAACCCCTAACATGGAAGTCCTTATACACTCACACGATATATAACTACGCCTAAATTGAATGAGATTAAATATTTATTGTGTCCATCAAGTTGAAATATATCCAGTAATCTTCACCCTCACTGGTAAACCACAACAACAAAACACGGTTGGTTCTGTAAGGCTTCAGCAGAATAGACAAGAAAAAAGCCATGTTCTAAATTAGCCCCAATTACTAGGTGACGTGTAACATGGGGTGGGGATGTGTATGTGGTCTTGCCCCTACCATTAACCAAGCGTAAATATCGCCAGCGTGAAGCAACCTTGTCCTCCTAAAAAAAATTATTCCACTAGTTGATATCAAACTTCTTAGTACACTTTAGTTATTTCATTACTTTTAGAATGCAGATAAGACGGTTAATTCAAGTCATCAAAATCACAATAAAAATAATCCGGGAATTAAGGCTGAATAAACAATACAAGGTAAACAATAAACAAGACAGCAGCAGTACTCCTCCAGGTATAAACAAGATAACAGTACTCCTCCAGGTATAAACAAGATAACAGTACTCCTCCAGGTATAAATTAGATAACAGTACTCCTCCAGGTATAAACAAGATAACAGTACTCCTCCAGGTCTTCAACAGATACTTTAGGGGGCACGGAGAGGATTTAATGAACCTGGAGAGCAACAGGTCTTCCCCCGGCTTGCGTGTGAGTTAATACAGTGACTCCCGCTGATGT
Organism: Homarus americanus; assembly: GCF_018991925.1. Lineage (NCBI taxonomy): Eukaryota > Metazoa > Arthropoda > Malacostraca > Decapoda > Nephropidae > Homarus > Homarus americanus. Next base: position 422,104 of record NW_024722804.1, on the reverse strand, counting down.
ACTGGAGACTGTAGTACAACTCTTGGTGAAGTTAACTGAAGCTGGGTTAACTTGTTTTATAAATTAACTAAGGTCGGGTTAACTTGTTTTGGATATTAACTAAGGTTGGGTTAACTTGTTTCAGATATTAACTAAGGTTGGGTTAACTTGTTTTATAAATTAACTGAAGCTGGGTTAACGTGTTTTAAATATTAAGTAAGGTTGGGTTAACTTGTTTTAAATATTAACTAAGGTTGGTTTAACTTGTTTTAAATATTAACTAAGGTTGGTTTAACTTGTTTTAAATATTAAGTAAGGTCGGATTAACTTGTTTCAGAGACTAAACAAGGTCGGGTTTCTTTTACTTTCGTCACACTTGAACATTATGATTTAGAAACAAATTGAGCCACCCGACCGCTTAATCTCTTGAGTATAGTGCTATTGTACTCTCAGGGGGATTAACCATAGTATTACAAAGGGATAAAACATCATAAATAAGGGATTAAATCTTGTACTGAAGGGGTTAAGTCGTCGTACTCAAGGGTTAAAGATATCTTACTCAATGGAGGAGATTCATAGTAGTGCTCAAGAGAAAGACATCGTACTCAAGGGTTTGAATTGGTTTTAACTTATAATAAACCACGCGAGATTTTCATGAAGACAAGTATCTGGTATTCACTGTTTCCACACGATATATTAATGGACGTAATCAATATCCTTATTATTCCTATTTAATGATCTTGAGAATTTTAATAACAACCATAATTTTCCATAAGTGGAGGAAGAGAATATTCCCCAAACACCACTGATGGTTAGGTTAGGTTAGGTTAGGTTAGGTTAGGTTAGGTTAGGTTAGGTTAGGCTAGGCTAGGTTAGGTTAGGTTAGGTTAGGTTAGGTTAGGTGGGTTTCTTCTCTCTTTATCATTATCTGGAAAGTTCTATAATTACATCCGTTTCTCCCTGAGTCATGGGTCTGAGTCACAGGGAGGAGTGCTTGCCCTCGCTCACCTGATCACCCGTCTCACTTCCTAATCAAGTTCTTCATCACATTTGGCACCGATTTCCTTCAGTTCAATCACAGTTTCCTTCGTGTCCAAACCATTTAGAACTCTTAAATGATGAGATTCACAGACTTAATTTTTCTCTTTCATCAGGTGATTCTGAAAGTTGGTGAGGGGGCCACCTCGCTCTCTCCTCGTCTTTCATCTCTTCTCCAACTTTGGTACCTCAAACTTCTAATGCATCCACTCCGGGAGTCGAAACTTGTGTCTCCACGCCAGCTTTCGTATTTACCAGCCTCTCAAAACTATTTAAGACTTTAACATGAGAGTGAACAATCCGAAATTCCACAGCGCCATCTGGCTTTTAAACGGTCATTTTGGTGGCGCAAAGGGGAAACAGTACTGCTTCCGGTGCTTATGTGAGTATAGGAAGCGTTCATAGTTATTGTGCCTAGGTGAACCTTTAGGGTGACGACACATACAACGAGATATGTTCCTTATCCTTCACCTATCACCTGGAGACGTGAAAAAAAAACCTAAATTCAATCCCATGAAACTTACATTATGTCAAATTCAAATACAGTATCGCCTAAAATAATGATCATGCAATGTTATTATTATACAACAAATAAGACTCTGATGTGAAATACTATTAAACCTTAGCAATTACTAGTTGAGGTGTTTCTATTCCTTTCATTATGTTAATAAATAGACGGTAGTTGCTTGCGTTTTGTGACTCATGAGGCTCAGAGAAGGAAATAATCCAGGATAACATTAGTTAATTGTTCTTTTGAATTGTTAACGATATCAGGAGTTGTGTAAGACAATGAAAAGTGTGTGTGTGTGTGTGTGTGTGTGTGTGTGTGTGTGTGTGTGTGTGTGTGTGTGTGTGTGTGTGTGTGTGTGTGTGTGTTTTTCACTATCTGCTGTCTCTTAGGATACAGACCTTGTGTCATAACCTGGTCATTCTCAGGTAATCAGTTTCATGGCAACTTAAAAAAAATGCACATGTAACGAATCAGCTCAGACGTTCAAAGTTGCCATGAACCTTTGATTTTTGAAGCCATCTCACACTCTCACTATCAACGTCTTACACGGGTTCCAAGGCCAGTATCGTGCTAACCCTTGATACGAACCCTTAACTGGATATAAGAGAGAGGTGACCGTACTGTAGGTGGCCCGGTGCATGCTGCTGCTGGATCCCGTATCGTCACATCCACTCAAACTAATTATAACTCCCAGAAAAAAGTTCACTGTGGATTTTAATGAGCACAGAATACTTGGCTCACTCCAATCCTCTTTATATATCTTAAAAACTCCAAACTATATACAAAACGAGTTACTGACGCATTATATATATATATATATATATATATATATATATATATATATATATATATATATATATATATATATATATATATATATATATATATATATATATACACCAGTGCCACAATAGGATGAAGTGTAGAGTATGCTTCTTCAAAAGGCTTTTCTAGAATCTAGAGTACTCGTTTTAATTTTGTTTTCTTTTTAATCACCCCTAATGTCAACTTGCTTGACCTGACCGCCAATTTTTTCACACACGAGGGGCGTCACATGGGGAGCGTCACACGAGGGGCGTTGTTTTTTCTTCAAAGTACCACTAACCACTCACAAATAAGTGCTTTATGACCAATAATGCAATGAAAGAAAAAATCTTGATTTCCGGTACCTTTCTCTCATAATCAGGAAAGTTAAGTCTCTCCCGCCGCCATTATGAGGGCAAGACAACTACTGAAGGAAGCGTCTACCTCCCTTAAAAGTTTCAAGTACTATAATTCAGGCAAATATGAAAATAACTACCAATAACCACAAATTACTTGGTATGGACGGACGACAGACGTTTATTACACTATATTAGGGGCATAAAATTATACTGCACAGTAGTGTTCATATACGTTGTCGTTCATATTGACCTGAAAGTGTATTACTGTATCGGGCATATAAGGTCTTAATGCCTATACATTAAGTAAACTAGTTAATACATTCCGGTTTTTTGTCACTGTATCCAGAGAGAGAACTTCAGCCTTTGTTGAAACAAGGATGACAATTTATGAACCACATAAAGGTCAAATTAAACCTGACTCCTACTACATGTTATATGAGGATGTTAAAATGAATTTCTTTTCTTTTTAATGACTTGTATATAAAGTGCATATTCTAGGTTAATACATAAAATAGTAAACAGATAGATATATCTCCTTGTTTACATCACAGAGGAACACCTAAAGCGCTTTCATTTACAGGCAAATATCCGCTATTGTTAAGATTAATGGTTGCCCCTCGTGTTTGAGGATGGCCAACCCTAGGTCCACCTTGGCGTGAATTTGTTTAAGGTGTAGAAGCTGTTACCGACACAACAGCCACACCCTATGTTAACGAGTTGCATGACTCTTGTGTCAAGGAACAGTCCAAGAAGACCGGACAACTCGCCAACTGCACTGGTACCGATGTTCACAAAGGCCTCAAGTATCTGCCGTCACAACTCAAAAACAGAAACTAGACAGATAACATATGAAGAAAACTCAGATACAGTCAGTCAAAGAAGGCGCTGAGGACGACTAGACCTCCAGGATGAGTGAGAAAAAGCGTGTTACCTCAGCAGATGTCTAGGTTCCTACATACTGTACGTCAACAAGCCGATGTCTCCCCGTTAGAGAGTAGCACTAGTATTAAGAGTCCTAGCGATAACATCAGTGGATTTATTGGTGTATGTAAGATGTATGAGTTTTTAAAATAGTTCTTATATGACGTTTCTCGCATTTACCGCTAAGAAACAGTGTGACTGAAACACTGTTCATATCATCAAACCTTCAACGTATAATTAAAAAATTTTCCCACTGTATTATTTCAAGCGTCTATCTCCAGGCACTATTATATAACAAAAAAAAATATGAAAACTGTATAATTAAACGAGATGTGAAAAATCTCTGAAACATATACGAGCTGCATTAAGGACCCTTTATATTTCATGTTGATTTAACTTATTCCACTTGTGTTAATTATTTTTTGTTTATAAATATTCAGTTGTGTTGAACTCTTGTAGGTAAATTAGATCGTTGTAGGTTATTATGTGCATATCACTGATGGTACAAAAGCTGCCACTAACATAGTAAAATAAACAAAATGACAGGTAGAGTAATAGACTAAACTTATAACAACAAAATACACACCTTGCCATTTTGACCTCTCGATTTATGTTCGTACACAAGTTAGACTAATTCAAAATATAATATAGATAACGTGTGACTAACCTGCAACCTTTAACCTATATCAAGTAAAATTTAATAAAATACCTGCCAGAAAATATGGAATTACTTCAATTTTATATCAACGCAAAATTTTCAATCTAATTACATTCATAAGACCAGTCGTAATGAGTTGAACTACAGAATCATGTGAATATGTCCCAGTGTGGTGAATCATCTTTGCTGCCTTACCTTCCTGATTATCTTCCCATGCAACTTGAAGACGAATTTAGCCTAAGAATCTCTCTGCCCAAGATTTTAATGGACGTGTCTAAAAAAAATCTTCTATTTGTGTTTTTCTTTCACGCAGACAAGTCCCTGTTGCCCCCAAAACACAGTAAACCTCTGTATCTGCAGTTTTTACATCTACCCCCTCCTCACCCCCCCTTCCTACAATACCCATCCACCCCCAAGAACTTCCCCCTACAATAACCCCTCGAAAATACCCCTAGTACAGTTCTTATATTCTTTTGTCCCGCCATATATTGTTTGTTTTTGTAAGCTTGTGTGTCGTGGTATGAAATCTCGTAAAATATTTGATATTTATTTCAACTTACCCAAACGTTCATTTGCCTCACTTCAGCTTTCGTACCACCATACGTGGGCCACTTACCTAACGGAAAGAAAAGAAAACACATTAATATATCGAATTACTTAACACCGATAAATAATTATCAGAGGACATTTTTTTTAAATATTATTCAATGCAATATTTAGTATAACAATATGGCTTTACTAAATGAGTCTGTCTCTCTCTCTCTCTCTCTCTCTCTCTCTCTCAGGGAAACAGAACTAGATCACTATGTGAAGCTACACATGAAGAAAAAACTACCCATAAAAGACAGACACAGACAGAGACAGACAGGAAGAGACAGACAGGCAGAGACAGACAGGTAGAGACAGACAGGAAGAGACAGACAGGCAGAGACAGACAGGTAGAGACAGACAGGCAGAGGCAAACAGACACAAAAGGAAAAAGATCGCAAAGCGTCTAGTCCTGTTCACTTAAATACCAATATAGAAAATTTTCATAACCATCCACTGATGTTAATGCAATCCATGAACTTATATCAAGTGGGTAAAAAAAAAATCCTTTAACCATATAACTGAAGATGACGGGATAATGGTCTAGAATATTAATGGTTAAACTGAGAGCAGGAGGTTCAGGGAAAGGCAGAGACAGGGAGTGATGAGAGGGATATTAAAACACAGGTGAGATGCGATGTATAGGAGGATTAGTGGAGAGCCGGAAAACATTTGTAGTGGAGAGCCAAGGTCGCCACCAGCCCCCAGACGACGATCATCACGACGAAGTTGGAGACGATTACGATACCCTGACGATGGTGAGGACGATAACAAAGAGAAAACTAACAAGACGAGATCCACCACGATGGCCCAAAGTTCTTCAATTTCTTTTGAAACAATCGAGCTAACAAGCGTTTCTTCAGTAAAACCACTCCGAAATTTTTCTACTCAAATACACACAACGAAACTAATGAACACAGGTATACTCCCCCCTTGTATTGTGTTGTGACTCGGTGTAGACTTGAGGGATAAACGCGGAGAAAGATTTGATACTGAAAACTAATAAAGACAAATCGATGTACAATTAAATAAATACATAACACAAACGACACACAAAAAAAGCATCGGTTCAAATTATTGTTTCATTTCCTCTAAGACGTTTTCTGTGAACTAAAATGTTTTGTGGACTTTTTTATCCCTACAAAACTCTTAAGACTTTACCTGTGCCATTTTAACATACCCGTGATGTTGTCCTTGCATGTGAATACAAAACCCAAAAGTTATTACAAAAACGATCATAAGAGTTTCCTAATATATTAAGAACTAAATACAGTACAGCCAACATTCACCGCACCTTCATCATCCTCTCATTACCCCAAGTAGTACACAATTACCTTCCATACAGTAGTTCCTGGCTACACACTAACACTCTCTCACACGACCCTGGCTATATGTTTCTACCCCAACTGTACTCTAGTCCCTGGTATGTTATTTTACCCCTTGCTATTGGCTAGTTACCATCCTATCACAGCTATTTACCGTCTAGTAATCTCAGGGATACACTTAAGCCTCGTCATACAACCATTTATCGTCTCTTGTAGTTTCTGATTTACGCCTAAAACTCGCAGCACAGTCCCTGGGCGATACAGCATTACCCACACGGTACAGTCTTTAGCCACAGAAATTTTTAGACCGGTATTACGGACTAAAAATTTCCAGTATCTCCGACCTCCATCCGACGAAGCCGCAGCTGGTTCATGCTACAGCAAATTCCAGCCATTAGTTTAAACTTCTCTGGACTAGCATTAAAGAGGAGGAGGAGCAGGAGGAACGAGGCGGAAAAAGGAGGAGGAATAGAAAGAAGGAAGTGGAGGAAAAGAAAGAAGGAAAAGAAAGAAAGAAGAGGAGAAAGAAGAAAGGAGAAAAATGGAAGAGGAAAAAGAAGAAAGAGAAGAAAGGAGGAAGAAGAGAAAGAATGAAGAGGAGAAAGAAGGAAGAGAAGAAAGAGAAACAAATAAAAGAAGGAAAAAGAGGCGAAGAAGAAGAGGAAGAGGAAAAAAAGACGAGGAAGAGGAAAAGAAAAAAAGTAGAAGAAAGAGGAGGAGGAATGAGGAGGCGGAGGTTATATGGTCCCTCAGCTCCACTAAACACATTATTTATACTCATAAAAAAAATCAAATGTTGAGTAAACTTTTCCCTCGTGGCATTACAAGAAACATGCAAGAGGAGTTTACAGAAATCTCTCAACAACAGGACGAATTTTCAAGCCTCCCAAAGTTTCCGGGGAGATGTATTCAAGAGTGACGATGAGTCATACTCTTGAGGAGGACATTTTGGGAACATCTTAAAAGTCACAAGAAGCTTTACAATGACACACTATCAGCAGCTTAAGTCACAAGAAGCTTTACAATGACACACTATCAGCAGCTTAAGTCACAAGAAGCTTTACAATGACACGCTATCAGCAGCTTAGATAGAAATAACTATAGAGGACATAATATTCCCACTATCTTAAAAGAATCACAAGCAATTGTTGAAGACGTTGTTCCATTATCTTTAAAGTTACAAGCAAGAACTGAGAGCATATTCCAGGGCCTCAAGCAACTCGGCGGACAACTTTACAGTAGGTTAGAAAGTCACAAGCAATATTGGGGGATATATTTCCAGTACCCTACAAGTGAGTGTCTTTTTTGTTGTTGTTGTTTTAATCGTAAGCAACATTTTAGTTTTTTTTTATCGGACTTAAGTTTCAAGATTAGGGAAAAGTAGAACATCCTAAAGTGGGGAAACATCTAGAGTTCAGAAATGCTACAATATCGAAAACCAATATAGAATTAAACTATATTTACAACACCTAAGGCTATAAGCTACTAATGGGTTAAACTATTTTTACCATACTGAAGCTATCAAAAGCTTAAATGATATTTCCATCACCTAAATGTATAAGCTATTAATTTGATACAATATATTCCCAATATCGTTACAGCAGCTACAACAGGTCTATGTCATATTAACTATCGAGAAATTTTAGTGAACAGTTTAAGTTACAGAATCTATGGGAAGTTTCTGAGGCAAGGAGGGAGAAGGGGGAAGGAGGGAGGATCTCTTAGGAAAAGAAAAGGGTAAAGACACGGCAGGATAACTCGGTGAACACGATACCACCAGAAATCTCCCCAATTATTTTTTTTCAATTTCTGCCTTATCGATACAGGCGCATACCAACATTATCATTATATACTCGTAACAACAAACGAATGAATATGTACTTAACCTCCTACTCTCTATCATGATCTGAAGAAGGATCGTTAAGACAAAGAAAGATTCTCGAGACCTAAAGAAAAATTAGACTCCATAAGATTGTGAGATCAAGAGAAAGTTCACCCAAACAACAAAAATCCCCTTATGATGCGTGTGGACCTAAGAGAAGTCCGTGTACCCTAAAATACATTTCGCAAGGCTTAGAAGTTTATGGGACACAGAAAAAAAAAATTGTAGGACCAAGAGAAACCTTGCGGGAACTACCGAAAGCTATTGTGTCAAGATGAAGTTTGTAGGCCCCGTAATCAAGCCTGTATAAGCTTTTAGAACACGGTGCATCAAAGGACTTTATAAGGTATAGCAAGTAAGTTTGTTGCTTAAAAGAAAATGCGTAAACTTCACAGAGAATTCGTAAATAAAACAACTATTTACCACTTAAGGCAGAGAACACGTCTACATAACCTAAGGATCCTCACTCTCTTGTTAGTGGCTGGGACACTCATTAAACGCGAGGACCACTGTTTATAATTGTGGTTACCGTCATCAAAGCCACGAGACTAGAAAACACTTTGCAAAATAAACATGAATTTGTCTTCTCTGATCTAATTACCCGGGACCAATGTTAGAGCGGTAAACCCTGGTACACGAGAGAACAAATGCACAGGAGGTACTGCAAAATCGGGAGTGTCAACATGGCACTTGGGAACAATGAAGAGCAAGGAGAGAGAGAGAGAGAGAGAGAGAGAGAGAGAGAGAGAGAGAGAGAGTGACAAGCTTTTGCGGAATAAAATAAAATAAAAATCTCGAAAGCCAACATAAATTCATAAGGCCGAAAGACATTTCCGAAGCCTACATGGAATTTTTAGAACAAGAACGAAGAATTTCAAGGCCTATAAACTATATATTTCAAAGTCTAAGGGGAAGTGTTAAAGTGGAACGGTGTATTCAAGTGTAGTTTTAGAACAGCGACGATTAAAAAAAATAATCTCACGGTATGCTTCAGTGTTTGAACAGGAACAACGTGGTCAGGTTTTACAAATAAAGGTTTCCTCACATTTTGCTGTGAATTCTTAAGTGTTGAGCAATGTGGAAATGTTTCAGGAGTGATTGTTAATTGAAAGGAGAGGAAAATGGTTTGGGGGAAATTTCAGAAGTGTGTTTACTCGGACCACCAAACAAAAATTGGCTGGGACCAGGGGAGATACGAGGGTCTGCCCTAGTATGTGTCACTCTGTTCTTGTGAAACGTATAAATCTGACCAATGTGTATTTTTATATATAGGATGAAAAAGGGGGGAGATATATTTATACTGCTACTATTATTACTTCTGATACTACTACTACTACTACTTCTACTACTAATAATAATAATAGGAACAATAGTAGGAGCAGTAATAACAATAACACTCATAATAATAAAAGTTGAAAAAAAAATCAAAGAAACACGATAACCCATAAACAACATCAGGTCTCAACAAAACAACACAAACTTATATAACGCTTTACAACACGAGATTCATCACTGTTAATTACTTCTGCAAGTTTTTTAATTAAGTCGAACAGTTGGAACTTAAGTGGCTGGTACAAAAGACCATTTTTGTTTATCATTCGTGAATTAACAAATGAATAAAAAAATTTACTCAGTTTTAATTTCAAGAGAAAACCTTTTAAGAACGACGATGCAAAGGGAAAAATGTGAAATAGTCTTTAGAATGGCAAGAAGACACGTGAAAAATATGTTTATCTCGTCTTCTCAGCGACATTACTCTCATTTGCAGGTGACTCGAGGCTGTACCACCCTGAGTCCTGATTCCTAATTGAATTTGACAGGTGATTTATCTCATAATAATGGCAAGAATCTCGTTTCATTTGGAGTTCACTGGATGCTGATTGTGGCGTGGTGCTGTAAAAGTGCTGTAATGATGGTGGTGGTGATGATAAGTGCATGGTTGTTGATGTGGTAGTGAGGTTATTGTTAGTATGATTATAATGAGGTTATGGTGAGAGTTGTAGACAGCTTAGTGATGGTGTTATGTTAGTATGGTGACAGTATGGTGTAATGGTTGTGGCCACGTTCCCCGTAATGGCCTGGACGATGGCTCAAGGATAACATGTACAGTATTTGCTCATGGATTTTTTTTCACATATAATAAACATCTTAATAATTATATCAAACAGGCTGACTAATGCGCGTTTGGGGGGGGGGGTAGGGGGCGGACGCTGTTGAGTTTGCTTGTTGGCGTTGTTTTACTGTTACAGGTTTAAATTCTGTCTAAAATGGATATATTGAACCAAGAAATTCCCAAGATATCATTTGTCTTACGGATGGCGAGGTTGCTCCTATCTCGTAAACCTCAGGCTAATAATCACAGTCTTCACCTCTCTTACGGAATCTTGCCTTAAGACGAAAGAAAAAAAATGATCTTTCGTAAATCAGGCGGTGAAGCTCTTTTGAAGAAGTACAGTACAGTGCTATAGTCTCCCAATGGTCACAACCAATGAGTTACACGAGCGTCCTGAACCACTTCTTGCCTTAAAATGTGGAGAGAAGCGCCCGTTTACGCACAAATAAGCTTGTCATTCTCTTTATGGGTCATTTCCTGGACATAACCTGGCCTTAGAACAGCGATTCCCCAGGCTGAGGACGTTGAGACAGGCGCTCCTTAGATCACAATTTACCTCTTTATGAGTGAGCTTCTAAGTCCAGTTAATTTCTTGGTGTGCTGTTTTATACAACAAAGATTAGACTTATGAGCACCAGACCGTCATAAAGCGGCGACTAACGACTCCCCACCACGACATAACAACACTCCTCCATCCTCCCTGGAGTCGCTCCTCTTCTCAACTATCTTACTATTCAACGAGGCTATCAGACCCTATTAACCTCTTTCTTCGCCCTGGTCGAACAAGCTTCACAATGCACTTAAGTCTCTTTATGACCAAAATGTGAGGAGTGATGGAGGGAGGGAGCCTCCTGTCCTGGCTGCTCTGTTAATATTAACTTGAAGGAAAGTTAAGTAAGAGGAACCTGTTGATCCTCCGCCCATAATAACCAACTAATTTAGTGCGCCTTGTCCTTGTCCAGCGTCCACAACTCATACCTAGAGTAATTATCATTATGGTAAAGACGATTTATTTAAAGTCATAAATTATTAATACGATAAATTTCTCACAAACAATCAACAAAAATTATAAATATAGTGATAAAATCTATGTAATAATAATAATAAACAAATAATAATAATAATAATAATAATAATAATAATAATAATAATAAACAAATAATAATAATAATAATAATAATAATAATAATAATAATATATAAACGGACGAATCGCAAAATATTCCGTTCAACATTATATGAAACTCACTCTTACATTTTTTCCGGGTTCCCTACTCATAACAGGGGATTACTTCTCTCGTGCCTCGGGGAGTTTGTTGCAGCTCAGTGTATCATGTGTTCTATCAGTTTAAAGAGCTTTACCACGGCTAAATATACTGACCTGTGTTTATGTTCACCCCCCTCCCCCCACCGTGTATCAGTAATGTTTATCGGGACTGTATAAATACTACTGGGGTGTCCTGTCATGGTTATGGCAAATGACCCTTTACATGATCAACAATGGACACGAGTCAGTGTTACCCTACACTAGTCTAACGTAGACCGTAGTAAGTAATAACTTCTAGTCTCTCTATCGTGAAATGTAGTCCTTAATAGCCTTTTACTGGTGGTTTCAGGTTAATGGTGTGAATATCCTGATAACTTTAATATACAACAGTTTGTCAGTAAGGAAGAGTGACGAGATAATCAGTGAAAGTGGTTATGTTCCTCTACTTTAACACTCACTGAGGGAAAATACTGGGCCAACGAGTATTGCAAGATATGGGAAACACAAACTGATCGTGAATTACAAGTGCACGAATAGTCGGACAAGTGTAACACAATATAAATTATCTATGATACTCGCAACACATCTCAGTTTGTTTCAAGTTGCGGCTGTCAACCCAGGACAGTACATAAAGATTGACTAAGTTACAATCACATGACACCTTCCACAAGTTTCGTTTACCAATTGCCGTGGTTTATTTCTTGAAGGATATGTTTCGAAGATGCTAGACTTTTTTTTCTTTTTTTTTAACCAATGATATCCACTATAAATCCTACTTAATCTGCTGGTATGAGTGAAAATTGGGGAACAATGAATACACGCATAACAGGGAGAAACAAGTCCATCTCTGTTGTCTCCTGATATATCCACCAAGTCATCATATAACAGTTATGGGTTTCAACATCAATTTGCACAAATGGTTTCCCCTGTCCTCTCAGCAGCCAGCGCCGACAGATGGTGTGACGATGCGTGTCTGTAGGGCTTGTCAACCCGTCAGCGTTTGACAGTTCGCTGTTCAGCTGATGAATCATATTCGCAGAGAACCGCTGGTGTCAATATCAAGCGTTGGTGATGTGTGTGTCTCAAGGGCCAACTCCAATTGGAAATGCAGCGACTGGGAACTGGCTCTACTGGCTCCACCATACACCAAATTTTCCAGAAGACGAGAGCAAATACTTTATCACCATGAACTTGGTTGTCCAAGAAATGGCGTGTACCATCTCTCCCATAAAGGATTACTTCTGAAACCACCAAACACAGACACCACCGCCGCTCGTAATCTTCAGGAAATATTTCCACATAACTACATCCTCCAGCTAAGGGCAAACACCATGAATCTTATCCTTCATGAACCACCTTCACCGACATGGGTCCTCAAGGAGCCATCAAAATCCACTGCCTCCAGGAACCAACTGCAGTATTCGTCACCTCATGAAGCACTAAAAATTTATTTCATTCAAGAACCGACAGAAACCACTACAACCAATCACGTTTTCATGAACCACGAAAAACCAGCTACCACCAGTCGCTGTCGTAAGGAACCATAAAGAACCACACCGCCAGTTGTCACTTCCAGGAAGCAGCCGACGAATTCTTTCATGGTGAGCCGTCTCAACATTCCCTCCTACATTACAACATAATTAAACATTCCCTGTGAGCGTTTCCTATGTGTGTTTACTCAGCAGCCTTGAAGACAAGGACACGTTATGAGCCTCACTCGCTGCCCAAGTCCAACACATCTTTTTTTTAACACAACACTAGGATAGCGAGAGAACAGACTGGCGCAGTAGTATATAGTCAGGCCGACGCCACCACAACGGTCAACTTGTCTTTTATTTAGCGAACAACATCATACAGGCACACGACAGGCTTACAAATCACCAATTGTCATCACAACTGTATCCAATCGACAGCGTTAAAATTGAAGTCACTGGCGTTTGGATAATAAATAATATGAAAAATTCGTCGCGTCAAGACAGGCGCCAGGGATGCGCACCACAGGGTTCCCCACAACCTCCCTGGTACACCCGTCCGGGAAAAAAAATATTCTCAGCTGACTGCTCAAGAAAATGACAAAAGCTACTTCTCGTTTATTGGGAGTGGTGTGTGAGCAGGCCAGCCGTGGTGCGCTGTGAGGGGGATGACTCACACTGTTACACCGCTGTTGCTGTTAGGGCTTGTGCATACTGCTGCTGTGCCTCCTCTGCTGTACCATCGCCTCGCAGCTGACGCCCTCCTGTCAGCCCACTATCTCCCTGCATGCCTCCCTTTCTTAAACTTTTTTCCACCTCACTAACTTTTATTGGGCGTTTTCTGGTGAAGTTCAATGTCTTTCTTATTTCAGATTTTGCTGTATATCGCATCCGGTCGCCAGATTCTCTCAGGAGATTTCTAAAAACATTTCCCGTTTCAATAAATAAGAGATATGAGTATAACGTGACACACTCTATCATAGTGTCTTAAATAATATGTAACCTCCCAGCGATAGAGATGAGGCAAGAGTAGACTGTCACTCTTCCTGCGATGCACCATGACAAATTTGTTCCTCTTTTGCCGCAGAAAATCGTTTGTTGAAATGTGTGTTGCGTGTAAAGAATCCACTACAGGTCTTAAAAATATATGTAAATTACCACTTTTTTGGTGGGTTTTTTTTTTTTTTGTGGTTAATCCTTACCAAGACATTTTGTCCGCCATTAGTCAGCCCAATACCTGCCTTCCCTGACCAAGCTGATCAAACTATTCGCGTGTAAGGGATGTCGATTAAAGGGCGCCTATCGCAGCCATTAAACAATTCGTAGTCAACCTTTTGTAAATAAAAGAAACTGGCTACTAACCCCCGAGCACGGTGTAATTCATTGCCATTCTAATCCTGGTTTTTTTTTCAGGTAATAAAAGAAACTTGAGTTTACTCTGCAAGCAGCATGTAAATAAATCACCGAGGAATAGCAGCCACGATTGTTCTTATACTAATACTTTTAAACTTCTAATGCAATAAAAACTTTTCGGTAACTCCCCGAGACTTGGGGCATTTTACATCTACTTTCCATCTTGTTATAGCACGGATTGGTCTTCTCCATCTCCTCTCTATTTTTCTCCACCTTTAACCAAATTCTTTTTTTTTCCATATACTATATTTCCTTGCGTTTCTTATTTGCATTTCCAATCAACATTTTTTTAGCCGAGTTTATCAATTTTTTATATATATATATTTTCTTCACGATTCGATTCTACGTTCTATCTTTTCTTTTTCCAGAGTCTGCTTGCTTTAATTTACTTATTTTTCTTGCTCTTCTTATTTGCATTTCCAATTAAGACTTTTTATCTGGTTTCATCACTCCTCAGCCTCAACACACGCCCGCGGCTGTCACTTTCTTACTCCCCAGGTTAGGTTAGGTTAGGTTACTACTTAATTTAATTTATATAGAAAATTACCTGAGGTTTTCACTAATTACATTCCACCATTACTTAGGTAAATAGCTTTGTTATGCCTATTTTCTTTTTATCTCGCTTCCTCTTCATTTCCTTCTCGGTCATTCCTCGTTTCCAAAAAGTTTCGTTTAAGATAATTTATTTTTTCCGGCCTTATCACTTTCCCTGGAAATTTATCTGTTTTTCTTCGTTTCCTAATCTTATCGTTCGTAGTTCCTGTAATTTATTTTATTTTTTTCTAATCGTGTCTCTGTTTCTCTACTGTTATTCACTATATCAATCTTCCCACCGTTCTCACTGTCTTTAATTTAGTCGAGGTTTTGGCTTCGTCACCTTCTCTTAAATTCTCCCCCTTTTCTATTCCTCGTTTACTAATCTTCTTTTTCCTACTTCATGTATTTTTTTTTGTCTCGTCACCTCATCAGTTTCACACCCGCACGCGATACTGACCTCGGGGTACAGGAAGAGAGAGGGGGAGAGAGAGAGAGAGAGAGAGAGAAGATAGATACAAAAACTCTACCTTGACTGTAAAGTTATATAACTTAGGTTTTAAAAGTTATGATGAGTTTGAGCCGAGAGAGAGAGAGAGAGAGAGAGAGAGAGAGAGAGAGAGAGAGAGAGAGAGAGAGAGAGAGAGAGAGAGAGAGAGAGAGAGAGATATAATGATGCTTACGAACGTCTGGGAAAAACGACACGCTTTTAGCAAATGGGGATGACGAAATTCGATTATCTCTCTACACGACGAATGTCACTTGGGACCAACGATATACAATTAAATCTGGGAAGAGTGACACTCATTGACGCCTAGGAGAGACCTCAACCAATCATACAAGGGAGAGTTACGTGTAGTTACCTTAGGTCACATAGACATATAAAAACACACGGTGGTGATGCCTGTTACACCTTAAACGACAATACTCTGATTCTCTGGGTCGTAGGTCTAATGGAACCGTGTCCAAACAGACCCGAATCCAACGTTACTTAACCCACTAGATTGGGTCTCTGCTTGACGGGTGTGGTCGCTGTCTCTTTACCGTCATACCGTAAACGTAGTCCAGTGCCTCTACAACATGACCTCGACGGAAGCTTGGTGTAAAAGTTTAAATTAGACGACCAAGGTTAGGTCTGGCCACGTGTAGATCTAATACATTAATTACATTAGTGTCATTAACTTTAGGTCACATTATATAATAACACAAGTTTGACTTATGACATTACACATTAGTGGAGACGGTGGAATACTTATTTCACTTTACTTCAGAAGAGAGTAGTATTAAGTTAATAGGAATTATTGTTAATTTTCTTTATAAAGAGTAAAGTAAGAGATCCCTCATCTTGTCTCGGTGTAGAAAATGCAAATATAAATACCAATAAATCATCCATTTATAATTTGATAAAAAATAAGATAAATTCGGAAATGGAAGAAGTACTGATACGATTGGCTCACTTAATAAAGACGTCAAAACAATATTATCTCAACATTTTGTGGAACTATCAATTGCAATGACTTTGAAGGGGAGAGTTATGAAGTAGGTTGACTCGTCTATGTTTCTGATCAAATACTTTAATGCAAACAAAATACAATCCTCAGACCTTTTATATAACCAAAATACAATCCTCAGCCCTTTTATGTAACCAAAATACAATCCTCAGCCCTTTTATGTAACCAAAATACAATCCTCAGCCCTTTTATGTAACCAAAATACAATCCTCAGCCCTTTTATGTAACCAAAATACAATCCTCAGCCCTTTTATATAACCAAAATACAATCCTCAGCCCACTTGCTTCAGTACCCATTACTGTTCTGTTCTACACCCAGATGAAAGTCCTGGTTATATATGGCCCTGAAGTCATCGTCCAAACTGACAGGCTCGGGTGAAGTAGTTGAGTTTGTTCATGTTTTGCAGATTGTCTCAACACCCAGCGTACATAAGCAAGCAAAAAAAATACTTTCCTCCACTGTATAACCAGCGGCCAACTTACCGATGGAAACCCAAGACCTGGTTCCTGGTGGGTTAAAAATATCAAACTACTGAACACAAACCACCAAAAACGGTTGAAATGTTGGGTCTTAAATGGTTCTGACAACAGCACGTGAATTCTGAGGCTGATATTTTGGCCAACACTGCACTCGACATGCCCACAATAGCATCTAATATCAAAAGGAAATTATTCTGAACATTTTCTTACATTATAATCGTGCGGCAATCTAAGTTTCTGTGAAAACGAACATTCTACCATGAAACTAAAGCTTTTGTTGGCATATGTTTTTCTTGTCAGAATTGCTGTGTGTGCTTTTTGAAACTTGAGAGAGAGAGAGAGAGAGAGAGAGAGAGAGAGAGAGAGAGAGAGATACATGACTGGCGAAACAGCTGATATCAACATCATCAACAACAACACCAGGATCTCAAGATAGATCTGTGTGTGTGTGTGTGTGTGTGTGTGTGTGTGTGTGTGTGTGTGTGTGTGTGTGTGTGTGTGTGTGTGTGTGTCATTGTGCGCGCGCCAACCTAGCCTAATATAAGTTAGGTAAAATGTCCCTCAACTGTGTACCGACAAACACTATAATTTTCTGACAATACAATACAAAAACTGTTGTGCTGACAGTCATCCATTATGGACTTATCTTTCGCTGCCTCCAGTAAAGCGGAATGGTTGGATTCATTCTTCATACAAAGATGGAGAGAACACAGCAAAAGAATACAGAGGGGAAGTTCAAAGCTAGAGGCTTTGTTCAGACCTGCCCTGACATTTAGATTGTCATTCCTGGCAGTATCCACAGTAATTGTTTGTTCGTACGTACGGGGATATATATACACTGTTCTCGCTGACAACGCACAGGAGTTTGTCAGTAACAAAGGAATGTAAAACAGTGGTGCCGCTATGTCACGACCGTTTGTGTTGAACAACTTTTAACTGTTGACCTTTACTGGTATCCTCCTGTCAGTCAGCGCCCATCCAACTAACCGTGTTTCTAAAAACAAGAATGTCTCTTATTTACGGCCAATTGTCAGGCCTCACGTCACACGCTCGCTGCACATCGCAAAGGACGTATGTAAGGGCACATCAGTATCCTTTTAATATGAAATAATCATTGTTGGGGTTTTTAAGGAGAAACTCTTCACCTCACAACCTACACATTTTATTTTCTTAAGACTATATGATGTGTTTGTTGTTTCCAGGTACAATCTCCGCATTACTTACTGGGTATTCACCATTATTTCAAGGATGATTACTCGGTTTTTAAGAGTTTCAACCGGTCTTCCAAAAATACAATGATACATTTAACACCTGTTAACCTTCCAAGACCAACACCTGTCTTTTTCAGAAATGCTTCATAAAACGACACTACCAATCTTCTAGGCTTCTCCATTAACACTCCAGAAACGCTATAATTCTAAGGGCATATCCACAGTTCTTTTAAGGATATTTACCACGCTGCTGAGGAAATATCCACACGTAAGCAATCTTCCCCAAATACCTATCAACCCGCCTACAACTCCCAACAAGGCACAAAACACCAACCACTGTGTTGAGACCTGGGGAGATAAAGGGAAGGATGAGGGATGGGATTCATTTGGTACAGTGACCATGGAAATGTGGTGAGGAAGTCAAAAGACAGTTTCCCTAATATGGAGGGAAAGTATGGTGTGTAAGTGAGGGGAGACGATTTTTACATTGTACTTTGTCTTACAGTTTTAAGAAGAATTATAGAGAACCACCCCACACGTGAGAGCTATGTGCCATGTGAGGGAAGACAAGGCATTTATACAAGGTAAAATATCGTGGACAAGTAAAGTACGGACCACCCTGAAAGAGGACGCCTAGTGTTATGGGTGACCTCCACAATGCTGATAAGTGACACTAGTAGTTGTTATAATAGGGAGGTTACAGAAGTGAAAACGAGTAGTAATAATAATCTTCGTCAAATACTGTAAAAGTTTGTATATTGAGGCGGATTGGGAAAAAAAAGGCAGTAAATTAAAGAATCAGAAACTGACGATCTAAGTTTGGCAAAAAGATCTGGCAAGAACACCCCGTTGCCCAGATATAGTTAGAAGCATTAACAATATTTTGACAACTGTACTGTCCTCAAGGCGTAGGATCACAATATATGCATCTAAATATTAGTTAACTTTCTAACTTCAAACTCTGTGGAAATTTGGACAATTGTAATAAATTATGACATGTAAAATATCATAAAACATACTTTAAGTACATCATAAAAAAAAAAAAACAGGAAAACAGTGAGAAACTAGAATATCCATAACCGGGCGGACAGGCGGCAAATGTAAACACTTAATACCCCGGCCGCTGGTGGTGGAGTCATAAAAATGTACCAAGAACGATAACGAAAGACCTACAGTAAATAAAAAAATACTGATGATCCAAAAAGAAATTTCCGTCAAGAGGATAATGTCATTCGTTGAAAAAAAAACCACCCTGACACGAATACTCGCCTCATTCCAGGAAAGATTTAGTCACACGGCAGGAAGGTCAAGGTATACCGTAAAAATGTTTTACTGAGAGAGAAAAATCGAACCGAGAGATATTACAACGTCACTGAGAACATTTCTAATGATGTCACGAGTAATATCTCTATTATATCTGCCATACCATGAGAAATATTTGTAACATGTCTCAGTAATATTCCCAAAATATTTAAATTAATCAAGAGAAAAAAATTCCAATGATCCAAGGAAGAAAAATATACGTAAAAAAAAATCCATAAAATTCGTAAATTAAATCATGTCACACATAACACAAACATATATCAAGTGGTATTCAAAGACATTCCTTCGTCAAAACAAAATTCCAGTCACCCAGAGACAAAGTATCTGAAGAAAATAAAAATAAATAAAAGTAATTTTCTCGGAATTCATCAATACAATATCCTGGTGCTACAAAGAGCTTATCCAAACAGTTTCATAAAGTAAGAAAAAAAATGCAACAAGTTCCTAGAAATGAATTGTGGGCAGAGGCAAAACCCCCCACACCACAGGGGAAAAACGTACAAGTTTGGGAAAAAAAGTATCAGTAGCTTCAAGACAAAAGAAAATATCTTACGTATAAAAAATCATGGTAGCGGGGGAAAAAAATAACACCCACTTACTCGGAAAGAAAGAAAATTACACTTGCTGGGAGAGATGTGCTTTCATGACCCAAACGTGCGAGATGGAATTTTTGACACCTGTGTATACATGGTGTTCACCCCAGGTAAGTTTCTGTCCATGATGAGAAATATTTCAGTTCGACCAGGGGAGAGAATTGGGAAAAATAGAACCCTGTTTTTTAGGGAAAGAAATTGCGTGAGCCCGTTAAATATGAGAACTAAATTAATACATCATCGTATTGCCCTAAAAAAATAAATAAAAAATCCTCACTCAAATAATGAAAATATATTAATATTAATAAAAACAACAATTACGTGAATCAATGCGGAAAATATGAATTACAACATAAGGAAT
Source organism: Homarus americanus (assembly GCF_018991925.1). Classification (NCBI taxonomy): domain Eukaryota; kingdom Metazoa; phylum Arthropoda; class Malacostraca; order Decapoda; family Nephropidae; genus Homarus; species Homarus americanus. The sequence goes on along the minus strand of NW_024722804.1, from coordinate 401,762 downwards.
AATGGGAAGAATTCGAATAACTACTGAAAGAATGGCGAGATGAATGTAAGAAGAATGCTAATTACTGAAGCGTAAGAGTAACTAGAAAAATACAATTACTTTTCATCATAGAAAGATAAAACCGAAAATTAAGGAGGGCAAGGGAGAGAATTTAATACAAACAAATCATAAATAGAATCAAAAGAAGAATTAAGCGGCAGAATAAACCCTTTAAAATCACATTATAAAACAAATACTATATGAGAAAATATATATGAACATGTGTATCTTCTTATATAATTTACCTAATTATGATCATGGGAAAAAATAATAGGTAATAAAATACTTGTAACGGTGAATGAGACAACCCGGTACTGTATTCAACGTTAATCTCCCTCATAAACTTTTCCACCAAGTTCGAGGTCATTTGGTCTTTACAACCTCGGGTTACTGACTGGACAATAAATCTCTCTTGATGTCTTAAGGGGAAGTCATAGTAACATTAAAACGACCTTGTGAGTTAATCTGTTATAAATATCACTGAAATGAATTGACCAAGTTACCAGCACCCAGTCTCGATAGCTCAGAAGCCTACTCAGTCTGTTTATCTTTTTCAACTTAGTCCTCACAATGTTGATCAAGTACACGCACACAATCTTACCAGTCTTTCCCTCTTTAACCCTCCAAGGCCTATAGAATAACCTAAAAACTTGTCAGCTGTAAATCTCAACCTGGTGAGCCTATCTTTAATGTTCTGAAGTGATGTAACTCGAACAGTTCCAGTACAGTATGTTGATTGTACAAAATTTAAAGAAGAGAAAATTGAATAAGGAAACTTTTATGTGCTTCTGTAAATATAAGTGATTAACTAGACACGTCGAGCATGAGCCATAACTCATGTTAAATATTTACAGAAAATATAGATTATTATCGAAACCAGCTTTGGTATTAGTAGTGCGGTGGCCGTAATCAGACTTCATATATATTGACAAACGTCTTGCACTAGTAACTAAACCAAACATACGGAGACAGACAGACAAAACCAACACAAAATAGTTTCACTGTTAATGGTGGGAACAAAATAAGGATAAAAATATACTATGGGAGACTTTACAGTACAATGTATCATTTTATACACGCTAATAAATACATAAGATTACCCTAAGGTGAAGAATGAGTTCCACAAACAATAAATTTTCCATAACAGCTAAAGTTTCTCCGTTAAATATATATTAAAACAAAAGTTAGCCACTTCCATAAATGACTCGCTTATCTCGCCAAAAGAGATTCACCGCTGACTCGATCCGATCATCACCACCAGTCGAAAAAGGTGTTCAGCAATAGAGCATCCCGTCACGAGTGTTGGTTCAAATTTAAACCTCGAACTCAAAGAGAAAATATCTAAATGCAGTCGATGTCAAAGGTTAACACAACTAAGTCGAAGGGTCACAGTAACAACATCCTGGATACCACTCACCAAGGCGACACTGCGAGCCGGTAATCACTTCAATAAAACGTAACAGGATTTAGTGATTAACTTTGTGGAAATCGTATACACAAGTCTCTAAGCTCAGTTTATTTTGCACAACTTAACTTTGCGAATAGAATAATAGAATCGGTAGCGCGGATGACTCTCTCTCTCTCTCTCTCAATATGTATTAGCCCGTCTCATAGCCAGTAGTACTTATATAAATACGGGTTAATACATTTGTGTTCTATAATTACATCACCCCTCGTAATTTTCCATGAGCTGTGAGGTATCATATTAAGATCACGTGATGGGTATTTTCCTCTATCAAGTAGCGTCTTAAAGATGATTAGGTCAGCCATTAGAAGCCGGCTCTCAGTTATCACTTGGCCATCATGAGAAACAGATGTCGAATCCCAAGCTTCCAGATAGACTTGCCGTCTATTCTTCTAACCCTCACGGCTTTCAGTGTTAATTACGGTATTTTCATTATTGAAGTATACAACATTTATGTGGAGGAAAGACCATCTGGGTTTTCACAACTTAACCCAACAAACTAGACAGTTCCAAGGCTCTTATATGACAACTCCAAAAGCTGTTATAAATATATTGGTTTATTTAGGGTTTTATTTAAGTTCACAGTAAGTTTTAAGACCATAAAGAGCAAGAAAATTCGCAGAAAATAATATGATTACCAAGAACAACAGTTGTTTATGATTAGAAAGAGCATAAGCAAGAAATATAAGGAGGGAACAAAAACACACAATAAGAACAACGAAAATAAGGAGAGCAAATCCAAGACCATTAAGTATATGAAGAATAGGATAATGAACAACGAAAAAAATAACAAGAAAACAAATAATGTCAGATCATAAACAATAAAAAAAGATGACACACAAAAGAGCAACAATTACACAAGAACTAATGACTCCAGACCGATTAAAACATGGCGAAACAAAACTAGCACAGTACCGTATAAAGGATATCATATTCAACACAATTAAGTGCTTCAGTTACAAGGGTATCTAAAAAATATGAACTTACTAAATGCACCCTCAGGCAAGAAGCACAATTACACAATGAGAAAGAACAGACACTTACACCAGATGCATTCCTATTAAATGGACTTACAGAAAACACACGTACATTTTTCATGCAAGCACATAAAACGCATTTATATTGAAATAAAACAAAATCAATCCTCTCACTCTCACAGAACAGGTTAAAGAAAGCCTGCATTAACATTAAGTACTCAAAACAGTTACACTAAAACATAAAATACTCACTGAACCAAAACACTCACAATATACTCAACTTGATACAAAATTTTGGACCCAACGCGAATATTCCCGACACATTAGCAGTACCTTCCTCACGACCTAAATCTTCATTAATGTCAAGATTTTCCTCGCTTAAAACAAATGTGAATGTGAAAGTGGGTCCCACGGGCGTTACGGCCTGTAAGGGGCTGTGCGATGTAGTATGTAGTATGCCAAGCCTTGGTACAAAACTTAAATGTTGCCAGCACTGCACTCAACCGCCCTCACTTCCCCCGACTAATGACTGATACTCATTACAGCTGGGGCGACTATGGGTGCCCCAGGGCGAACCAGAGATCTGTAGCACAGGAGGCGAGTTATGTATCCCCTACGACACCGCACCTCAAAAGGCAAATGTAACAACTTTCTAGGAAAAACAAAAAATACTAAGAGTACCCCTCTTCCCTTCCCACTTGAACCTATCTCTATCTCTCTTTTCCCTTGACTCCGTCTCTCTCATTTCTCCCCCAGGCTCTCGTCTGGTCTCTCTCTGTTTCTCTCCCTGGTCGACCACAGATGAATAGAGAAAAAAAACATATCGTCGACTCGGTCGTTCCCGCAGGAGAGAGAGAAAATTTAAAAGATGGCCCCGTGAGTACTCCCTCCGGCGAGATAGTGTGAATTATTCATCGTCTCTTTTTATCTCGCGTTTAATAACGACCTCTTCTTCCCCCTTCTTTCCTCCTCCTCCTCCTCCTCCATCATCATCTCCTCCCCTTCTTCCTCTCTATTGCCATACCACTGTCTTTATTCAGTCCCCTCTTTCTCATATCTATGTTTACATAAGAATGAAAGAGTATTAACTTTAAAACTACCCTGATCCTTAGAGTTTATGATGAAACCAGAGAAATACAAATAAATGATACTACTACTACCACTACTACTACTAATACCACTGCTACTACTACTACTACCACTACTACTACTGCTACTACTACTACTACTACTACCACTAATAATAATAACAGTAAAATAATAATCATAATAATAACAAACCTCATCATTCATATAAGCCTTTCCTTTGTTACCCATCTACAGTAGCTGGAATATCTTCTTTCCTCAACTTTCTTTATTCACTCTTCCTCTTTACCCTCTTCCACCATTTAAGAGAGTGAAGGACGATGAACTTTGGCAAAATAGAAAATCACGTACGTTCAGCATCAACGGACCAATAACCCAGCCCTTACAGCCGCCTTCACCACCAGACAGGCACGTACGCATTGCCTCTCTTCCTGAACACTTGACCGGAGAGTATTTCCATGATGGCAGATAAGCCTAAGTCCGGATTCAAAATGGTTCTTACGATAGACTTTCCTTGTAACTTAAAAGGACGTTAGGATACACTTAAGAGACCTTGGCAACCGTAAAAAAATTAACAATAATAATAATAATAATAATAGTTATAATAATCCTCAACTTTTTTTGTTCATTTATGGTAGAAAATCAACTCCTTTTTGGCTCTTGTCTTGTGCTGAGGCAACGACGAGAGGTTGAAGGATCGTGCTGAATTGGAGTGGGTACTGGAGGGTCGTGCTGGGTGGTGTGGTGAGTACTGGAGGGTCGTGCTGGGTGGTGTGGTGAGTACTGAAGTGTCGTGCTGGGTGGTGTGGTGAGTACTGGAGGGTCGTGCTGGGTGGTGTGGTGAGTACTGGAGGGTCGTGCTGAATTGGGTGGGTACTGGAGGGTCGTGCTGGGTGGTGGGTACTGAGGGTCGTGCTGGGTGGTGTGGTGAGTACTGAAGTGTCGTGCTGGGTGGGTGGTGTACTGAGGGTGGTGGTGTGTGAGTACTAGAGGGTCGTGCTGGGTGGTGTGGGTACTGAAGGGTCGTGCTGGGTGGTGTGGTGTACTGTAGGGTTGTGCAGAGAGAGAGAGAGAGAGAGAGAGAGAGAGAGAGAGAGAGAGACCACTAGCATCAGTAAGACTCCAACACACACAACATAGCCATAATGACGGAGCCTCATATTCCAACATTCGCCTGTTCTCATTTGTGTGTAATGATCCGTGGAGGGAAAATTGTGTCTCTCTCCCACAGTAAAGTTGGTAATGTTTCCCTCCCGTGCTTAGCGTTGTGCCCGTGGTCCCAAAATGATGCGCCATTAGCAAATCCTTTGTGCTGTTTGTCAAATTTAAAAGAGGAGGTCTGAGTTCAGTGGGGTATTTTTGTTTTCCGTTATCATGGGGAACACGAGCTGATTAGGTGAGTGGAGTTCTTATAATATATACACGAGTATGTATGCACACCTGTGAAATACTTGTATGATGTGTATATATAGCTTTTTAGTCGGGTCATTTTCACTAATGTAACCCATAATATTTAACCTGGAGAAGAAGAGGAGGAGGTAAAGGTGGGTTAAGTAGGTTGTAACCTCATGGGGTAAAGTGTAACACGATCTTGTTCACTGGTGCATTTTGTTAGTATCCCTGAAAATGGCTTGATGTACAGTAGAGAGTTTGGCCTTCTTTTTTATTTATCATAATATCCTCATGTCCAACAGTGAAATTTCCCTTCCCCTGCTAGCTTAATTATATGCATGTACAGTATTACACACGATATATTGAAAAGACAAATCTGTACAGTATTCTTAAATTTTCTTACGTGTTCTTCTTATTCTTCTTCGTTAATGGATACTGTTCTTTAGTTTTTTTATTTTCCTCTCGATAATAATAACCGGAGTGTATATCTATTTATATTTTCAGTAGCTGAGGCGCAGTAATACATTATTTATATCAGTGTGTATGTGTCTGTTCTGTGATTTATTCCCGGCACCTCCCATGATATCTCTCTCTCTCTCTCTCTCTCTCTCTTGTCTTTCTTAATTAATTATCTCTTCCCCTCCCTTCTCTCGCTCTCTCTCTCTGCTTCTACCACACGTCCCTTCCTCATCCCAGGCTCTCTATCCCTTAATTATCTCCCTACCTTATCTTTTCCTTTTATTCACACCCTATATGATCCTTCCCATCAACTTTCCTTCCCATTTTCTTCTCTTTCCCGCTGCCTGCTACACGTCGATTGCCTTTCCTCTCCTCCTCCCTCTAATTTAAATTTTCTGCTCGCTCTACTTTTCTCGCACTCTCTCTGTAATCCTCAGCCTCTCACGCCTGATCAATGGGATAAAGACTGAGAGAAGAGGAACAGTTTCGGATTATGTCAAAATTCGCATAAAATTGGCAATCCATTTTAAAAATAATGAGGATGGAAAAGTCGGATCCACCTCTTTCAGCGTGGAAAATGAATCACATACCGCCGTTGAGTGGTTAAGTTCTATAATGGTGTATTATAGATGACTGACCCTCCAGTGTGTACAGTGACCTCTACAGTGTGCGTCCCAGTGACCTCTACAGTGTGCGTCCCAGTGACCTCTACAGTGTGCGTCCCAGTGACCTCTACAGTGTGCGTCCCAGTGACCTCTACAGTGTGCGTCCCAGTGACCTCTACAGTGTGCGTCCCAGTGACCTCTACAGTGTGCGTCCTAGTGACCTCTACAGTGTGCGTCCCAGTGACCTCTACAGTGTGCGTCCTAGTGACCTCTACAGTGTGCGTCCCAGTGACCTCTACAGTGTGCGTCCCAGTGACCTCTACAGTGTGCGTCCCAGTGACCTATACATGCTGTACAAAAGATGAAAATGCCCATAATGTGTCCAGTCCTTGAGCAACAATTATAAGAACAAACCAAAGTAAATTTGTCCTGTCACGTTAGACTGAGGGAAGGACAGAGGCAAGTACGATAGTTCACTGTAAACGACTGCTCGAGTGTACGATTATTTTAAAGAGAAAGTTAATAGAAACCGCGTAAATAAAAACAAATGGGAATAAAACAAAAATTAAAATAACTGACCACTGGCTAAGTTACTCCACACTTGATAAGAAAAGTCACATTCCTAACTCAAAAATATACATCAATCAGTCGGATCATGAAAAGGGGAAGTGGGGTTGACCGAACGCCAACCCTACAAATAGAAAGGTCTTCATGGACTCTCCCTGCCCCTCTCTCAAAGTTTCTGTATAAAGAAGACCTGCGTGTCTTTTCACAGATAATGGCCGAAACTGATAGACGTGAGTGCAAAACACGGAGGTACTCACTCAACCGTAATGGTGTGTAAATATAGCTCACAAGATCTTTCTTTGGACCCTTACTCCTAATGTTAACAAGATCCATCAATCGAGTACACACACACACACACACACACACACATATATATATATATATATATATATATATATATATATATATATATATATATATATATATATATATATATATATATATATATATATATATATATATATACACACACACACACCACGTGCACCAGAAAACCAAAAATCTACACACACACTCTTCACTTCGTCCCCAAAGTACCACAACCACCCCGCCGCCTCCCACAATAATATCTTCACAATACTCAGTAATTTCCTTCACTACAGTATAAATAACTCAGACCAGATGGAGGAGGTGGTCATCTCACTGTCCCTGCAGTTCACAAACTTCTTCCCAATACACCACTACCACCACCATTTTATTACCTTAATATTAAATATCCTTATACATAAGTAGCTATCCTAGCTCTGTTGAGTTAGTTGAGCCGCAGATCTATGCGGCATTCAGTGACTGTTGCCTCATAGTCAATATCTGCAACTGTTGTCGGCTTTGGGGCCGATGCTCTCGTTCCCCTGAGGCAGAGCAAAGCCGCCCTAAGGAGAGAGAAGGACAGTCGACATCTCATCCAGGCTGTAACATAACTTCTGGGCTGCTGCTTCTGTTCGGAGATCAACTCCGCGAGTCTGGCGTAGAAGCATCTTGCACTTGGTCCCATCCCACCAGAGGTTGTAAACACTAGAAGAGTGAAGCTGCCTTGATCAATGTTCTGAATTCTCTCCCCGTATGCCCTTATCTTGTCGTTCTCGTTCCTCCTGTGTGCAGCATCGAGAGCTAAGTTACGGTGACATGCGGCCATGAGATAAAAAATCCTGATGTCGAAGAATGCTCGCTGTCCCAGCGTCCAGAATCTTCGAGCACTGACGTTAACACGGGCTTCGTTGGATGTGTTTGAAGTCCTATGTTGGAAAATCTCACCGTCCAATGGAAGGAGGGTCGGTTCTACCCTGACATCACGGCAGATTTCCTTCAACATATTTGCTGTGAGAATCCTTACTTTGTCATGCCTCATGCATATGAAGCCCCCTTTCTTGCACACCATGGCGTGATCGACGTCATAGAAAGAGCCACACACGCATTGGGAGGGCAAACCTTCTACTGGCCGACCGTACCTTAGAGCATTGGCATCTGTAAATTCTTGTTTATTGAGACTGAAACCATTTGCCCTTATCGGTAACGTAGTTAACCAGTTCGAGGCGCCCACCTCCTGCGCTATAGCTACTTTTTTTTCCAATTCTCTGGTACGTGCAGCAACAGTTGCTGCAAATTATCACTTTGGCTGTGCTGCCGTTCTGTCGTAATGGACCTTTGAATCTTGTTTACTTCACTGGTATCCACCTCCCCTGTTGCGTTCTGAGCTATTATGTGGTCCGTGAGGGCTGCCGTGAGCTTAACTGAATTTTGATGTTCGGTGGCAGCAATCTCCTCTGAATTGGTCAATCCCATTCCTCCCAGTGTCGGTGGTAGTGCAAGGAGGGTGTTTCACTAATTTGGGAATGAAATTGACACTGATAGATTCTTCCAGAGGGTGGAGGAGGGGTCCGATATCAGGGATAGTGTGCATCAGGTATACAAACACGCACCACCGTTACCACCACCACCAGCACCTCCTTCCTCCTCCCCTTCCGTGACCTCTTTTCTAATAAGGTGTTGGTGAAGATATCATCTGGTCATTCCTCGCACCACCACCACCACTTCTATCATGGCCAGCCACCGTGGGAGATATATCTTTCTCTCTCTCTCTTTCTCTCGCACACAGTCTTGGTCTTCGTCAAGAACCTCTCATGGGACGCTTGGCTGAGGGAAGGCAGGGGAGGGATGCAGGGAGGGAGGTGGGGGACGTGGGATAGAACAGACGGTGGGACATAGAAGGAGAGGCAAGAGTGAGATGAAGAATGGTAAGGATGGACAGAGAAGAGGGTAGAGGGGGTGGAGAGCACTGAGGAGAGATGAGGGTGATGGGAGGTGGAGACAGGAAGGAAGGAAGGAAGGAAGGAAGGAAGGAAGGAAGGAAGGAAGGAAGGAAAGGTACAGGGGTAGGGGAGGGACAGATATGATGGCTAGATCAAAGCCTTTCACTCCGAATATTTCTTAAAGATTCTTTGGAAATACTCGAACTGGAAGATACTCGTTGGTTTGTGTGGTGCAGGAGGGTATGGGGAGGAGGGAGTGATGGGTGAGGGAGGAGGGGTGAGGGGGTGATGGGTGAGGGAGGAGGGGGGTGAGGGAGTGATGGGGAGGGAGGAGGAGGAGGGGTGAGGGAGTGATGGGGTGAGGGAGTGGAGGTGATGGGTGCTGGGTTGAGGGAGTGATGGGGTGAGGGCGAGTGATGGGTGAGGGGTGATGGGGGGAGTGAGGGGGTGAGGGAGTGAGGGGGTGGGAGTGATGAGGGAGGAGGGTGAGGGGATGGGGAGGGAGTGAGGGAGGAGGGGGTGAGGGGGTGATGGGTGAGGGGTGAAGGAGGATGGGGAGGGAGTGAGGGGTGAGGGAGGAGGGGGTGAGGGAGTGAGGGGGTGGAGGACGATGGGTGAAGGGGTTGAGGGAGTGATGGGGTGAGGGAGGAGGGAGTGATGGGGTGAGGGGGGTGATGGGTGAGGGAGGAGGGGGTGAGGGAGTGATGGGGAGGAGGAGGGGGGAGGGAGTGATGGGGAGGGGAGGAGGAGGAGGCAGTTGTATTGGGGGCGGGAGGAATGGAGGGTTAGGGTAGGAGGAAGCTACGGTAGGTTCCGGGAGTGTCTTGGGTGAGGGAGGGGGGGGGGGAGCTGGGGGGTGTCAGGTGCGACTGTGAGGACGAGGAAAAGTTAGAGCAAGTCTGGTCTGGCCACTTTGATAACCCCGTCACTCTGGGGAAGCCAATACCTCCCACCGCCTCACACACCCGGCGAATTTTACCTCCGACCAAGAAAAATAATTCTTTTCATTCCAATCCGATTTTCATTCGAATCCGGTTGCCGTTTCGTCAGGTATGTTCCATCTTGTAAGAGAAAGTACTTTGGGTAAGTATTCTGAGTGAACAAGTACTCTGACTGGAAAAGTATTGAGTGAGGAAGTATTTGTTAAGGAAAGATCATTTAAGGGGAACTTTTTGGGCGTGAGATAGTAATTAGCATTTACAGTAGTATGAAATAACCTGTGTATGAAACTAAATTGATTAAGGATTTAGGTCTTGAAAGTATTGAAAATGAGAGTATTTACCATGAGAGAGCCATTAGCATGAAAAAAGTATTTAGTATGAGCACGTATTAAAGGTAAGAAAGTTTTACCATAAAAATGTATCTATCTTACATCGGGAAAAAATTAGCTCATGACATTTTTTACCAACAGGAAATCAATTAGAATGACAAAGCAAAACCCCCCATAAGAGAATACCAAGTTGGGGTAAGATCTTTGGATGGAAGTATCTAGCGTGAGAAAGTATTTATTACCAGGAAATAAATAATTTTAGAATAAGTTTTGGAAAGAAAGTATCTAGGAGGGAAAAAGTGTCGAGTTAATAAAAGTTACTAAGTGTATATATAATCCCAGCGAATAATTAAAAAAAAAATGGCTGACTCCCGCTCTTCCTCACACATGCATTATTATACTTTAACAATTTTATATTTCATTTAAAAGTTTAAATGAAAACTTTCTAATACTATTATAGGAGTTTAAGTGAGGGCCAATCAAAACTTCTCTCTACAAACTCCTCGTTGTCTGTTAAGTGTTTTTCAACTTTGTTACAAGTTTTTATTTTTTTTTGTTATGGTAACTCAGGAAAACGAAAAATATACGTCTTAACAACAGTACTTAAAGGAGTCCAACACTAGTAACCTACAACACACACACACACACACACACACACACACACACACACAAACCACAAAAACTCCTCTACAATAACCTAGACGAATTACTGTGGAAACAAAAAATACGTGAACATAAAAAATAAAATAAAATTAAAAAAATCACCAAATTTGCCAAAGCATTTGTCAGAAGGGAACAAAGATAAAGACAAATCAAATTTATACATCAATAAAAAAAAAGGTTTATAAAAAAATCTAACACATCACAGAATCACAAGAACCAGAGATAAGAAAATAGTCATTGGTTGTGTTCAGTTACACTAAAACTCCTTACCAGTAAAGTCAGGAAACCGTACACCAGAGGCAAAAGAGTGACTCATTCTATTATCAAACACGTTACATACACACACAAAAACATGTAAAAAAAAAATCAAACACATCAGAGAAACACAAACAATAACCTTCAGGGAACCAAACATTGATCATTTCACCTGGGATTCACACCTCCTTGTCAGCAGCAGGATGTTACATGAAAAAACTATCGAACGATGTAATATGAAGCTGTTGTTACATGGGCGTCTCGTGGACACAACAGCGACCGAGTGATACAGATTATATATATAAATTAATCCCTTGAGTATGATGCCGACCCTGAGTACAATTAATCCGTCCAGAGATTAAGATATCTAAATTTACAGTCAGTACGACGACTTCTCACTAACCTACTCAGATGAAGGAAAACTGTGTTCCAATCTAGTCTGTGAAGGTGTTGATTTAACTTGCTCGAGAGAGGAGAGGACGGGGTGAGGAGAGAGGAGGGGGTGAGAGGAGAGGAGAGGAGGGGGTGAGAGAGGAGAGGAGAGGGGATGAGAGGAGGGGGTGAGAGGAGAGGACAGGGGATGAGAGGAGAAGGGGTGAAAGGAGAGGGGAAGAGAGAGGGGGATAAGAGAGGACAGACCAGTGTTATTATCAAAAGGATATCGTGATCACTCAAGAATGTGGCGTGATCCTGTGTTCCTGAAGCACGAGCAGGATATGACCCAGTGCGGTTCTCGGTAGTGAGGGGCACCACTGTTGACCCCCTCTGACAGCTCTTGAGTAGATGTAAATAATGATGAGTGTAACAACAAACGTCTTAGAGTAGCCATTTTACCAGCGAAGGGATGTGTGTGTGTGTGTGTGTGTGTGTGTGTGTGTGTGTGTGTGTGTGTGTAGGTGGTTAACGGGGGCAGGAAGGTGAGGAATATGGAGATAAGAGCCAGCCGGGAGATGATACCCAACAGAAAAGAAGTGGCACTGTTGTATAGGAACCCCGGGCGAGGGTGGGTGCTTCTAGGAGCCACTCGTCTACCCCTTCCCTCCACCGCCCATCCCAGTGAGTGACATCGGCTGCCTGTATGATGATCAAGCGTCACCACAACAGATAGACAAAATGTACATCATTCTGGTCTCTCTCTCAAAAAGGAAACTAGATACACAATATGGAAAGTTATTTTTTATTTTTATTTTTTCAAAAGAGAGAATTCGAAAAGAAAACTGAAAAGAGGAGGAAGAGATGGAAGGAGAAAATCTAAGTTTAGAAAAGAAAATATTGAAAGAATAGATAAAAAATAAAATAATATTAGAATATATACGAAAACAAAGAAAAATATATTTGAAGAGATTAGAAGAAACAAGGAAACGGTATGTATATAAAAAATATTATAAAATAAAAAAGATGCAACAAGAAAATTAGAAAAGAACGCAAAAATTAAAATATGAGAGGAAAGTGAAAGAGTGCGGATAGAAACGACGTCAGACAAAAATAAACTGAAGAATAATTAAGAAGTTTGAGAAAGAAGATAAAAATCAATGAAGATAAAAGCAAAAGGAATGACGAGAACAAGAAAAAATGAAAAGACAACAACAACACGAACAATAACGCAGAATAAACACAATAAGAAACTAGTGAACAATAGACAAAGGGATAAATGAAAGAGCGAGAAGAGATGAAGAAAAATAGCGATAAAACTCTGGAAAATACTTGGGCCTAACCAAACTCTGTGACAGTCTTCCTGTGTGGGTAAAGATGATGGCATTGGCCCAGGCTCATGGCGACAGTAACTCCTTAAAATATGGAGGAACAATTCTGATTACTTAACTCAGTCGACATCTTATTGTGTTATATCCACAAACTAAATTTCATCTACTATATCTATTTCAAAATGTCCGAGTTATTATGTTTAAACCCCGACACACAGTACATACATACATACATACATACGTACATACATACATACATACATACATACATACGTACATACATACATACATACATACATACATACACACACAAATGAATGGGTTCGGTGTAGTGTTTCCATATCCTAGAGCCGACGAGAGACATATAAAGGATAGAAAAAAATACGAAACAAAAGGATAGAGAACCCGACAGAATACAGAAGGAGTAAAAGTAAAGAAGTTAAGAAAGACGAGAGAAGAAAGATGTTGACGACCAACTTGTGGCCACAGTGTGGACTCCACTTTCTAGTCTGCGAGAAGCTCCCCCCAAAGTTACCCACGCACAGATCTTGTATTCCGAAAGTTCACAACCGTGATAGAGTTGAAGGTGTTCCTTACCCTGTCCTTCAGAGCCTAACATTTAACGTGCGTGACAATATTCAGCATACGTGTCCTTCCTCACTCACTCGCACAACAACTGGTCTCATGATGACATCCTCCGGCCATATAAACAGAAATGGACTGACAAATTCACTTATCACAGCTGCACCATCTTGACACACACACACACACACTTCAACCATCCACACACATCACATTTAAAAAGGTGGGTGAAAATATATTAAAAACTGACGAAAGAGCTGAATTTAGGAAAACACACACGCACGCGGTGACGGTAAAATGAGATAAAAGTTTCAACAGAATATAAAAACTAATAGCGCACGAGCAAAAAGTTTTCGGAAGGGTAACACAAGACTGACTAAGAGAGGCAATATAGACAGATGAAATACAGTTTGGGTTATGTCTGGTAAAGGAACAACAGATGCATTATTCAGTGAGGCAAATGCAGGAAAAATTCTTGAAAGGAAATGGAAAACTATACCGAGTTATGTAAATCCAGAAGAGGCAATATAACAAGGTATCACGTGAAATAGTTTACAGGTGTTTACAGAAAAGCGCAACAGTTAAGAAACTCTTAAGTTCAGTATATGTAATGTGAAAAGGAGCAAGAAATAAAGTGAGAACAGGAGGAGAACACATAACGAATTCGAAGTTGACGGAAGATTGCTTCAGAGGTCATCCTTAATTCGTTCCTGTTTGTAGAAATGAAAAGGATGTCAATAATAATAATAATAATAATAATAATAATAATAATAATAATAATAATAATAATTACAATAATAAAGCTTTACTTCACATTTAGCTCCGTTAACTGTATACTACACGAAGAGGTGGTGGTGGTGGTACGCGGCAGTCTTGTACAACTTGTGGGCATTCAAGAAATACCCCATTTTTTAATTAAATAAGAACAAGAACGACATCAACACTCGTACACCACACCCTGGAGCCTCCGGATATTACTGTACATTATACGTGCAGGTCAGCCTGAAAACCTATTTTCTTTCCACTATCACATGGCGACGTGAGCCCCCAACGTCAAGGGAGATAAAACAGTGCTGATTTATGGAAACTATTTGCATACGTGCGTGTGGTGAACTTTGTCAGGGTGTGATTCATCGGCCCGCGGCAGGACTGTTGCTCGCCACACCCTTAAGTGAATAGGATATATATATAATTTCCTCACCATAAATAGCTTTTATAAAGTAAATATATATTTTTCTTATACGTGAAATGACGAGTTACAGGCAGAGTTCAAGACACTGTGACACTCGAGGCAACCACACACACACACACACACACACACACACACACACACACACACACACACAACCCCCACCCCCCGAGTGAATTCTGCGGTCCACCGAGTCTGTTCCGTTGACACTTGCTCCGAAGTGTTGAAAGTCGTCTACATCAAGGAATATATTTTTAGAAGTAACATTAATTAATGAAAAATAATTTGAGAACCACTGATATATTCTTATATAATCTACTGCTGTGGGGTATACTCAGCGACATGCCTGTATAGATATTAAAATTGAATATTTCTCGTTAATAATAAAGTTCAATCTTAAATGACATTAATTTTAAGCACCAATAATTTCCTATCATTTCTGTGATCGATGCCAGAAGGAGAATTGAGGTCTCTCGTGAAGCTTAAAATAACATCAGTTTAAAGGGTAAAGAAAATGTCAAGCTCTTAGTATGTTTCTTCATATAAACATTACAGTTTCTCTCATTAAGGCACTGCTATGTTCTGACTGCACGAACATCTTTTATCTCCTCCAGTACAAGAGTATTTCTTCTCATCCTCGGCAGACTTTCTCGCCGTTATCAACACTACCCACCAAAGACTATACCTCTCCCCACCACAACACTGGCTCTCTTCCCTCCATATCTAACAGCAAATCTCTTCCTCTTTCTCCCATCTCTCACTAAAACACCTCTTTCTTTCCCATCAGCCTCCCCATCTCCCTCCCTCCTTCCTTCTCCTACCTCCAGAGCAGACGTCCCCTCAACCTTATCCCCAGCAGACCAGCAGGACCGCGCCCCTAACACTTTCATTACTGAGGGACATTTAAGAGGCGAATGTAAATGACTTCATCCCTTACAGAAGCCGAGGTGCCATAACCGAGACCATTACAATGTTATGCTACAGAGAAACCGCCACACCCATCCTACCTATCCCTTCTCCTTTCCTCCTCATCCACCCATTCCTCCTCCTTGTGCCTTCCAACACCTCTCTCCTCTTTCCTCCTCCCCATCATCTCTCCCTATCCCCATCCCACCATTCACCCCCCCCCCTCCCGTTTTAACTCCTCCCCATCCCAACTTTTCCTCTCGCCACTCTTCCCTCCCCTCTCAACTTCTTTCCCCCTCCCCAGTTCTTTCAAGACGCCCCATAAACACCCACAAGAGGCTCACTTCCGCCGTGTCTTACAATTATCTCTCTCTCCAAGGTCTCACTCCTCTCCTTACTCTTCACCTCCAAACTCTCCAAACTTCCCTCCAAACTTCTCAATTCCTCGTGGAGACTGACTGACTGTCTGCCGCCTTGCTTATAGAAAGAAAAAAACACGTAATATAATAGTACGTAATATTGAAGTTTTAAAAGTTGTCCTACGTCATATCACAAAACTACGACAATTCTGGGGGGAGGGAGGGGGGGGAGGGTGGTGAGGGGAGGGGTGGTGGAGGGAGGGGGTGGAGGGGGGGAGGGGGGCGTTTGAGGGGGGCAGCCGAAATGATTACAAATTTCGCCAAGTCTCTACAGTAACTAGATGCGTTTTCTTATTCCCTGTGAGACGATAAAATTAACATACGAATAGTTAAGAAACAGGGTCCTCGAGTCTTCCTATTTGGTGAGGTATCTGAGTTCGGGTATGAGGGGGGAAAAATGGGTATGAGGGGGGAAAAATGGGTATGAGGAATAAAATTGGTATGAATGACGTATGGGTATGAGGAATTAATGAGTATGAGTGAGGTAGTCAGAGTATGAGCTGGGAATGGGTATGAGGATTAATTAGGGGTGAGTTTGGATTATTTATGAGTTGAGAATGAGTGTGAGATCAGTATGAGTTTGATCTGTTCCTCTCCCTCTGTCTTTCTGTCTACTACACTCGACTCACACCGTTTCGATCTGTCCCTCTCTGTCTGCCTTTGAGAACTTTAAAACTATTTATCACCTCATTCATTTTAAACCAAATTTCCCATCTTCTCAACCTCTTCCTCGCCGGACCACTTTTTTACCCTACTCTCTCTCTCTCTCTCTCTCTTACGCCGGAGTGTTTGTAAACTTCTTATATTTATTCCACACAGTTACTACCAAGTGGCATTCAACGGCATGTTTACCGAGTCTACATCTAAAACACTGAAACCTTTTTGGGATCCCGTTACTAAAGGGTAAATGATCATGTCTTTGATATTCAGTACCTTATTAAACTATTTTTTCTCAGAGTTTTCCCTTTTGCTCTCCCCCTCTCGAGTTTTCTTCAGGGTAGACTATGAGTGATCAGTCAGTCATTCATTTAGTTAGTCAGTCAGTCAGTCAGTCAGCAGTGTAATGAATCGTTTCCTCTACATACAAAGACCATTTAGAGCAGTTTACTACATACTGGCTTCAACTCCCTGACCATCACACACACCATAAGACAAATGAGTGTTGCTGTGCTGGAGGAATATGAGGTACAGCGGCCTCCAGGTGTGATGTTACGCCCTACTGTGCCTGCCTCATTTGCTCATGTGGCACCGTGGCACTACTCGTGTGGCTAGTATAGGGAACTGGTAGGTAGGGTTATTTCCTAGTACTTGTTTTTGCTAGTATTTTGAAGGGAAATATCTAATAACAAAAAACTATCCCTGAAACCACCGCTGTACGGGAAGAACGCCCAGAAAACACTTGAGTACTGAGGACGACCAAAACCTGTCAGGCTACCGTACATCACACCAGACACGAAAATCAACCTCACTCAACTCTTGCCAGCCTTTTCCCGTTACGGCGCAGAATGGCTGAAATCAGACGCAATACAGATTTCCGTATACGCTGACATTCACTCATTCAATCTAATTTTCTGCCAGATGTGTTGTGTTATGATGGTCTTACACAACAGGTGACCAAGTGTAGCATCTTTTTCCTTCGCTTATCCCCCACCCAGTGCCCCTTCCTTCAATTATATAATTTAACAGCTTTGTTTATCTGTTGAAACCTCGCGAGCCTAATAGCAGGTTATATATTAGTATGAATTATGTGTATGTAACCCAACATTAATAACGCGACACTCGTTATAGACATCCAAGAACAGCTCCAGTAACTTAGAGGAGGAAAAAAGATACCAGACTTCGAGTAAATCAAGCCAAGAGAAGAAGAAATTCACTGCCACTGATAAAAAAAATTGAAGCACCTGAAACAGAAAACAATAAGAGAACTATGAATGGATATCCTCCCTCATCCACTGGCCTCTTAACCTCCCCTGCTTCAAGTATCAGGAGACTAATTTAAGACATCAAACACGCAGGTGCATCAGCCTTTAAGAACTAAAAGGAAAAAAAAAGAAGAAATTAAGAACTTACAAATGGCACGCGTCCTTATCTCTGGGAATGAATGAATGAACCGACTAGCCACTTCAACTTTCATACCTCATTAAACTCGACAAGCTCTCAACGCGCCATTTAAATCAAGAGCCTAATAGAACACGTCAATGAATGAAAAAACACACAAGGCTTCAATAGGTCGCAGAATGTAATGAGGGAAAAAAATTGTGCTTACCCAGTACCTTACATTAACAACTTTACTGACGAGACGTGAATAATATTTTTACTTTCCTTATCTGAGAAGTTGTGTTAAATCTTGGCACTGCAGATCATGGCGTGCTTCCCAACATGAATGCGTTTTTATCAGAAGAAAGAATGAACATCTCTTCCCCTCCCCACCTCATTACGAGTTCTTCCTAGAAATGTGGGACATAAAGAATGAAGAAGACCATTGTCCGTGTGTCACAGTTTAAATATACGCTCTCTAACTCTCCCCTCCTCTTCCTCAACGAATTTTTCTTACTCTGCTTCGTCTAGTCCTGCCAGACAGACAGACAGACAGTGAGTGTATAACAAATGTGTGCGTGTGTACGTCAGAGAGAGAGAGAGAGAGAGAGAGAGAGAGAGAGAGAGAGAGAGAGAGAGAGAGAGACCTTCGTACTACACCCCTTGTCTGGGTTACAGGGACATGCTTGAGGAAGTTACGCCCCGCCACATTCCGTAGTGCAGTGGGTAGAACACTGTGGTGTCTGTCTGGGTGTTATCATGTAGGTCAGTCAGGCGATACCCACCCTCCTCCTCCTAAAACAATTGTGATAACTGCTAAGGAGAACGACCCAACAACCCTCATATTGAATTTGTGTAGATTCCGTCCCATGTTGTAATTAGGAATCATGACCGTGTTGATAGACTGATGCAAGACAGAAAACATAGACCGTGACCTTTGGCCTGTGCAACAAGAGGCCTTGACACTACCACCCTCAGTGTCAAGACCTGACTGAACTACTGAGATTAATGTAAATTGCACCTCAATTTCTTTGCCAATAAAGTCGTTAAACTAAACTTTCACTACGACACAACCAGTTTATTCCTTGTGACGCCATGGGTTGGTATGGCGCACGTCCAAGCTCTTCCCTCCACACACTTAATCTCTCCTACTCCCTTTACCTCTATGTACACGTCGTCATTAGTCTCCTCCAGATACAATATTACATACAAATAAACAGACTCGACTTTTGGTGTCTGGCAGATCCCTAATAGTGTCAGGTGCCAGGAGGGAAATTCGACCAACAGATCTTTCTACTCTTTCTTCACATCTCACTCACCCACCTCCCTACCATCTCACCTTCCGTCTTTCTCTTCATCTCCTCCCATTAATTGGCTCATTCCAGGCTCTTTTGATCGCACCTCCACTCCCCCTACACGAGTACACAAACATATATTACCTGTATATAAATCAAACCAGAATTTTAATGCCTATCAATTTATCGTCATGCAATTTGAAAGGTTTATTAATGCGGGCCTTTGTACCCCCAATTCTGACCTGTTTGAAAAGTTATTAAATTCCTGGTTGAGTTGTTTAAATCATAGATAAACGCTGTTGGAATATTTATGAATACCCGGCTAAAAGACTATGCATTTTAAATAACTTTGTAAATCTGTGTTCCTCTTTTTTTTTTCCCTGCTCATTATTAATATTTATTTTAGTGATGTTTTATTGCTTATAGTCGTCAGGCATCTGCTCTCTTTTATCTAGTTATATGTCAAGGTCTTTAAAATGTTGTTTAAATTATTAGATTTTCTAGATTTAATTAATTTTCTAATATAATGTAACTCTTTATTTATTATCACTCTTTTCCTCATATAATTTTCAACTGTTTAGTATTATTATTATTAAGAGTTTCTTAATTTTATGCTCTACTAAAATTTAATATATAACGCTAAATATGGATAACAGCCAATTTTCCTTTAACAACACCTGACAGCTTGTGAAATAGTGATGTTTTGTTTTTATTGCCACAACAGAAATATATTCAATAAGGTAAAATTTGCCGTATCCTTTTAGATGTCGTTTAACATCATGATAGACGAGTCCCAGAGCAGTTACGTTACCTTACGTTACGTTAAGACACACACACACACACACACACACACACACACACACAGAGCAGCTACTTAAACCAGCAATACTATCGATGGGATAACAAAGAGCTTGAGGCGATGGTCTAGCACCTAGGAAAGCCTGGTAAAGGTTTTGACTGCAAGTATTAGCCAGAGATAATTTGATGGCGCCATGACAAGCTGGAGACACTACCATGAATAGGAGGCGACGCATTACAGAGACTACCATAAACAAGGAGTAATGTTATAGTGCCTGGAGAAGCCTCACACACAAGCCTGGAGATGGAGGGGAGGGAGTGGGGATGAGGGGCAGGGAGTGGGGATGGAGGAGGAGGGGCTGGAGGGATTATGCAGATGGGTGGGTGTGATCCTAGGGGCTGTGGGAAGACGACTTGAGGCAATCATCTACGATTAAGAGGGATTAAGTGCCCAACCTGACGTGTCGATCTAATGTGATAATATTGTGGAGTGGTTTTAGTCATAATTGAAGTGATGTTGACGGTAATAATGGATGTAATTATGATAACGACGCTAACAACAATGTCTAGAGAGATTACGGCTAAACTGTACAGAAATTCACACCAAATGAAATAATAATAATAATAATAATAATAATAATAATAATAATAATAATAATAATAATAATAATGTAAAATACGTCATTGTTGTTGGTGGGAAGAGTACGGTGGGTATTAACAGTTCAATATAGTATTGAATGATGCCCAGGTAAGGTCACAGAAGACTACATGACCCCGCCTTGACCTCCCACTGTGCCCCGTGATCTTGGTCCAGCTGTGCCTGAAATTGAACTTAAACGCTCCGTATGTATTTTCTCATAAATTCGAACACACGATACATCCCCGAAAGATTTCAATCCCTCTTGTGAAAATAATCGGCACCGCCCATGGACCTTCTGCATGACATAGCTTAAACAGTAATGGAATCACCATCTTCTGTAGCTGTTATAATTCATGAGTCTTGTTCAATTAAGAGAAACACATATTTTCATTTTACTTATGTGTTGTTATTTTTGTTATTCGATTACAATATTTTGAAACGGTATAATGTTGCGCTTTATTCTGACACACACACACACACACTCTCTCTCTCTCTCTCTCTTCTTGATCATAAACAGAGAAGATACGTGAATAGGTTCACCTTAAGATCAATTACCTTCTACGGAGTCACTTAAGTTTCTGCAAATTATACAGTATGGTCTTCCCACTGGCACTAAGTAAACCCTTTCTAGTTAGGGTTGAGTCTCAGCGCAATAATTCATGAAGCCACTATGGTATCAATCTCCACTGTAGCTCAAGTTCGCCAATTGGACGCGTTCATATATCTCCGGTTACGAGAAAAATTCTAGTTACGAAACTTGAAGAGTTCGGCGCCTGGTGTCCTGGACAAAGCAAAGGGTCTCGTCTTGAGAGATCTCATTACCATAACGAACCAGGTCCCGGATACCCAAAAACTCGTATCTTGAGTTTTCATCCAAACTAAAGACGCGAGGACACATCTAACTAAACCATTTAAGCTGTGACACGAAGATGAAGGACTAAAATGTCATCAAAACTAAACACGAGTCTTACTTCACCTCATAGTTTTCCCAATTAAGATGAAATAGTTTTAACGCTAGAATCTCTCCCAACCAGAATCTGAGGTCACCCTGGCAGACTTGTATGAGTGGCCGAGAACTAAACAGCCAATCACTGCGAGTCTTCCAAACGATATGGAGTTCTGTTCATCCAATGAGAAACCACATACAAATTGATCTTAGAAATGATGATCCTGTGATTGGTGAATGGTGATTGAATTTCGTTGAGACGGTCCTGCGACAGTAATGAGAGTGCGTGAGTGATAATCATGAAAGAGCAAAAGCAATTAACATAAAAGAGCAGAGGAGAGTGAGGAAGATGAAAATATCGATAAAAAAATATGAAAGATGCTTTAAAGCAATTATGATACACGCAAAAAAATATAAATAAAAACATTAAGGCGTTACTTATGCATTCTCATTTTCTAAACATCAAAACGAAGCTCCTTTTCTTTCTCTCACGTTCCCGCATTAACTCCTCGTCGACGCGTTATATTTGTAAGCAGTGGTCTAGGGTCCACCGGTGTGCCAAAGTGCAGCAGTTCCTGGTCGTTTGGAAGACTGACGTCGCCAGCACTGTGTTGAAGTTTATGGTTCTGACAGGCCACAGTTTAAAAAATTTGTAGCCAGCGATTGGGAGCGAGAGGAGGATTCTGACAAACAAAAAAGATATCTTTCTCCCTCAGGGCCCTCACTCACTCTCTGTAGAAACCCCTTTTACTGCGTGTGTGTGTGTGTGTGTGTTTGTTTTGCGTGCGTGCGTATTTAAGACAGATGAAAACGTGAGTTAAGAAATAGAAACCGTAACAAATGTCACTCCAGGAACAGTATTACCTTTACCTAAAATTGTTCACACCGTCAACGTAGTGACTATTCTATATAGACTATTCAAATAAAACATAAAATACTGAGAATCATGATAAATAATACAGACACTTAGCATAATTATCAATCATAACGCTTCACACTTTTACGGAGCTGTCAGAAGGAATTTCATAAAATCAAAGGTGACCAAGAATCCTTGAAAAAAGAAATCCCTCACGAAGAGAGAAAAAACAATTTACCAGTAGAATCATGAAAGGTGGAATTTAGGTCCAGGTAAATGTAACCAAAACTAATACATGATACCTAGAGTGAGTCACAACACGAGATCAACTTAGAAAAGGATTTTATCAAATATTCAACCAAACATGTAGATACATTTGGTTCGGTGTTGAGAGAAATACCATGTCGGTAAACAGCAAAATGAGAGGATTGCAGTTAGAATGTACAACTGATAAAACACCGCTAGCAAGCCTGTCTTATCGCATTATGTTATCCCAGTGGAGGGGGACTCCCAGGGACTGAGCAGAAGAATCATAAAACCAAACAATGAAACGAATGTATTGCAAGATACTGAGTGTTACGGTGGCAATATTTGGATATAAAACTCGGCTGGTGCAGCTAACTTTTCACCATAACCCGACAGCCAAATGTGTGGCAGAGGGAGGACGGATATTTCATACACTCAAAGAGTGACACAAGCGTACTGCAGGACACTGGGGGAGAGTTAAGAGTGGATAAGTAAGACATAAAACTCCACGGTGCACTAACTCTTCATCATCACACCAACCAGTGTTGAGAGGCAGGGTGGAGGGTTTCACCCACCTGCTGGCAGCCTTAACCATGAGTCAAGGCTCACACGCCATCCTTCTCCTTCTTCATTACATCTCTCCAGGTTTTCTCCCGCGAATTTTACTTGTAGCCAGAACCCACACGCGTTTAATGAGGCTCTGGGATAATTGGACTTGGGTCTGACCTTTCTTAATCCAAGCTGAGTTATTTACTCACTACATGAAGCCCAGTCCAGCAGCAAATGTTAGGAGAGAAATGTGGGATTACGCCCGTCTTGGCAAGCTTATTCAGCCCCCCGCGGTGAGTGGCAGAGGCACTGTCCATGTTGTTCACATTATATTCTGGCACTCCTAACACCGATGACCACATCATCTTTCGGTGCATCTGGAACCAAACTTTCTGATTCATTAGAACAAACGACGAGTTAATCAAGGTGAAGTAATGGTTATTAGCTTGGTGGTAAAATAGCCAATTAACTAAAAAAGTGTTCATTGCGACACCCACACCTTGCTTCACTGAGGGTGAATTTTGCACCTTTGGTAACTGTATTATCTTAGACAAAATTAATGTTTTCTTGCTCGACCAATGTTGGGTAGTTTTCTTCCTCGCCTAACAACTATCAATCATTCTGTCAATATTCAACAAAATCAGTTTCTTCAGCTCTTAACATGATTAAAACAATAACTCTGACAGTCCCAAATATTTTTTTTTTAACAATTATTCTGTGACCCTCCTTTCTTAACCCAGCATAACTAATAAATTTCATCAAACTCTGCTCATCACTTTTTAAGATACATTTCATTTCACACAAAGACACACAGAAAAAACGAACACATTAGCCCTGAATCTCCTTCTTGGTACCGAGGCTATCAAACCACAGGGGATGGTTAATATAAGGAGCTCCAACGCCTGACTACCAATACTGTTTTTCTGACGATTCACATATTCGAAGGTTCATGGGTTCAAAGTTTACTGGTTCAAAGGTTCATGGGTTCAAAATTTACTGGTTCAAAGGTTCATGGGTTCAAAGTTTACTGGTTCAAAGGTTCATTCGTCCAAAGGTTCACTGGTTAAGTTTTAAAGTCCCTAAAGTTGGGTTGGGTTAGGTTAGGTTAGGCTAAAATTGGCTAGCTTATAATAGGTTAAGTTAGGTTTGATAAGGTTAGGTCAACTTTGATTAGGTGAGGTTAGGTCAGAATTGGTCAAATTAGATTAGGTAAGGTTAGGTTAGGTCAATTTTGATTTGGACGGTTAGATTAGATTATGTAGAGCTTAATCAGAACCAATGAACCGTAGGAATATAGAGCTGTAGCCGATTATACGGGTTAATCACCATTATGATCAAAGGGCCCCGAGGTCCATAGCCACTCCATTATACTAATCCACTAGTGAATGGCCTCGCCGGGTCATTATGTGTCACGTGTTAGTCTCCACCTTCATCATATTAAGGGGAAAAAATAAGCCGAGTTAACTTAATACTGTACACTGGTTCAGGATAATAATAATAATAATAATAACAACATCAAGAATAATAACAATATCATCATCAAACAATACTACTACTACTACTACTACTACTAATAATAATAATAATAATAATTATCTCCGTGACTCATGTTATAATGCATAAATATCTCTCCAGCATACTGTATATATATATATAACTAATACTCCCACTAATTCTCATGTACTGACAACTATCAACTGATATACTTAATGAAGTGTTATTTACCGATGACATACACTTAACGTGAGGGCCTTCAAGTGATATATCTAACAGAGTAAATTATGAACTAATAATTTGCTCATTTTCACGATGAGTCGAGTACGTCAAGTGTTATCAAGTACCACCATCAAAAAGAGTTCCATTTAATGAGAGCAAAATAATGTACTTCACAAGGTCCCTCTTTTAACCATAGGCTGCGTTTGTTTTCAGTACTACGGTATATTCTTTCCTTATAATGATAATTTTGACATAATATTTGTCGATAATGTTTACATCCCCAACCAGTCCACCCACCTCTACACAGCTCCCACACGTACAGTAACACCCCTCGCCCCAGGACCTCCAGTTAATGACGGGTGTAGGCATAATGGTCCTTCAGGCAATATTTTTTCACCTACTTTATTACTCCCCCAAAACTAATTACAAACTTTCTGCGTTAGCTGAAGTTCTGTGATTTCAGTCCCGTGCAGTGATAAACTACAGGACCACCTTCTCTCCCTCCAAGGACGAGTATATCGGACCGCTCGGGTGGCGTCTTAAGTGTCCGGAAGGCGTTGTTGCTACGGTCGTCAGTCGTGTAGTCACCGTTGAAGACTGTCGTTGTGGTGGGTGAATGATAAACAAACAGGTCCTGAAGAAGAGCCACTAAAATCACATTTCCATCAGCTTATTGACGATGAAGACCAAATAACCTGAACTAGATTTCTTTTTTTCAGTTTTCAAGCTAAGAAAATTGAGGCATAACTCTCAAATTTAGTGTTTTAATCAACGTCAGTACACAGAATCTTATACAAATAAAAAGTAAATAATTAAGAAAACAGTAAGCATATACCAAATTTAAAACCACGTAAGTCGTCAGGTCCTGGTGAAATATTTACTTAAGCTTTAATGGAATATAAAGAAGAATTAATAGTCTAAGACCGAATTTGTTTTATAATAAGCCACTAAGATCGGCCGTTGTACCAGGTTCATCCAAGAGAGCCTAACACATTTCCTCAAAATATTCTTCAATATATTTAACACCAACTGTAGCAAAACTACAGTAACTTCAGAATACTGGAGTGTGGTCGTGCATGAGCATCTTGCCAGGTACTGCTTCCATTTAAAAGCTTTTGAAGTACTTTATTGAAATAATTAATTCGAATTTAACAAAGTCCTCTTGCAGGTTTCCCACACGAGAGATTAATAAGTAGAGGAACACGACATTGTAGAGGAAATATTAAATTGAATAAAGGCGGCTTAGTTAACGACCAGGAAACAAAGGGCCAGTATTAACAGCACAAAATCCTATGAGGCAATGTAATCAAGGGTGGACTCAAGGCTCACTCATTTACTACTCATAAGCTACAAATAACCTCGTAATAAGCACTGGCATCACTCAGAAATGATGCTGATGGCAGAAAAATTATGCGTATAGTTCAGATGAAGACTCGAGGGAACGTAAGACCTAAATAAGCGTTTCGTTGAGACTGAAATATGGCAACTGTATCATAATGAAGACCAATGTAAAGTTTTAAGGCTGATAAGGAAATGGTAAATTATATACGAGCTTAACAACGTATACTGTAATCACAAGACAAGCTGAATGTGAGAAGGATTTATAAATAATGATAAGGAAAGACGTCAAATCAAGACAACAGTGTATCAACGCGTGTAATAAAACTAAGAGACGCCTCATATATGTGTCGAGGAAGGTTAGTAAGAGGCCTACGTTATGTTTTAGATTTAAGGAAGAAAAAGCTAACCACTGTTTGGATATATAGAGTTGTAAATGAGGGAACAAGTTGTTAAATACACATCATTAAACGCATTTTTGTTTTCAGGTTTCAAGTGAAGCTGGTGCGCTAATGGTGGAATTTAAATAGAAGCTCCATCGCATGGGCCAGCAGGTCTAAAGCAGTATTCTTAGTAGTGGTGGCAGTAGTGATGATAATGATATTGGTTATAATGGTGAGCGTGGTGATGCAGTAAACATTTTGGTGAAAGTGATGGTGATATTAGTGTATTTATCAAGTTGGAATAGTGGTGGTCGTGTTGAAGATGGTAGTTGCATGCACACTAATAGCCTTTTCTCTCTAAACAATGTCCTAACCAAACGCAATATGAGAGAGAGAGAGAGAGAGAGAGAGAGAGAGAGAGAGAGAGAGAGAGAGAGAGAGAGAGAGAGAGAGAGAGATTCTACATTCTTAAAAAAAATAAAAATTCTATGACATTTTACTCCTTCCTCAGTACTCATTCACCCCCACCTGCCCTTAACTATAAAAGATCCCCTCAAAAGTTAAATTGCTCATGAAACTCAGCGTCTTGCAAAGATGCTGCAGTTATACAGAATAAGCACCCACACAAGAAGTAATTTAAAAAAGTCCTTTTAACATTTAAACGGGAAGGAGGAACTCCGTCAATCCACACACTGCCCGAGAATCCTTATCCAGCATTTTCAGGCAAATTGGTTTAAACCACTTTGGTGCTATCTCCGAGGACGACAAACACCACATTGGCCCTCGTGCCAACCTACCCACGTCTTAAGTGGGAATCTAATATTTCCTCTTTCCTCTGAGAGATTGTGAGGGGGAGAAAGAGGGAAGGGGAGTGAGGAAGATGAAGGAAACAGAGGCAGGAATAGGAGCAGGGAAGAAAGACAGAGAGAGAGAGAGAGAGAGAGAGAGAGAGAGAGAGAGAGAGAGAGAGAGAGAGAGAGAGAGAGAGAGAGAGAGAGAGAGAGAGAGAGAGAGAGAGAGAGAGAGAGAGAGAGAGAGAGAGAGAGAGAGAGAGAGAGAGAGAGAGAGAGAGAGAGAGAGGCGTGTCCGGATGAACAATACGGTATTACACAATTTTATACATTATAAATAAATAAAAAAGAAACATCAAAACAAACCTTCTTCAGTTTATCACCACAATACCGAGAGTAAACCCTAAAAAGTGTAAAAAATACATCCAAAATCTAAACATTTCCAGTGACTGTCGAGCACAAAGAGGCTGCGGTCACAACTCATAAATCATGAAACAACATATAATATTTTAGCATTCCTTCGCCCTTACACTAAGGTAATATAGTTAAAACAAACTAACCCTGGAAATTCCTCGAGTCATCACAGTCTTCTTATATTCGCTCCTTTACGCATGGGAGCACATTTTAAGTTTTTCACTGCGTAAGGTTTGACAATGTGGAGGTTATGAAGAAACTGCAGTCCACACTATTCCCACAAGTTCTGTTTATATCTCGATGGTGAAGTTTCACAAGTAACTGGTGTGTGCTGACAAAAAATCGCCTTCAGAGAGAAATTCCATTAACATTATGGACTGTTTTAGGAGAGATAATGGTGCCTTGTCAACAGAAGGGTTTCCTCCCAAAGTGACGCTTAACACCTTAAATAATGTTACAAAATCAATACCTCCTTAATGCCTAATTATTCATGAATCCTCCTGGCTTTTCAGAACATGTGAGGCAACAAAAAGTAGTCATGAAAAGTTATACAGAGACAGTTACCGACGCGAGAGATAATAAAAAAAATCTCCAGTCACTCCAGACGGGCAGTACCTTGGGAAGTGTTGCGGGTCTCTCACTCAAGTGCCCTCAACACTTAGGCTCTCATCTTTCGAACTACGTAGGCTACTCACCATACAATGTACAAGTTGTTAAGAGTTTGCTAGAACAAGATGAGTAATGACTGGGAGAGAACCGTACACCCGGACCATCACACTGGATCACATCTTGCTGCTAATAGACTCAACTAACACACACTATTTGTACTTGGTTCCCGATGTTAACTTTGCTCCCTTTATTTGACCTTCGGTGGATGTGTGTGTTATCTTGGGTTGTCTGTAACTGATAAAACTGCCGGTAGTGTTTGCCCCCTCAACACACACACAGACACACACACACACACACACACACACACACACACACACACACACATACTTTTTGTATACGCGTTTTTAGTTTTCAAAATGCAAAATGTGACCCACTTTCCAGAAACAATATTAAACCTTCCAGTAAACTAATTTGTTTGCGAATATCATAAGTGTTCTCAAAGAGGCGATGCACATCAAGGAACACAGACAAGGCAAACTCCTGGTAATATCATCTGATACAATTTCTATTAAAAGTCAT
The DNA here is from genome assembly GCF_018991925.1 of Homarus americanus. Lineage (NCBI taxonomy): Eukaryota > Metazoa > Arthropoda > Malacostraca > Decapoda > Nephropidae > Homarus > Homarus americanus. Next base: position 372,742 of record NW_024722804.1, on the reverse strand, counting down.
TTCAACTGTTGAGTTTAATTCTTTTTTTAGTCTTTATATAAGAGGATCAGATAAATATAAATATATTTCACAAACTGTTTCACCTGTATCATTTACCCAAAATAGTTAGTGTTAAAGTATTCATGCCATTGGTGGCCGGCTGTACTGGTAAAACGTCATTTTAACATTGTTATTAATTTACGTAATCTATCGCTGCACTAACTCTAACTCAACCAAATTAGGCACAGTTTTGTGTAGAAAAACGTTATCTAACATTAGTTAAATTTAACAGTACAATTTTTTCAACCAATTTTTATTAAGTTTGAGCAAGAAAAAGAAAAATTATATGACTATTTGGCATCAGCGTTAGTTGTTTTCAGGCTTAACCAGACGATTATCCTTATTTAGGATGACGCGCACACACACACACCCGGAGAGAGAGAGTGTTCCTCCTCTTGGCTGGCTCTCGTCCGAGCCCTCCACTTTAAGGAGGAATTTTCAGGGCAGGAGTAAATTATAAGCTTCATTACGGGTTAACACCAAATGAATGTTGGGGATCCCGGCCGGGTGATTCACTTTCCCGGAGTTAAATACGTTGTTTCCACCACACTTGGACTCTACTAAACAATGTGGGGGATTCACCAAGGGCCGAGATATAGTGACGGTGGTCCTAAGACTCCCGGCGGGGTAACAGGTGAGCCACAAGTCATCACCGTTACTTAACAATACTTCCTCGTAATGTGCTCTAACTCTCAGACGACTCGGTGAAGACTACAGGACAGGTGTCTTACATGGCATCACCTACAGACGATCCTTCCTCTCACCGCCGTAAGTTTAAGACAATTTATCGTCGACCAAGAGAATAATTTGAGATTTTATAAATGGTCAAGTTCTAAAGCGATGGTCGTAATATTCAAGGCGGGGAAATAATATCATCACAAGCCATCAGGTTAAATAACACTCCTCCTTCCCACTGTGCTGTAAGTCTTCACACGTGAGGAATAACTTGCACCGAGGGAACAATGCAGGACTTCATGAAAGGTCAGTATCTAAGACGGGAGTCGTGGAGCTCAAGCCGTAAAACAGGTGCACACGCCATCAAGTTAATTAACAATCCTCCCTCATCTTGTGGTTAAGTCTCAGGACGTGAGGGACTTTACTCTTTAGAGGCAACGACTTCAGTTCTTAGGTCGTGAGGAGTTTACTCTTTATGCATTTTAAGAGCCACGACTTCATTCTATAAAGACGCTGGACTTACCTACCATGAGAAAAATGTTGGACATCTTGAACGCTGAAGATCTGAGACGGTGCACGACCAGTGAACAATCCTCCCTCACACTGTACTCCTAAGACGACCAACCCTCACCCAAAAGCACACGGTACAAAGTTGGTGAAGACTCAAGATGTAAGACGGTGTTGCACTCAAAGCTGCAGAGCACGAGTCACACACGTCATCAAGTTAATGAACAATGTTCCTTCATCTCGCGCTACAGCTCTCTTAAGTCGTGAGAACTTTACCTCGGCCGGAAGTGATTAACAAGAAAATATTGCAAGAGGGATCGACGTCAGGCAGCTCTGGCTTACCTTTCAATTTCACTAAAGCAATAATAGCGGCCGGTAAATTAGGCGGTGGTCGACCCCCCGCTGACTTACGCCCGCCGGTATCTTTATTGGCTGGTGAGTTATGTCTCTACCAACCAACCAATGTTTATCGCCTTGCCCCAGCCAGTTATTGCGTAGCGGCAGACGCCTCTTACTCTGACGATTGATGAGAAAAGGAAAGAAAGAGACGAAAGATTTCCAGCGGAAAAAATTCTCCCGAGTGAGGCCCTCAGGTCCGAATTCTTAAAAAAAAAAATGCCTTATTCTTGTTTCTTAATTAGTTAAAAGAAAATATTATAGGTGCGGTCGCCATCTCTGTGAGGTAAATTAAATAAACCCGCTAAATGCCATCTCACTTCTCCAGTTAATGGAAAAATGTTATGTCAGAACCAAATGAAAATCTTCCTTCCAGAGGTAATGTCCTACGAAGAAGTAAGCTTGTATAAGACGAAGTTTAATATATTTAACGTAAATTTGCATCAAGTTCAAGGTAACTCCTTTGTAACAATCAATATGTGAAAGTAACTGTTTTCTATTTACCTCTTCATATTAATTTCATGGATGTATTGAGCCACTACTTATTGATACTGTTACTCTGTGGATATAATCTACCTATTGAAATCTGAACGGGTATTGATATTCATAAATACTGCGGGATTTGTATTGGTTTATTGTGGTTTATATTGTATTGTACCTATACTTAAACCTTAAACTGTAATTTTACAGAGTCTAGAATAAAGTTTCTGAATTTTACACAGATGAATGTCACTTTCTCCGCGAATAGAGATAAAAAGTAAGAGAAGAGATGGAAGGAGTTTCCAGCCGAAGTGTCTCCCAAGTTAGACGCTTGATGTCTAGGTCGAGAATATGGGAGGCGGACAGACAACCCTCAACGAGACTTCAGTATCCCCGGAAGATGGGGTCATTTACGTAACGGGAGACGCTCCTTATCAGATCTCTCTCTCTCTTTCTCTCTTTCTCTAAACGTCTTGACTCTAGAGGGAGGGAGAGAATTCTCAACAAAAACTTCACTTCTGCAGCTGAGGCCAAGATTATGGAAGGTACTGACGGGCCCTCACTCATGGGGATTTGATTACGGCGGAGGGCGGGCCGCGGAGGAGAAGGGGGAGGGTAGTGGATCGGGCTGTCGGCGGAACAAGAGGGTGGGTGATGGATCTTGTCACGGAGTTGCTACCTCCCATTACACACCTGGTCCACTCGCCCCTCACTCTCACGCCACCACAATTAGGAGATAAAAAAGGACGAGCGATCAAAAACAACCTGGGTTCTCCTGCACCCTGTGAGGACAAAGTTATGACAGGCCGCCAAATAAACGTTCACCAACATTCTGCCTGACTGGAAATAAACATATGATGGTTCCTTGGTGGAGTCGACTGACTATTTACCATTGTTTGTACACACGCACGTTTAGGTGAATTGTAAATCTGCACATTGTAAATCGATCTATCTGCCAGTCTATCTGTCAATAACGTATCTTAATAGCTCACTGAGACAACATTACAAAGCTATCACCTAAATTGGCGTCGAAATTACACTGAACTTTGAAGTGTTATTTAATCATCCGCGAGGTGAAATATTTAACTATCACCTTTTAAAATCTGGGCCAAGATTCTCGAAAACCCGTATATTAAATTTTCCTAATAACTGATTATGTATGAACATCCAGGTAAACATCTGAAGGTCAACTCACGTCCTGTTTTTTGTTGTTGTTGGTGTTGTGTTTTTTAGCTATTGTTGGTATTTTCCATAACATGTTTACAATACTAAAATTAATCCTAGTTTTGAATGTTGGCAGAACATCAGTGAGGGAGATAATCAGTATTGCTCACTGATCCTTACTAAACATACTAAACCAGATAAGTTGTTTAACCTTCATGCTTCATAAATCTTCAGAGGAATTAAATCATTTATTACAATTTATAATAATCGGGTTCAAGAAATACATGTTTACCCGAACCATCTGTTACAGTCTCGGTAAAGGAAATTGTTGTGGAAATATGCTAACACGAAGACTGGAATAAGTAGGTTTAATTTGGCCATGTCATATTCGTCAGGGGTTTCCTATAAACCATGGAAGAAATATGAACGATCAGACCAACAACATAAGCCCTGATACAACCTTATATACAAACGTTGTCACAAATTATTAGAAGTACAAAATCTATCTTTATAAAATACGCTCTGGAAACACCAGTTGGGAAGCTAATATAACCTAACCGAACCTAACCTATCCAAACTTAACCTAACGAAACCTAACCTAACCAAACCTATCCAAACTTAACCTAACCTAACCAAACCTAACCTAACCAAACAAAGCCAAACCAAACCAAACATTAGCGGACGAACGAAGTTAACGCTAAACAACCTACCTTAGACCACATTCTCATAACGATCCAGTTAGGGAACAACAATAACGAGCAGAACCACCTTAACTAGCTACGTCCTTATAACATCTATTAGGGAGAGACAAAAGAAGGTAAGAATATCCCCCAGTGGACGGCTCTCATGACGCCCTCTCATCACAAGCCAAATTATTTACCCAGCCTGAGGACGGTCTGGGGTCATGTGATGCTGATGGTAATTTAGATATGTATAAGACCAGGCATGAGTTTAGGGGCGACTTATGAACACACGGGGCAAGTTGTGAACACACGGGGCAAGTTGTGAGCACACGGGGCAACTTGTGGACACACGGGGCAAGTTGTGAGCACACGGAGCAAGTTGTGAGCACACGCGGCAAGTTGTGAACACAAGGGGTAAGTTGTGAACACACGGGGCAAGTTGTGAGCACACGGGACAAGTTGTGAGCACACGGGGCAAGGAAAAAGAGGAAGAGGATAAAGAAGAAGAAGAGAAAGAAGAGGAGGAGGTCTTGTAGATTGAGAGAAAGAAAAAAAAGGAGGTTCTGCTGAGGGAGAAAAACAAAAAAAGGAAAAAGTCAAATATAACATCAAGGTGAAAAAAAAAATGAATGAGAGAGAACTGAAGGAGGGAACGTAGGAGGGGGAGGGAAGGAGAAGGAGAAGAAAGGGGGAGAGAAAGGGAGAGAAAAGAGAGGGAAAAGGGAAGGGGGAGGGAAAAGGGAAGGGGGAGGGAAAAGGGAAGGGAGAGAGAAAAGGGAAGTGGGAGAGAAAAGGCGAAAGGAAGGAGGAGAGAAACGGAGAAAAAGTGGGTAGGAGGAGGAGACGGATGGAGGTGGAGATAGAAGGAGAGAAAAGAAGGAAGAGAGGGAGAGGAAGGAAAAAAGGAGAGAAAGTGAGAGAAAGGAGGGAGGAGAGAAAGGAAGGAGAAGAGAAAGGAAGGATAGAAAAGTGGGAAAGAAAGGGAGAGAAAAGAAGGACGAGGGAAAAGGAGGAGAGAAAATGAGGAAAAGAGGGGAGGAGGTGGAGACGGAAGGGGGAGAGACATGGAGGAGGAGAGGGAACTCAAAGAGAATCTGGAAGTGACATAACGAAAAATTAGGTGATGAGGAAGATGGAAGTGGAGGAAGAGAAAAAAGCGTAATCAAAGATATGAGCAAGAAAGGGAGGAGGGAAGTAGGAAGAGGAAGAGGAAGAGAAAGAGGAAGAGGAGGAGGAGGAGTAAAGACGGAGATGGAGAATTACGAGAGAAAAGGTGAGAGTTAGGTGACGTAGAAAAGGAAGAGAAGGAAAGTTTGAAGATAGAATGAAGGAGGAAGAGGAATGAGGAAAAAATGACAGGAAAAGGAGAAAAATGGTTGAAGCAAAATAAAGGAGGAAAATTATAATAAAAATTTGAAAAAAAGATTGAAAGAAGAAAATATAGAAGCAAGAGGAAAGACAAAGAGAATTGGAGACAGATAAAGAGGATGACGAGAAGGATGATAAGAAACAAAGAGTAGTAAACTGAAGAACCAAGAGAGAGGGGAAAACGAAAGGAGGGAAGGAGGGAAAAAATAGGATACAACAATGTGAAAGGGAAATGAACAAGAGAAGAAACAAAGAAGAAGAAGAAATACAAGGAGAAAGATGATGTAGAGGAGAAGTAAGATGATTAAAAAGATAAAAGAGGAATTGGAGGAGGAGGAGGATAACAGGAAGAAGAAAATGGGACCAAGAAGTAAAGAAAAAAATTGAGGAGAGAAAGAGGAGGAATTTGAAGGAACAAGATGGAATAGAAAATAGGAGAGAAGACAAAGAAATGAATTAACAAATAATAAGGAAAAGAAAGCTAGATAAACAATGTAGTATAAGTAAAGGTGACAATGTAGGAGGAGGACAACCAGGGTTACCAACTCATGCTAACTAAATGCCGCTAGATTCACCCCAAAAAGTCGCTAGATAATGTAAATATATAGCAAAAAAGTAGCTCATGATAAAAGTGACAATATTTACACGCTAACCTCCATAATGCATATCATTAATACTAAAAATAGCTTATAAACTGATATATAAAATGGTAAATGAATGTTCGCTCTCAAAGACATAAGCAGTCATTGCAGGCGCCGTCCCTTTGAAATATATTTTGGGTTAAAACTGAATGACTCTATTAATTTTAGCCTATGGAACCCTTCAGCTGTTAAATATACAAGAAAAATAGTATAAATTCATATAACTATCATTAACATCAGTCCGTACCAGTACTTACTATGATATGGTTGTTATATGTTGCAGGTTCTTGTGAGCGATTTCCTAGCAAACATTTCTGACAAGTTCCAGTGTTCCTTATGACAAGCTCAGGCATATCATAGTTATGACACCATTTTCCATGTCCACGTAACTCATATTTTATGGCTAAGATTGTTTTCATACTTTCAACACTCATTTTGTTACGGAGTTTGAATGTGGTAATGAGAGCAGTGTTAGAGCTTGGCCAGAAAGATCACTGTAAGGATTTTCTGTGGTGTCGTCCTTGTAATCCAAAGTTGTAGTGTCTGGAACTTGTGTCTACACTGTGTGATGCAGTGTTATGTACTGGCTTAGGTTCAGATACATTCAGGAGCAGTGCATACCCAGTACAGAACTTACCAACGGTGTGTAACAAAGAGGTAACCGACCGCCCAAGCGTCTAACGAGCCGATCAGTGGTGAAAAAAAACAATAAAGCAAAATAAAGGATATGCCAGTGAGAGTACGTTTATCACTAACAAATATCTAAGATAAGTCGATAATCCCTGGTTTTACTGGTTGTAAATATTTATATAATGATGACATTGACCGCAACACGAACATTATCGGGCAAGCGGTTATACGCAGTTGTTTCTCAAGTTCAAAAACAAGAAGTCGATACTGTACATCACCGACGAATGCCAGCTTCACGTGTTTATTAATATATATATATATATTTTTTTTAATCATGGGTAATTGGCTTTGGATCTAAGAAACTTTAAATTGCATTACTTTGTTAATTTTCTTCCTGTAATGATTATCTAATAACATAGGGAGTTAATCAATTGAACCAAATCATTCAGTAATTTTGTAAAAATCATTTACTTCAGCTTTAAACTTCTTGTTCATAAACTTCATAAATAACACAGTTTTTCTTATCACACAGCAGAATAAAAAAGTTTGAAAATAGCTAATAATGTCACCAGATTATAAAAAAGCAAAATATCACCAAAACAGTAACGAAACTACTTAAAAAATCGCTCTATCTAGCGACAATATGGCTAAGTTGGCTCATTCTTATTTGACCTAATTTTTCTGTATGGTATATTTTGTTCTTGTGCTTTATGCAGTATACTAGTGAATATATTATAGTCATGATCAATTGTTGTGTCATCTATGACCTCACCCCTTCCTACTGGGGACTGACGTGACTGTTCCCAAGTGACCTCACCTAGGTCATGAAGAAGGGGGGAAGGAAGGAGTAGGAATCTGAGGACGGAGGGAAGGAAGGAAGGAATATGAGGAAGGAGGGAAGGAAGGACTAGGAATTAGAGAAGGAAGGAGTAGGAATCAGAGAAGGAAGGAAAGAAGATGTGACGGCACATAAGGCTATGAGTGAGTGAGGTCAGTTGAGGTGGTGGTTGTGGTGGTGGTAGTAGTAGTGGTAGTAGTAATTGTGGTAGTGGTGGTAGTAGTGGTGGTAGTAGTGGTGGTAGTAGCGGCGGTAGTTACGACAGCTGTGAAAGACCTGGTCCTCAAAGAGTTCCAGGAAAGGTCAATGGAGTTCCAAAAAAGGTCACACTTAAGAAGACACTTGAACACACGCCAGGCTGTGCAGGTCAAGCGACAGCGACCCCACCAAGTGCCTCAAGTCCCACTCTAAACCTGTAGGTGGTTTCCTATACAATTAAACTTGTGGTAATGGTTTATTCTATAGGACGGTCAACCCAGTACTATAGTGACCTGATTTTTGGGGTTACCTTTACATAATGGTTTCCTATATAGAGCAGTTACTCCTATGGGGCAGCTCACTTACAGGCCGTCAAATGCCATATAGGGACAACTGGGAAGATGCTCGATGCCAGTGGGAACATGTAAACAACCTCTTGATATAATGATAGTAATATAGAGTTAATGTTAAAAAAAAAAATAAATAATAATAATAATAATAATAATAATTAATAAGATTTACTCTAATGTTCTCATATAGTCATCTGCCACAAGGTAACAGCGTCGAGTAAGTTCATACAAACATGTTAACTACCTCACCCTTTGAACCCTGCCATAAAGACCCTGAGTATCACGCTAAAATTTGAATACGGTATTTTAAAGTACCTCGTCATTAGCTTCGTGAGAAAAATTTAATTACATCTCAATTTTTTGCATCCGGCTGAAAACGGAAAATTTCCTAAGTCATATGAGCTTCGGCGCCGTGGAATTGGAAATATGCAAATTAAAAGCTCATGAAACAAGAAAAAGGTGAATTTACATAATCTTTTCATTAACAATTATCATGTTAATCGACGTAAACTCTTATCACTTACATTACTCTGTTCCAGTTATTAGAATGTCGAGCTGAACACGCAATAAAATTATGAAAGCATTGAGGAAGGTAAGGGATACAAAGCTGGGATATATTAGTGTGTGTGTGCGTGTGTGTGTGTGTGTGTGTGTGTGTGTGTGTGTGTGTGTGTGTGTGTGTGTGTGTGTGTGTTAAGGAAACATTTATACGTAGTTTGTTAGGTTAGGTTAAGGAAGATATTAACCCAAAAGTAATACCTTGAAAAAATTATTAAAAGTATTATACGTCCCTAACTGATAGAAGCAATATACGAGTAATAGAATAATAGTGTAATATATCACCTATTTATTATTTCAATAACCTGAACGTTCATCACTTACTTAATTCTGTGGTATAACTCAATTTGTCGAAATAATTTTATTTGGTCAAATCCCCATGGGTTAAAAAAATAATAACAATATACTTTCGAGTATAAATGCCCGAATGAAACCTAAGTATAATTTCATCTACTATTTTGTAACCTTAATCACGTCACATATATTAAGAGCAATACACACACACACATATATATATATACATATATATATATATACATATACATATATATATATATATATATATATATATATATATATATATATATATATATATATATATATATATATATATATATATATATATATATATATTTTATTAATTTTTTTTTAATGCAGCGAATTAATGCTCTTGGTTAAGCCTTTTCGTGTATATTGCAGTTGGTTTCATTATGATTTGGTAATCTCTAAACTGTCTCACTTGGCGACTCGCCATGTAAACTTCTTAAACAGTTTATGCCTGTCATATAAACGTGTTAAAAGGTGTCTGTCTGCTAGTGTCTGTCTGTCTGTCTATCAAGGTAAATATCATAGGAATGTTTCATATCATGTAAATTACTGAAATTGTGTTTATCTGCCATGTAAACTTAGTAGTGTGTGTCATAAACATTCGGAAAACATGTATATATATATATATATATATATATATATATATATATATATATATATATATATATATGTCTGTCATGTACAGTACATTCTTAGAAGAATGTCTTGCTTTGTCAAGTAACTTCTCAAAGAGTGTCTGATGAAACCTTCCATCTGTCCCTACGTTTGTCTTCTGGAGTTTAAAATTCTGTCAGCTTAAACATCTGACGTCTTGACTGTTTGACCCTATTGTCTAAATCATGAGTGCATGAGTTTGTCTTCCTATAATGTCTTCCCCTTGAGCGTCTGATAATGTTGTCCGTCATTATACAAGTTCTCTGGATAATTCAATTTTTGGGGTCAAATTGTCTGTCTTCTCCATCGCCTCTATTCACACATGTACTCCATTCGCTCCAAAAATTATCTTCACAGAGGAGTCCGATAAATTTCATAATGAACACCGTGACTCCTGTCGTCTCGGTAGGGTTATCAAAATCCTTCGTTCGTTGTGTCATATTGTCTAACACAAAATCGTAACGATACTCTTTAGGCACGAGTGCATTCTTCTAATCTCTGTCTATACTTGTTTTTTCGACCGTCAGTTTATACATCTGTCATCTCGACCGTCTCCTCATCTAAAGGTTTGTCATCTCGACTATATCTGTCTAAACATGTCATATCAAGTCTCTCTTGTTTAAACTTCTAATCCCCAACTGTCATCTTGATCACTTCTGTCTAAAAAAAACTATCATTTCAACATCATATGGGCCAAAACATTTCATTTATAGACCCATCTTGTAGAGGGTGTATCCGTCTAAACGCGTATTGTTTCGACCATTCTCAACGACATGTTTACTATCAGTCTAAAGGTGCCTTCTCGATTGTCTATTTGTCTGTCCGCCTAAAAATCTTAAAATTCATCTCGATCCCTCTCTGTCAACCAAAAAATCTGTCTAGACCGTCTGTCTCTTTAGTTCTCTTGCCTGTTTGTCGAAAAGTCTTGACCCGTCTCCATCAGTCAAAAATCAAAAACAAAGTCAAATGTCATCTTGAGTCTGCCTAAAATACATGTCATGTCGACTGACCTACATACCGTCAGTCTGTTTGTCTACCTGAAAGTCTTCACCGTCGACCCCTCAGAGCCAGAAATAATGAGACGGGGGCCCGCGGTCACTGTAACCTCGCGTGTACGGCGATATTGCACGCTGACCCTCCGCTGTCTAAATTGTCATGTCGACTGACCTACATACCGTCAGTCTGTTTGTCTACCTGAAAGTCTTCACCGTCGACCCCTCAGAGCCAGAAATAATGAGACGGGGGCCCGCGGTCACTGTAACCTCGCGTGTACGGCGATATTGCACGCTGACCCTCCGCTGTCTAAATTAAACAGCGCTCGTGTAGTGGCGCAAAAAACTCACCCTGATCCCCTCCCACCACAACCACTGCTGCCCTCTCCCCTCCCACCACAACCACTGCTGCCCTCTCCCCTCCCACCACAACCACTGCTGCCCTCTCCCCTCCCACCACAACCACTGCTGCCCTCTCCCCTCCCACCACAACCACTGCTGCCCTCTCCCCTCCCACCACAACCACTGCTGCTCCCCTCCCACCACAACCACCCATGCCTCTCTCCTCCCACCACAACCACTGCTGCCCTCTCCCCTCCACCCACAACCACTGCTGCCCTCCCCCCCCCCACAACCACTGCTGTCTCCCTCCCACCACAACCACTGCTGCCCTCCCCCTCCCCACCACAACCACTGCTACCCTCTCCCCACCACAACCATACTCCCACCCAAACCACTGCTGCCCTCTGCCTCCCACCACAACCACTGCTGCCCCACCACCACTTCAAGTTTACAACACACCCCCCCCCACCCTACCCTCCCACCACACTCACCTCCTTCCCCCCCCCACATTCTCCCTCCTACCCCCACCATCACACTCCAACCCCCTTCCCCCACCGCCACACTCCCCCTCCTACGGCTTACAGGCGATACGAGGGCCATTCTCAACCATTTATTTTCAGTCGCAAAGTTGTTTTTTAGATTTAATGAATAAAACCTTGTATATACATTTATTACACTTTTTTTCGTTATTTTGTCCGAGTGAATAATATATTTTGTCCAAATTAAATTATTTTTAACATAATTCAAACTCGAGTGAATAATATCTTCTATTCATATAATTTCTGGTTGGACTTCAAAATTCTATTACTGTCTTGTCAGAGTGAACAATATGCTTTCTATCCTGATTGGGTGAATATTTTTAGTGTTGTTTTTTTTTTTTTACTGTCCGGGCGAGACTGTGAATAAAACATTTTTACTAAACTTACAGTTTTTAAGATTTTCTTTTTCTTATTTTGTTCGTATATTCTATTTCAGTTTTGTCCTGTATTCCCAGGCATTTATTTTTTAATCTCTTTGACTAGACTGAGCACATTTAGTTTTAATTATATTATGACTTTGGTTTAGGTTGAATGAATTAAAACCTTATTCTTACATATTCAGAAATCATATTTTTGTCGATCCTGAGTGATTAATTTTTTTTATATTTGTGACGAATTTCTTTTATATATCCTTCTTATATTTACTTCAACTTACAATATAGTCAAAACTCAGTGAAGAATCTACACTTGTTTTACGTCTTCAGTTATGATTTACTTTCTCTTAAAACTGAAGTGATAGTTTGTATTAGTTTTGATGTTTTTAAATACTGTTATTATCAGGTTAGGGCTCTTATACTTCTACAATATCTGGTCTACCTATGTGTTGCTTTTTTATCCACGTAATATTTTCTTTTTGACGTCTTGTTTTTACCTTTTATTGGTCTTTTTGGTCTTTTTTTTAGTCTTTTTGGTCTTTTTTTTTTGGGCGCAATAAAAGTAATAATTAAACTAAAAAAAAAAGTAAATAAAACTTGCACTGCCTTGACACATTTGGTTCAATTAAGAATCTAATTAACTGGAGATAATTCATTAACATTACTCCAGTCGTATCCTAATTAATTATCTATCTATCTATCATTCCATCCATTCATCTATCTGTGTGTGTGTGTCTGTCTATCTATCACCCAGAAGTCAATATATATAGTACTGCACACATATTATAATATTAACCAATAATTAATCAAAGAATCCGCGTCGACATAATAACAAAGACAATATTCCTTTCATACTGGCGGCGGGAGTTTCCATCATTAAATCCACAACGTCAGCGGTATTTAATATTTAGATCCGGCCGAGGGAGTTAGAGCAATTGAAGGATCATTTTTGGCTCCGTTGGGATAATCTCTCCTCTGCAACATTATTCAGAGTCTGTATCTTTGAAACCCGACCAGATCTGACTTCAACACCCTGCAATATGAATGCCACGAGGATGCTGTGGTAGATGGTGGTGATGGGTGGTGGTGGTGACTCATTCTCCCACCTGGTGAAGAACAGATGAATCATAGGGGGAAATGGTGACGTGATGGGTGTGGGTGAGTCACGGGGGATGGTATGGTGATGGGTGAGTCACAGGGAATGGTATGTTTATGGATGTAGGAGAGAGACGGAAAGAATTATACCAAGTTAAATTATGAAACTGAAAGTAGAAACTATTGGCTTAGCTTTTATACAACATTCACGATTCATTAAACATTATTTGAACGGGTGATAACTTTTTCCCATTTCTGTTATAAGTAGATAAAAAGAAATAAAGATATTATTCAGATCCACCAAATTTATCAAACATGCTTGGACAGATTGATACTAACCTTTATAAAGTTACTATAAATAAATTAAAACCTAATAAAAAAAATACGCTACATTAACCTAAATTAACCTGATCTAACGTCAACAACCCTAAATTAACATACACTACTCTAACGTATCATACACTACTCTAACGTATCATACACTACTCTAACGTATCATACACTACTCTAACGTATCATACACTACTACAACGTATCATACACTACTCTAACGTATCATACACTACCCCTCGTAAACTGACCCAAACAAACCTACCCGTACCTGTATTTACTTATCTTATATTAATAAAAACAACACCAAAAACTATCAGAATTAACAAAACAGATCGAGTCACAACTAAACTATACTAACTCAAACCTAACTTAACTAAAATTAACCTTAACTTAATCTCACCTCAACTTGAACTAACCTAACGCAATCTATCGTAAAGTACCAAAAACAATAAATATGAAAGAGTACTCAAACAAACATACGATTTATTGAACTAACGAAGAAACTCAATGTTTAGTGCGCAGGAATATTTGGCTAGAAGAACGTGGGGACTGCGGTAGGTGAGTCCCGACGGATAAGGAAAAACAAAAAATAGACTCGGAAAAGAAACAACACCATGACGTATTTTTAGTTGAAATCACGAAATTTAGAGGTGCTCAATGTTCAGGGAAGGCTCAATTAAATAAGTGTGTTTGTGTGTGTGTGTAAATGTATGTGTATGTGTGTGTGTGTGTGTGTGTTGTGTGTGTGTGTGTGTGTGTGTGTGTGTGTGTTTAAGCCATTCCTAAATTCCATGAGGTCACATAAAGCCATCAGGTCCAACACACAGTATTCACCCTCCTCCCTGCAGTTAATTATATCTCGTCCAGATGAAATATTCTCAGGCTAGAGTTTTAATTTTCTACCTGAGTTACCTTCCATCACTGGCTGACTGACTCCCACCCCCCTTCCCCGCCCCCACACGTCTCGCGCGCGCGCACACACACACACACACAAGTACGTGTCTGTTCCAAAGGTCCAGATTTGCAATCCACAAAAGATTCGTATGCTAAACTTCTCTCTTGTCTAATTAAAAGAAAAAGTCTGAGAAAATTCAACATCATTTTAGCCGACATCTTTGTCCACGCCTTTAAGCTCAACAGTTACACAGTTTTAGATCAGTATCCTGGTCATGGGGGAAAAATGAGTCACTGGGTGTTGTGAACCAAGGACTGGTTCTCACACATGGGGGGTAAATTTGTCGAGGGATAAAAAAACGTAATCTAACTCGATGTAATTAGCTTATATAGGAAAATGAGTTTAACTGTGTGGGATTAACATAATCTGTTGTTCTGTTTAGGTAAGCGGGGGTAAATTTTATATCGTGTATACAGGAGAGAGAGAGAGAGAGAGAGAGAGAGAGAGAGAGAGAGAGAGAGTGTGTGTGTGTGTGTGTGTGTGTGTGTGTGTGTTATGGTATAATAGACACAAAAAGCTGCCCAGTCTGGTACAGTTGCAGCTTCGTGTTGAACATTGCAGGACCCCGGAGGATTAGTCTTCCGGCTCTTGGGAACACCCAGCTAAACAAGCACAGTCTGCCAAAAAGCCATCCAGCCACCTACCCAACCACCGATCCATCCACCATCATTTTAACTAGTTATCCACTCACTCAACCTTCCATCCAGCCAACTATCTATCCAATCACTCATTCATTAATCAAGCTATCCAATCACCCCCCCCCCCTCCATCCACTTCTCTAGTCATCCCCGCACTCTTAGTTAATATTGATGGATTAGAACGATTACCGCAACCAGGGGACTCTCCTCTCAATCGATACCTTGGGGGCCTTGGTTCAATATTCACGACACAGCGCTGGCGACTGTGGTCAGGAATGTACAGTAGCCAACGGCGTAGTGATGAGGCTTGACAATATGAGTTACGATACAGAGGTGGCGAGATAGTTTTTGCTCTCTACAATTTGATTCCGGCCACCTGCACCCTCAACCTGGATTCAGATACCTAAAGGGCCCTAAAATTAAAACTACTCACTGGTTACCCAAATATATTTTAAAGCATAAATCCAACGCCCAAAGGGAAAAAAATACACAGGTACTATTTTAACGAGATAGCTTCACTTAGCACCTGTTCGAGGACAATTTGAAGTCGCAGGACCTTGGCGGCTGACTGGTTCAATGACATTTACTCACAAGGCATATTACTCACAAAACAAACCTAACCTAACCTGTCTTCTTTTCCATTAATGTTGTGCGTATAATGCCTTGTGAGCAAATGTCGGCACACCCGGCTGACTGCCAGGGTTACTTTTAGATCAAGCTACATCCGCGTTATTAAGTGTTTACATACGTCGAACTATGACTCCACGGCTGGTGTATCCAGATAACTCCCTATATATAGATTCACTAGATATTCTGCAAAGTTCCAACTCACAGGTGGTAAAGATCAACATGAAATTCCAAGACACGGTGCAAGAATAATTTAGAGACTGGTTGACCGCGACATTATGAACTACTGTAACGTTTATACGATGATTCAAAATAAATAACATCTAAGTACAGTAATATGAGGAGACACGCATCATGGGTTTTCAGATACCTGCACTACACCTGTTTTGAGGTTTAACCCAGCGAGTTGTCCAGTGCATGACTCAGGAGTGTCAACCATGTGTGTTTGTTCTCTAGCACCCTTAAAGGTGATCTATGTCACAATTTAAATATAAGCACAATAGTATTCCCTCTGGTACACACAACTTTGACTATACAAGTAACAAAACCAGTTTACAGTAGACAAGAGGAAGAGTCAAATCCAGTAACGTGATAATCAGCTTTAGTGAAGACTGGCACTTGATGCTATTTTTGACGGGGCCTTTGTTATGTCCCTAGCGTGGGTACAGCTCCCAGGGAAAGTTTGTCGCCTAAGTCGCTGTTTACAATATAGTACTTCATTCTCATTTGTATACGTGCAGGACACATTTCACGACGATCTTATTATTCGGAGATTATTTTATCCCCAAAAGGAATAGTTTTAATGACAGGCACCAACTAAAGGGGAAGTTTTGTTTGAAAAGAAGTTTACTTGTGGGAGTCCATCCTCATCGGGCAGGATGTGTGAACTTTTCGACTCCAGAAGTTCAATTTAATCGTATTAGTCGTATCCTTCCTCACCTAACAGAGGACAATGACAGGTCAGCCTCTCCTTCCACGTCACTCATCTAGGAACTCAAATATAACATATATAATCTCTTTCCTCTAATGAATAATTAATTTACCATTTATCTTAAAACAATAATTGGGAGACATACAGCGGGTCCCCTTATACCACGTAGACCTAACAAGAAATAATATTAATAAAAAGCAAAACACGATCGAGGGCGACTGACTGTGGTGTCGCCAATACTATAACGTCTCCCTGTAACTATATTTCATGGACCTACAAATAATACCAATTGGTCACTTTGTACAACAGGTGGAGATGGCCCATGCAATCTCGCCTACCCCCCCCCACACACACACATTTCGGTATGAATATAAATCTCAATATTACGCACACCGCATATTGCAGCCTACGAGGTTTGGTATAAAAAAAAAATAAAACATTAAATTATGGTTGTTCTTACTATTCTTCCACGTATGACTGGATACCTATTGACTTTCATCTACAGAGTGAAAGGACTAAGTCGAAAGTTGATAACATAAGCATCTCACCTCTCTTTGCCAGATCACGTCTATTATCTCCCTGGTGATATATGACTCCGTGTGGAACAATAAAATCCATCTACAATCATCACATCTGTTGGTACAATGAACAAAAGAAGTCGGGAGCATATCTGAAAGAAATTGTGGGACTTTTTTACGAGGACAGCTGTAAACCTGAGCTTAAAGATGGCGGACACGCTGACGATGTGATATATGATGTCATCCGCAACCTACCTGTAGGTGAGGTATACAAACACACACACGAACAGAAGTCGGGAGCATATCTGAAAGAAATTGTGGGACTTTTTTACGACGACAGCTGTAAACCTGAGCTTAAAGATGGCGGACACGCTGACGATGTGATATATGATGTCATCCGCAACCTACCTGTAGGTGAGGTATACAAACACACACACGAACACCCCCCTCCTCCCACAACCTACCTGAAGGTGAGGTACACAAACACACACGAACACCTCCCTCCCTCCTCCCCCAACCTACCTGAAGGTGGGGTATACAAACACACACACGAACACCCCCCTCCCTCCCCCCCCTCCCCACAGCCTACCTGAAGGTGAGGTATACAAACACACACACGAACACCTCCCTCCCTCCCTCA
Source organism: Homarus americanus (assembly GCF_018991925.1). Lineage (NCBI taxonomy): Eukaryota > Metazoa > Arthropoda > Malacostraca > Decapoda > Nephropidae > Homarus > Homarus americanus. The sequence continues at coordinate 355,250 of NW_024722804.1, read as the reverse complement.
CAACCTACCTGAAGGTGGGGTATACAAACACACACAGACACCCCTCCCTCCCTCCCCACAGCCTACCTGGAAGGACACAAACACACACGAACACCCCCTCCCTCCCTCCCCCCCAACCTACCTGAAGGTGGGGTATACAAACACACACACGAACACCCCCTCCCTCCCTCCCCTCCCCACAACCTACCTGAAGGTGAGGGTACACAAACACACACGAACACCCCCTCCTCCCCCCACAACCTACCTGAGGTGGGGTACACAAACACACACGAACACCCTCCCTCCCTCCCTCCCCACAGCCTACCTGAGGTGGGGCACAACACACACACAGACACCCCTCCCTCCCCCAGCCTACCTGGAAGGGGGTGCACAAACACACACGAACACCCCCTCCCTCCCCTCCCCACAGCCTACCTGGAAGGTGACAAACACACACAGACACCCCTCCCTCCCTCCCCTGTACCTGAGGGTGGGGTACACAAACACACACGAACACAAACACACACAACACCCCCTCCCTCCCCCCCTCCCCACAACCTACCTGAAGGTGAGGTATACAAACACACACACGAACACCCTCCCTCCCTCCCCACAACCTACCTGAAGGTGAGGTCACAAACACACACGAACACCCCCCTCCCTCCCTCCCACAGCCTACCTGAAGGTGAGGTACAAACACACACACACCCCTCCTCCCCCTCCCCCAAGGTGAGGTATACAAACACACACGAACACCCCTCCCTCCCTCCCCACCTGAAGGTGAGGTATACAAACACTCCCTCCCCTACAACCTACCTGGAAGGTGAGGTATACAAACACACAGAACACCCCCTCCTCCCTCCCCACAACCTACCTGAAGGTGAGGTACACAAACACACACACGAACCCCCCTCCCTCCCTCCCCACAGCCTACCTGAGAAGGTGAGGTATACAAACACACACGAACACCCCCTCCCTCCCTCCCCACAACCTACCTGAAGGTGGGGTACACAAACACACACGACACCCCCTCCCTCCTCCCCTGACCTACCTGAAGGTGGGGTACACAAACACACGAACACCCCCCTCCTCCCTCCCACCCTACCTGAAGGTGAGGTGCACAAACACACACGAACACCCCCTCCTCCTCCCCCCACAACCTACCTGAAGGGTGGGGTATGCAAACACACACGAACACCCCCCTCCCTCCCCCAACCTACCTGAAGGTGAGGTACACAAACACACACAACACCCCCCTCCCTCCCTCCCCACAACCTACCTGAAGGTGGGGCAAACACACACACGAACACCCCCTCCCTCCCCTCCCCACAACCTACCTGAAGGTGAGGGTATACAAACACACACGAACACCCCTCCCTGTACCTGAAGGTGAGGTATACAAACACACACGAACACCCCCCTCCTCCCCACAACCTACCTGAACACAAACACACACCTCCCTCCCCCACACCTACCTGAAGGTGAGGTATACAAACACACACGAACACCCCTCCCTCCCTCCTCCCACAACCTACCTGAAGGTGAGGTACACAAAGTTCAAACTTACAGTTGAACTTAAGGTAACCTGTTGAAAACTTTACCCTTTGCATTTAATTTCCTGCGCTAGACTTGTCAGTGGCAGCAGTGAAGGAATACAACCTGAGCCGCAGTGTAGGATACCTAACTAAGATATAAGGAGTTTTCTGAGTAGATGGCACTACAGTATATAACACCACACATTACCAAAGACAGGTACTCTGTATAGATTAATCAAATGCATAAATCACTTCTCTGGACTTAATCTTCCTTTACAAACATTAATAAAACGAGCGAGAGAATGAAAGAGATGAAGTCGTTCTCTCTAAGAAATCGACAAGGTTATTTAACATCAGGTGATGAGAAAGGCATTTCATTTGTTAATGCAGCCGGTTCCTTTAGTGACAATTTTTACCCATTACTACATAAAGTAGAGGATAGCAAACAGCATCATAAACTGACCCCATGACCTCTTGACCTCATAATTAACATGTTTCCGTTTAACATTATCTATAAGGTCAATTCTTCAGGAAAGTTTGATGAGAATAAGACGCGTATGACCTTCAGTATGTAACTATAAGGAAACCAAAACGTTACCACACAAACAATCTGAAACGACTGACAGACCCCAACACTCCTGGTGACAGATAAAAAAAATGTGATTGATTTTGTGGTAAATGATAAAGCTCGGGACAGAATTATGGCGGATGAGTTACCCTTTATCCACCATAAAGTTATAAACAAACCAGTAATATAATCCATCACATTTACTTGATTAACCAGTTAGCTATAATTATCAACCAATAAAATCCTTTCCATTAACTGTACCCGCCGGGAACTTGGCCAAACAATGTAATAAAAAAATTATATTCAGTTAATCACGAAGTTATAAATTAGCGACCCATGTAAAGTTCGCCAATGCCACGTGAAAAAAAAATTACCTTGAGTGGATAGTTTCACCACATTATTAAACAGCTGCGTAGTTCCACAGTAGAGAGAGAGAGAGAGAGATTCCTATGAACAAAACACATCTATAATATATATTCCCCCAGCAACTTATAGACTAACACCTCAAATAATTACCTACATTTACTTCACAACGAGCTCACAAACCTGTCTTCGGAGAACTTAAGATCAATAATTTCAAAACTTTCGCATTAAATAAAACCGCCATTAACAAAACGAACATAAACACAATAATGTAAAACCATCATTACCAAGAAAGAGAACAAGTGCCCACGTGAAACATTGAAACGCTTATAAAATATTGAACTGTGACAAGGTGCATCTAGGGACGAAGACCACTCTCTGTTTCTGAGAATTTCCTCCGTCAGGTTTTTTAGGTTCATGAAACTGACCTCAAGGTGTCACACGAATGCCAAGTGACACCAGTACCTCGCCCACACCATTCTACTAGCTCGCCCACATAGATCCACTAGCTCGCCCACACCTCTATACCAGTTCAACACCTCTCTACTAGCTCCACCACACCTCACTACTAGCTCCTCCACACCTCTCTACTAGCTCCACCACACCTCACTACTAGCTCTTCCACACCTCTATACTAGCTCTTCCACACCTATATACTAGCTCTTCCACACCTCTATACTAGCTCCTCCACACCTCTCTACTAGCTCCACACCTCCATACTAGCTTCTCCACCTCCATACTAGCTCCTCCACACCTCTATACTAGCTCCACACCTAGCTACTAGCTCCACACCTCCTACCTCCTCCACACCTCTACTAGCTCTCACACCACTACCAGCTCCTCCACACCTCTCTACTAGCTCCTCCACACCTCTCTACTAGCTCCACACCTCCATACTAGCTCCACACCTCCATACTAGCTTCTCCACCTCCATACTAGCTCCTCCACACCTCTATACTAGCTCCACACCTCTATACTAGCTTCTCCACCTCCATACTAGCTCCTCCACACCTCTATACTAGCGCCACACCTCCATACTAGCTCCTCCACACCTCTCTACTAGCTCCACATCTCTACACTAGCACCTTAAACAATGACCAGGTTTCACATTTGTCCTCAAGCCCGGTGGGACATACTGGGTGAAGCCTTATATTAATATTTCACTACATACAGCGTGTTCGTTCCCTTTCAAATGAATTTTAATCCATTTAACTCTTGCCAATACCGCTGATTGACGAGCTTTTGAAGGCTCGCTATCGCATGTGACGCTTCCATTTTTATTACAGATCCATCAACAAAAAATAAAATCTCAGTGCTTGAATTTTGCTTGACACCTTGACGTTTTTCACACACACACACACACATATATATAGAGAGAGAGATATACTGTACATTGTGTGTGTGTGTGTGTGTGTGTGTGTGTGTGTGTGTGTGTGTTACAAGTGTGTTACTAAATTTTTAAACATTTTATACAACTATTAACTTACCCCAATGATTCAGTTGCCTTATTTCATCTTTCTCTCAACCATATGCAACTTACCTAAAAGAAAAGAAAATATTATTACTAACACCAAGAAATTATCAGAAGACAAAAATATGATATTGCTCAATGGAAGACAACAACAGAGCAACATGACGTTACTGTTATAATCTGGAGAGAGAGAGAGAGAGAGAGAGAGAGAGAGATGGGGTGGGTTATATCAGTTAATATATCAATTAAAATAAATCATTAAGACAACAACGAGTATATGGACCAATTAAAACTAACCTAACCTAACCAAACTAAACTAAACATGAGCTAATTAAAAATATGCCGAGTCATTTGGGTAATTTCCTTGGCCTACTTGAGCCTCCCTGACTCCAGCTGCTCACACAACCGCTTCATAGAGAATTTCACTTCACTTCTGAAGATAACACTCGTTTTCCTCCCTTCCTTTATCTTACAAGACTTACATATTATATTTTCTAAACCTCCGTATATATATTTTTTTTCTTTTATTTTAGTAAACTATTAACACCACCAAACTAAATTTAGACGATTATCTTCGTCCCTATAATTAACATTTTCCGTTAACATCAACATTTTTTTCGCTTGAACTTGAGTCCAGTCGGAATGAGGATTAATATAGGACTGGGCCCCAGTTCACCTTCAGTAATACTGAGAAGGAGCGGCAATGATTGTTATCAACAGTCAGAAACATTAAGTGTTAATTACAACAGTTCAATTAATACAATTACCTAAGAGGCTGCTCCTGTAAGTGTAATGAATGTAAGGACACATTTACACCTAATTAAAAGTGATAAAATAAAACAATTATCTCAAGAGAACATGCATGTAGGTATGCAAGAAATGGTATATAAACTTGACGCATCAATACGAGACGCTAAGAAACTAATACCTGTATACATGATTCATTCGAAATTTCATAAATTAAATTAAAATGTGAATGCGTTTCAGTGCAAGGAATTTTATAGAACTCTTAAGTATTATATACTGCATCAGGAAAAGAATAACAAAAACATCTTAAACAATGATAATATCTAAACAGGTTTTAAAATACTCACAATTTTACCCTACCATTGTTCACGTGATTCTAATGTGAACCGAAACACAACGAAGAACAGTCTTAGGAAGAAGAATTACACTACTACACAGCGTCTTCCAGGTCGGCCTATGTCTCTCAAGCGTTAAATCTCCCCAATAAAGCTTCATCTACTTCACTAGTCTTCTCTACCTCCCTCCCTCGTCCCTTCCCCTTCACCATCGCACCTTCAATACGTCAACATCAGAATCCACGTCAGGATATGGTTAGGACACTATTAACAATCCTTCAGGTCCCCCCCAAGACACACTAACACCACCTCAACGCCCGTGTTCGACATATTGCTATCAAGTCACATGCATATGTATGTCTCTGTGAAGCACTTAGCGAGCGTCAGGTTACAAGGAAGACGTTAATTGTGTTTACGTGTAAGGTGTCTCACGTCGATGACCACAATCAGCTGCACATTTCATCACACCTGTATATAATAGCCATCAGCTGTACATCTCAACACACCTGTACACAATAGCCATCAGCTGCACATCTCACCACACCTGTACACAATAGCCATCAGCTGCACATCTCACCACACCTGTACCGAATTTAACCAGGTGTGCAGTTCATTATACTCCTGCAGAATCTAAATATTTTGCTCTATTCTCTACAAGCCAGGTTATGAAACTCTTGTTCATAGCTCCACTGTAGAGGATAGCGATATTAAGGGCTGCTACACAAGTATGAGAATATGACAGCGTGTGCGTGTGCTGGTTCCTGGTTCCGACCACGCTACAATGAAAGGGCTTGAAAGGTTTAAAAATCTGACTGACAGCTTCCAATTAATATTCTAAAGCACATCTACCTCAAACTAATTCCAGGTTGCAATGCCCAATTACAACCAATTCATATCGTAACAGTAAACAAGTTTATTACAATGCTTCAAACATTTTCTAACTGAAAACTACATATCACCTATACTGTGTCCTCACAACCTGACAGTTTATATACCGTGTTGGACAGTCTTATTTGGCTGATCGACCCCCGGCCCTCACACGACGCAGTACACTTAAGTTCAGCCCCAGCTCTCTTATCACCTACGCCTGACTAACGGAGATTTCGTCTAATTCCGGATCACTAGTGTAGTTTTATTTATACATGTTCCTCTATCCCGCCAACTGTAGTAATATACAAGACAATTAAAGTGGCAAGTATTAAAACTGAACTCAGTCGTCTCATATCACTCGTATACAGAACTTGGTTGTAACAAAATACATGAGCTTACTCTTATATTAAATATATTACGGTTGCGTCAGTACAAATAACTTGGTAATAAACTCATGTAATTGAATCTCTATACAGGAGATCTAATAATTCTAATTTAACAATGTTAATATAGATATGACATGCATTTAGAAGTCGTGTTTAATGTTGAATCCAAGACAAAATTGTGTCACTTGTAGCCCTTCAAGATGTATAATGCATCACCTGTAGCCCTTCAAGATGTATAATGAATCACCTGTAGCCCTTCAAGATGTATAATATATCACTTGTAGCCCTTCAAGATGTATAATGTATCACCTGTAGCCCTTCAATATGTATAATGTATCACCTGTAGCCCTTCAAGATGTATATGCATCACCTGTAGCCCTTCAAGATGTATAATGTATCACCTGTAGCCCTTCAAGATGTATAATGTATCACCTGTAGCCCTTCAAGATGTATAATGTATCACCTGTAGCCCTTCAATATGTATAATGTATCACCTGTAGCCCTTCAAGATGTATAATGTATCACCTGTAACCCTTCAAGATGTATAATGTATCACCTGTAGCCCTTCAAGATGTATAATGTATCACCTGTAGCCCTTCAAGATGTATAATGTATCACCTGTAGCCCTTCAAGATGTATAATGTATCACCTGTAGCCCTTCAAGATGTATAATATATCACCTGTAGCCCTTCAAGATGTATAATGTATCACCTGTAGCCCTTCAAGATGTATAATGTATCACCTGTAGCCCTTCAAGATGTATAATGTATCATGTAGCCCTTCAAGATGTATAATGCATCACTGTAGCCCTTCAAGATGTATAATGTATCACCTGTAGCCCTTCAAGATGTATAATGTATCACCTGTAGCCCTTCAAGATGTATAATGTATCACCTGTAGCCCTTCAAGATGTATAATATATCACTTGCAGCCCTTCAAGATGTATAATGTATCACCTGCAGCCCTTCAAGATGTATAATGTATCACCTGTAGCCCTTCAAGATGTATAATGAATCACCTGTAGCCCTTCAAGATGTATAATATATCACCTGTAGCCCTTCAAGATGTATAATGTATCACCTGTAACCCTTCAAGATGTATAATGAATCACCTGTAACCCTTCAAGATGTATAATGTATCACCTGTAACCCTTCAAGATGTATAATGAATCACCTGTAGCCCTTCAATATGTATAATGTATCACCTATAGCCCTTCTAATTTTAGCCTAGTTACATTGCCTACCTGTTTGAGAGTCCGTATTCACAATTACCAGAAGCACGGCGGGACAGCGAGGAACAAAACCCCAATGAATCATTCAGTGTTAAACAAAGGGCTAAAGAACGATAAATTCGACCGTGACACATTGTTAATCAAAGCCGTGAGCGCCAGGAGGTCGGCTCAATGGTTCTCAATCACATGTCGCGGAGTCCTGAAATCTGGTTTGGACAGACAGGTACACACACCATTAATTAGTATCAATAACTGGATTTTAAAGGTGCATTGCTCGTGACTGAAACTGGTACGGACTCCTCGTCTTCACGTTCAAACCCATGAATCTCAACGCCTCATGCTCAAACCCATGACTCCCTAGCTCTTAACGTTCAAACACATGACTCCCCAAACTCTTCACCCACCCACACATACCACACCCACCCACCCACCCATATCTATCCCCACCCATACCCACCTACACCCACACACAAATCAATAACACTTCCTCCCACCAGCAGAGTTTAGTAATAGCAAGAAGGACCACAGTGCCACACAGAAGAGGTAAATGCATTCCTCTGAACGGTATTGTGGCAGCTGTCTGGAATGAAAGTAGCGAGGTTGGGGGTAGCATAGACCACCACTGGCGTCAATACATCAGGTGGATAGATTAATGTCACCCGCTCTGGTAAGTAACTAAATATTCCACGCAGCCAATAACATTAACGATAAACATTCTACTCCTAACCAGATATATTGAAGTAAAAATAACACGTCTTGTCAGTTCACGTCTGAGGGTACAGGGAGAGAGGAGTAGCGAAGAAACAAATATAGACGTGTAAGAGTGGAGAGGAGAAGAGGGAGGAAACAGAGTATTTGCGAGGGAATGGAAGGATGACGAGAAAGGCAGGAAGCAAGAGAAGAAAAGGGGTAAGGGATGGAAAAAACACACACAAGGAAATAAACATCATGATAAGAGACGTACGAATGGAGGAAGCGGAGAAAGAGAAGAGAGGAGGAAAAGCAGAGAGAAACATAAAAAAGGGGGGGCTGCAAGAACATATAGAATGAAAGAGAAAGTGTAAAGGAAATAATGAATAGAAGAGGAAGGAAAGAAACGGTATAGGTATAATGGCAGGACAGGAAAGAGAGGAGAGAGGGAAGAGGAAATATTAGAAACAACGGGAAAGTGTAGAGAGAGAGAGAGAGAGAGAGAGAGAGAGAGAGAGAGAGAGAGAGAGAGAGAGAGTAAAATCATTCTGAAGATATTCCACAAAAAGAATTATAATTAAAATTTTAAGTAGGAAGTTATGGTTCCCAACTGTCCATCACGTCCAGCGGTTGAGGAGCAATTACGAGCATTATCAGACATGTAGAAGTTACTGTAACACATGTACTGTACTCGAGATTATTATAGATTATGGATTTAAATAAGAGAGAGATACAGATGGCGACTGACGAACGAACACACACACACACACACACACACACACACACACACACACACACACACACACAGAGTACCAAACTCAACATTTAGTTTATCTCATAAAGAGGAACAGATGACTCAGGTGAAATACAAATGGACAACTGGCCAAAAACTAACTGATAATCATTGAAGATCACAGAATATTGAGACCATATTTTCTAAAATAAACGGAATATTGATGGTGGAGGGTGAGGCGATGGTAAAGTTCTTCAGGATAAAAATGACGACATGGGAGGGGGTAGATAATACAGGTGAAGAGAAAAGCAGAGACCAGTAAACCCGTGAGCTCCTGCTGGTGACGATAAATCTGTCCAGGGGCTTTAGGAAAGTTGTGGAGAGCCAGATCTGAGTTCCTATGCAATATACGTGAAAGCTGGAAGGGCAGGTAGTGTACCCCGGGACTGAGAGGGTGTTCCAACTAGTGCTGGCCATGGGAACATCTATTACAATAACGCGATAAATAAAAGACACTTCGCTTGGTTTTGTGACGAGTGTTGTATGAAAAAATATAATAATAATAAATAAAATATGCCACAAGTTGTAAGATCAGCAGAATTATGTTTTGGGGACTAGAATTGTTTACTAAATGAAATATTATAACATAAAACCGTATATAACAGTAAACTAAAGCCGTAGAAGAGATATCCCAACCATTTTTTTTTATCTTCAGGGTTAACTATCTTTTAGCATTTGTGTATTATAGAGTTAAGAGCAAAATGAACCGAGATGGTGAGGTATTTGTAGGAATTCCCTTTAGAGAATAAACAACAGTTTCTGTATAGCGTAAAACCCGCGTCAGGGATGGAGGCTAACTTGACATTTAACTTTTAAGGTGGAGGTCATAGCGAAGTATTCATCGCGTTGGTTAATACAAGGTTCCCCACAATTTCGAAAGAACAAGAGTAATGTCAATACAGTATTAGCTCTCGTTCATGTTACCTACCCAATGATTCTCTCGGCTTTGTGACGCGTCTAAAACTTAGAAATACACGAGAACTTAATACCCAAGATAAATTCATGGGCCATCTGCACCAACATATCAAAACAAACTGTACATATAAACAGTATGTAGTCACTTATAAATGTTGTTTTATCTGGTATTTTTAGGGTCAGTTAAGATCACTCAGCGATTGTCTGTGCGTGTTGTTGGTGTTCCTGAGTGGTTGCTGAAGAGTCAAGTGACGTAGTGTAGTATATACTGTGCCGAGAGGGACGAGGCAACTAAAGCATAACAGTATGGCACTCACGGGTCAGTTTCCACAAACACTATGTAGTATAGCTTATGAGTGACTGTAACACGTGGTGGAGAAGTGAACACGTGTGAACAGTGAATGGAAAATGTGACCAGTAGCCCTGCCTCAACACCGTGTATGACAACAGTGATGAAGCAAGGCAAGGGAGAGGCGGATGATGGCTGGTTCAGTCGTGATAAAAGGTGGTGATGATGTTACAGGTAAGACACTGGAAGAGGTAAATACAGATAAGGCGGCACAGACGGGTATATTAAGACAAAAATTTAGTCACAATTATAAAAGACAGACAGACAGATACAGCCAAACAAAAGTCAGCAAGCAAGTGTTAAAATAGACACAGACATAACAGAGAAATGAACAGAACAGAGAAAGACAGAAACAAAGAGATAAAACCAAATAGACACACAGATGTAAGGTGAGAGAGAGAGAGAAATGCCAACAGAGTGAGAGGGACTTACACTAATGAGCGATGACCTGGAGTCAGGGACGCGAAAAAGCACCTGGGGGAGGGGGGGGGGGAGGAGGAGGAGGAGGAAGGAGGAAGGAGAATCAAGTCTGGGCCAGGCAAGAGAGAGAGAGAGACGAGAGAAAGGAAGAGAGAGAGAGAATGTGGAAGACTTTGAGGAGTAAGGATACAACTTTTGCCTCCTCTATTTTTTTTTTCTTTTCTTTTAGACACCTCCCTCACCCTCCTCCCTATTCTGTCTATCTTTTGAAAACCCATCGTGAACTTCTGTTATCTGAGGCGGGAAAAAAAATGCAAAAGTAAATCCCAGAAGTTTGATGGTGGGTCTTGATCACTGCCTGCCCGGGAGGTGAAGGAGGAGGGGGAGGGGAGGAGGGAAGAAGGGATAAGGAGGGAGGGGAGGGGAGGGAGGAGGAGGGGAATGATGTTCCTGTTAGTGTTGGACTTTGTTAATGAAAAAGTGGAAAGGAAGGGAAGTGGAAGGGTTTGGGAAGGATGGGGGAAAGAAAGGATATGGAATAAGAAGAGGAGAAGGAAGGAACAGAGGGAGTGGGGGGCGACTGGTGCTTGGCCTCACTAAAGAAGCGTCAACAGGAGAAGGGAGAGAGAGAGGAGGTAGATGAGCAAGGGGAGGGGACTGGAAGAGAGAGAGAGAGGAGGAGGAGAAGAATGGGGAGGGAAATGGGAAGGAGAGGGAAGTACATAAGGTGGAGGTGGTAAAGGATAAACAAAAAGGTAAAAGGCATGAAGAGGGTGAAAGAGGGAGAGAGGAGAGATAGAGATGGAAGAAAAGAGAGGAGAGAAGGGAAGATGAGGTAGAGAAGGGAATGAGAGAGGGAGAGAGAGAGAGAGAGGGGGAAAGGAGAGGAGAGAGGGAGAGAGAGGGAAAAGAGAAGAGGTACAGAGATGAGGGGAAAGAAGAGAGGGAGAGGGGGGAAGAGGAGAGAGAGAGAGGGAAGAGGAGAGAGAGAGAGAGAGAGAGGAAGAGGAGAGAGAGAGAGAGGGGGGAAGAGGAGAGGGAGAGAGGGAAAGAGAAGAGGACAGAGATGGGGAAAGAAGAGAGGAGAGTGGGGAGGAAAAAAGGAAAGGAAGAGAGGTGGTGGGGAGAGGAAGAGGAGAGGAGGAGGAGGAGGAGAGGTAGAGAGAGGGGCCAGCACGACATAAGAGTGAGGTAGACTAGAGAATAAAGGGAGAAGAAGAAAAGAGAGAGGAAGGGAACGACGGAAAAAGAGGAGAGGGGAGATGGGAGGGATAAAGAGAAAGGAATATGCGGGGAGGAAACAGAGTGGAAGTAAGGGAAAGAAAGAAAAGTAAGATGTGACGGAAGATAGGAGAGAGAGGAGAGAGAGAGAGAGAGAGAGAGAGAGAGAGAGAGAGAGAGAGAGAAAAAAAAACTGGTACCTGGTAAAGTCAGATATTGAGTCCTGTTGTTCTAGAGCAGCTGACCTATAACCAGCGTGAAGAGGGAGTTCCGTGATGGAGGTAAGGGAAGAAGGGGTGATGGAGGGAGGGGTTAAAGGGATGATGGAGGATGGGGTTAAAGGGATGATGGAGGAAGGAAGGGTGATGGGGAAGGGGTTAAAGGGTGATGGGGAAGGGGTTAAAGGTGATGGAAGGGTTAGAGGATGGAGGAAGGTTAAGTGATGAGGAAGAGTGTGATGAGGGAAGGGTTGAAGGTGATGGAGGGAAGGTTTAAAGGATGGAGGAAGGAAAATGATGGGGAAGGAAGGGAGAGGAGGGAGTGTTAAGGGGTGATGGAGGAAGTTAAGGGTGATGGAGGAAGGTTAAAGGATGGAGGAAGGGTGATGGAGAAGGTGTTAAAGGTGATGGAGGAAGGGTTAAGGGGTGATGGAGGAAGTGTTAAAGGATGATGGAGGAAAGGGTTAAAGGTGATGGAGGGAAGGGTGTTAGAGGGTGATGGAGGGATGGAGGGGAAGATGAGGAAGGAAGGGTGATGGAAGTGTTAAAGGATGAGGGAAGTGTGTTAAAGGGTGATGAGGAAGGGTGTTAGAGGGGTGATGGAGGAAGGGAAGAAGGTGATGGGGGAAGGGGTAGAGGGGGATGAGGAAGGGAAGAAGAAGGATGGGGAAGGGTTAAAAGATGGAGGGAAGTGGGTTAACTTAAAAGTATAATGGTAAGTTAAATCATTAAAATAATGGAAATCTTAGTATCATGGAGACATTCTTATGACAACAATAGTGATGAAATAATAAAGATGGGGACAATAGTACGATGGAAACTTATAGATGTGATGCTGTGTTAATGTGATGGAGGTGTAGCGTGATGGAAGAACCTGATGGGAATAACTTGGTTGTAAAGAATGAGGTGATGGAAGGAAGGAAGGAAGAGCAAGAAGGAGAGAGGGAAAGTGGGGAAGTGAAGGGAGGGAGAGAGTTGGAGAGAGGGAGGGAGGGAGAGCGGGGAATGAAGGAAGTAGTGAAGGAAGGACGTAATGGAGAGATAGAAGGACGGATACAGAGGTTGTGATAAAGATACACCATGATGGAAGTAAGGAGAGGGAGAAGGTGTGATACAGGGAGGGAGGGAAGGAGGAAAGATGTGATAGGGGTAATGGAGGGGAGGAATGAAGAAGGAAAGAGAGAAGGAAAGAAGGAGGGAAGTAAAAAATGGAGGGAAGAAAAGAGGAAGGAAAGGAAAGAGAGGGAAGGAAAGGAGGTAAGGAAAGAGGGAAAGAAGGAAGGAGGACTGTTGTGATGGAAGGAAGGAGAGGGGGGAGAAAATGAAAAAAAAAGGGAGAAGGAGGGAAGGAAAGAGGGAGAGAAGAAAGAAGGGTGTGGTGGAAGGAAGGAAAGGAAGGGAGGGAGGAAGGGAGGGAGGGAGGGTCTGGGTGAACAGGGGATCATCAGAGGTGTAGTAATGAACACAGGAAGACAACAAGCAGTAAATACACACACACACACACACACACACACACACACACACACACACACACACACACACACACACACACACCCACACCCACACCCACACACACACAGACAATTAAAGTATATAAAATAAAATTAATTATTCCTTTAGAAGAGTCATTTACGGTATGGGAATAATTCGAGACTTTAGGCTGAGGGGAAACGTTGTCTTCGTACGCAGGTTTGTGTGACCAGCCGAGGGGAGGAGGGTCAGAGGGGAGGAGGGTCAGGGGGGAGGAGGGTCAGGGGGGAAGGAGACTTAGGGGGAAGGAAATGAGGTAGGGAGGAAGAGGAGGAGGTGCGAAGATGATAAATGACAAGAAAGTAAAGTCCGAGTGATAAATCTGGCACCACAAAGCCAAAGGTTACAACAGAGGAATGACACTACTGTATATGCCATTTAGTCCTATAACCTAGCCTTTCCATATGATTGTCAAGAGTGTTAGCTTTAAGCACATTTGAACACGACATTTTGAACAAATGAATTTACACCCAAATACGAAAACATTTAAATACCTGAGACCAGTAATGTTAACTGCAAAAATGGTATTAGATCGTGATGCTATTTTTCAGTATTTGAATTCATATATTTATCACTGTAGTAATTGTTGTAATACTTAACGAACGAGACAAAACCCCCCGAACTATGGCAACTTACACAACAGTCATAACTCAACCAAAAAATCGTCAGAACGGAACCACATCTTGAGACACGTAAATTACTCTTTAATATTCATCATAGTTGCCAAGTCGGGTGAAAATCCATTGAAAATTGTTGAAACGATTGATTCTACAAAATAATGACACACGCACGCCCCCCCCCCCAACCACCACCACATAAAACCCAGGTACGAAGCAAAAAATAAAAAAAAATAAAAAAAAATAATAATTTGTTCCATGTCCCGGGTAGTTAATTTTAATTGAAGATGGCAAATTGCACTTATCATTTTACCAGCAGACCTCGACGTCAATGTAATTAAAGTACTTGAAAAATATAGTGCAGGGTATAATCTCACGTTTAATCTTAGCAAATGTACCTTGATAATTTCCGACTCGCCCCCACCGTTGCCATCTAGTGTGAAACTTTTATTATTTAGCTAAACCCATCAAACTATAATAGTCTAATACAAACATGCAAGTGAAATACTCAGAGCAACATTGGTGTAATTTGTGTTATGTTATGCATTCCAAGCGTCGAGTTATCATCTTTTCTGACGTTATGTAAGAATTAAACTGTCACACGAGAAGTAAACTCAGAACTAATGTTGAAGTTAGGTTGTGAGTGAAGGAACTGTTGTGTGTGTAGTGTGTGTGTTTAGCCTTGAGCTAGGTCAGAGGTCACAGCTAGGTCACAATCACATAATCTTAACTATAGGGGAGTTTCTCGTACACTGACAGCAGCAGCAACATAGTGTTTCAACTTTTCTCTTATTCACGGTCCTTCACCTCTCCGTGTGGCGTCGGTGAGCTTCTGTTGAAATAAAACTTAACGTTGCGTGTTGAATTTAATAAAGTAATCGACCTGCAGAAGAAGAAAACATCGAGCTAACAATTAGAATCTCAGCTAGAAAATTAATCTTTTGGAAATGTTGACACACAAAGAGAATAATTCAAGACTGTATTTGCCTGGATACTAACTCTTTTTATCAACATATTATATAAATTGAACTTTACATACACTTGTACTATCACTTCATAAGACACAGGGGTAGGATTCAGTAACATTCCTCGTGTGGTAACTCATACAGGGGCCGACGGAAACTTGGCACAACCTACTGTATTCACATTACCATCGCTAGCAACTGTGCAGTGACGAGCAAGCTTTGGTGATTATTTATTTATTTATTTGTTATTATTTTATATTTTATTTTATTTATTTATTCATTTTTTTTTTGGGGGGGGGGGTCGTCCAAGCACTAAATGAATCATAGTCGAGGAATCCGATCCCTCTAGAGACGACGATCAATTAGTACAGTGCATTGAAAGTCAGCTGATACAAGTAAAAGTTGGTTGTATTATGATAGCAATGTAACCTGACAGAAATGGCATTACAAACAGAGACAATAATACGCTATATAAAACAGAAACTAATTATATTGAAGGAATCATATTCGGTGATAACCCGTAACAGTTGCCGAAATCTTAGCATGACCAGCTTTAGTCATCAGTCAACGAAGTCAATATCCGAGACAGAGTAACACCCCCAAAAACGACCCAAAGTCTACATCACTCTTATTTACCTAGACGTAATATACAGCTATACAGTATCAAATGGTTCGAGCATCACAAACAGTAATTATATTCAAAGGAAGCCTATTTGGCCAAACTAGCGCTCGTTATCATAGTTACCCCAAAAGGCAAAGAACACTAAATTTCCTTTCAGACTTACTAAGTATTGAATTATGCATTACATCAAGATTACTGGCTTTACCCATCGACCAGTGTCATATCCGGGCAACGTTACCCCCTATCATAAGTAATCATATATACGTTTACCGCTTCGTAGGAATGTTAATGGTATATCATTATCTATATCCACGGGCACAAAATGACATGAACGTAAATAACAAAATCTTGGATAAATAAATGGCATGTGATTAAAATTTCTCAGTTACTATTGTGTATAACTTCCCTCATGCCACCAGCAGAAATAATTGTGTAAATGGCGTAGAAATTGCTGAATAATTACACGTAATTAGATGTCCTAAGATGGGGGAGGAAGAGCATCGTGTGGGAATGAATCCGGCCCCAGATCACGATATTTAGAGTCAAACGTTCAGTACGGTAAATAGGCCTAAAATTCGCCACGATCTTCTAGGTGAGTCTCATTATTACACTATAAAAGCACCGTATCTCTCCTTGGAGCAAACCTGAAATTATATTGGCGTTTCGGAACTTTTTTTATTCTCTTATATTTCAGATGTAGACAGGTGTGTATATGGTCAGGTGAACGCAGTAATTGTTAACGAGAAGGGCAGCTCAGTCTACCAGGAAAACAGAGGGAAGCACAAAGACAGAGATGAACAGTATGCTCAAGTGAAGTGGACTACTGAGAACGGCAGCAGAGAAAAGTGTATGACAAAGATATAATATAAACATCTTACTATCAAATTAATGATGTTAGTAGGGAAAACATTACAATAAACACAGCTGGGTTAATATTGTAATGTTTCTTTAGTGTTGACGATAATATTTCCCCCTAGCATCACCTTTTCATACAATATCGTAATGTTTAATACTCAAGAGATTTTCTTTGGTTTCCCTCCTTGTCGCTATCATTCTTCCTCTTTATCCTACACTATTATCGCCCTCTCATACACGCTTTCTTGTATTTCTTGTCCTCGGTTCTTTCCATTATCCCTCGCTTTGTTTTTTTTACATTATGTCGTTGTTTTACCTCAAATACCGAAAGCTGATAACTAGTGTTTACAAACAAGTGTATTAGCGTAAACGTAACAAACACAAGCTGCAACCGCGCAATTGAACTTAAATGAATGATCAACATATTTTATACAACAATTACAGAGCTGTTATGTATTATTATGCCATAAATAAATTACACGTCTGACTACGACCTGTAATTTTCAACGGAGACAATATTGTCCTTAATCCGACTCCAGACCCCAATGCATTGTTATTATCAGTCTTTAACTTTGCAATATCTAGGAGGACGGTATATACACATAACACCCGCCCAAAAACTGAAGTAGATGGAGTTATGAATTAGCATGCATTACCATTGTCAAATACCACGTGTACTAAATTAATCGCGGTCTTTTCTCTTCCTCTATCCATACCGTCTGGCTTTGTGTTCTTCCCTTTTTAACTTTTGCTCATCTTTCCCTTTATTTCCTTCAAGATCTGTTCCTTCTCTCTTTGTTCCTTCTCTTTTCCCCTCCTTCCGTCTTTCCCTTTCTTACTTCTATGTACCCCTTTCTCCTTTGTTATCTGTATGTGTCTAACTTATTTCCTGTCTTGATTCTTTCTTCCCCGTTCCCCTGTGCATCCGTTCTCTCTCTCTCTCTCTCTTTATTGTAGTGCTTTTCAACTTATATCCCCTCCTCTCTGGCTTCGACAATGAGAGAGAGAGAGAGAGAGAGAGAGAGAGAGAGAGAGAGAGAGAGTAGGTGGGTGGGTGGGTCTTCAGGTGCCTGGGGTCATTAACTACCAGAGGAGGCAGATGAGGAGGAGGAGGAGGAGGAGGAGGAGGAGCAGGACCCTGGGACAATTACACCAATTATTCAGGGATCTTTTGCCCAGGGTAAATGTTAGGCAGTTTCAGTCACATTAATGACCTGACCCACCCAACACTCTCCAACTAACTGCACCAGCTTTAACGGTAGTCCACAAGTAGGCAAATATGTGTAAGTGGGTATGTAAGTAGCTGGGTTAAGTATTATCTCGGGCAAATATAAGTGCGTGTTCTAATAGATGAACTAAATATCACCCTTAATATACTTTGCACTTCTACGCGGCGTTTGGTTGTAAGTATCAATGAAGTACACGATTATGTAAACAATTTTCTTTAAAAAAATATATTTTAGGAAAATATATGCAAGTTGTTAAGTATTTCAAGTACTTTAATTAAATACTGTCCTATGCAAATATATGTAAATAGGTGATTATCTAAATACAGTAGACTGTAGTTGCATTTAATATTTACCCTAGGCAAAGATATGTAAATAAGAGTATAGTTAAGAAATTTCATTAAGTATTTGTTTGGTACATATAGGAATTAATTATCATTATTTATTATTTAATTCATTATTTACAAAACATAATTTATGGATACAAATTTAGTAAAGAACTCCATAAGAGGTTAGTGCTCGGGGGTACGGGTAGAGTCTTTAGGCACAGTTCAGTGAATAAACCTGAATGAGACAGGCTTACGGACGGACGGACGGACAGCTGCAAATCCATGCGTCTCGCTGCATACGGTGAGAGTATAGAAATATAAGCCTTAAATATAAACTGATCATAAATATAGACGACCAGGTTTAGTCCTCAAGAACTACTGATGAACTTTATATCTGCAGGTGAGGAATTTAGCGTCCTGTTAACTAGTGAAGACAATGCCTGGCGCAATACTGGGTGGGGACATTATATACTGGTGAGGCGGGGAGGAGCACTGGTGAGGCGGGGAGGAACTGGTGAGGCGGGGAGGAGCACTGGTGAGGCGGGGAGGAGCTCTGGTGAGGATTAATACTGTGACGTGGCTGCTGTAGAGGAGGAGGACCTGACCCACCATGACACCTCATACAATCACCACAACATCACCACTCCTATAATCATTACATCACAACTCTAATACACAGTGGTGACCCAAGACACCAGTTTCATTACTAATATAATCCATTTCATTAAAACACAGTTACGTCACACCAGCTCACATTACTAAATACTTTCCCGGTCGTCCCAGCTGTACCAATATGTGATTGGTACGACCCACACGACGCTCTCACAAGAATAGCTTTACTCACTATTATTTTCCTCCAAACGTTGTAAATGGGTGAGACCTTCATCATCAGTGTTGGAATAAGGGATACAGTCAATTTTCATCCCCGAGGAAAGAATATATGAGATGATTATTGATCTATTGAAACTAAATTATGATTTAACACAGCATAGACTTTAAAGATATTTGACATAGTAGAAGTTTACTGTGCGCTGTGAAGATTGTGAGTGGCCCAAGTGCTGTGAGTGTGTGCTGTGTGGGTGGCGACACTACTGTGACTGAGCTGCAAAAGGTAGCAAGACCCATGAGTGTGTGTTGTGTCGGTGGCAACACTATTATGTTTCTCTAAATACCGATGGATCTGGAACAATGTTGCGCTTCGTTATTGCTTAGATATGTATTTATGTATGTATTCGTTCCTCGCTATATATATATATATATATATATATATATATATATATATATATATATATATATATATATATATATATATATATATATATATATATATTCCTTAATAATATGTTACATAAATTTATTTGTCAGTGGCCCCAGGTTAAAAAATGCTTTGAAAACCTTTGATCTAGATGTATGATAGTTATTTTGTGGGTCCCTTATTTTTGACCTGACCTGACTAGTCATGTCACCCCCCTTCTCTTAAGCTCCTCTACGTGTGTGTTGGTGTGGGGATTAGTGGATGACATCATTATGACCTGACCATGTTTTTAAGGTCACCCTGTATATTTAAGCCTCTCTCTGTCCAGGTAATCCAGTTGCCTCTGAAGATGTCTTGAATAAAGACGAAAGCTAAGGTGCTCCGTTGTTTCCCTTTTCCGTGTGATTTTATATATATATATATATATATATATATATATATATATATATATATATATATATATATATATATATAGCGAGAATATAAATGCTGCAGAGGGCGTGACTGCAAATCCGCTGAAATGTTCAAAAGTATACAGGTATGAATGCACGTATATATATGTCTGTGTACAATTGCGT
This sequence comes from Homarus americanus, assembly GCF_018991925.1. NCBI lineage: Eukaryota > Metazoa > Arthropoda > Malacostraca > Decapoda > Nephropidae > Homarus > Homarus americanus. Next base: position 335,182 of record NW_024722804.1, on the reverse strand, counting down.
TAGAAAGCTAAAAACAAATAATAATAATATAGATTTATCCATGTGTAAACCGATGCATGAATCGTGGTGTACCCTGTGGGTGAAATACCATGAATAAGGCAGAACAAGAAGTCGAAATAATACTTTGTGCGACTGGGAGGCATTGATTCCCGCCAGTCAGCCCCCCCTCATACCTCAAGGTCAGGACACACGCACACAGTCTGCCTTCCGGTGTCTGGGAAGTTCTGCTCTAAACTTTGGTGGCGATAAGGAACATTATGAAGAATCAATTAATGCAACTGGGTTAATATTCAGGTACACTTCTCTCATGATAGATGTTTGATGATAATAGTTGAGCAGGTCTTCTAATTATAACTCACTTCTAACTCCACCTACTTATAATTCACCACTTTATATCCTACTTATAATTCCCATCTATATGTTCTACAGGTACTTATAATTCATTTCTACATCTCTCATTTCTAATTCACTGCCACATTTACAATTTATCATTCACTGTTATATCTTCTACTTGCAATTCACTGTTAAATTTCCTACTCATGATTCAGTGAGAAACACAAGGAAGCTTCTGACACACAGTATGGATTTAGCCCAGCCAACTCCACTGCAGGTCTCTCTCTCTCTCTCTTCATCCTCTGTCTCTCTCTCTCTCTGTCTCTCCACCTATCTCAACAACTTTAACTTTGCTCCTGACAATTCGTGTTCATCTTTTCTTGTCGCCTTGGACAATTCAAAAGGGCTTGACAAAGTTTGGCATCAGGTTGAACTTAACAAAATACAATCTCTCTTTCACATTATAATAAATTCAATTCGTGTTATTGCACACCTCAATAATTCTGTTCTTGCCTTTACCTTCATTATGTCAATTAGTGCAACCTTGCCTGCTTGGTGGCCTCCTTCCTCCCAGGCTTCCTCGCTCCCAGAGTGGATGTTAGGAGGGGACGCAACTTACTGCTGTCACTGTTATGTTTTGTTGGCCGGAAACATTTCTACACTTCACAAGATTTTCTCTAATACCAACTATTAAGGCAACACCACGGGGAAAATATAAACTGTACGAAATGGTGTTTTGTTCAGGTCCAAGCGAAATAATTTCAGACTTTTCTTCATTGATAGGTCTACTGCTTAGGATTTAGTTAAACCTCCAACTTTGGATCCGTTATCAAAGCTCCGTAGTGTTATACTATGCCTGAGCTACGTAGATGTTAAAGAATAGCGACCTATTTGCTGATTATGAGTTCCACTTAAACTAGAGAAGAACGACGGAGCTTCTTCAGTTTGTCTACGTTTCATTGAAGTTGCAGGAATAACAACATGAATATCATTTAAGTTGCAGAAGCACGAGTGGTGTGCTTCACATGTGCCCCGCACGCGTGCATTTGACAGTCAATGTTATGGTCGGCATCTAAGTTGTGGACAGTTGGATGAAGTTTCTCAATATCGCCGTCACTGTGAATGGCTGGCATGTGGGGCCACAGTTCCCAAAACCAAACACGTCACTCGCCATGTTGCAGTCTTCCCTGCATGGCTAATGTTCAAGCTTGCCACATTGGTTAACGGGGTAATCTGTGTATAACCAGATATCAGACCATGTTGCGAGCTCGCTGGTACTGTTAAGAGGATAATCACTGTGAACTAATCCACCCAACCGTCTCTCACAAGGTGGCAAGCTTTCCAGCACGGTTAACAGAGCTTGCCAGCACGGTTAACAGGGTCTCATTACAAAGATGAACTCGGAGAAACGGTTAACTGATGTGCAATTTTATTATGGATGAAATAAATCTTCCAAGTTCACAAAATGTTAAGTATACTACTACTGACTGTCCAATTAAAGTTATCATTTTCAGATCTCTGGAAAAGTTACATTTATTACTGTACTGTTACTCCAGGAAAGATTAAAGGAAAAAATAAAAAAGTAGCAGACATTACTAAGGACGCGTCTGAGCCCTTTCACAAACACATCTTATCATCATGCATTAATAAACTTTTCCCTGAACTTGAGTCAACCCCAGACTCGTCAGCATTCATAGGGGGCACCGTCACCCAGGTGGACCTGCCTGAATGTTAGATGAGGCCAGGGTAGGTTATACAGAGTGATGGGGGGAGGGGGATGTGTTTACCTTTCAGTTGTTGTGGGATGGTAAGGGCGGAATAGATTATTCTAGTGATGGCAAAACGACTTAAAAGAGATGATCGTTCAACACCATAGTAGGAAATGTTTCCAGTATCAAGAAATGGGACAATAAATTTTCCATTTGGGTGAAATTACTTACCTAGACGTTTATTAAAAATATCTCTGGAACTGTTCCCGATCACGATAAAAAAAAATAGTCGAGGTGTGTTTTATAAACTATTTTTTCCACCACTGACGCAAACATCAATCCCTAAAAAGTTTGAGAACCTTAACAGTAACCCAGGGTTGATACAGTATAAATATACCTATATATTTCACTTTACGTTGGATATTCTTTGTGCAATATAAGTAATAACTTCTGAGATGGAGACAGACGTAAGTACGGACAGATTGGCTCTGGAGAACATCACTGGGCTGCTAGGGGGCCCGTGAGCCGTGGACCAGGCTGTGGAAAGCCTCCCTGGACTGCACTAATCAAAGGTGGGGATTACGTTGGTTAATTACAACCCAGCGCGAAGCTGTCTGATTAATCCCTTCCTGTTAACATGTGGCGCTCGGCCCTGCTGCTACCCTGCCACCATCATGCATGTCATACAACACCCTGCCATAACGTCACTTCTGTTACCACCACCACCACTTCTGCCACTATCACCACCACCCTACCACAACACCACTTCTACTACCAACACCACCACCCTACCACAACACCACTTCTGCCACTATCACCACCACCCTACCACAACACCACTTCTACTACCATCACCACCACCCTACCACAACACCACTTCTACCACCATCACCACCACCCTACCACAACACCACTTCTGCCACCATCACCACTACCCTGCCACAACACCACCACCTATAACAAATATAACTTTAATGAATACTTTAAGGCAATAATAATAATAATAAAACACGAGTCAGTATTCAGTGTGTGTCAATCGTGTAACACCAAGTAACTTATCCCTCTCGCCTCACCCCTTTGGTACATCTTAACTATTTGACAGCTATTTTATCTACATTATACTTTTTATTTGTTTATTTTTATTAAATTTCTTAACTGTTATCTATATTGAGTTTCCGTTTGTTTTTTATCTACAGGGGAGGGGGGAGAGGGATGGAGAGGGGGGGCGAAAGGGAAGAGGGAGAATATCTTCAATCTATCAACGTTTTCTTTACGCGTCTTAAATGTTACCGATTTTATATCTATATTAAATCTATTCTTGTTTTTAATTGGGGTGAGGGAGACGGGACGGGAAAGGGGAGAGAGAGAGAGGTGGAAAGGGGGGAGGGAGGAAAAGAGATGACATAGGAGAGGGAAAAGGTGAAGGGGAGGGGGGGAAGGGGAAAAGGGGTGAGGAAAGGGAAGAAAACAGGTGAAAGGAAGGGGAAAGGGAAAGAGGAGGGAGAGAGCTATTATAAACCCCTTAACGTTTTTTTTACCTTTTATATCTGCTACTGTTTTTTTTATACTGTATAAACATCAAATATCTCACTACTTTTTTTTATATATTTTTTAATCTCAATGTTTTTCGTTGGCGGTGGTGGTCGGATGGTTATCTTAAATCGACGCTTGAAATAACTAATAAAAAAACACTATGAAAGGAGACAATATTATCATGTAAGAGGTGAGAGAGAGCTGGAGTTAAAATGTACTCGGATTTCCATTTCTCAATAGCAATTTCTTTAGCTATACTGTAATCCCAAATATGTACTTATGGATAATTAATAGGAGTTAGATAATCTATACTAGACGCTATAATATGTACGGTAGTGAGGATTATTAAATTCACCAGTACCGGATATCCAATTCTGTGTTGACATCTCTGAGTAGGAGTGGGAAAGGAAGCATAGAGGAAAAGGATGAAAGGACAGGAAATGGAACAGAGGAGATGGAGGGATGAAAGAGAAAAACAAGAGATCGGGCAGAGGGAGGATAAATTTTACGAAGAGGGGAAAGAGGGAGGAAGAGATGAATAATAGAATCGTAGATGAGGAAGAGAAAAAAAATGAGAAATGGGACATGAAAAGAGAAAGAAACAAATGCAGAGGGGAAGAAAAGAACATAAGTTAAGAATAGTAAAGAACAAGGAAAGTAGAAATAAAAGAGGAGAAATGGTAACCTAGAGGAGACACTGAGGTACTCGTACATGGTAAAAAGTGGAAGACTGAGTGACACACAGGCTGGTGAATCTGTCGCTGGTGTCAATAGACTGGAGAAGCACAGCTGACACTCCCCCTGTTGTCCAGGTTGACGGTCCTGAATATATCATCTGACGCAGCAATCACATGTCACAGTTAACCACCTGATTCTGTGTCAAGATTTAACACTGGCTAACACTGATGTGGTCCACTTATATGCCTAAATCTGTGTCAGGGTTAAACAGCCTCCTGGGTACTCCAACTTGACCTAGTTTGACCTTACGTTTCCCTTTACTGCCACTGGAGTTCTTCTCTTCTTTGACCTCGCATTTATCTACACTGGCACTGTTACCTAATCTGACAGTGCTACCCAATGCACATCACTGACACTTGACGTGACAATCTCCCTAGGCACTGGCACTGTATCCTCACTGCCTGACCCAGCACCCTCTGTAGCACTCTGAACTACCTCGTCTGATGACCAGGCAATCTCACTGGCTCTGTATTCCCCAGTTCTCCACGATATGGTCAATCAGTTTCCACATAGTCTATACCTTCTGACATAACCTCCCTTGATCCGTAAAGCCGATTATCCAATAGCTTTACACTGTGGTGTTGGACCATTTGGGGAGTTCATTTCAGCTCTTTGTTGCCCCTAGCCTCCAAGACTATCAGAGAGAGGCCCTACGGCAGCGGACCTTCAAACACTCGCCCTCTGATCCTCTCTTCGTCAGGATAAAGGTCAGACCGCCTGGGGGGAGACTCGGGGCGACTCTGGTTTTGCACAGACCGGGACTTGTGTTTTTATGACATTCAGTCGCTGAAAATAGTATATTTTCATGGCACTGTAACCAGTTTTAAAGACTTGAAAATATTATTGTGAGAGATCTTTAACATGTAATGAACATTAATAAAGGATTTACAGTAGTAACGTAACTACCAAACAGCAATAACAATAAGGTAATTAACCCATTGTTCAAAATTCTAAATATTTATTTCCTTAAAATCGTGAAAACATTTTGTGGAGATTATCCCAGCCATTAAAATCTTAAAGCATCTTGACCAGTAAACCTCAGAATATTTTGTGATAAATGCACACAACTGTGACGTAAAGAGCTAAATAACTATTTTAGAGATTATCACCACAAGTCATAAGACGTTTACCGACACGGCATCACACACACACACACCACACACACACACACACACACACAACAATAGATGGATATATTCTGATCATCATCAGGAAGAGATTATGTAAATTTTAGGTGAAGTTTAACATCTATAACCCAGTTAATCACTTGAGTAAGCTACGATGTCAGCTCGCTGAGCCCAGTTCAGTGAAGTACCCCACTAAAACATCTTAAGGTCCGAGTGTGACGACTCAACACCACGAATCAAACGTCTTAACCCACTAAGTAAAATTTACATCACGCTACGTACGATATCTTCACCTTTTTATATATGTTACCAACATCTCTTGAGTACCATGACATTTTACTAAGAGGTGTCATAAACAATATACATGCAATATGACCCACGGGTGCTGGGAGAGTGGCAGTGATTAAAAGGAATTTTAACTGCTTTAGTCGGCCCATGGCTCGCTGGCTTCACCAACGAGAGGAAGACTTACATAAACACCCGTGGGTTATACAGCTGTTACCCGTAATAACACAATTAGAAATAATTCTTGACCAACCTTGCGTTCAGTAACAAATTATAACTCGTATTTAATAATTTCCCAGAGTAACATTTTCATTGAAATATATATAAGATTGGTAGTTAAAAATCTGATACTGTTAAAAATTTCTAGAAGTCTGACGCCATTATAAATAAATTTATATCGAGTGTGATTAAAAACTTATCTTCAATAATTTACAACACAGTTCCTCCTTAAGACACACGCAATTCTTCAACTCTTATTCCGCCATCAAAACCTAACAACCTAACCTTGATCAAATTATTAGTACCAAGGAATAAGTGTGATACATGTCGGGAACAAATTAGCTTCACTCGTTACACATAATGGGGTCAATAAGTGTGCAGTCTGTCATCTCTGTGCGACTTTCAACAGCAACAGGCGAAGGAAAAATTTTTACTTTATAATTAACTGGCGTGGCAGGTGTCAGGGAAGTGTAGCGTGTCATGCGAGCCTCGGAGTGACACGGGCTGTGCCATGACACTGAAGGAGGGTGGCGACACGCGAGGGAGTCGAGTACTACTAACTGTGGACATTGACATAATACTTTTGACACTGCACTAACAAATATTTCAGGCACTAGATTATCGTCTAGATGACTGCAATGACGTATAGGTCAGTGTAGTAACGCGTAGGGCACAACAGTAACGTGTAGATCAATGTAATAACGCTGAGGGCAGGCACTGCAGTATAGAGTGAGGCGCTGTAGTAACGTGCGGGGAAATAAAATAACGTCTAGGACACCACTAACAGGACACTGAACTAACGTGTCGACACTGAAGACATATGAATGATAAGAATGTGCAATACAGACACTGCACGACACACACACACACACACACACACACACTACACTACACTACACTACACTACACTACACTACACACACACACACACACACACACACACACACTAACACACTACACTAACACACACACACACACACACACACACACACACACACTACACTACACACAACACACACACACACACACACACACACACACACTAACACACTACACTACACACACACACACACACACACACACACACACACACACACACACACACACACACACACACACACACACACACACACACACACACACTACACACACACACACACACACACACACACACACACACACACACACACACACACACACACACTACACACACACACTACACTAACACACACACACACACACACACACACACACACACACACACACAAACTGGTGGACTGCAACAGACATGTCGTGTACGAGTAATCTGCCACTGTCCTGGGAACACATCTTGTGTAAGTCATGTGTATTCACCAGCGGCAGGTATTAGGCACACATATATTTGAGGCGGACTCCTGCACCATGAATTATTCCCCAAATCAATTCAGTGACCTCGGGGTAGGTGGTGCGCGTTCCGTTCTGCTCCAGTGTGCATCCTGTGACTTATTTTACTCTTTTTTTTCTCTCAGACGCCATAATTTACTGCTAGTCTGTCAACAAAATTCATGAAGCTTCGTCAAGCACCATTGTACTTGTAACAACTTCCCCGTCCGTCCATGCGGGGAACAATAGTGAATTACCGAGTTTCCACGTGTCTTACTACAAAGTGTCTGCAGATTCCTTTACAGAAAGCCCCTTTTATTTATAATGATTTATCGGATTTACAATTCTAGGTAGTATTCTCAGCCGGGTGTGCCGAATCTTATAAAACTGGTAGTTGTTACACGTAAGTTGTGACACAGTATAATATATTTTTCTCCGTCAGTCAGTCAGAAATTTCTCCGTGAGTGATGGTGACAATACAGTCATAAAACTATATAAAACACTGGAGGAAAAAAGCTTTATTGTTGATTGATACTGACCACATGAACCCACATATTAAAATGAGCCTTTTAATTATGTTATTATACGAGATTATTCATCCCCATCACGAGTTAGTGTTGGTTTGACTACTTTAACCCCAACACCATCGGCAGGAGACATTACGTGTTAGCCTTTTCCGGCCGCCCGTCCGTGCGTGCTTGTGTTCGTCCGGTTAAAGCTTTGCACCGGGGCCGTGGAATATGTTTCACAAACATCCACTTGTTATTTCGTTTTTTATTATTTAAATCCTTAACACTGTATAAACAAATGGTTAATTCAATCTTCTCTACCATAGGCCTACATCTCTTTCTAAAAATACTCCACCTTTCCCCTCTTCCACCCCCCTCCCCCACAATGCTTCCTCTCTCTCTTTCTCTCTCTCTCTCTCTCTCTCTCTCTCTCCACATAGCGGTAGTAAAGAGTGACGTTTATGAATGGACCGAGGCAGCGCCGGCCGTCAAATGAAGATGAGTCTTGCCACACTCTCCACCCTAATGTTCTTGTGGGGGAGTGAGAGTGCATGGGAGTGGGTGGAGTGAGAGGTTGTAGTAGCTGAAAGTGTGAGTACGTGGTAGAGTGCATGGGAGAGTGCCTAGTGAGTGCGTAGGGGAGGAGGAGTTGAGTGAATTCGTGGGTATGAAAGTCCAAGGGAATGGGTGAGTGACTGAAGATTGCTAGTGTTTGAGGGGGGATGAGTAGAAGGGAGCAAGGAGGAGGAGTGAGAGTGAGTGTGTGTGTGTGTGTGTGTGTGTGTGTGTGTGTGTGTGTGTGTGAGGTAAGAGAGAGAGACAGTGGATGAGATATAGATTAAGAGGTGATGAGAAAGAGAGAATGAGTGAGATGTGAGAGGGTTCATGTCAGGAGATGAGAACCACGAGAGGGTGTGAGAGGGACTGTGAGAATACTTGAGAGGGAGTGAGAGTGGAAGGATAAGAGAGGGACGAAGGAAGGAAAAAGATGAGACGGAGAGGAATTATGAGTGTGTAGAGAAAGAAGGGGAAAAGAGAGGGCAGGGAGAGGGGCGAGAGAGAAAGTAAGAGGACATGAATAGAACTAACAGGGAGAGGTTGAGAGTGGGATGACGAAGGCTGGAGTGGTTGGGAGAAAACGAAGAACGTGGGAGATGGAAAAAGGGAAGGGGGGGAGGAAGGGGGGAGGCTAGTGATAGGGGAAAGGGGGGCTAGTTGCGATGAAAATGAGGCTAGTGATAAGGAAGAATTAAGTGAGGTTGGTGGCAGAGAGAAGGTGAAGTAAATGAAAGTAAATAACAGACAAGGAAGGAGAGAGAGAGAGAGGAAAATCAGATAAAGTGAACAAAGAGTAAGAGGAGAAGGAGGAATAAATAGACCATAATAACAATCGATAAGTAGCTTGCGTGCACTGCGTCCTCTGTCACACATAACTTCCGTGACACAAGAAACAGACACACATTAATATTACACCGAGGCGATAAAAACACAAGAGCCGTATAATCTCGGGACATTTTACGCCTCAGTTTACAATTATGGATCAAGCACTTTCCTCTGATAAACAAAACAATGAAATGTTTTACCCATAAATACGAGACTAGTTGTACTATTATTCTCACTAACAACGACGTACGACAAGATATGTGGCGTTAAAAAAATTATCTGACTTCTAATATTACTGCATTCAACGCTGACCGTGTAATTATCAACAGCGTGACTAATATACTTCGAGAGTAAACTTTTTCCTCTGACAGTTGGACTCTGGCAGCCATACGAATTGATCAACAACAAGAAGCAACATTATGACTCTATGACAAGAGGGTCACGAAATGGGTCTGGGTATTGTACAGTAGGACACCACAGTCAAGATATAACGTAACGTTGATGTACGACTTCGTGTTGGAGCACAATAACATTAGATTCTATATTCGCTCGCTGCATGACTCTTTGATGAAGGCAGCAGCGTTGGACTCGCACTTGTAGCTTCTCCTGGGGGTCAGTCAGTCAATACGAAGGACAGACATGGCAAACTGTGACTCGGTTGGAAAATGGCTAAGGTTTGAACACAGACAAACTGTGTTAGTGGAAACCAGCCCTCAGGCCCCGTTCTTTTTTCTTTTTTTTTTACTTTATATTCATGCTAATCATTTCTGATGATTATTGAGCTTTAATACCAAGTGAATGGGAGCGAGTGTTGTTAAGAAACTGGTACGAGACATCGTCTGATGTACTAATGACCCAAAGGATATAAAGTGATTTTAAGAGAAATGATGAGAGTAAACTACAAAGGTATGAATTCGGAAGGCATCCGCTCGTGTACGGGTATATGCAAGCACGCAAGCGGAAAACATAGGCGCATGCTCCAACTCACAAGCACTCACAAACGCAGTTAGTATACACAGAAAACGACACAAACTAAATTGTAGGCCGCCCAAACAAACCGAGTTTGTTTTTTTCAAGACAAAACAGATAACCTCACTATTACTGTACCCCTCACACAAGAGAAACTGGCTGGCTATATACGTGTGAACATTCATCAAACTTCTTACTGAACGACACTACCTTGTGGACAGGCAGCTGCCCTAATACACAGTGCTTTATCCTCTAGTTCTTGTGGCAGTACCGCTAACTCTCGTTTTCCTTTATATTCACTGATATTCCAGCAACTCAACGTTTTCGTGTGTTTAATACTAATTTACAATCGCTTTAGCGCTTCCGTCTTCCACCATTACAATTAATCTTTCATTTTCAGCCATATATCCATCCAGGTCTCTTCTCTATATCCTGTCCTCCTTTCGTAGTCCATATTTTATCCCTTTAACCCTTTCACTCTTCCTGCTTCCCCTCCCGCTGCCAGTCCTGGTAGTGATGGTGTTGGTGGAGGGGGATGGGTGTCAGTGTTGGCAGCAGAAGTAGGGCGGTGTGTGTCTCTCTAGCCAGGACCCCCATGGCACCTACATATCTACTAGGATATGACCCCCTGACAGCCTAAGAGCTCCCCTGACACGACCTGGCCTCCTCGACACAACACACTTACCTTGCCCTCTTTCTTTTACTTCTTCTCCGTTTTCTCCTCGCTGCTGCTGTCAGTCGATAACGTCATGACTATTACGTTCACGTTCATGCCCAGTCTCTTCCTGGTACAATCAGATAATTGAGCAATTTCTAAAGTTGCGTGATCATTGCCACCGTTTTTCCCTTCAAGTCTCTCTCTCTCTCTCCTTTTTTTTCCAAGAAGACTAGTAAAGCACACAAGGAGGACGACTTGATAGCAGCAGAGAGGGATTTATTCAACGTCCTACGACGCCGTTGGTCGAGCTCTCCACGACCTGACGCATCTTTCCCCGTGTTGAGGGTTATACACGGGGATCCCTCGTCGCCATCCCCGTCTCCTCCAACACACAAATTACACACAATGTTTACACCCTGAATATTTTTCCCTCAACGTTCGAGTTATTACTGACGTCTCCACCACACACTATACCCTCCACACCACTCATGGGTCCTAACACAGCCAAAATCCTTTCTTAAATTACTTTTATCTCACCCATGAACTATATATCCACCCCAGTACTGTTTATTATCTACATCCTGATGACTCTCTCTCTCTCTCTCTCTCTCTCTCTCTCTCTCTCTCTCTCTCTCTTTCTCATCACATATCGATTTCTCTCAACATTTACCACCAGAAAAAAGTAGCAGCAAGAAGCCTCACCGCGTCCACCACCACTCCTCCCCCTCCTCTACCAACACTCCTCCTCCTCCTCCTACCCCCTCCTCCTCCTCCTACCTCCCTCCTCCTCCTCCACCACCACTTCTCCCCCTCCTCTACCAACACCACCACTCCTCACACAACGTAATGCAGTGCTCCACGACCCTCACACACCTGGGCCATAATTACAGGTGAGCCTCTCCCTCCTGCTTTATTACACCCATCATTAACACAAATTATTCAACTTACGGCGTGCATATAATTGCAGGATTGTAACTGTAGGTGAAGGATTTGAGTACACAGAGGATGTTAGCCGTTAAAGTATATACACCAGGTAGCCCTGTGTGTGTGTGTGTGTGTGTGTGTGTGTGTGTGTGTGTGTGTGTGTGTGTGTGTGTGTGTGTGTGTGTGTGTGTGTGTGTGTGTGCTAGTGTGTGTGTGTGTGTGTGTGTTAAGTGTGTGTGTGTGTGTGTGTGTGTGTGTGTTAGTGTGTGTGTTAGTGTGTGTGTGTGTGTGTGTGTGGGTGTGTGTGTGTGTGTGTGTGTGTGTGTGTGTGTGTGTGTGTGTGTGTGTGTGTGTGTGTGTGTGTGTGTGTGTGTGTGTTAGTGTGTTAGTGTGTGTGTGTGTGTGTGTGTGTGTGTGTGTGTGTGTGTGTGTGTGTGTGTGTGTGTGTGTGTGTGTGTGTGTGTGTGTGTGTGTGTGTGTGTGTGTGTGTGTGTGTGTGTGTGTGTGTGTGTTAGTGTGTGTGTGTGTGTGTGTGTGTGTGTGTGTTAGTGTGTGTGTGTGTGTGTGTGTGTGTGTGTGTGTGTGTGTGTGTGTGTGTGTATGTTAGTGTGTGTGTGTGTGTGTAAAATATATTTAATCTTAAGGCTGCGAAAATTAAGGTGTAGATGTATGCAATTCAGGTCAATACAATTATTTATGAAAGCACACACTATAAGTTGTTATTCGTGTGTAAACTGTAGTGTGTTGTTGAGTCATACACTGAATGAGTTCATTACCAGCAGCGAGCAGCGGTACATAAAGTTAGCGGTTATCTTAGAAAACTTGAAAACATATGAGGATATTCGACCATTCAAAGCAATTCTATGTTAATTAAATACCGTATTCTTTTATTCATGTAATTTAAAGTTAAAAGTATTTTTTTCCACTTAGTGCATTTATACAAGTGCAGATCTTACGTTATTCTCAACATATACAATACATACATTCAAGGTTTCTGTATAAAACAAACACGAAAAAAAGAAACGACGAAAATCAACGACTGCGTGAGGAGCACGCACGAGGGTTGATGAAAGTGGCCGCCACTGTGATACTCCAAGTGGAGTTTCAGTGCCGCGAGGAAATAATTCATACGCACCCCAATATTCCTCTTCTCGCCTCACACTAAAGAATCAATCCCGGCCTACACGCAACACCCACCTCCCGCACGACAACACCCCCCCTACACCTTTCCGACGTGCAAGAAGAGCTCCGTGCCGCCTTATTCTTGCTGGCACCTACCTGGCTATCATACCTGCCCTCCCTCACACCATCCCCTACGTGCGGGGATCCCGTTTTATTCGCTCAAGCACCTAGCTGGCCAACACATCATCTTGCCTCCTCCAATCATCGCGTAGGTCCTACTTGCCTTACTCATGAAGGGTGACCAGTAACTCTCACCTGTTCCACTCTACACACATACATGTACAGTACACCTGGCCAGCATGTCATCCTCCACCAGGAAACGTGTAAGCTCCCCGTGTCTCCTCGCACGTCATGCACCCCGGCGTGCAGGTCTTCCGTGGCTCCTCACTCCTACAGACACGTACCTGGCGACCCACAAACCTGCCGTGTGTCTGGCCAATGTTACCGTCTCTCTCTCTACCCTACGGCACCTTCTCCCTCCCTCCCTCCCTCCTCCCCCTTGCAGCCTTCACTATCCCCCCTTGTTCTTACTGATTTACACCACCACTTTCACCCTGCGACTTTCCCTCCCGCGTGACCCAGTCTCCTCCCCTTCCCGTCGCCCTCTCCCTTCTTCCTGTCCTCTACCTCCCTCCCTCTTTGCTTCTTCTTATCACTCTGTTGCGACTCCCTCTTTCCGTCCAGTTCTCTCATCCTTCTCTTTGCCCCCCCTCATTCTTCCATTTTTTCTCCTTACTTCCTATTCCCACCCTCCCTTCATTCCTCTTATCCATTCTCTATCTATCCAATTCCCTCTCCCTTATGTTTCTTCCCTTTCCTCCTCTCTCTCCTTTCTCAAATCATCTTTATTCCCAATGTTGATTATTTTTTTACCTCTCTTCTCTATACGTCTTCCCTCAATCTCTCCCTCGTATTCAAACGCGTCATTAACAACTCCCCACACCAGATTATATTTCTCAGTGTATTCCTCCGCGTTTTATTTTCGTTCTCATTAAAACATTCCACTCAGTTTATCACCTTGACTCTGTATTTTATGCCCCAATTTACCTATTTACGCCGTATTTTATGTCATGCCTTATTTATCTACCCTATTTTTTTGTCTCTTCTCTGTTATGTTCCATTTAATTTGTATAGTTTTGTTTTCACCTCAACTTAGTGTTCTATGTCCAATTTAACTTTGTATACCCTATTTTGGACCCAATTTCGTCTACAGAGTAACGTTTGTCTCAGCCGGGTTGTTTTTGCATAATTTCATATCAATCTTATTCATTCCTTCTCATTCCTCGCTACTGCGGCTGCTTCCTCCTCCTCCTCCTCCTCCTTCCCAGCACTACTACTACTGTTTCTTCCTCTTCTTCCTCCTCCTCTTCATCACCACTACTTCCTTCTCCCCTTCCTTCCGTATTTCTTCCTCGTTTCCTCCTCTTCCGTCGTTTATGTATCTAACCCCCTTTTATGCGCCTCTCCCCTGATTTATTGTCACTTCTTCCTTCCTTCAAACATCATCTTCCTGCTGGTTATAAATTTATTGCTATTCCCCATCAGTAATTCACTTTTTTATCACCTCCTCCCCCTTTCTCTTCTCTTTCTCTAACAGTTTCTGCCTTTGGATACCTCTTCTTCTTTCGTTTCTCATTTTTCTCTACTTCCACCTTCTAACCTCTTTCTGCATCTCCTCTTCTCCATTTCTCTTCTTACTAATTCTCTTCCTTTCAATCCCCCCCCTTTCTATACCTCCTGGTTCTTATCCATATTTCCTCTTCCACTTTTCTCCTTATCCCTCCTCCTCTTCTTCCTCTTTTCATACACCTCTTCACCTCGTGCTGCTTCTCCTTTCTACCATCATCTTTTTCCTCCTTCCACACTATTTATAATTCCCTCTCTGTACCCCCTTTCATTTTTACATCGCTTCTACCTCCTTTCCTTTTTATCTATCCTTCTCTACCCCTCCTTCGTCTTTTTTTCCCTCCTCATTTACCACTTCTTCCACTCTTTATTCCCTCCCTCCTATCATGCTGTACTTTTTCCTCCCTTCCACCACACCCTCGGCTCTTCATCTCCACCCACCCCTTCATTGCACTACTGGGTCGACACACTTTAAACTTACCGCCCCACTACCACCCCCCTCCCCCTCCCCCCTCACTACTCTACAACCTGGATGGTCAGTGTGGGCCAGGGGGTATCTAGTACTAACACGCAAACAAGTAGTCTCTCTCTCTCTCTCTCTCTCTCTCTCTCTGAGTTATTTGAGTTTATTCTGTCCTGTTAACTTAGTATTATGATAATCTGGGTTTTGTTGAGTTGTCCGTCCATTAATCCTTCCACTATATAGTCTCGTGTAATCAATTCTGTTTCCATTTGTCGGATTTTTTTTCTTCAGATTTCTTCCCCACACACTGCAATTTCGCTCTCATGCTGACCATTCTTGCCCACACACTGATCATTCTTGCCCACACACTGATCATTCTTGCCCACACACCGACCATTCTTCCCCCACACACACTGACAATTTTTGCTCGTTATAGGAAATTGTGCGTGACTTCAATTTCGCAACTGCATAACTGATGGTAAGTACTCGTAAACGATGGTGACTGAAAAGTAGCGACTGGTTGGGTACAGAAATTTAAAAACAAACAAATATCCCTTAACAACAATAATGATGATAATAATAATAATAATAATAATAATAATAATAATAATAATAATAATAATAATTCCGTGTTGTGAAGATTATCATAGCAGACGCCGTTACACTCCCCCTTCGCCCAGTCACAGTTTACCAAGTGATTATTTTTAATTACCTGTCTTATGGAACTCGTTTATAAGCACTGCTACAGGATATGAACCTTTATAAATATCATGAGAAAAAAAGGTCGACTCTATATTGGTTAATGCATGAATCTGCTACATTGGGTATAAAAATTTATGAACTGATCCGAGAAATGCTGAACTATGCAGGTGTTGAGGGTAAGTGATGAATGTATTCCTATGGCTATGCTGACGACGTTTGCAATACAGACACAGTAATGCCGCAGCTCAGTTATCCAGACAAAGGGGTGTATAGCATTATGCCCCCGCAGTAAAAATATTTCCGGAATACCACTTAAGCTGAGAAAGAATTCGCCTGCGTGTTACTCTGGCCGGAAGTACAGGGGAGTGTGTGTGTGTGTGGCTGGTGGCCGGGATGGACTCAGACACGCTAGTAATGTCAACTATTCACGTTCAGGAATCCAAACCATTTGTACATTATTTTTCTCCTAACAAGGGATAAGAGACCTCTTCTTGTTACGATAGTCTTGAGTGCAATTTTAACACTATTTTCGCCACCATCTTAATGACTTTGCGTTACCACAGCTTACTTACTGGAGAAATATATAACTTTAGTGCCTTTAAGAACTGCCTGGATTATGAATACACAATGACGCCACAGCTCCCCGGACTGTAAGTACTACTACTCCTCAAGGGCAGAAAAATCCTTCCGTCACTCACTCCACGCCTCTAAAACCATCACGTCAGGATAAAAAAATTGAGGGGCGTCAAGCGGCCCTTGTCAGCTTCCTTTCCTCCCTTCCCTCTCGTGTTCACAGCTTGTAAATCTCCAGTCAAATTCTCCGCGTCACACTATTGTCACTACCTGGGTCGTAAACACGCTCCGGGCCCCTACATAGGTCTGAGGCCTGTTTCTGGCAGTGGCAGGCTTGAGGCTGTTCCTCAAAACTTAACATTATACTTTCCCCGTAGCTGGACATGATAGAGCATATCAACTTATTAACTGTTCCCCCGGTTGGTCTGTTCTTTATATCCTTCGCTATCCAATGTTGGTACAGGAAGAAACCAGACAACCCGGAGATAACAATCCTTCTCACATCTGTCCCAAGCCGGGGATTGAACCCAGGACACAGTTATGAGATATACATGTGTTACCACGGTACCAACAACATCCTGGTGAAACTTTAAAGCCAGAGTGACACAGGTGGTTGCAGCCTCTAACCTAACCTAGCCACTACCTCCTCACCACCGTGGCTACAATAGGGACGATGGGGTGATGCTATTGTGTTGAGGGCAGCATAATACCTCTCTATTACGATACAGTTATCTTGCTGATGGTCTGCCGGCTTATCGAGACACGCCGCTACACGATAGATAAGCCTAAAACAACCACGAAAGCGGAGATAACAAATGGACGGTTGTTAGTAGAGGACAGCTTGTTACTAGTTACTGGTAAGTGTTTCATATTGTATACGGTGATTCAAAGGTGTGTGTGTGTGTGTGTGTGTGTGTGTGTGTGTGTGTGTGTGTGTGTGTGCGTCATTATTACCTACAGTATATCACAATGGTGCTCCACAAGACCCAAAAGGTGATGGTGGTGACCCTTCTTTTGGACAGGGGCTGCCCAAAAGAAGGGACCCGTGTCCTCACTCAAGACCAAGAAGACCAACAACACAGACCATAAGAATGTGAGACTCAGCGGGACCACAAGGACAAGAGTGTTCCTTGGGGCGACTATTGTCAGCCCACCAGCAAGAAGGTGAAGGGAAAAAAGTAGTATGAATCACCACCAGCCCATATACCCATACAAATTGTATAAGCAACAACGAGTACGCACGCACGCACGCACGCATACGGAGACTAGTATAATTAAGTTAGGGTGAATGGCATGAATCTTGGAGAGTGTGTGAAGGAGGTGGGTTAATCGCGTGAGTGACGGGATACCCACCTTCTAACACCTTCATGGTGGCAGCAGTCAGCGTGTCAGGTTAACGAGGATGGCGGAGGAAATGGATGGTTGGAGGGGGTAGGGAGGGGGGTAGGAGGCTGGCAGAGGGGAAATATGGTGCATCCGGAAGACCTTGGTGGCCTGGGGTGTGCTTGTATTTTCTTTACCTCTGTGCCGCCTGACAACCGGATTTATGTCCACCACCAAAGAGCCATTTGCCTTACTACATCTTTTTGTTTCCTAAAAGCCCGCGACAGGAGTTTAAAGTTGTTGTTGCTTTTTTGCGTCTATATTAAGGGTTCACCCAGGGACGGCGGCAAGCTTGATAAAAGTGGATCTCGGGAGTTTTTATGGAGAGCTTAGTCCATAAATATAAGGTAAATAATGTATTGTTGTCTCTAAGCCGTGGCGATGCTGACAACAGTCATTTCTCTGGCGATAAATTCCTAAGAAATTTCGTATGGTGGTATTTCATGGGTTAAATCAAAGTGACGGGGAATGTTAGTGTTGTGATATTTATATATTATTTTTTGGTTCTCACACTAATAGTAGTTTTTCTGTGTACAGTAAGATGAAAAAGGGTTTCTTACAGCTGCTTCTACTTTGTCATACACACTGATAACATAAGAAGAGGTGTACTTTCCACTGCTGTGACTTAACGACACACGAAGTATTGTGTGGTCTCCGAGCTGCATCACTCCCAAAGGCTACTTTAGCCTGTACAGTGACAAATGAGTAGCTTAACAGTGTAGAACTTTTTCTTTAAATAACTCTTAACTCGCACGTCAACATTGATTTACTCGAGTCAAGTACAGTATCAGATAATATAGTCGCCCTACAAAAGAAGAATGGAAATAAAGTCCAAGAAGTTATATTTATCTTTATTGTGCCGCTAAATTATTTCTCTCAGATTTTGGGTAAAGAATAATATAATTTGCTGATCTTTACAAGGATAAGTAACAGAACTAAAAATAAAAAAATATTTGAATTTTCGTCAGGCTATGTTAACCTAACCTAACCTAACCTAACCTAACCTAACCTAATGCCCAAGAAAGGTAAACTACTATCGTCCATCACGTCCTGTGTTTACACGGTTAATAATAGTTTACCAACACTCTCCTTAACATTTAGCAACACTGCCACCAGCCTATGTTTACATTTTACTCACAACTGACAAAGTGAAGGCTGGACGAAGATCTGATACTAGACAAGAAAATCCCTGTGAAAACAACTAATTGTCACACAGACGTTAATTGAGTGATGAAATACAAAATTCCAGTAAACAGAACATAGAAATTTCGATAATATACGTAATAATAATAATAATAATAATAATAATAATAATAATAATAATAATAATAATAATAATAATAATAACTTGCAGGCCCAGGGATTTTCTTAACAATTTGCAACGTCTTAAACCTGGCTGTCTTCCGTTCCCACACCCGAGATAAAACAAACACACTGAACTACTGATGTTACTCAACTCCCCGAGGGAAAAAAAAAAACACAATTCTACTTCCATACTCACTCGGGTGCTGCTGAAGGAGGGACATTAGCGGTAATGCACTAAGTAGGAGCAGCAATTTGGTGTAGAAAAAAAGCTGAGAGGAACAAGGTTACGGCGGTGAAGCAGGATTGAGACAGGCCGTCACCCACTTAATTATACGAGAGCCTTTAGAAGTGGCAAAAAGCCTTCCAACCTCAAATACTTATACCCATTTGACCTAGAAACACCTTTAATCACCCCCAAAACAATAGAGAACCTGTACGGCAAAAATTACATGAATCCAGTGAGTCTTCGGAATCTTGCCGGAAGAAAACCAAATGCTTAATATACGGACGGACGGACGGACAGCGTAGGTACTGCCAAGTCATACTACAATTCATACAATAATGAACATAATGTGTAACTGACTAACTCATACGGGATATAGCGTGAAATAAACAAAATTAATGTAAATTAAGCAAATTATATACTTAATGAAAACTACGAAAAAATCAAGAATACAAATTTAATGTAAGCAGTTTAAACTCAACCAACTTTACACACTTAACGTAAACAATTCAACCCTAACCAACTTTACACACACACTAACCTTAAACTAACCAAATCTGGTCTAAAGGTACCAGACTTAAAGGTAATTAAACTAACCTGATCTATTTCGGACCCGAGTCATTCTATTCAATTTAGTTTCAACTTAATCCAGTTCAACATTAACATTACGGTAATTACGCCAAGAATAATGGCCTGTGTTACCTCTGGCTTGCCTGGCATCCTGGTATGACTATTAATATATTAATTCTACCTTTACCATAATGTAGAACTTTACATAATCAGTGTTAATAAAATGCGTTGTATAATAGTTAACATTTACTATTCGATTAATTATAATGTACTAAACCATCATTATTATGTACTGAACTTAATCTTACTGTAGTGTACATAGCGATTATCAATGTAATTCGCCAAGGTTCATTGTGACTTTGGACCTCGTAGTTCACAGCTTTCTATCTGGTCTTAAAGTTCTAAAAAATCATTAGAAAATACGCAAAAATATTGAGTGGTGAAAAATAAAAAATAATACGTTCAAAACAGAAATGAAAAATTAGTGTGAATTCCCCCAATACCTCCTTCACTTTATCAAATGTCCTCACCTCCCTCTCCACTCCTCTAACCATTCTTGATCGACTTACAAATATTTACAGTTTCAGACCAGCCATTATTTTACAGCAAGAGTTCACGCGAGAGTTCATCCTTAGTCACATTGCTTTTCTATACAACTCAAATTAGATTTCCCCCTCTTACGACCCTCTCCTCACTTTTACCACTAACTGCCTACAGCCCTTGTACAGTGTCCTCTTATTTAATTGTCCTCTACACTCAACGCCAAAGCATATTTCAACACCTCTCTACCCGTCCTGAAAAACAACTCAAATGTTACCTGTCAAACAAGACCATTAAGTCACTAAGTAATTCTGATAAAGTACCTGAACTAACCTTAAAACAATGATACTGTACAAAATTCAATTAGACTCTAAAGCCATCATTAGTAATGTATCGAATCCAAGTCTGTCCTTAACACTACTATAACTCTTAACTTCACTTTAAGACAATCACACACACACACACGTTCTATACCATTCTCATATAAACTTAACTCTCAAAGTCTAAAATTTAATGAAGGCTCGTGTCCAACCCTCCCAGCTCTTCACTTAGCCCACAGGGTCTCACAACATTCCACACCTCTGTATATATATCCATTCATTCAATTCTTTACCCAATTTGCAGAGGGGATGTTTTTGTTTCATACATGGGAGGGGCTCTCTCTCTCTCTCTCTCTCTCTCTCTCTCTCTCTCTCGTTTGTTTACAAGGAGGACACCATTGCACTTTCCACATCCGGGTCCCAGCTTCGTAAAATGTTCCTCATGTAAATTTTCCTCATAACCCCAAAAGCCATAAATACATTTAAGCGACTCACTTTAATCTCAATCACAAAAATAATATCTAAAATGGCATCAAAACTGTACTGAAACCCAACCTACACTAGATACTCTCTCAGAACACCAGTCAAGGGACAAAATTTACATACTACAAAATCTTTGATCCCCGACCATGACCAATTACTTCCTCCTCCTCCTCCATGTTCCTGCCACAAACTCTTGGCCTCACTCTTCATCATTCTATAATAGCCATCAATTTACTTAATGTCCCCCCTTCCTTCTCGGCTCATGAACTCACTTTGCGCCGCCTTACACCCTTTTAACCTTCATTTTGCTCGCTCTAGTTCTCTTTTATTTGCACTTTTACAAGACCTCTCTCCCGTTACTGCCAAAGGTGGGGGCCAGGAGAAGGCAGACTCACCCCTTCATTTTCTATCGTGAGTTCTCTCTTACTGTACTACTATCATGTTCACTCCCCCCACTCTTGGGTTATCGTTTCATATAACAAAATTCTAATTGTCACAGTGTTGTTTTCTACTGCCTTCCAGCTGACATCTTTTACCCACTGTGTACAAACCCCTCCTCTTCCAGCTGACATTCCTCACCCACTGTGTACAAACCCCTCCTCTTCCAGCTGACATCCCCTCACCCACTGTGTACAAACCCCTCCTCTTCCAGCTGACATCCCCTCACCCACTGTGTACAAACCCCTGGGAAGGGAAGCCTTAAGAGAATTTACACGTACAATAGAAACTAAACCCCGACGAAGAAGAGGTTGCACTGGTGTGTGTGTGAAGAGAGAGAGAGAGAGACTACAATCACTCATCCTGACTCTAATGACATCCACGGCTTTTGATTACTCGGGCCGTAGCTCAGCTGTTGATGGCAGACGTTATAGTGACTCTATTCTTATATTACGTCACACATTGCAGATCTTTTCTCCTAATTTATGTATTCCCTCGGGAGCTCTTCCAAGAACTTACCCAAACTGGTGGTCATTGTAAGTCCATATATCCCCCACTGTGTATATCATTTCTTCCCACACCTTCTTATTCACATTCCTGCCTCCAAGTTCATGAAGATAAGTTAAGCTTGATCTTATATTACTGTGGTCTGCACCTTTATTCAGCGCTTGCATTACTTTTCACTTTGCCGCTCAGAGCATCATACCTAAATATCCTTTCCATAATTAAAAGATGTGAGATTATATAATTAAATAAACAACAACTTCAAACATAAATTCATCTCTCATTTCCAAAAATTAAGACAAATTTTATGATTTTTTTGAACTATTATTTTGTAGTTCTATAAATCTAAAAAAAATTAAATAAAACACAAAAGTAACATAATAAAAACAATAGTCTAGATATGTTATAAAACGATAATATATAAACAATTTATCAAAATATAAATTATAAATAAAAAAAATATTAAATAATACATCATAAAAAAAAATATACAGTACATAAAAACATCAAAAAGGTTTCAACTCCACCAGGTACGAATGAAACCAACCAACCAGTGGCCGTAACAGCACCTCCACCACCAACAGCGCCTGAACGTACACTCAAGACACATGTTGCACGTCTCACTAATTCTAGTTTGGTGTGTTTTATGGCCGGTCCCCCGAGGTATCGACCCACACCCACTTCTCAAGTTATTTAGAAAATTGGCGGTACGTGGAGACCTGTTGCACAATATACCCCAACGTCTTCTTAATAATACTGTATGGACGTGTGTTGAGTGGAGCGTGGTGGCTGTTTTGTGTGTTAATATTACCCCAAACTAGCCCCCTGGCGCACGAGAACAGGACGGTTTAAACACTAGATCAAGAGGGGTTATTAAATAGCAAAACGTGGGGTGGGGGGTGGGGGTTGGGGGGGAGTTAATCATGAGAATATGACGGTGCAGATACAATAACTAAATAATATAGACCATTGGACATGAAGATTTAATCACAAGAATATAAGGTTTTAAAGACAACACGAGGACCTAAACTCAAGTACACGAGGACCTAAACAACACCACGAGGACCTAAACAACACCACGAGGACCTGAACAACACCACGAGGACCTAAACACAATACTTATGTATGTACTTTGTGCGTGCGATTTACTCATAACAGACGCACTCTATACAGCCCCGGTTGTTCCGAAAAAAAGTATGTTCATTATTGCGTAAAAGACAATCTCGCTCCCTGGTTAAACACTGATTCTTAGAGTATAGTGATATACCCACATATACTCCCCCTGCGGAATGAGGGTCAACGACTGCTTCACTTGGATCACTATTATTTTTAGGTTAATTTCCGAGTCTGTCCAATATTTGCACAGCGGCCTCATCATGCAGTGGTCCACGCTGAGCACGAGGTAGAACGATGCCCATTCCTTGTTTAATTATACTGTAATAATAATAATAATAATAATAATAATTAAACGTTAACTTCCTACTGTATAGGGGTTACACAAACAGGGGTACATCAGGAATAGTACAGATCAAACAAATGAACTCCTTAATATCAGGTGTTCCCCTTGAGCACTCGGGGCTACAACAGGGATAAAAAAGTTGTAACATCAACCCTTGTAAAATACCTACAAATGTGGGTAAACGGGAGAGCTGCATAAAATTGGCATTCAAGGGGAATTCCACTCTCGTTTTGCAATTACCCATGTAAAGTGCAATCACAGCGCAATTTGTGTTATTTTATCCTCTCTCTTCCTTTGTGAAGTACTGTATACAGTCTCTGCATGTTTACATTCCGCAGGAGGTTATGATGGGTTTATTCCCTTATTGTATAGACCAAATACCATAATAACACAGTGCAAATAATTTAGAGGAAATAAGTAACGATGACCTACTTCCCCCTGGTACAGTACTTAGCGTGTTGCCACATGAAAAATCTTACACGAAATATTTGAAGCTATAAACCGTATCTATACCATCAAGTGTGTGTATATCCCGCAACACTGAAACTTTACACACAACTTTGTTTATAATGTCAGTTGGAACAGTGTTTACCACCTGGTCGTCGTAGGTGACACTTGGTGGGCTGACGCTCGACTGGGATACCATCCATTAGCGTGTCACTGTGGAGTGGAGGAGGCCCTAACTATCCACTACTAGAGCTGGCGATGTTTTAATGCCAAAGATTTAAATATGCATCCACGAAAACTACAACTTAAGAACCGATCTACGCGTTGACAAGTATACTCTTTAAACAAAAGGGTTCAGTGAAACTAACCTAACCTACCCATGAGAAGGATCGTGTCCGTAAGCCTTCACGTTTGACACATCCTCCTGATTTTAGCGCGGCATGAATCGTCTAATATACATACATGTGTTTGTCTATAGTTCAATTTAAATTCCTCCTCTGGTTAATAATTAATGCCCCCCACGAACTATGAGAGGGACAGACAGACAACAACGGCGACTACTTAATATGACCTTCTTACGCTAAAGTCAACAATACTTAACTAAATTATATGAGTAAGCAACCCCATATTGACGGACATGCCTATCACTGGGAAAAGTTATTTCTACTCTGATGTAGTGTTGTACGACTCTACTGGTGCACATTCAAACACCCAGATACGTACTAGTTGTGATAACAGTCGAACACCATGATAACAATAATGCAACTGCGCCTATTTTAACAGCGAAAAATAAAGGCAAAACTGAGGAAATTACAGGTAGTTTTAATAACATCCAAACACTAAGGTAATAACAAGTTGTTTTTTAGGACATGTGAACACCAAGATAGTCATATATAGTAAGAACAGTATAGGTTGTTGAGATAACACCAGAATTCCAAGTCAACAAAGCAATATCTTTTAATACTTTACCATCACGAACGTAAGCCTTCTGCCCGCGTCTTACGGAACAAATTCCGTCAGCACAGGAGCCAGGAGAATGGCTAGACAAAGGGACATTAAACTGTACAAAGCTAACGTTAACGCAGCTTCGACATAACACTGGACATTACTTCCCGGAAGTGTGACCGTCGCGTCGCCTCACTGATCGATACTCTTACGTTCAGTCGAGAAAAACGAACATTAATACACCTCCTGAGGCTCCATACAGCTTTATGAACCTGACAGTGTGGTCACGTATTAAGGCTACCTTTCCATTCTATCGACCCCATTTTAACTGGCCAACTAATGCCTCTTCTACTCAACCGCCTGAATTATGTCCCCATTAACCCATCAAACCTCTTCAGATAACTAACTAATGCCCCACAGTTCCCGATATATTTCATTTTTATTGACAATCTGAAGGTGTTCCGTCCCATATATTCTACCACATCTTTTCCAAATAACGACAACTTCTAATAAGTCATTCCACGTGTTTTCTAAAGCAAACTCTTCACCTGTTCAGAGACATCACTTCAAGATAACACCTGTAGGTTCACACGATATTTAACTCCTTGGCTAAGATCACTTTAACCCAAAAAGCATCATGTCATCTGACTCAAGAGAAGAGGTCAACATATTCAAAAGGTTAACACATCGTACTCGAGAGGTTAGGTCATCTTATTCGAGGGGTTAAAGATACTTTACTCATTAGGCTAATTAACTTTCTTCAGGGTTTGGTATTTTAATCAAGGGGTTAAAAAAATTAATAGCAAAGTTAAGAAAAACCTGTATTATATTCTTTATCATTCTTAAAACCATAATATGTGAAAGGAAACAACTGCTATATATTTCTCTATAATTTTCAATGAAGCTTCCGTGCAAACTTCCCCTGGACGTAGACTTTATGATCTCCGTGAACACAATACTCCCCTTGAGTGTTAAATCCGGTAGGGAATAGTTGTGTACATAGGAGCATTCATCTCTGGTACTCAACTGTACACCATGGGATATCTATAACACCACCCAGACCACCTCCCACCCTCCTCTGTCTCGCTTTTGACACGCCTATGAAAACTGGTTTCCCGATGTCCGATACCACTGAAACTCGGGCTTTGGGGAGATTGGGCGCTTTACTGCCCAATGGCGTCATTTGCATTCCTGTTATGACATGTTTGGACACCTCTGCGTTAGTCAGTCAGTGATGACGTTGGTGTCTACAGTAACAGGAAGAGAAAGGTGAACAAAGTTAATCTACGTAACCAAAATGGACTCCTCCATAGATATATTCGTCACCCTGATACCTACAACCCACTATTTTCCTGCCTACCAGGAGTACCTCAAAGTTACCTTCACGTGATGAAGTCAACATAATTCTCAGTCAATTGATAAAATAGCTGAACGTAACTACGCTGAATAACCTGAATTTAGAAAGAATTCACTCAGCTCATTTTCAACTATAGCAGTCCTCGAAATGGCTGGAAACACTACACTTGTGTAATTTGTTTGAGGACGAGAACCGCTCTCCCAGAGAAAATTATATATATGTATATATATATATATATATATATATATATATATATATATATATATATATATATATATATATATATATATATTCTGATAACCACAAGGAAAAAGAAAACACGAAGTTCTCTAAGCGCTGTGTAATTCACATCTTCAGGGGTGAGTACAATCTACAGTATATATATATATATATATATATATATATATATATATATATATATATATATATATATATATATATATATATGTATGTATGTATATATGTATATACTGGTGTTTGTGTGTTGTACGCGCGCATGCGTCCGATCGTGCACAATATGACAGGCTTTTAAGCCAACAATCAAGAATATGTTTGGCGGGTGTAACAAATATTACACACCTCCGCTCTACCCTCATGTTTCTGGCAATTCAATCAAGTTTCGAGCAGTTCAATCTTGTTCGCAGCTGTTTGATCATATTCCAAGCTATTTAATCATGTTCCGAGTGGGTCAGACAGGTTGTGCACGGTTCAAACATGCTTACAAGAGGGTCGATCATATTCCTCGCCGTAAGATTACATCCTGGAGATTCAAATGAGTTGCGGTACAGTATTTATGACAAGTCCCATCACCCCGTGAGCAATGTTACAGATCGTTTCTCTACCGTGAATTAAAAATGTTAAGTACCGAAGAATTCCTCACTGTGCAAGTGTTCGATCATCATGAGTGAAAGATTCCTGAGTTAGAGCACGCACGCGCGCACACACAGCTACTAATCAATAACGAAACAGTTTCCAGTCATTCGGTGATGCGCTTGATTTATTTACATTGATTGTCGCTCAGTATCGGAATTACCAGCCATTCAACATTACTCAGCGCCATTAAGCGGTTATTCATACCCATAACAGGTGTGTGAGGGGGAGCTGTAAAAGAGACGCAAAACTGAGGAAAAAAATAGTCACCCGAAGGGAAAAGTCACCGGGGGAAAAAAACATTATGTGTGGGGGAAAAAACTGTCTGGGGAAAAACAAGCAATAGAGGGGGAAATAGTCACGGAGGGAAAAAAATAGTCACTGCGGACGACAGCTATACCAAGTTTTCTAGACCTAGATTCTTAAAAGTTCTTACGTTCAATTTCCCTAGTAATATATAATGTAAAAATATGTATTAAACTGGTTAACCTAAACCACAAAAAATATTAATTAAAATTTATAATTAACAGACTACATTAACTAGATACGTTCTCTTAACATCAGTCGAGGGTCAAAACTACGAAACATTTTTATTTATTTATTTATTTTTAATCCCGACCATGATAATCAAATATCCTTGTTGGCGATACAATATGCATGTGTTCTATTAATTAAAACGAGCCGCTACTTGCTTAGTATGTTTAGCACGCGTTCAATTCAAATGAAAAACACTGGAATACCCAGATGTAATATGGTATGGTACAATTAAGTAATAAATTCCGTTTGGTTTACGTAAAATACAGTCAAATAAAAAAGAGTACTTGACTGACGTGTATTCATTTCCGGTGGTCAAAATTAGTATGAGGTGATCAGCTGATTTACGCTCGAAAGCTAATCTCCCATTCTCACAAACACGAATTCTGTGTAACGCGGATTGTTGGACATAAACAAGCAACTGTGCTGTGTTTAGCTCCACTCTTCACTGTGTATCCATCTAACCGTATGTTACATTACCTATAAAACTCGCTAATGCACCAAGCTCACGCTATTTTGCCAGAATATCTCATTTGCACCTACCTGTACCCGAATGAACTACCTAATATTTCTCGGTACTTTTTTTCTACATACACACTACGGTATATAAGGGCCAAATTCTTGTATTATCAATGTAATTGTTTTTTCCGCAGTTTTCTTCTCCTTAAAGGGTCATATTAGACGTTCGACCATGGCAGCATAAATTTTCTCCAAGCAATGTGAAGACAACGTGTATAGTGTCCAAAGGGTCTAAGAATATGGCAAGCTAGTAAAAAGCCTCTACATATACACAAAAAAATCACACTGTTATCGTATTCTTTAAACACACATTAAGAAAAGTTCCAAAAACATCGTCACTTCGTCCTAAAACCCGTCTATGGCCCCTGGAGGTAATAGTTCCATTCTGTAAGTTGGTCATATTTTTAATGTCATTATTCAGTGTCTAAATTGTAACATCTTTATATGATCAACGTCATAGTACCTAAGTCTCGTTGATTTAAAGACTGAATGTTTTACGAGCGTGCACACACACACACACACACACAAATAAGTAACAAACACTAAGTATATGTTACTTACCCCCAATTAACTGATACATTACGTAACGTGGATTAGGGTTAAGTAAAATTTGAGGCAACGTAACGCAACTCTAGTTCAGGTTAAACAAAAGTTACTTCACATATTAATGCTCTCCTAAGTTTGACTGAATTTCAGCTTAATGTTTTTATTTAACAAACAAATCATCATATAATCGTCGTCAGACATATATAGTGTATATATATAAACTATTTATGTTCAGTCTGGAATACCCGAATACAACCCTGTTATGAGAGAGAGAGAGAGAGAGAGAGAGAGAGAGAGAGAGAGAGAGAGAGAGAGAGAGAGAGAGCCAACATCCATTATTCGCACAAGAGATAAAAAGAGAAGCTATTTGTCGATCCAACCGTCCACTACCACGATCATTTTTTATTTACGGAAATCTGAGCAGATCAATGGTATTTTGTGTGTGTGTGTGTGTGTGTGTGTGTGTGTGTGTGTGTGTGTGCACGCCCGTGCGTAACCATATATTTTTTTGTGGAAAAACGCCCATTGTTGTCAAATCTTTATCAAATAATATCTATAAAAAGTCTTCATCTTCTTCCTCCTCCCTCTCACTTGACAGCCAAGGTAGAGGCATCACTTCCAGAGAGAGAGAGAGAGAGAGAGAGAGAGAGAGAGAGAGAGAGAGAGAGAGAGAGAGAGAGAGAGAGAGAGAGAGAGAGAGAGAGAGAGAGAGAGAGAGAGAGAGAGAGAGAGAGAGAGAGAGAGAGAGAGAGAGAGAGAGAGAGAGAGAGAGAGAGAGAGAGAGAGAGAGAGAGAGAGAGAGAGAGAGAGAGAGAGAGAGAGAGAGAGAGAGAGAGAGAGAGAGAGAGAGAGAGAGAGAGAGAGAGAGAGAGAGAGAGAGAGAGAGAGAGAGAGAGAGAGAGAGAGAGAGAGAGAGAGAGAGAGAGAGAGAGAGAGAGAGAGAGAGAGAGAGAGAGAGAGAGAGAGAGAGAGAGAGAGAGAGAGAGAGAGCCTAGATGCCAGTAATGCCAGTAAAAAGTTACCAAAGACAGACGGGGGAACATGAAAGAAACTTTGACATTCAGGAATAATTTAAGGATGAAAAGAAGAAGACTTAGGCCATAGACTCTCTGGCCTAAGTCTTCTTCTGAGGAACCGAGTCAGAAACAACGAGACCGGACAACAGAAGTACCTTTATACTGTGGATGAGTCAAGGGGAATAAATAACAAGCTACAGTATGAATGGTTCCGTTTAATTAGCATACTGTTTAGATATATATGGACGAGTCTGTGGATTTCTCACTATCTGCTGTTTTTAAGTCTTACTCTGACCGTCCATCTACCTTCTATTGATTTTTTTTTAATAACTGAATGACCGATTGTGTCTGTCTCACTGTCTGCCTGTTTTTATCTGTACATCTCACTCTACTTCTCTTTATATGTCTGGCAGGGCAGCCCCATCACCTGACAATGGTAGGAACTGAGAGTGGCAGGGAATGGGAATGGGAGAGACAGAGGAGCAAGGAATACGAGGGAGAGAGGAGGGAGGGCAACAGAAAACTGGGAGGGAGAGAAAGCAGGAGGGATCAGCGAGGGAGGAAGAGAGGGTAGGAGAGAGAGAGAGGGTAGGAGTGTACAGCGAGGGAGGCCGAGGGGACAAGAAATGAGAGAGGGCAGTAGGAAACAAGGACGGACGGGGTAGGTCGTAGGGGGCGGCTGGGGGCCCAGAGAGCAGTTTTTTTTTTAAGTTTAACAAATTTATTGACAAAGCTTGGAGTACAGTTTGCCTATTCTGAGTAATTCAGTCAGGTCTTGACACTGAGGGTGATATCACTTCTCACTGCCACGTAGGACAGTGGTTCATACACAAAGGAATAGATCATATTCTGATCTTTTTCTTGAATCAAATATAGCAAATAGCATCCGATCGCATTTAGAAAAAACAAATTAATCTACGGCTCTCAACAGGGGTTTACAAAGGGAAAATCTTGTCTAACAAATCTGCTGACGTTTTTTGGGGAAAGTCTTCGAGGTAGTAGATAATGACATAAATTACAATATTATTTACTTAAACTTTAGCAAAGCGTTTGACAGAGCACCGCATCAGAGGCTTCTGAGAAAAGTTGAGGCTCATGGTATCTAGGGAAAAGTTTTAAATTGGATAAAATCATGATTCACTGATAGAACACAAAGGGTCAGCGTAGATGGTGTTAAATCTGAGTGGGGCTGTGTAACCAGTGGGGTTCTCCAGGGGTCAGTACTGGGTCCACTGGGATCAGTACTGACATAAGCAAGTTTGCGGATGACACCAAAATAGGGTGGCAGATTAATTCAGGGCAGGATACAAATGCACTACAGGAGGATTTAAATAAAATGCAGGGGTGGTCAGAAAAATGGCAAATGAAATTCAACACCAGAAAGTGCAGCGTACTTAATATTGGAAGAACAAATACTGTCAATGTATACAGCCTTAACAACATCAACCTAGAGAAGTCGACTTGTGAAAGAGACTTAGAGGTACTTGTAAGCCCGGACGTACGGCCTAGAAAACAGTGCGTTAATGTTCGAAATAAGGCAAACAGAGTATTAGGTTTTATATCTAGAAGTGTTAGTAATAAGAGTGCAGAGGTCTTATTGCAACTATATCTTTCGCTAGTCAGGCCGCACCTCCATTATTCTGTTCAGTTCTGGTGCCCTTATTATAGAATGGAGTCGGTGCAGCGAAGAATGACGAAAATGATTCCGGGACTTAGAAACCTTCCATATCAAGATAGATTAAAGAAACTAAACTTGCATTCCCTAGAAGGACGAAGAGTGCGGGGAGATATGATAGAAGTATTTAAGTGGGTGAAAGGAATCAATAAAGGAGATATAGATAAAGTCCTTATAATATCCGAGCAGGATAGGACTCGTAGCAACGGATTGAAGTTGGGTAAGTTTAGGTTTAGGAGGGAGATAGGAAGGAACTGGTTCACAAATAGGGTGATGGACGAGTGGAACAAGCTTAGCAACTTTGTAGTAAGTGCTGGAACGCTGAAAAGTTTTAAAAGGAGGCTAGATAGATTCATGGATGATAGAGAGTGGTAGTAACTCTCGACAGGAGCTGCCATGCACAGGCTAACCTGCCGATTGCAGACTCCTTATTTTCTTATGTTCATTAACAGTATATATAGGTCAGATTCATGTGGGTTGATGTCGCTGAGAGCAAAGAGCAGGGAGGGAGGTAGGGAGGGCGAGAGCGAATAGGGAAGGTGAGAGAAGAAGATTGTGAGGGAGAGAACAAGGAAGTCAGGGCAGCAGCCAAGGAGCCAAGGAGTCAAGGGGGCACGGGAGGAGGGGGAACTAAAGACAGCGGCGAGGAGTAGAGAGCAACACGAGGGGAGGGAGGAGGGAGGAGAGGAAGGAGGGATGAAGGGAGAGGGATGGATTAAGCCAGGAGGGTTGTGTTAGGGGAGGAAGTAGGTAGTTCAGGGACGTCAGGAGGAGGGAGGAGGGAAGGAGGTCATGGAAGGAGGGAAGTAGGTTAGGGAAAGAGGGAAGGTCAGTGACGGAGGAAGGGAAAGAGAGGTCAGTGAGGGAAGAAGGAAAGAGGTCAGGGAGGGAGGGAGGGAGGGAGTTTGGTTAAGGAGAGAAAGAGAGAGAGGAAAATAGGTCAGGGAAGAGGGACGGAGGTCAGAGGAGGGTGGGAGGTCAGGAAGGGGAGGAAGGTCAGGGAGAGAGGGATATCAGAGAGAGAGAGAGAGAGAGAGAGAGAGAGAGAGAGAGAGGCGCTGATGCAGGTGCTTTAAGGCATCAGTCAACGTCCGTCAGATCATTGTGTCGTGGATCACGCCATATATAACCCAGGGCCAGCCTCTATCTGCTCCCATCGTCCTCTACTACACCTCCCAGCCTGTCTTACCTCTCTCTCTCTCTCTCTCTCTCTCATATATACAGTATACTGTATATGTATCTCATATCTCTCATGAGTTCATCTCTCACTTGTCTCTCACCACAGTGTTAATCTCCCCGCATCTCCCATCCCTTCACACTGTTCATGGATCTCTCCCCAGTGTTCATCTATACCATCACATTGTTCATCTGTCACCTCGGCCACTGTTCGTTGGACTCAATATCTCGACAGCAGTAAAAGTTGTCTTCTTTATTTTCACCTGAATAAAGTTCACTTATGTTTCTGTGTGTCGTATATTGTGGGGCCTTACTATTTTAATTCTCATTTTATATTATTATTTCTTACAATTATTATTATTATTATTTCTCGCATGGTGTAATCATCACACATCAATAATCGCCGGCTTTAATGTTGCCCTCACGTCGTCTCAGATGTTTGTCTCTGTGTTTGCTGATGAAATTACCTGTCCGTTTAGTCTCTTGTTTACAAGTCAGTTAATTTATCTTTCTGTCAGCCAACTATCGTTTTGTTTACAACTCCGTTTGTCTATTAATCAGTTTATCTTTTTGTTTGACTCAGTGTGTTTGTCTGCCAACCTACCATCAAACTTCTTTAACTATGTGTCATTTCGTCCTTCTTGCATCACATCCCTTGAAGAGCTTAATGATTTACTATACACTTTTTTAATGTGTGTTTGCGCGCGCGTGTGCGTTTTGTGTGTGTGTTCACCCTTGAATGGGCCAAGCCGAGGCCATCACTCACTGTCCAATTTAATATAAGAGTACCAGGCAAAACTCCCCACTATTGTAAATAACATTAATCATATACATACGGACGTACATGTGTGTAGGGGAGGGAGGGAGACTCCTTGAACCCCGAGCTGGGGATGACGTCATCACATGAGTTAATTGATCACTCTGGATTGGACGCTGAGAATAGTGGGTGGGAGTGAGGGAGGGAAGGGAGAAGGGGGAGAGGAAGGGAGAAGAAGGAGAGGAAGGGAGAAGGAGGAGAGGAAGGGAGAAAGGGAAGGAGGATGGAATTACAACGAGTCCGTTGTGGAGAAACAGGCAGAGGAAAGAAGAGTTGGTGGGAGGAAGAGAAATGGAGATAAAAATGAAGAGGAGTGGAAGGTATAAAGGGCGAAAGAAAGACTTGTTCAAGAGGTCAGTTACAGTCAAGGGTTCAATTGACCTAAATACATATGAAGCTACAAACAATGAACTAACCGTATCACAGGGACCCCAGCCTAAAGGATGAGTGTGATTCCATCTATTAGGATACACGTATGTGACATATTAGCACAAATGTTAAATATTTTAGTCATCCCAAGGGCGGGTTGAAGCCGTTAGGAAGCACAATCGTACATCCAAGTGATCATCAGTATTAAACGTGGTTATTAAGTTTGGTCAATATTTCTTTTCACATTAATTTATATGTTTATTCATTAAATATTTTCCCCGTTATAGTAGTGATGTATACAGTAAATGTGAGGTCAAAGTCACGGGACGTTCAGTATACTGTACTGTACATAAAACTCCCAGACATGTTTTGTACAAAATTGAAGCTGTCCGTAAACCAGACAGGTTTTGTGAGTCTCAGAGAAAAGGCAAAAACTCTTGTCATTTTCTTACCATTCACTTAATGCTTTGCACCATTAAAATCTTTCCTACTTTAACGTCTTGTGATCACTGCCTTATCTCCACCACTCGTCCCTCCCTGCTCTCAAACGATCCCCTGCCAGATCCCACGCCATCTGGCACAACTATTAGGCTGATTGGGAAGGAATCCGCCAGCTCTGATCATCAACTCCCTCTTACCTCACCACTCGAGATGTTCCTTACCAAAAAACATCAAAGAAATCTTTATCTCTGGAGTGGAACTATTCAAGATCCGTCCTTTCATCGCCAAAAGATTTCGCTCCCATAGGCAACTTCTCAAACAAGATGCTACAAACTAAGAAAGTTACATACAAACACCGGAAACGCAAGTTCTACCAAGGAACACACAAAGGAAAACATCTCGGTACAAAACTAAGCAACCGCACCTTCGACAACCGCACCTTGGACAACCGCACCTTGGACAACCGCACCTTGGACGATAAAAAAAAACAATTGGTACGCTCCAAAACACGGTATTTTCACACAGAGTCCATCAGCAACAAACTTTCTGGTCCTCAGCCAAATCGTTTTACCACAAGTTTTCGAACCCCACCTCTTGCTCGCTCTGATCACGCCACTGCAACTAAATCCCCGAAAAAGAATAAATGTTTGTTCAATAGTTCCTAAGAAAAAAAAAAAAGCTTTGATCACAGTAGGCCAGGTCCCTTATCAACTTCAAATCTTTCATAGTTTCCCTTATAGCTGTAACTCAATCCCACATCTGTTCGACGCTTGTACCTCCATAAAGCTTTAAAAAAAAAAAAATTATTCCTCCTCAAGTTTGTAATGATGTCCCTCACATGTACCTTCAATCTTCCACGCGTTTTTAAGCTTTTCACGCTTCATAAATACATCCTCCAATTGGTGAAAACTTGCTATAAACTATCACTGAAAATGGTTGTATTTCTCGTGCACCAGGACCCTCTGTCGCACGTCATTTAGCTCGTCATAAACTACATAATGAACAAATATATTTCCTTGACATCTGGAGTCATCAATCCTTATTAAACCAGAAGGATGAGTAGCCTACATCCTTGAGTGTCCCACACCACATCACCTCCCACATCTGGCTATCATATCTGATTTCATTCTCGACATGAGGGAAGTCTTTTCTCGTTACTCAAGATCTCGAAAGTTGAGAAAAAAATCTCACATGTCGCTGTTCTATTTAAACTTCTTAATTACTGTTCTTCTAAATCTTTACCTTATTTTTGCTTTCAATCTTCATCTTTTGAACTCTTTCCCCACTATCACTGAGTGGTTGGATTCAAGAAACACACATACCTGCAAACTCTTCCTTCCTTCAGCCTAATGCTGTAATGATGGCTGTTATGGTGTTACCCTTCCAAATATTCCTCGAGTCATGCTCTTAGGTCATTCATCCTCACTTTTTATTTTCTGGAAGTCCATTATTGTAACGCGAAATTTACATAATGACGACACAAATTTTCACAAGTCTCCCCTGTTGCTGTTACTTAAACCTTTACCCTTATTACAAGCGCAACCTCAATGTCACGTCCACTTTCCATTCAGTTGTGCACAATGGGGAAACATTAACCTTGAAATATATAACATCTCTTACACCCCAGC
Organism: Homarus americanus; assembly: GCF_018991925.1. Taxonomy (NCBI): domain Eukaryota; kingdom Metazoa; phylum Arthropoda; class Malacostraca; order Decapoda; family Nephropidae; genus Homarus; species Homarus americanus. The sequence continues at coordinate 299,322 of NW_024722804.1, read as the reverse complement.
AATAACCAACTCTCGCTAACATGGGCCATTCTTAGCCATTTTGTCTCATCAGCATTACTTCTATTGCACACTCATCGTACTGGCGTCAACCTTCCGGGACAAAGCATTATGCAGATTTTTCTTGGAATCAACACAACTCTTCAAACTTGTTGACAATGTTCCAAGAAATACCTGGCTTTTTACTTTCTCTTCCTCCTCTTTAATAAGGCATGTCTATTCTCCCAGCCATGCTCTCTCACAATATGAGAGGTGCGTCCTAGTACTTGCCTCTCCTTGGCAAAATTCAGTCTAAAACTTGACTCGTACCTCCTCTTCCTCCCCTCCTACAGAATGTTCAAAACAAATTCCATCTTTCACATTATTCCTCGCAACTCTCTTCAGTACAAATATTTCCCTGGATGTCTTTCCCACCTATTAACCCATTAAGGGGCAGCGGCGTACTTCGGTGTTTTTCCTATTCTTGCTAACGGCAGAGGATTTTATTCAGCAAAGGCAAACCCTTGTCGTGCAAAAGGTTAATCTACAACCACTTACACATAACAAATGCGTTTCCTCTTCATCCAAGCATTACTTACACATCTTTTATTATACAATATACATCAGTCTCCACACCTGTACGTCACAATACAACTGTTATATGTAACTCCCGTTTTTAGTATCAATAGTATCATTATTATTACAATTTTCACTATAATTATTATTACTATTTACCATTATCAAAAGACATTAGTTATACCCTCGACCACATAATTACTAAATCAGTGCCTCCATTCATCACATTAATTAGGGATATTGTAATACAGGCGTCAAAGCGACCATTCATTCAAACACGCTAGAATTATTCTTGGTACAAGGCAAGTGAAGCGAGAATTCTGGGCGGTACACGGGAAGCCCAGCCAGCCTCCCTCCCTCGCCTGCCCACCTGATACGGCGGCTAAGATCCATCCAGTACAATGCGCCAATTCCAGGAATATTCCCGTTTCTGGCTCAATAGAATTCCTAATCGTCTCATGTGTTATCGAAGCGAGCAGCGCCGTAGTGTGTCCGGTGATCTCTCCTGGAGTCAAATTCCAGTGGTCTTCGTTGGCCTCACTAACGTCGGGCGGGGAGTACCATGATGAAGTGAGATCTAACCAACTCCTTTACTGTACAACCATGTTACTCCTGTGTTAAAGTAAACGTTGTATCTTGGCACTGGGCGATGAGGCCTGGACACTGGATTCTAATCAGATGAGATGTATTCTGGAGCTTTAAGTCTCGACAAAACGATCCAGCCAAGAGGGTGTATTACCGACTAATTCAGTGAGATTGATCATTAATATCGAGTCTTTAATCTCTATCATCATATACCAATACCTATTTACCTGTTCCATTAACTGCTAATATTAACTACCCAATTTACTGTTATAAATAGGACAACTGTATAACCATCAGTCAATCACCATCATTATCACCGCAATGCAACTATCACCACCACCACTATCATCATCATCATCATCATAGCTAAGCACTATCACCACCTTCATCACCATCACCGCCAAGCAACTATCACCATCATCACCATTCCTTACAATTTTCACTGCCAACCATTAAATGATGATCACATCACCATCATTTAGTCATTATGTCACCATTTGTCATCATCAACAAGCATCATTAACAAAATTATCAGTCATTATCACCATCACTATCAAATGCCACCGTCATTATGTTATCGCTTTCATCATCATCGTATCATCCATTAACATACACAATCAACCAATACGTTCATCCATTACCATCATCATACCCATCCTCCACCACCATGAACATCATTACAATCCTCATCATCATCACCATCACCTATTACCACCACCCATCATTATCACCATTACCCCCATTAACACCATCCTCCTCCTCCTCTGGCCACCAAGTGATACAATAAGAGATGAGGGAGAGACTCGACTGTGACTGGGAGGAAACAGATTGAGATAAATGAACTGATGGCTGTGTTAAGGAGTGAGTGGCACTGATAGATTACCTCGCCAAACTACCAACACCTGCAGCATTAATTACGTCACGTCCCAGGTGCTCTCTGATCAACATGGTGTGTGTGTGTGTGTGTGTCGTTCCTGTAATTTGCCTGTACGCAAACCTTTATTCTTTCATAATACAGTACAGTATACTGTATGTGTTTGGGTTAACTTTGTGCAAATAGTTAAATGTTTATGAGTGTTTGTTGACATGTACAGTGTATAAAGACATTAGAATGTGTAGACAACCGTCCTTTCATATACTGTACGTTAAGACTATGGGCGGCGTATGTGTACATGAATGCATACGTACATGCACCGTATATGGGATGAGTTTGAACACGTACATGGGCATATGAATATCTGCGTGATATGTTTGTGTTTACAAACGGAATTGGAGTACACATTTAAAGCTCTGTATATATGTCTATAATATTGACCTTATACGAACATATCCGTCAGAGCGGGTCGGTCAACACACATACACAGCTACACCTAAATGTCTGTCACATTCTGTATACAATACAGTGCTTACATTTTGATATTATGACGCAACTGTTAGGGATGCACCGGAACTTAGTTCCGGGCCGTACCTCGATTTTTATGAAGTTCCTGTTCCAGCCGGAACTTCGGTAAAATAACGGGCAGGAATCGAAACTTTTTGTAGTGGAATGTAGATTATGTAGTAACTTCAAAACATTAGTTTCTATCCTACTACTATGTACTGTGTATAATTGACAAATTCCTATACTGTACTGCTTTTTATTTGTTTACTTCGTTGATCCTTCTCTCAGCACACAATAAGCCATCAGGGTTCCTCCATGTACTTATACGTGCCTCGTCAAGTTCTCCTCTCTAGCTATTCAGCAAGACACTTTAATGTGAGGCAGCTGGCTGGGCGTTAACCAGGACAGGTACTGGACGCGTGGCTGGGCGCTAACCAGGACAGGTACTGGACGCGTCATTCTGTGGCCCTGTGTCCTGACACGTAAAGGACTCAGGGTACACCACAGAACCAGTTAAGGTTCTTTACAAGCCTTTTGTTCTGAGTGTATTTATATATAAGGAGAACTAAAACTTCTATCTTAATATATGAAACACCACAAGCAGTGAAGGATCATTAATACAAGGCTGTATGTTGTCTGTTTGGGAACCACTGCATTAAGTAAACAATAAATAACCAAAACCTTCATTATCGTAACTTTAGTTTGACAAATGACTTTAAAAAAATTAACATGAACCAATATTATTATACAGTACTAGGATTTCTTAATGTCATGTACTGTACAACCTCAATAGTTATAACACCCTACAGTATGTTGAACTTGATGATTATTATTATGGTTCCGGGGCACTCAGGTAATTGTGTAAATACACAAATAATATATGTTGCGTTAATTTTAGAAATAACATCAGCAGTAAGACAGTGATATATACCACAGCAGACATGCTAAGACTTAAGCCTAAGGTATAAACAGGTTGTGTAATCAGTAGAGCTGTGCATCAAAAGTCTATTGACACACAAGCTACTGTATGTACATCTCTGACTATACACACAATGCTGTGTACATGAGTGCACACTTCAAATTATGCACAAGCTAATCAATAGGGTACATGTACACTGGCTATATGTACAGTAAAACTTCGTGAATACTTAAAGCTACATGCACACACAAAGGTTATGTAGACAATAAGGTCATGTACACTAAGGCTGTGTAGACACTAAATCCATGTACACATAAGGCTTTGTTTACAACAGAGATGTCTTCTCACTCACACTGTTTAAACAAGAAGACTGTCTAGACATGAAGAATACGTAGACATGAAGGATACGTACACACGAGGGCTGAGTACACACAAGGCTCGGAATTACCTGCTTTATCAGTGACATGCAACCAGGTGTCGGGAGTGGCGGGGAATTTCCCCGTCTTCATTAGTCATTTGTGCAGGTGTCAGAATAGTTATGGCTAACATGTATATATACACACACGTGTGTGTGTGTGTGTTTATATCCCCAAAAGTCGTCCATACCTTCGTGGGTTAACAATATCCCGGTGCAGAGGTTCAAGAAAATCTATTCGTCGCTTCAGATGTTATTGTTCCCTCGGACGCGGCGACACCCCACTGAGCATGATTTCACAAAATGCAGCAAATTCGTTAAGGGGATACAATAACTGAGCAGTGTACCAAAGGACTATAATCAAATTACAACGCAGTGTATATGAGCGCCATAATTAGATTGGTTACGCCAAGGAAATGGTCTGGATTTCGACTGGCTATTGCCGAGTGGGATCACTTTGGTACCTGTGATCCACAAGCTAAGGAGGATGGAGCCCTGTTATAATCTACGGAGGGTCTACAACTTTCCACCATTTGGGTGATTCTACGGGATAATCCTACCTGTAAATTTGTGCTAGATGTTATGCTGTCGTATCTCACTGTCTTCCAAACATACCTAAACCTACGTTACATTCATACTATTATAAACTACTTGTAAAACCTACCTATTGTGATCGTCCTTTTTAGTAACAAAATGTACACGTGATTGCTGAGTGACAAGAAAAACAGAAGAGTACATGTGTTCCTGTACTGAGGTAATTGTACACAACTCTTATGTAAGTTTCTAAAATTGTTCAACGTCAGTTTATAAAGAATTAAACTGCAAGAAGCACACGCCCTGAAGAAGAAAATTACACTCTGTTGGGTTGAAATGTGGAAATGCTTGCTGGTATTGACGTAACCAAACTACCAGTAACCCTGCTATTAGCCACGCCCTCAAATTATACAATAAACTTTACCATACTGTGACGTGAAAGAGTATGTAACTGATGAGCAATTTGTGTAACTAGAGCGTGAGGGCAGTCATCAGGGGGTAGTGGTGAGTGGTGAGTATTTTGTATGCGCTGCCACACCTTGTTGAGGATCCACTTCAACGGTTGATTACAATGTGGCCAGGCATGTTTGTCTTCATGATAAGCGAATGAGTCAACTTTTCCGTCTCTCTCTGTGTCTGTGAGTGAGTGTATGTGTGTGCGTGTGTGTGTGTGTGTGTGTGTTAAGGGTTTCATTACACTCTTGTCGTGTTAGAGGAATCCCATTACAACTTAAATACCAAAACACACGACTCCACTCTAAATATAGCAACTTACTGCATCTTAAAGTGAAACAGATATAACGACCTCATGTCTTGTATCTTCACCTTCCCAACCAGTACAACATTTACACATTCCAGTATTGACGTTACTGAGACATAAATCGAGTGGCTGTCTCGTATCAATAATGAAGTAGAATTTGTATCGATGAGACATAAATCGAGTGGCTGCCTCGTGTCAATAATGAAGTAGAATTTGTATCGATAACAATTATAATGTTACAAGAAAAGTTAACTACTGCATAAAAGATAAGATAACTCCAGTGTACTAACCAACTTATCATATTCCTGAAGAGAAAGGAATGATGGCCACACTGTCTACAATGCAGCTGCTCGAGTAGTGAATTTTACTTATTCTCCCTTGAAAAATATAGACACTCCTCTTTTATGGTACATATTTTTCCCACACAGCTACAATATTTTTTTACTGCCAAGAAATGTGAAAGAAAATGGTTGTGAGAACTTTTTTGTTAATGGTGTCGCTTGCATATTTGAGACTAATTTTGTAAGTTGATCGTGTATTAGAGTTAACCTTGCCTCTGTCCGCATTATGCTTGTGATGATTGGTACTGACATCATTAATAGTTGATTTTTTCCCTGTTTTACACCCGAGACATTTGATAGCGTTTTGTCATAGTTTGTCTCCAATATGTCATTTGATAACTGAACTTGTCAATCCTTCAATATTTTCTTCAATGTACAATAATTATAGATACTGTTTAATGAATGTTCAATTGACATCAAACTGTTTACTAATGATGGTGATTTACATGTTATAATTAGATACTACAGAATGGGCATTACATGTTGATACAAAAAGAGGAGATGCAATGCCACCATACGTCTGTCACCTACATGGTGTGGAACGTTTTATACTGCAATGAAATACGATGCTCACACGCAGAGGAAAATATAAACAAAACCTGAAAACAAGCTTCAAAAAAAGTAAATTAAATATGAATATCAAGCTGAAGTACAAGAACAAACTTCTGGGCCGGTATACACACAACTTTTCTGCTTATGATATAATAATTCTGTTAGCTAGCAGTAATATTTAAAAGTTATACAAAGCTTAACTAGCAAACTTTTACCGCACAAACAGTTGTTAAGTACCACTAAACAGCGCTAAAGATACCAGGAGTTCATCATATAAAATAGTCTTATGGCTGAATAACCTCAATAAAATTATGAAGATTAATTTCAATATTTACATTTATTTACATTTTGATCAATAAAAAAATGTAATCTATGCAGTTTGAAGGAGGATATATTAACCAAGGAGAGTGATCGGTGGCTTGGCCTTGCCGTGCTGCTTGTTAACAAACGCGTTACTGAGGAGCGGACAAGATGAACATCATGGAAATGGAAGTCTCAACCCCACGAAAGAAAAGGAAGCCCAACTGGACAACAGACCAGACTTTATTATTGGTGGATGCCATTGAAGAGAAAAAGTTAATATTGAATGGCTGCTTCAAGTCTTTCCTGAATAATATAGACAAAAAGGGGGGATGGCTGGAAATCACCATGAGAGTCAATGGTGCTGTCTTTGAATTTATCTCTGGGTGAGTGGGAACTTCACACTCTGACCAAAAAGGTTTGGTTCAGTTAGTGTATTCAGTGTCTGAGTTATAGTACGGCTGGTAGTAGGCTGAGTGGTTCCAGAATCCTCACTGCTACACAGTTTCATTCTTCCAGTCCCTTAATAACACAAGGTCATGGCTCTATTCCTTCAAGTTCTACTGCCATGATTCCTGCACGAACTAGTCGGTATCCCATCAGTTCAGAATCACTATATTAGACGTATCTCTCCTTTCCCGATAAATGAGTTGCCGCCGCTGATGTTGTTGGTTCGCCAGGGTATCAACTAAAAGACAACAATTACGGGACTTAAAAGTGCCCCCGAGGTCTTTTAACTTAACAGTACTATTAAGGCCCTTAAAAGCTTTGTGTATACCGGCCCTGGCTTCTTATACAGTTAGTACATATATGATGGCCGTCCAAGTACTGGTTTCGTAATTCTTAAAATTTATTCGAAAATGAGCCCTCGGCAGTGTGCTAGTCCACCAATAAGTTGTTCAAACATCGGTAAGCGTACCCGATAATGTACTCATTTACTGCCCAATGCACAGGGCTCGTGTACAAAGAACCTAATCCTCCTCCACTCATGTCGGGAGTCGAACTGATCATAATTTGGTTTCTTAATTACTGATGGAACTAAAATGCAACTTTGGTATCATAAACATGACTTGTTTAGGTCAAGGCATATTTTACAGCCAGTGTTCAGGTCATAAATTCACTATAAATGTCAGTCTTTGAAAAGTGTTTTACCGTGATTTATGTTCTCAATTCAGGTGAACCTTTGACATCAATATTCTCTTACAATCGAGAGTGTACTGATTGGTTTAATGTGATATCTTTTAGAACTGTTGGCCATTATTTATCTTAATAAACGTATCGCATATTACAAGTGGAACACACACACACACACACACACACACACACACACACACACACACACACACACACTTTTGTGCTAATGTTGGTACATTTTCTCAAATATATGTGACCACAGACGTTCTTAACTTAATGAGTGCAGGTGTGTATACTTGTAACTGAGTAAACTATAAACACAGGTGCCAGTAACTATATCACAAGGAGTCATATGAGACAGATACCATTGGAGAAACTCAGACTCTGTGTTTGTAGGTCAATAACCCCTCAGTTTGCTCATTGACCTTAAAGTGTACAGCAGATATAAACGTACAAATATAAATTGCCAAGTAAGTGATGACAAGATAAATCATCAGACTACCTCTTATGTCCTCTGCATAAATCAACTTGTGTATGTGGTTAATGACCTGACAGTGTGGTGGTGTGGGGTCAAATAATACTATGACACTGTTATACTGTACTTGAAACTCACAAAGCGACGACCGCGACATAAATTTTCGCCATTCCTTTAACACAAATAAATATTGGTCTTTTATTGTGCCGATGTCAAAATATAAATGAACCTAAAATGTGTTACGGGAGGAATGAGAACGGAAATGAAAATATTAACAGCTTCCTAGATACTATTTCCTTATAATATTTAGCAGTAAAACAACCCTCCACTCCACCCATGTTCCTTCCTCCTATAACCAAACCCAAGGTACTTTTTTTTTTATTGCCGGGAGATGGAGGACCTAGGAAAAAACAATCACGATGACCCGCCAGATAGCCCGGGCAGGCCAGTGAGGCGCCCACACACATCTGTCATCATTAACCACGCCCTGACTACCACACCCAAACCCACGCTCGCTCTGTTCCCTCCACTATTTCTTTTTCCTCGAGATGGGAGGTAGTGAAGGGGTGTTATTAGTTTAGCGTCAAAACGGAACTGTGAATGGAGACCATCGTTCATCTCAGATTGCTCTCTCTCTCTCTCTCCTGTATATGTGGGAGATAGATAGATAGATAGATAGATAGATAGATAGATAGATAGATAGATAGATAGACAGATAGATAGATAGATAGTAGTCTAAGTGAATCATATCGTTTGAGGCCAAGACGAGGCAGAGAAAGAAATGCAAGGTTTTTCCGCCTTTGCTTTCCCACTTTCCTTCTCTTTATATTATACTCCCTTCACCCTCCGTTTCCTTTTCTCTAAATATATAGAAAACAAACGAGACAGCCATCTCCGAGTCAGATGTCGCACGAATTTTATCTACCTTCTGCGGGTTACCTGGTCATTCTTAAAGAGTTTATTAAGTTATTCTGAGAGTTATAAGAATCACCCTGTCAGCTTTGAGATCATTCTGAGGGTAAGGCAGATAAGAACATTCTATTAGCTAACTCCTTCTAAATTCACTACTTGAACTATCTGTGTTATGTTTTTACGATACTACTTCCTGTCACTTTGTATTCACAAATCTCATCAATAAATAAAGCATTATAAGCAAACCGTTTAAGTAAACACTAAAGTCTTTTTTCTTAACTTTATATTTCAATCATACTTTTCGTGTGGTTAAAACCTTATCATAATTAAGTAAGGTCAAGAGTCTCTTTAGTGATAGACATTCCAACTGTATCTTTTAATTTGGGAGTTAGTAAACGATTTTTGGATCACCTCATCTAACCTGAAGATTAACCGCCCTAACGCTACTTGGGTGGGTTAAGTGAAGGTAGGTTTGTTTAGGCTAGCGTGACGGTGGTGTGTCATCCGGTCAAATAGAGTGATCTGGATTTTTTGTGATTCAATATAAGCCGCTATTCAAAATTTGACGTCTAATGCTCTTACTAGTATCGGGATGATTTGTCATGTTAAAGTAAGTTATCTGTTTCTCTTTATTCTATGTTTTCCTGAATTATTTTGAGGAAGGTTTGTGGACTGACTTAATTGGAGTTTATAATAATAATAATAATAATAATAATAATAATAATAATAATAATAATAATGATAATAATAATAATAATAACCAAACAATTGAATATCTAAGAAATAGTTTGTGATACACCAAGAATGAGTTTCCTTGTCAGATGTGATAAGAAGTGAATACCGTAGTCAGACATCAAGGCAGTGAACAAGAATGTCAAGAAGCAAGTTTAATTCCAAATGAAGTGCGGAGATTATGAGGACATGTGTGAAGACCATTAACAGGGAGTCAAGGGTTTACTTATCAGTATACTGCAAGGCTTCAGTTTTCTGGAGATGAGAAATACGTTTTGCAGTTCTTGGAAATGGGAAAAAGTCCAGAGATGGTGTAAATTATATACAATTGGCAATACTCCAAACAATACAGAATAAAAATTAGAGTTTTAGTTCTCAGTGTCAAGGGGTCATTGGCTGCATAAAATACTGCAACTAATTAAGACTTTATTACTAGTGTCATGTAGTGTGTTACTTTAATCTACAGTTATTTGTATAAGGCTCTAGTTATACACTGTGTTGCTATATTCTGACTACTTAATAACTAACAACAAATATTGAACAGATACATCACGGATAAATCAGTGGCACCAAAATAATAATAATCAGATTTAACCCCCTACACACACACACACAAACAGCTTTTCGGTCTTAATTTTAGTGCTGTGACAGTCACCGTGCATTGAGTGAGGTCCGTACAAACTCCAGTCTTATAATTCAGGGTGTCAACAGAATCTCTCCCTCCATCGCTCACATGTGCACATCATTTATACATAAACGGAGGACGTGGGGAGCGTGAAAGGACCTCCCCCCCCACCCCCTTCCCCCCCGAGAATTGTTTGGTAAAGTTCACACGACACTGCCAGTCAGCTGGGACTGTCCACGGTAAACCTATGAGTTATTTACCTTGCTGTAAACCTCCGGCGGAAGGCGGGCGGGATGATGCCGGTATTTAAACATATTTCATTCTCGTGTAGAAGAGACTGTGTGGAGTTGATCTGTTAATATATTGTTTTACATAATACGTTTTCTTATTAATTTTATATGAATTCTAAATTATTATTTCTTAACATCATTACTATAAATACTGTATTAATTATTTCTGTAATAATATTTTTTTATTAAATATCATCATTACTGTTATCAATTACATTTGTTCTAACTATCATCATCATTATCATCATTACAATTCCTGTTATTATTAGAAAAAAAATCTTCTTTTCAACAAAAGAATTGGGTGTTCGTCTCCACCCCACATGTCCTCATTCATCTTCCCATCCTGGACCACACTACAAAGCCCCGCCCCGCCCTACTCTATACCGCCCACTTCTTCTCTACCCCACCCGGCTCTGGTTTACACCATCCCACCCCTCTACACTGAGCTACCCCACCCCACCACATCCTTCCCCGCCCCACTTTGCCACTGCTTTATCCCACCCTACCCCACCTCACCCTACACTGCTTCACCCTACCCAACCCCGCCCTGCCTAACCCTTCAGAAAAAGTCTCTATCCCACCCCACCCTCCTACTCAGCCTGTCCCATCCTAGATTACGTAGTTCTGTCACAGTGGCCGCCTTCCCAACTGGCAGAGAGTAATTACTGGCGGAGGTCTGGGGGGACACCTTTGTTGTTGATAAGTTGGTCTCTGTCAACCATCACCAAACTATGTTGATTATTATTTTTGTAGTGTTTGGTCCTGCTCATGCTCTTACCCAGTAAATTTTATTGAGATTTCTAGAGGAAGAAGATTGCACACACACACACACACACACACACACACACACACACACACACACACACACACACACACACATACACAAAGCTAATTAGAAGCTATAGAAATAATGAATATGAGAGTATATATGGGGTTAAGAAGATAAGAAATACTGACGTAGAAGAGGAAGAAGGATCAGATATGTTGTATGAACACGGAGAGAATGACAAGAGAAAGATAAGTAAAAGAGCGTATAATACAGAGGTGGATGGTAGAAGGGTGAGGGGAAGACCAAGAAAAAATGAATGATTGGTGTACAGTAGGCACCAAGGTGAGGGCAAAAAGGACAGCCAGGAAGCAGAGGCGTATTGTAGTGTGGGAAGACTGGGGTGATGCTGACCTGTGTGGGAAGACTGGGGTGATGCTGACCTGTGTGGGAAGACTGGGGTGATGCTGACCTGTGTGGGAAGGCTGGTGTGATGCAGAGAAAGAAGACTGGGGTGATATGATGCTGTGTGGGAAGACTGGGGTGATGCTGACCTGTGTGGGAAGGCTGGGGTGATGCTGACCTGTGTGGGAAGGCTGGGGTGATGCTGTGTGGGAAGAAAAAGGAAGACAAGAATGCTGACCTGTGTGGGAAGACTGGGGTGATGCTGACCAAGACAGATGACCATGATGCTGACCTGTGTGGGAAGACTGGTGATGTGATGCTGACCTGTGTGGGAAGACTGGTGATGTGATGACTGACCTGTGTGGGAAGACTGGGGTGATGCTGACCTGTGTGGGAAGGCTGGGGTGATGCTGTGTGGGAAGACTGGGGTGATGCTAACCTGTGTGGGAAGACTGGGGTGATGCTGACCTGTGTGGGAAGGCTGGGGTGATGCTGTGTGGGAAGACTGGGGTGATGCTGACCTGTGTGGGAAGACGGGGGTCGAGGGTTGTGAGGCAGGTGACTCTTCAAACTCAACAGGTTATGGGTTACGCCACTCTCTTAACAGGACGCAAAGTCAATCAATGGATGATCCACAATCGGCTAGTGTACCAGAACGAGCGAAATTACTTGCCCAGTGTACTATTGAACCACATACATACATACATGCATCAATACATATATATACATACTGTACCTACATACTTAGTAATGTAATTAATATCATATATACACACACAAACACATGTATGCAGTAAACGGGTGAGCTTGCAGAACACGACGCTAAAAGCAAGGGACAGACAGGGAGGAGGGCCTGATACACTATTCATCTATGTACAACACAAATGACCGACCATCAGCACATAATCACCATAACTTCACCGATTATCCTCCCTGTGTCAACACTGGATTATCACGGTCCCTCATGACTCATACACATACAAACCTTCGCAGTTATAACACAACAATTCCAGTTACGTATATACAAGTGCCGATAATTCCACCGACCACTCTTGATGCCAAACACTAAAACTGCCCCATACAATGGATATCGACAAGTGCAATTTTCAAAGCCAATAGGATGACACCAGAGGATAGTGGTCAGGATTTTCCCCAGCAGTAGGATACCATGGATAGAGTACAACAGGAACAAAAATAGAAATGTAACTGCTGCCACATATTATTAAAGTATGAACACTATAACCACCACCAACAATACCATTTCAACACCACTGGATCAAAACTAAAGAGAAGCTACAAATACCACTACCAAACTACTACAGAAACATTATGACAGTAACACCCGCGTAAAAGCAAATGAATCACGGCTCCCTGTATAGCACAGCACAGCGAGAGAACAAAAGCTTCACATTACCGTAAAAAAGCATCCGCCTCACCCACGGCACACATGATCCTTCGGCCACTCGGGTCTAGGGAATTATACATTGCTCGGGAATTCCTTAATACTTTAACTTAAGACGGTAGTACAGTACATCAATAGGCTTTGAGGATCCAGCAAACATAGATATTCTTCAGACTTATCATTTGGGTAAACTAAAGCAGGCAAGCACAACGAATCCAAGACTGATACTACAGAAATCAAATATTATGCAAATTTCGAGGAATGAAGTTGACCAAAACGTTAAAATCATTGACGCCAGAAACCAGATATCTTAAATCATGTCATTTAAGTGATCATGGGAATAGACGGATATATATTACTTCTAACGTTACCTTTATCTTCGTTCAAGAGAAATAATGCACCTAAGGGTCACCACCGACTGCTCTAGAGATCATGGTGAGTTAGGAGATAATGATACATGAATTATTTGGGTGTTGTGATATACAGTGAAGTTGTAATGAATATATTGATGTGATAAGACAATCAACATTATCACTCTTTTACGACTATCTCCCACGCCGAAGTTACTTGATAGTGTGGTATTCCGGACACCATCACACACACATTGAAGCAAGTAGTAAGATTAGAAGGTATAGTGACGTGCCGTGATGTAATTATACAGTGTCGAAATGGAAATAGAGAAAAACAAATAAAGAACACCAAACCGAGAGAGACTAAGGCCGTTTTCTGACCCTTTAGGTGTAGATCGTCGTCTCAAACTAAAAAGACAGTATTTGTAACAATCCCTCTAGTGCTCTTACTGGACCATCAGCTACAGTGTGACATGATCGCATATTACCGTTCGTTCCTCATCTTTATATTTTCCACCGAGTACAAAGTGTTGGCCGGGACTCAGGAGTGACCACTTTATAATTTTCTAATCGAGACGGATGGTCATCTCTGGTATAGGTACAAAATTACTGACATACCCTGTTTTAGAATTTCTTCCAACAATTATTAAAACGAGACACCAGTGGTAGCTATAAATAAAACATAAAGAACATTTTATACCCTTAATCAAGAAGGAAAGTTGTTTTAATATAATGACCATTTCCATACATTGCCTTAAATTACCTAGTAGTTGTGACCGTCTAGTGACCTAACCTCACTAACATATGTACAGAATTGACCCCAGGTGAGGTAATTACACCGGTGCTAATGTTACGACCTTTAACGACTTAAACATAGACGAGGCTCCGGTGTGAACAGTCGACTTACGATCAATATGGACATTAAAGACAGATTAGACATGATTAATATGGGTGGATTTGGTTAAGTTAACTCCCAGATTAGTTTGGTGGGGGTGAAAAAATTATAACCCTGCGAGAGTAATAGACACATAAGGCGTTGTCATGTGGTATGTTTTCTGTTCTGACTGGAATAAAAAAAAAATATTTGACAATCATTATCCCCCAAAGGCCCGTCAATGTCACAAAGTTTATACACGGAAAAAATACCTGAGTGATCAACATTTTTAACATAATTTAAGAAGAAAATCACTAAAAAGATATATGCTCTGCAAAGAGTTCAAGTGACGAGATCTACTTTTGACCTCTGACCTGAGAGTGTGACCTTGACCCCCATGAAGGGACCTGAGAGTTGTTTACAACATATCGTCAGTTAACATTAACCTTTATGTAAATTTTTGTTAAACTCCCTACATCAACACAGTTACTATCAACAAGGTTATCAGCTGCACCACAAGATCAAACTGTGAATGTTAACCAAAGTGGAGATACTCGGGTGATGTTTGGCTCATTCTCGCTTCCTTTACACCAGAGATAACTGATCCGAGTTCAGTTCTACAATGATTTCGTTTTCAAAAAACAATATTTGGTGTGTGTATGTGTGTGTGTGTGTGTGTGTGTGTGTGTGTGTGTGTGTGTGTCAGAAAGGCAGCCAGGCAGACAGAGACAGAATATTTACGGACAAATGAATTTAAGTTATAAAATGCGTTAATTAGAGGGTCAGAAATAAGCTTATAAAATGCTTTTCATACCAACAAGGAACACAAGAATAGAACACACGCACGCACATTACATACATACATACATACATACATACATACACACACACACCAATAATAACAATGTTTTACCTCTAAATCTTAATAGTCACATCACAGAGGAATGCTTGTCCCTGTACACGATAACCCACTGAGGAACCATCTATGAAATTGTTCGAGATGTGAAGCTGTGTTGGAGAGCAACCTGGGTGCATTACACACTATCCTGGAATACACGCAGCCTGGTTGAACCCCCTGAGGCCAGCAAGTTGCTTAGTTAGCATGTAGGAGCAAGTATACAGGGAACTCCTCTGATGGACCGTAGCCTCTCAGATACAGGTGTCTAATGCTTACAGTTAGTTGGAGAAATTATCTTGGGAATTAAAGATACGACTTAATAGATAAAAGGTGTCAACAGTGGGTGTCGCAAAGGCCAGGCAAAACTAAAATTGATGATGCAAGTTTACTGAAATTTAAATGGGTAATTTTTTTTTATTTGCATTGGTTCTATTTAACAGTGCAAGATATTATAGTAAATATTGTTCAGCTTGAAATATTATCAAATTACTATTTTTTGTCATTAGGAAATAGCACGAGTCCTAGAACATGGATAACACTGAGCTACGATTTTAGCGGTCCTGTGCTGGTCTATATCTGAAGGGACAACGTCGGTTTAATTTACTTTTAGCTTAAGGGCAGCATTGTGAGACGTGTAGTCCAAACGTTTCATCATGGTCAGTATAGGAGCCTGGGAGATGTGGTAAGGTATGACCCAACTGAGATTAAGGTGGACGTCTCTTCCTGACACACACACTACATAATATACCATATACTACATATACACCCGAGTGTGATCCCATAGACAGCGTGCAGGCTCTCGCTCGCTCTCTCTCTTAGGCCTATCAGTCATCATCTTGCTTTTTTTGTCTATAACGTACATTACGACTCATACAAGAGCTTGCCAATAACATAAATACACTGTATACACGGTTGCTGAAGTCGGACTATGTCTTGGCATATATATAATGATGGAAATCAAGACTATGTTTAGGCGTATACCTGTTGAAGATGAGTTAGTTCACGTTCATCACTTTATGGCATTACTTTTATTGGGTGTTATTTCGTCCCCATCAGTGTTCAGGAAATATTATGGCACAGCACGCGCAGCTTTGTTAGCGTCAGCATCCGTGGAAGAGCCTTCATGTGAGTTCAGCAACTCTTGAAGCATTGGACAGATTTCCTTGAAGCTTGCAGTGACAATTGTCCCCCCCCCCCCCAAGAACTCTGACGAGATCGTTAAAGAGCATTGTTTAAAACTGGTGATCTGGCGGTTATTCTTCTTTAATTAATATTTCATAAATAGCAACAGCACCTAGTGTGGCGCTGTGGAACTTTAACAACATGCCTTCTAGAAGACTGTCAGCACCTGTGAAGTTCAAACAGAGCACTCAGGTGTTGGGAGATACGTCGCGTGTTTGACTGTCGACAAACCATTACAAACGGGGTCTATGTGCTATATAATTTTCACAGAACCTGTATTATATTTCAAATAGAGTACAGAGATATTCCTATATCAAGTTAGGGCAACTTAATTGGTCCGCTGCCCGCCTAAACATCTAAAACACCCCGGCGTCCTTGGCATCGTTGATCGTCTTCTTGGTTGACAATTATGCGTGTGTTATTCCACGATCACTTACTCAAACATCGCCCAACATAAAACAACAGGGAAGAGCGCCGAGGACCCGCTGAACGACGGCCGAGAAATTATACGCCGATCAAATCCCCTTCCTCCTGAGCGGCCAAATCCCCGACGGGAACTATCAGTGGAGTGAAGACTGTTGCAGTGATTTGCCTAAGCCTTTGTTTTCCTTGTGGATTTGCATAGTTTAGTGATAATGCCGCTCTTGGCCTGGTGGGTTAGGGGGGAAGGAGGAGAGTTTTACGGCGTGCAGGAGGCCACGTTGTCTGGGGGTTTTACCTCACCCTGTCCCCCGTCTCTGTTGACGGAGGGGAGACCGGAGGGAGACAATCGGGAAGAGGAAGGAAGAGAAGTGGGTGGGATCCTAGGTGAGGTGCAGGAGGGAAGGTGAATGGTAAAAGAACAGAAGGGGTATAATAGAGAACAAAGGGCATAAAGGATGGATGGTAAAAGAGGCGAGGGGAAGTGAGGGAGGGAAGGCAGTAGGAAATGACCACACAGTTCAACACGGTACCAACATAAAACAGGACTTTATTACAAACTCGATTACAGTTTCGATATATGTCAGCTTGTTCCAGCTCAAACACTGCAACACCAGTATAAGTGTCAAAGTTTACTGTTGTTGTGCATGGCAGGACTTACTACAGAGGCACTGAAGGCTAAGGGTGACTAAACAAAATGAGATCTGACGTCTTACATACGGTGCACATCACAAGGGGCACTTGATACTCCATACACCCTAAACAAAGACTACCATGTAAACACTACAGCTGTCTGGGCTACCCAAACACGTGAACTTCTAATAGTGTCAACACCACACAACCTCCTGGAGATAATCTGAACAGCAAAAATGTCTGGACCACACATACGACCTTCAGAGCAGCTTTACTGTTTAAACAATACAAACGTTTCATACAAATATCTAAACACCTATTGTCTATACACAAACGTTTAAGGAATATAACCATCTGAACAATAAACCTGTTTAAACAATCCGAAAATTCTAAATAATAAAATTACCTGAATAACTCTTACTATTTCAACCACTCAACCGCACACGACACACGTTCATGTAAAATAGCATACCCCTTGAAAAAAAAACCCTTAAAACTACAGTATATAAACACACAGTTGTCTATATAACACGGATCCCCACCGAAGCACTTTCATGTGAATTTCATGCGGGGAGATGGCCCGGAACATCCCCACACACCTCGGGGTCCCATTAGCATTTTCTTCCTCCACTCACCGTCTCCTCTCTCGTCCTCAATACATTTCACAAGACTTGTCTGTGTTCTCCATATCAACCTTCTCCCGTAACTCTTTAAGTCAAGTACATTATATAATGTTAAATATGTTCTTAATATTTATTTTTATTTTATATCTTAAAAACATGTACTATCAAATTCAGTCTATCATCCAAGTTCGTTAATACTAAACTCAAAACTCAAATCCTTTTCTTGGGACATCTACTGTACATCCATTTTCATCAGCTCTCACTCCCAACCCTCAAACTTACCCTGTATAGTACTTCTTCAACGCTTACTCACAGGCCAGTTTCCCCATCCACTACAACCAATTTAACACAACTTCGAGTCTCCACCACAGAGTACAACACGACCACAGCGGTACACGGCCACACCCGTTAAAAACATTTGACCCTCAGCTGTGACCCTGAACTTTGACAGCCTTGAACTTGAAGTGCATTTATTCTTGGGTTGATAAAAAAAAAAAAGATTGATACAAAATTTTCTATTCCGGACAAGAAAAGGTTTAGTTTATGCAGCGTAAAAAAAAATATATTAATAGTTATGCACTCAATAAGTGTACTTTATAGAGTTAAGAGCTGAACAAAGAAAAGTTACAAACACCCAGATCATAAGTGGGCTATTTTTTCAACGAATGATTGTAATAAACGCCCATTCCCCTTCTCTTATTCATTAACATCTAGTTAATTCCACTTCCTATTTTAACTCCCAAACACAGTTCAGTTTCAATATTCATTAACAAAGAAAAAATGAACATACACATTTCAGGTTCTGTATCCCGTCAAGTTTTCATTCAATTTTTAAAATACACGATAACGATCAAGTTTCTACAATAACGATGCTTCCTTTTGTCAACTTCCCCCCTCAACCCTCAAACACGATACACAGTCCAGTTTCTCCATCAGCTACACCTACTTCAGCTCACCTCCTCTCCACGCCCAACCCTCAGACATGGTCTACTTGAAGCCAAATTTCCCCGTCAGATCCAAAGCACACATTACTTGGGTCTGGCGCCGGCTCTTAACGCTCAAACAATTCGGTTCTCCATGCATTTTCATCTAACCGAGAGAAAGGAACGGAATATTAACTCAGACTCTCATAATCTTCCCCACTTACTCCACTTTTAAGGACTAAGCTTGAGATCCTTCGCATCAAAGGCAGTTCTGACGAGGCCAACTGATATGTTCAAACACTGAGTTAGGAGGCTGTGTTGGGTATCCCCGCTTGTTGACATGGTTTATATAAGACATGACAGACGAGAGGAGCCACTTGGGGTCGGAATCTCTTTAAGAACTCTCCCGCCGGAGGTAAAAGGTTCTCGTAGGATTATTTTCCATTGTTACGAAGAGCAAGTTTTGGCTTTTTTCTTTGCTGTGATTGAGCTATGACCGGATTTTCAGAGAAGAGTATTACATGAGATGCAAGTAAAAAGCTAAACTCTGAATGCTGAGAATGGTATTAAAAGCATTTTCTCGAGGTGGAGAGTGAGCTATTGAGACAAGAAGACGCGTTTCTCACAATGTGTACTTCTCAAAACCTTTTAACCTTTACCTTGTACCTGCCACACTTTATTGACAAGTGAATTAACAAGAGAAACATTCACAAAATGTTTCCGTTTGGACTGATAACAAAAGTATGCCAGCACACTGTTACTTTAACGGCTAATAGAGTATTGTATGACAAATAATACAACTATTACTACAACTGCTTCAATACTGTAACCGATACTACAATCACTATAACTATTGCTATCATTACAACCACTGCTATTTCTATTGCTGCCGTTACTACTACTATTATTCCTATCACTGGTACTATTGCTGTTTACAAAAAGCGTCAAGAACATTAGGCAGTGAATCATCTCCCTAAACAATGGGCTGAGAGGAAGGTAAATACTTGAGAAATAAAGTTAAGGAATATCATGGTATATTTTCCGGCTACTAAGACACACTCAAGCCTACAATCATATGATAGACTCAACACAAAACACCTTTAAGTAAATGTTGGTTTAAATTTTTCATACATAAACCATCCACTGTACTGTATGTTAAAAACCGTATCATAGAGAAATATAACAAGTCCAATAACCTCTCGGTGTCAGATACATATTAAAAATTTTGAAACGAGGTAAACAAATTGCACTTCACTTTTACCATATTGTCACAAAAGGTCTATGAGACTTTTTACTTGACCATCATAGTTTGTTTACACCGGCATGATGTAGATTAATAAATAGTCACACCACTGCCGACATAAACTTTTGAGAGACAACTGGACAAGCATTAAGCGGATCAAGGTGCCACGTACAAGTAAACTTTGGTTATTGTACAATGGTCCTAGATTATAGCCAGTATGAAGCAGTACACGTAACAACAATAACACCACCAACTTTTAGTGTGACCTCTTAACAAAGTAACAAGTTGCGGAAAATAAACGAAAAAAATTTAAACCTTAAAACAAGATCTTTTGCTTGTGTTGGTACCCACTATTATTGTTTTCGGCTAAATATTAAAATATCACATCGGGAGTAACCAACATTGTCTTCCCTCACACTACCACCAACATTGTCCTCTCACACTACCACCAACATTGTCCTCTCACACTACCACCAACATTGTCCTCACACTACCACCAACATTGTCCTCTCACACTACCACCAACATTGTCCTCTCACACTACCACCAACATTGTCCTCTCACACTACCACCAACATTGTCCTCTCACACTCACACTCCACTCACATTGCCACCAACATTGTCCTCTCACACTACCACCAACATTGTCCTCTCACACTACCACCAACATTGTCCTCTCACACTACCACCAACATTGTCCTCTCACACTACCACCAACATTGTCCTCTCACACCAACATTGTCTCTCACACTACCACCAACATTGTCCTCTCACACACTACCACCAACATTGTCCTCTCACACTACCACCAACATTGTCTCACACTACCACCAACATTGTCCTCTCACACTACCACCAACATTGTCCTCTCACACTACCACCA
The DNA here is from genome assembly GCF_018991925.1 of Homarus americanus. NCBI lineage: Eukaryota > Metazoa > Arthropoda > Malacostraca > Decapoda > Nephropidae > Homarus > Homarus americanus. Next base: position 278,213 of record NW_024722804.1, on the reverse strand, counting down.
ACATTGTCCTCTCACACTACCACCAACATTGTCCTCTCACACTACCACCAACATTGTCCTCTCACACTACCACCAACATTGTCCTCTCACACTACCACCAACATTGTCCTCTCACACTACCACCAACATTGTCCTCTCACACTACCACCAACATTGTCCTCTCACACTACCACCAACATTGTCCTCTCACACTACCACCAACATTGTCCTCTACAACTTTCTTACTGAAAGTTGTACACGCGTTCCATTATTCACCAAATCATCCACTTTTGGTCTAGGAAAACATTAGTCATTTTGAAAAGGTACACAATATAAGTTATTCATTTAAATAATTTCGAACTAAATTAAATTTTTAATGGATTTCAAGTTGTTTGTCGTGTTATTGTGCTGGGTGACGGTGGTGTCGGGGCAGGACACCACGGAGCAGGTCACCCCGAAGGTGACCAACTCGCCGCCGGGGCCTATTAAACCACAACGTCACCAGTTGGGTCTTGCAGACAACGTGTGCGTGATGTTCATCCCCACAACTGAGGGCGAACCCCCCGCCACGTCCATCATAGCTCATAAGGGCGTGTTGAGGCTCCTCGAGGCGGGCTCATCCTTCGAGAAAATCCTGGAGAAGGACGTGGACACCCGCTCCTTCCTCGTCGAGTGTCCCAAGCAGGACCATTTCTGGATAAAGTGGATCCCTGACCCAGGCTTCTGAGTCCACCCAGCCAGCCTTTACTCTCTTACCTATTAATTTTTTTTTAATTTTTTGTGCGTGTGTGTGTGTGTGTGTGTGTGTGTGTGTGTAGAGTTAAAACTACTTCCAACGGATGTCAAAACTACGTATATTGTTCCTGCATATACTGTATATCCATTCACCTATAGAATATACGAAGCTCAAGATTTAAGTCTCAAGGGAAATTCGTTTTCCCGTGTTAACAACAGAATACAGAACTCGCCCAAACCTAAGAAACAGCGAAAACCTCCACACAGGAACTTTTCATTGCTCATCCCTAACTTCGTGTCTCACTTATATTAAGGGAGCCTCAATAAAGGCTTAAAATTAGTCCGGATTTCTGTTATAACAAGTTTCCGGGCGAAAGTTAACTAGATTTTCCTCACTCATCCACCTAGCGATTTCAAATTACTGGCTGTATACAAAAGGTATTCAATAGGTATATAAATAAGAAATAATAAAAACATAAATGAAAAATAAAAAGTGAAAAGAAAACTCAATCTACACGTACAAGTATTATGATTGTGGCTCATTAGAACAAAGCCCATCAGCACTGGGAACTTCTACAACGGATGCCAATTGAGACAAGTGCCTATTACAAATGATCTCATTTGACTCCCGAGCCACTCCCGATTGCTGTTACCAGTCTACGGTTTCATCCAGTCATATTTCACTGTCTTGAATCTATTGCCTCACCGACAATGTCCTTCACACACCCACACACCACTTACTAACGTTATCTCACTCCTGTACCACCTCGATAATTACCAGTCAAATGAGCAATACCCCTTAACCACCTGGACAATCACTAACCATCACCTGAGGAACTACAACCCCAACCATCACCACAACACCTCAACCATAACCAGCCACCACAACAAATGCCAACCAATTGAAAAAATATAAACAGTAGTTTCCAAAAACATCCATAACACGTGTAGCGTTATCAGCAGCCATCTGAACACTTGTAAGCTTCCATGTGAGTTATTACTGACAACAACCAAAACAATTACCAGAAACCTTTTAAGCAATCATAAGCCGCCAACTGAACAATTATTAACATCCACAACTACAATCATCCACCTGGATATTAACCAGCATCCACCTGAACATTAACCAGGATCTACCTGAACTTTTACTATCATCCACAAGAATCGATGCACATGTACATTTTCCGTCGCTACAATTTGAAACACTCGACGAAATGCTTTAATATGATCCCAAATGCATCACCATAGTTGGTACGCCTGCTCACCATGTCAGCAACAGACGGAGATGAGGGAGGGGGTCGTCCTTGTATGGCATGCAGTACCAGATGCTTCAATATAACAAGAAATCCATTAAGCTATATTAATGTGCTGGGTAGAAGCAAGGCATATGTAAACAAACCACTGACTGATGGATACAATAACACTGAAATATACATTAAATCGAAATGTTTCGGAACATTATAACTGAGACAGACCTCAAAACGGACATTTTACCATGACGTCGTTTCATTCTGAGTTTCACATTATGCCTATTCTAGTTGTTCACGATACTCGTATGTCTGATGTATGAAACGTGGCTAAGCAAACAGTATTTGATATTAGAGTAAACAGCTACAGCAATATATACAATATATCGGTCTACATGTGATCTGCCATGTTACTGATGTTAATTGCATTGGTTTAACACCGAAATAAGGTTGTAGGTTTCAGTGTAGCAACATTTGTTCCATGGCGCCTTAACCCATCGTGATACTGTGGGTTCGTTCATCCCAGTTCGCCATGCTATACCCGCTTTACGTTTAGCCTGGTTGTGAAGGGCAATGACAGCACCTCTCACATCTTGCTATGTCTCCCTGATTATTCCTCGCTCCATTCGATGTAAGATCACGTTGATGACTGGCACGGTGTTGGTAAGTTCATTTACGACATCCACTCCGAGTCATGTAACATATGATCTGAAGCCTCGGAGGATTCACATCGTTCGAAAATACATATACACTGTACTCATGCTCAAAGGTCGTGGATGTAGAACTACCAACCGTTCAGAAAGAGGTCAGGTAATATTGCTCGTAAAGCCTCGAACTACATCGATCCCATGGCTAACGATAGTTATGGGGGACTGTACATAATATGATCAAAGTATTTGTACACATTCGGTTCGATGATTTCCTATGCCGCAACGTAACCATCACCATGACCCCAAGCTACACATTGTTCGCAAGATTAATCTACTTTCGTCTCAATGTGCATATAATAACAATACTTACTGTGAATAAAACAGGCAATGTCGGTAGCAAGCGATATATGGTATTTTGTAATACCCATCGTCAGTGGTGTCAGATGGTTTCGAGTTAAATATACGCAGATACTTTATTTATTGTGTGTATATGTATACTGACTATAATAATGCCTCTGTCTATCCAGCAGTATTTAGGGTAGTGGGTCGTGTTAGGAGTTACCCAGTGTCCGGTCGTCCATGGCAAATCCGTGGAATCAGGATCCACGCCTCGCCAACTATGGGTGTAGATCTTGGCAACAAATACGCACTGAAGAAACGCCCTCCTAGATGGTCTCTCGAGGGCCGTCCTCAAACACGAGAAGCAAACCAAACTAGCTTGTGTGAAGCAAGAGGTAAACCAATAAATCTAGAGCCTGGTTGTGGAGTTGTGGACGACGTGTACAAAAAAGGCCGACAAAGACTGTGTATGTGTGTATTCTCTCTCACACACACACACACACAACACACACAGATGGCTTTTTATTCTTCCAATTCTTTATCTAATAATAATGTCATTTTACTTGTGTTGAATATTTTGCTAGGTTTATTAAAAAGAAAAAACACTGGAAAGAGAACTAAGACAGCTGCTCAAAAGCACATCAATATGTAGAGTGTCACCTCATATACTAGTTTAATAATGTAGTCTCAGCTTTCATAATGCAATTTAATAACAATTCATAGTGTGGGGTACTAAAGCTGAGGGCTGGGCAGATCAACGGTGAGCCAGCGTCTGCCTCTCAACTCAGCCAGAACTGGAGGAGATCAAAGGGCCGACCTGGACTAATGATTCAGTGGCGGCAGAGGTGAGACATGACGTACATCCCCAAGATGCTCAGTCTGGCTCAAGAGGAAGACCTTCATCCACACCCTCAACCACCAGTTGCACCTGCCGGGATTCATCCATACCACACGACCCAAGGAGGATGATGATCCCTCTCACGTAATTAGCCAATTTTCGTGCGTTTTGCAATGGTCGTTGCTTAGGTACCGCAGAACATTTGAACATCTCTTAAGTCGAGACTCTTATGCAAGTTAAGTCTAACATAAAGAGCGATAATATAATCTTCATGAAAGTTAGTGGTTTTAACTGTATAGTCCTGGTGCCGCAGAACGCTGGAAAATAACTAATTTGATATTTAAATAAAAGTTAGGTCTACTACCGGCGCGAGGAACACGAGTAAGTCAGTGGGATTAAGTACATCGAACTAGTACCGTAAAACGAGAAGATATCTCAATGGTTGAGACACAAGACATATATGTAAACAATTTTTGAGGGACAATGGTGAACACCGAGGTTTACTATAGATCATTTGAAAACAATTAATGGAAATACTCATACAACGCTACTGCGGCGGAACACGGGAATATTCCAGAGACAAACTCTTCAAAAAAGTTGGATAATTCACTAGTAAACAGATGATGATTAACATTCTGAGATAATTAGTGGAATTAACCATTCTTTGTTATTACCTAAAGTATATGGAGATCCTAAACGTGAAAAAATCAAGACAAGTTACGTAAAATAAAAAGTTAAAAATTCATCTTTGAAGCTTCCGGGGTGTTAACTTACTTATACATTGAAACACCTTAACGCTGGTGTAAGATAACGTCACTTGTGCTCTTGGTTTAGCCGTATCCGAGATAATGATAGAGGGGAACTGAAGCTGACTCTGCCAGAACTACGACTCCTTATGTGGCAAATGTTCTTCTGAATAAGCCAATACGTGAAGGCAAAAGGTTCAACACCTGTACTTCAAATTATGGAGGTCAGCCGATAGCCAAAGTAAGGAGCAGCCAAAAAACAATCCTACCTTATTCTTTCGAGCAGTAACACACACTCCTCTTGCTATCATCTTTACCAAGTGTGTTCTGCAATGTTTATCCTCCTAAAGAAAAGGGCCATAAGGTGTCTATATGTTTACCCCTGTCGTTAAAGCAACTCGGCATAACACATCGAAAGTGAATATAGCGCACTGAATACTAAACCTTCAGTCCAGGAGGCTCCACGGTGGCCTCCTGTACTCACGGCCGCCACATCCTACCATGGCATATTAGCACCAGCATATAAATAACACTAAGTTCTACAGTATGAGCCCAGGTTTTGTCATGCCGAGGTCTCTGAACCAAACGAAACCCGAGTGTACATTCAATCGCCGTCCTCATATCTGAGGGTTGGCGGCCACAGCCCTCCACTCTAAACGTTTCGGGCTGTTTTTACCAATCCTCCAAGATTTTGAATCTCGCTGGGGACTCAGTTTTTAATTTCATTCATCCACCCTAGTCTGCTCCCCACTGGCCCTACCACCCTCATCCCTTATTACAGTATACGCCAAAGCTTTTTTTTTTTGTACATTTTGAGTTTCATTCTTAAAGTTTTTGCCAATCTTAGTGCCGTACATTAGAAGTATACAAAACATTATGTCTGAGTAATAAGATATTGAAACATACCCTAGCACACATACAGCCGGCCAGGACCCGGAATCTCAATCTCATACTGTACTTTAAATTTTCCTCCAACTGCCTAACCCAAATTTATCTAAAGAATTAATATCCAGTACGACACTGAAATTACTCAGAGGCTTTACCTAAATACTTTCAGCACCAGTTAGTTAGGTGACTCGAACAAATTCTTTATGAACCCACACCCTGATCCGGCACTAACCTCGACTTTGTAAAATAATGCAACAGAATACAGAGAATTAGAATTGGTATCTATAAGCAATAAAGGAGTCTTCCCAATCTGTAGCAAAACTGTACTGTACAGTGAGACGCTACAGCAACAAGATATTCTTCACCGCTCGTGAGTGAACGACATCCTGTCAGTGACTAAGTCAAGCATAGTAAGGCTATATTTGCCAAGTAGACTTCAATGAGGTCAGTCATATCAAGAGAAAGTTACATTAAGTGGAACTTGAAGGTTGTAAACGCCTATTGCTGAAAAATAAAAGATATCTCGGGCAGTGAGACAGACTGAAAAAATAATTATTGGGGGAAAGTGCATACAAGCTTTTATATTCTAAAATAAAAAATAAATAAAATGAAAACCAACTACCGTTATCGAGAAGAAGTTTCTACATTAAGGCGATGTTACGCATTCAAGGTAAGTTTCATAAAAATATATATATCGACAGTGTTAAATTTCCGAGAACGTTATGAATTATGATCTTCCTGCAGTAATCACTTCTTTATCCTTCAGCTGTGACCTTGGTCTTTAACAGAGACTTTACAATGTCACTCTTGCAAACTTCCCTCACGTCGGTAAAACAGATTCCTAGACACGAGTATGTTGTGTGGCGGAGGAAAAAATAAACTTCAGAAAAGCAAAAAAAGTAATGGACAATCAGAAGAGAAAGTTATTAAACGTGACAAAGTTTAGAGTTTGGGGGAAAAAATGTGATCAAGACCTGCAAAGCAATGTTGTCTGTATGTATGTAGCGTAAGCATAGTATGACGATGGTGCGTCCACGCTAAACCCACACAAACAAGGGACGTGATCTCCTGAACACAGTAAACCATCCGTCACACACGGGGGGGGGGACGGAGAATAAACATGGAGTGACTATGACAGTACCAACTGAATTCATTTACATGTGAAAACGTGGGGAAATAAAGCTGAGAAAACTGGTTAGTTGTTGTGGGAGTGAGCCAGGGAACATGAGGGAGGATATGCAGGGATTAGGGCTGTGTGTGTTGCACAAAACCCATGGTAATAACACTAATGTTGTCATAAGTATTATACTAAGTTCTCTCTTCTGCTTCTCTTTCTCTCAATTTCGGTTTCCTGCACTTCTTTCGTTTGTATAATTTCAACTCTCTCTCTCTCTCTCCACACACACTATATATATATATATATATATATATATATATATATATATATATATATATATATATATATATATATATATATATATATATATATATATATATATATATATATATATATATATAAGCAAAAGAGAGATAGTTAAAATAGCGACTCAGTATTAACGAGACAGCACGAACTTTGGTTATATGTTTCACTGTTTGTGTAATTACCTTTCAACAAAGAGCTCATCGTGTTGTAACAGCCTCCAGACCGTCATCATATCAAAAGGCATAAAGTATGATATCTGCAGATTGCAGACTTGAGCCAGCTTAAAAACATATTTTAAGAGCACCTGAAACTTACTCATATTATTCCTCCATCACTGGTAGCATCCTTTAGCTACAGAGAACACTGTAAGTATCTAACGCCTAACCCCACATCTGTTCACATGTTGGAGTATGAGGCAGAACACCAAAATACCGACTGGATTATTTTCACAAATAACAGCTCAGTTCACCTCTCTCATTACTGCCAAGGTCCTCTAACTCACAGCCTTATAGCCCCAAGCACTCAAAGAATAATTGCACCTAGTTCTGTGTTACGCCACTACTGCATATAGACAGTAGTGGCGTAACAAAAAAGTCGTCATCTGTTCTTACATACAGTACATATCTGAACAACTGTATTTCCGCAGTGTTTAGTGGATTCTTCATCTGCTTTCTTACCATCTATAATCGGACTTTCAATTTTCACATTTTGAGGAAAGTAACAAACTTCAAGTCTAGTAATTTATTTTCCTAGATTGATGTCAGTAATTAGTGTACTAAGACTCATCTCCAGGCTATTGTAAAGTTAACTGCCTCCTTGTCAACCCTGGACACACCACAGTAATATAGTATATCGTTATTTCCACCAAGAAGATTCACATATGCGACAGCTAGACACCTCCTTAAAGACTATCTCGCCTAAACATCATTCAAAAGGTGAAGGACCATATATTTCAGAAAGATTCACCTGGCCACCTCGTATGTAACAAACTCCAGTCCCCCGAAACAAGGATGCCTCCTTCCCGCTTATAATGCTCCTACCTTAAAAAAAAAAGTCTCTTGACTAACCCTAATTTCTTCGTTAGTTTATTAAATATATGGTAAAAATTAATTCCCAAAACCACTAAGCTGCAACTGCAATCTTAGCACACACGTCCACACCCCAACACCTTGGAAGTAACCGTGGTGAAAGAAACAGTTAACTCTTCAGCAGATAAAATTACAGGGAAAAAAAAAAGAGATATAAACTCCTTTTTGTACTCAATTACACCTTTTTTTTTTCATTGGCTCCATGAAAACAAACGACTTTTCCTTAAGGCAGTGAGCAACCATCAATTCGTCACCTTAGAATATGGATTTACCTGTCAATTCCTTATAATAAATTTCTTACCATCACACCCCTTCTCGCTCGCACGCATGTAGTACTTACTCGTATACCAACTGAGGAGCACACACTTTCAAACAACATACCCTAACATCTTTTCCCCTGACGGGTTTACATCATTACATCCCTGCAAATGTTTACTCCTAATGCGCGCCACAAATCGACACTACAAATTTAAAAAACAAGAGGACACTATTAATATATATTGCCAAAAAAATATATATAACTCTACTCTGTTACTATACCACATAAGTATACACTACAAAGGCACAAATTTATACCAAATAATGAAAAATGTATACTGAAAATGCACTAAAGTACACAGCAGGACATTGTATTGGTATATACCGAGGAACGCTGTTAATTGCACTCGTGTACAGTATAAGCTGGTGACGTCCGCGTTACGAAAAATCTAGTATTACAGTTACTCCATTAACCTGAGATGATCTATCATTTTATGTAGTGTAAATGTCAGGTTGTGTAAGTGGGCGTGAGGTGTGTACATGGGGGTGAGGTGTGTACATGGGGGTGAGGTGTGTAGTGTAGTGTGACGTGTGTGGACGGCCGTCAGAGGTACGCTCACCCCGCTGTGAAGGTGAAAAAAATACGCAACTAAGATTCCTACAGAGGCCAGGGTGAGGAGGGGAGAGCATATACCAGGGTGAGGAGGGGAGAGCATATACCAGGGTGAGGGGTGTTAACATCTCCTCCAGTTCTCAGACTTTCTCCACCTCCTCCTCCTCTTATTCTTCAGTATCTGTTGCTTCCTCGAATATGAGTGTGAAGGGTAGAGAGTGTGTGTGTGTGTGTGTGTAAAGACGGAGGTGTCAGGGTGCTGGAGAGGAGTAGGTAGATGGTTGGAGGTTATGAGGGAGAGGGTGGTGGTGAAGGTAGGGGGTGGTGGTGAAGGGAGAGTGTGGTAGTGAAGGCAGAGTGTGGTAGTGAAGGTAGGGGGTGGTGGTGAAGGGAGAGTGTGGTAGTGAAGGCAGAGTGTGGTAGTGAAGGCAGAGTGTGGTAGTGAAGGGAGAGAGTGGTAGTGAAGGCAGAGTGTGGTAGTGAAGGGAGAGGCTGATAATGAAATTAAAGACTTGTCTGGCAAACAGGTGTAAGGAGAGTATATGCCTCTGAGTGAGTGAGAGTGGTGACGACAGTATTGACCTGCTTGTGAATATGGTTCTGAATATCAGTCATCCCATTACTCTTTCTTGCACAAGCTGTCCATCCAAGCGTCCTAACCCTGCATCAACTACGCTTGCAATTCGTTTGTCCTTGTTGGTAGATAAAGCTTGAGCAGAAGTTTCCCATTACTATTTCTTGCTGGTCAATGAACTTGCGTGTCCAGTTCTAAACTATGAGAATGAAAAATCCTAATAAAACAAATGTAGTGGATGTAAGAGCCGCAGTACCTGATCACACAGTCGGTAATGTGTGCATTTTACAACACACATACACAAAACCTGGGACTGTTTCATCCCATTTAAAACTCACTTCCGGGTGTGACAAACACACACACACTCCCTACCCCTCACATCCAACATTTGATAATGACAAAAAAGCATGAAAAAAGGATAGAGGGTGTGTGTGTGTGTGTGTGTGTGTGTGTGTGTGTGTGTGTGTGTGTGTGTGTGTGTGTGTGTGCGTGTGTGTGTTGCCAAAACATTTCATTCAAATTTAGTTTAAGCTGGAACATTCCCAGCACACAAACACACAATATAATTTTTAAAAGCACTTGGAAATAAAAAAGAACTATTGTAAAATACTTCTCTGAAAGAAGTGTACAGTACTTATCTCTTGGAGCGAACCTACACACACAACGAATATATATATATATATATATATATATATATATATAAATAACTATGCATGTTCGTATGTGTATGCCTCGTTGTCTATGTTCGATGAGTTTTAATTTGACTTGCGTGTCTGTGTATTTTTCCTAAGTTTCGCATTTAACTCCAAACGATTTTTATGTCAGTTTTACCTTATGTTTAGCAGTGATTTGTTGGTCCGTTCTGCCACAACCTCGGGGCTTAAAGCAACACAAAAAATACCAGTATCATAATTCCCAGATAAAATACGAGAAGCAATTGTTTAGTTTAGAGTCAGGAAAGAGGAGGAGAGCAGAAGAGAAGTACCATTGGATCTCACGCTTGAGTGCTGATGGCTGAGCTATCCGCCTAATATTTCGTCGGCTGCGTCATAAAACCTTTTTAACCCAGCGTAATGCCGGCCTGCAGGTAATGCATGGACCGCCCTGTTTCAAACGAGGGAAGCATCTTTGGTTGGAAATGGACGTACTGTATATATATATATATATATATATATATATATTGCCAAAGAAATGTTAGGCTGTAGTTTATGTATGGAACACACTGCTTCAGTGAAGGAAACGTCTTTGGGGAACACGCATCTTATTGCATAATTATATACAGTATTATTGACTGTCCAGATTCTAGAACATGGTTTTTCCTCAAAAATCTCGTTGTGAGGCCCTTGAAAATAGTCATAATTGGCTTGTTCTTTGGTAACCTTAACCCGAAACAAATGTGTAAGCCTTTAAATTTACGCTTTGCCCATTAGCGAAATAGGTTTAGTTTTCAGTAATAACAAAGAAGCTTTTACGATTTATTATTTAGGTTTTACAAAATACGTACTTAAGTCTTCAATAGAAATGACTTAATAATTTACATCTTTTTTCTTCTGAAAGTCTTACATGATCGAGTTTTTCCAGTGTGTCCCCACTACACTTGAGGCCCACACGCCAACAACAGTAGAGGAGCGTACTTACTTTAATAGACAACATAAAGTAAAGAAAGTTTTAAGACGCTGTCGATTATCTACTTTCCTTTACTTTAAATAATGAAGATGAAGCTCAGATACTGGAGTAAATTTTCAGTGGGTCAGAAAACACCTGAATACAAGTGTATATGATACTATAAATTTTACAGGTGATAACTTTAAAGAGTTGCATCTGAACAAAAGAATGACACTCATATATAGGCTAATAAACCTGTGCTAATAACAATCCATATTATAATTATTTTACTGGTGGCTGTATTTACGCGAAACATGAGTAATAACTTTATATTTTCATGAAAAAGTCGTATTATCTCTTTATATTTACTCGAATATGGAGCAACACTATTTTAAATTCATGAGTGATAATACAGGATATTTACAAGAGTGGAATGATATACTATTTTATATTAACAAAAGAGGAGAGTGACAATTTTATAATTAAAAGTTATAATATTTTATATTTAAAGAGAAGCGTGATATGGTTTTCTATATTCTAGATGATGGATACCATTTGATGTTTACAAGAGACAAATGATACCACCACAGTACCTTAGCTGAAACTAATCCATAACTCATACAGCAGTGACCAAGGCAATGTATGGAGGTTGAGACTGTCCCACTTACAAAGTAGTTCAATAAAAAGAAGCCTCAGGTGTACACGGCCGAGTGTTTTATCGTCAAGAACTTTTCTCCCTCCAACAAAAGTCTATAACTTGGAAAAGAAAGTCAAAAGGGTTACCTGTGGCAAATGAGACTTGGCTGCGGCTCACCAACAATATTGGGATAAATGACCACCACGTGTCATTTGTTCCTGTCGATAACAATGACAACAACCAACTTGGGGGCTTGTTACTGGGAGTTTGTATTAGTCGTCGGGTGTAAAACTACGTTTATTGTGTATATATATATGTATATATATGCAAGTAAATCACTGTAGGTGCGAGTGATCTAGGTATATGCTGATAACCACAAGGAAAGAAGAAAACACGTGTTTTCTTCTTTCCTTGTGGTTAATACGTTAATGGAGTGGAATTATCGTGTATATATATATATATATATATATATATATATATATATATATATATATATATATATATATATATATATATATATATATATATATACACGATAATTCCACTCCATTAACGTATTAATGTTTACAACCACAAAAATTTAATTGTCAAAAAGATTATCATCGCCAATAAATACATCAGCAACTATTTAAATATACTATGGGATACAAATATATCCTTATTTGAAATCAAAAGACAAAGAAACAAGTAAACAATCACATACACATGCAGACACTTATGTATGTTCTACGTTGGGTTTATACACGTAACACAACAGCCCTGTATACAGCAGTCCTCCCCAGAGCACTGTGCCAGGTACAGCAGGCCTAGGGTGAGGGAAGGACGGGAAGGCTCACAAATTCCCACTGCCGTCGTAAACGCTCACCAGGTGAGGTAACTCTCGTAAAGGGCACGGTGCGCCACACCGTTTAATACACACTCTTTTATGACACCTTGGAGCAGTCTCGCCCCACGCTGGGGCCCGCTAGCTGGTGTGTGTGTGTTTGTCACTTGCTCACATTGTCAACACGTCTATGAATAAACAGGTACTTATATCTGGCACACTCAGATGCATACTCTTTCAAGGATACTTCTCACACACACATTACCTAAACGTTACACACAAACTAATATTCAACAACACAGGTTTTCAGTGTAGAACAAAACTATATGCAGTGAAGAGCAAATATGTATGAATGAAAATTTGTATAGAAGTAAAGAAAACGGCATAAAAGTGAACAAGTATACTGTACTGTATAGCAGGTTAACCACGACGATGAATAAGAGTAAACAAATGTTCATAATAGTGAAGAGCAATATTCATACAAATGCACAGGGAACAGAAGAGCTTTAATGTGTAAGAGTGAACACTATAACAAACAGGAACAGTGAACAAGTGAAGAACAACACACCGTTATGGCCATGGTCTGCTACAGGGGTTCCACTCAACATCAAAGTTGCAGGACTTACTGAAACACTAGACACGACCCAAACTTCAGTGCGAGGGGGAGGAAGTGGCCCAGGAGGTGAGTGAGCTCTAACTTTGATGTTGTGTGACCCCAGTGTACAAGTTCCTGACCCTCCGCACTTCTTTTTTGTCATTTGTCACTACTGAAAGGAGAGAGAGAGAGAGAGAGAGAGAGAGAGAGAGAGAGAGAGAGAGAGAGAGAGAGAGAGAGAGAGAGAGAGAGAGAGAGAGAGAGAGAGAGAGAGAGAGAGAGAGAGAGAGAGAGAGAGAGAGAGAGAGAGAGATTGATTTTGGAGCTTTTACTCTTTCAGGAAAAATATAAATACGATTCATTTACTTCTAAACTAATATTGTTGAAACCTGGGAGGGATAGTGTCACTCTGGGAATCGAGAGGAAAGGGTTTGTCGGATTTGGCATGTTCCTTCCTTCCAACAAAAAAAAAATACAAATATCATTTCCCATTATTTTTGAGAGAGAGAGAGAGAGAGAGAGAGAGAGAGAGAGAGAGAGAGAGAGAGAGAGAGAGAGAGAGAGAGAGAGAGAGAGAGAGAGAGAGAGAGAGAGAGAGTTCTGAAAAACACTCCTCTTTTCCAACGTAATGCGGCTATAATTCATCTCTTATACCCCCACAGTGTTGAAGCTCTTGAGATAAAGTAAATGGAGGAGGAAGATATATACTATACCTACTAATGAGCTTCTTACCCCAACAAAATACAACTGCAGGATAAAACTACACACACACACTTGCCAAGAGTAGTGACATAGCCTAATACCCACAAACACAAAAAAATTAACCTAACTTAACCAACATCAAACGGCTTTCTTTTCCATGACTTGTCACTTGTACGACTTCCGGAATTCGAATTATATATCCTGCTGGGATTCATTTATTTTTAAGACAATTTAGTTTAAACTGAAGGGAGAAACTTGTTATAATAATATTTAAGCAGGGTCGGCCTTTGTATAATTTCCGTTTCATAAAAATACCACTGATGTTTAACTCACAAAGCGTTACACTCATAAGCCAAGAGATTTGCCTCATTTGTTTGTGCTATGAGTATCTTGTTTCTATTGTAAGCTCTAAACTGATTACAATATACTGTACAATATCTTAAACCTTTCTACCATATTTTTAACTTTTCTACAATACCTTAAACCTTCATACAATACTTTAAATATATTCAAACCTGGTATTCAATGACACATACACCCAGTGTTAGGAAAAACCACTGATCATCATCATCATCATTATTACTATCATCATCATCATCATTATTATAAGCAAATCATATTTATAAAGCTACAATTACGATTTGGGAAGATTAAATATTATATCTCATTGAGCTGCTCACCGTAAATGTGGGTTAGTGTAGGTGGAAATGAATTAGAACAATCGTAATAACTTTCTCCATACGCTGGACGGTGGAGACGTATTACACCAACTCACGAATGTCTGTCTGTCTTGTCACCTATGAAAAGTTGTATTGCAATTTACCCTCAGAAAAGTGCACAACATATCTACTTGGAAACACTGAACGAATCAATACTACACAACAACAGAGCATACACGACACGAATCAATGAGATTTATTTTAATCAGGAAAATACACAACGAATCAACAATAAAATACACGAAGAATTAACAGGTGTACACAACACAACAACAATACACAAGGTTTTCTTATTTCTCATTTACGAGAAATTGGTCGTACGTACATTTCTGAAAACTTTGTCCCAAGTTGGTAGTGTCGGGCGAGGCATGTAACTTTGATGTCCTGCGGCCCCTCTGCTGGGGTTCATCCCTCCACACAATAGGTGACAAAAAGATTAAAAATATCTTACAATGAACCACCCGACGCTACTGAGGTGTTGTACATTAAGAGTAGCGGCACCGAGGAGTGAGCATGACTGATTCAAGCATTAAGTACAAATCGATAACAATACCCTCGCACCTCCCCCCCCCCCTCCCCCTCCCGGACTCGAGGGAGGAGGGTTAATGACTAATGGGGTAGTTGCAGATGAAATTAAAATGATTTGCCCTTGAAGAAAAATGTATGGAGCTGAACAACTCAGTCGATTTATATCCAGCAGAAATCTAACAGAGGACAGTAATCGCTTAAAGGTTTATCATGGGTGGTTAAACAAGACGACTCTGCTAGGCGGACATGGATAACATCCAAATCCCGAACTCGTCGAACTTTTATTTCGGAAATGTGTTTAGGGTTGTTTGTTGTTCCATCTAACTGCAGTGACCTCGGACAACCCTGATGACCTCAATCAAAGTTGTTATAAGGGGCACATATGACGTCCCCTCTTTTCATATTTAAAATGTGAATAGGGTCACCCACACAGCCATCAGGGGAATATTGACTAGATATAAGATGGTCTGAATGCCGGAGCTGATACCCTCGTTTCACAAAGGTAAGGAAGATGAACAAAAATAAGGACACACTTAAAGGTGCCGGCTGGTATCATGGTGCTGTTCGGTTTACATAAAGATTCTTGAATATACAAATGAAGGAACTATTGATATTCATCATTGTCAACTGGTATAGTGGTTAACATTTTACTTCGAAATAACATATAAACTGATGCTGGTCACAAAACATTACGAGAACATTTACTGTATGAAATTTGAGTGAAAAACATCATACTCAGAACAAATGTGTTACGATATAAAACTATTTTTTGCTATTAATCAGTTGTTAGTCTCTCCACCAGCAACTGCATTACACATTATAACTTGATACAATATGCTGTCTGGGATACATTATTTTCTTAACAAACAAAAAAGTTTATATATATATATATATATATATAATATATATATATATATATATATATATATATATATATATATATATATATATATATATATATATATATATATATATATATATATATATATATATATAAACGTATTTGTGCCAGGGCTTCCACAATAGAGCCCTCAGCCAGCCAACTTAAATAAAAGAATTGATCTTGCTGTCCAATCTGGGCAACCTATCATTAATAATTTTTATCTCTGCTCCCTCCCTCCCTCCCTCTTGGTCTATATTTGCCCTCCTTTGTTTTACAGGAAAAAATCCAAACATGTCTGTTAAATATTCTTTTTCAATTTGTCAGTGAAAATTTCTACTTTTACCACAGCGGTGAGGACAAGAACTCTCAATTTCAGGGAGAAGTGAAGCACATACGTGAATATGCTTTGCAGCTCCACAGTGTGCTTAAATGTACATTGTGTTTAAAGTTCCATTTTTATCAGGCTATATCTTTCTTTTATTTCCAACCTTCGAACATTTTTTCTTCACTAATGACAGTGGTTAAGCCTGGTACAGTATCATGTTCCGTATTTGTTTTAGTCTGCCATCATCTATTTATTGGCAGGTTGTCTCTAACATCCTCCAACCGAAAGTTTGCTGAAGACAAGTAAAATTGATCCTCTCAAGTTGACGATGACCAACTAAGTGGTTCCTCCCCTACTGACTCACCAGCCCAGGTCCGCATCAAGGTACTCGCATACCCTACACAACACAGGGAGAGAGTCTTAAATTAAACTGGGACACCGAATTCCCTCATCTGGGGCACCGAGACGGTGACACAGTCTAGCCCACTGTAAGACACGTCAGATAGTTTACCCGAGATCATTTAACAATGAACAAAAAAAAACATTAAAAAATGCCAGTCTCTGTACAGCAGCTTCTGAAGAAAAGTAAGACTAATGTAAATAATAACAACACAATTTCACCTAGTAGGTAGTAGGCAGCTGTCAAACAGGGAGGTACTACCGCTTGGGAAGATATAGGAAGCATAATGTGTTGTCTAATGGTAGACCCTGCTGCCATATGGCATCACGAAAATTGTGACCAAGTCCCAGGTTGCTCATCTGACTTTCTGCCTCATTTACACACAATTGTAGGGTCTCAATTGGTTCTCTTACTTTGACAACACAACATACATATATTGTTTCTCACTATTGATTTTTTTTTTCATTTTTGTATTTCTTCATGGTTCTTTATTATTATTATTACAGTGTTATTATTATTATTATTATTATTATTATTATTATTATTATTATTATCATGATTATTGTTTTATTATTTTATTTTCAATGTTATATCTTTATTATAAATCTTATTTACTATGAATTATTAGTATTATTACTATTATTATTATTACACCCCCCCACAGGCCCCGATGTGGGTCAGTGACCTGTGCCCGGGTGGGCTAATCCCCGTAAAAAAAAACTCCTGTTACCATTGCCACCAAGACTACTAATACTACTAAGAGAACCCATCCCGATAGATCTCTTAAGATTCCCTTAAACAAAATCACAAAGTAAACTTAACCAATAAGAGTAAAAATATATAAACTGAACAAAGAACATTAACACAAACGACAATAAGGGTCAGTAAATGAGTGAAATGCTGTGAAAAGTGACACTTAAGTTACTGTGTGAACAGCCGAGTTGTTTTTCTCAATACTGTCAGCACATCAGACGGGGCGAGCCTCATCAATAACATGGTATTGGCCTGTGTCCCACATTGACCGAAATTGTGTAATTCTTATGAAGCGTGTACTGTGGGATGGGACGACCTCTCCTTCGTGGAGGAAGCCGGCCTTCTACACAAGCTTTGAGTTTTACCTATTAACGTTTAATTGGTTTTAACAAAGGTTATATTCTATTTATTCTATTTTTTTTACCTTGCATTATTTGTTTTTAGGCTTCTAAGACTTTGGTTTAATTCGGCGGCATATGACCTAAGCTGTTGCGTCGCCCAGGATTTAATTACTACAATCGGTCAATCAAAAACCAAATCACCCACTTGTAGAATTTTCTTAAGAAATCAAATGAAAAATGAGCGCTATCGTGCGAATTCTTAAACAAAAAACTGTGCATGCTGACTACTATTCCCCTCAAACATAATTATGTACAATTTTCAATCAAGAATTCACTTAGATATGTCGTGTATGACCTCCACTTATTCCTGACGGCCAGGCAGAACAATTTTCCTGTTTTAAAATAAAGAAGAAAACCAAGAACAAAAACAACATGCGGTAGCAACAATAAATCCCATCTGAATAATACATAAATTTGTAAATCTTATGAGAGGTGAAAAGTCCGCAGTCCTCCACACTGACAGCTTCTGAAGACGTGAATATGACTGTCTCTATCCTTCAGGGCGTGACAAGTACTGAAAACGGTCTGACATCGTTTCACTACTTTCCCAGAAAAACCTCAAAATAATTACAATACTCGAATTATTCAGCATAAAAAAAATGGTAAAATACTTTCCATATCGCAAACAATAGGAAATAGTTTCAGACAGTGTAACGAGGCTTTGAAAATTGCAGTATACAAATATCCATGTACACTTGTGAGATGCATCGTCATATAACGTTAGATTTTTTTTATTGGGGGGGGGGATGGGGGTGATATGTTAAGTTTAAATTAAGGGTTCAAACTTTGCATGGCACAGACATAGGCCTACTCCAAACGGCCTCTTAACACGTTTTCACACACATTTTACAAAAAACAGTATAATGCCAACTTTACCACTCATATAAAACCCCTTAAAACAATATAAATGTGTAAGACTGCATTCCATTGATCGCCTGCTTTTATTTGCACCATAAAACTAACACCAGAGCGACGGGTTGGATGATCTGCTTATATCTAATCCAGGCAGCAACATTTTGGCTAGAGGTTTAAACCATTTTATTGTATATTTACCTCTTCACGGTGTGGGTGAGGGGAGAGGGGTAAAGAATGAAATGGATGGTGGATATCACAGTGGTCACTAAAATCATACTTCTTATAGCCACAAAATACGTAACATACAGCATGTACCTAACTTGCATGACCTGCCTCACATCAGTACATTTACGACAAAAATACCATTGTACCATCCTATAACTGTGGTGGGTATACGGAAATGATACAACATTCCTCATCTCCAAACAATCCAAAGGTAATTTCGAACTGATCTACAAAACAAAAATATTCTCCTCGGTATATTTTCGAAAATTAGCAAGTATTGGCGGGGACACATGACTGGGAACTAAACTAACCGAGACAGGACGGTTTACCGAACTGGAATTTCATGTTAAACCCGAGAGCTTGGTTTGGGGTTAGATCGGTAAGGCAGGTTTAAATTAGTTTTCCTTTTAGCAGTAGAATAAGATAGATTTTATTAGGATAAATTGGATTAGGATTAGGTGAACGATGGGTAAGCTGCATTTGGTTACATTTCCTTGGATTAAGTTAGGCTAGTTAAGTTAAGAAAGAGATAAATTTAGTTAGATTATGTTAAGTTTGGTAGAGTTAGGTTAACTTTAACCTGGGTGAGTCATATACAGATTGAATTCTGGATCCTGAGATCAGTAACAGTCCCAAGGTAAGTGACCCAGCTTCTCTCTCTCCCCCGGCCGCAGCTCCTGACCAGCACACATTACTCTTCATCCCTCCGTCACTGCAGCTCCTCTCGCCCCATAACTTACACACACCCATTACTGCCATCCATTACTCAATTCACCTGACGCCTAACCAGTAATTTTCTCCACTACAGCCACCACCACCACCACCACCCCTATGGTCTTGTATCATGTACACTGGACACCACGACGCCCACCTCCCACCCCTGACAACAACAACTCAACTTCCATATTTTATCTCAATATAAATTTAAAGCTCCTTAAATATTATATTACTCTTTCTTGCTTATCATACAACTACTGAATTTAACGTTAGAGACATATTATTGTTGAGGAGAAAAAAGTAATTAAACGGTAAACACGTGGTAAGATACTGCGCTAAAACATTAAAATAGCTTCGCGTTCGGCTGAGAAGATGCCATGGAAAGTATGAAGTGAGTGGCTGGAAGTCGCTGCTTCCCACTGGCGATCTGACTGACAAAACAGTTAACGCCAAATATTAACAAGGTGAGGAGGACACAATAGGAGGCTGAAATAAATGTAGCAGCCTGACCTCCTCTGTCATGGACCACCATCTAGATACCAATCTTACCCTAAGTCCTTCAACTGTCTGGATGAAGCTTTTGTTATCCGAGTAAAAATACGGTGCATGAAAAATATATGTCCCCTGTGTAAGTGTAATGCTTGGTAAAACAAAAAAAATAATAATCATGTATATATCCGTGTAAACTTGTATTGCTAAGTAAAAACTGTAGTACAAGATTTATATCGCGTGCAAATATCTTTATGTAAATCAGTACTGACAGGAGAACAAAATATGAATAATTCAAGAAGTTTGCTGATGCTAGGAAGACAAAGAAAATGAGTGTTGACGCTCACAACAACTTCAAGCTAACATATTTACCATTAACTATTCTCCCTCAACCTAAACTGATACTCTTACTCCCAGAAAAATTTACGTTCCAATGTTTATTATTTCTAACTTTTTTTTTTAGTTATAATTAAGAGATGATTCAGAAATCTAATCAAATCTTAGTTTCATTCTCCTGTTACACATACACACACACAAACACGCGCGCACACACAAACACGCGCGCACACACAAACACGCCCACCCACACAAACACGCCCACCCACACAAGCCCACTCGCACACACACGCACCAGTACCTATACTCACCTCTTGCACATACCTCTTCCCCCCTCATCCCTCTCACATACCTCTTCCCCTCTCACACCTGTTTCCCTTCAGCCCTCTCTCACCTCTCTGTCAATCCCTCTCACATTCGACACCACAATATCCTGTGAACAGAAAATGCAAATTCCAAACTCTCTCCATCACACTCTTCCAGCTCCTCACGGTACAATTTCCAAGCAATATCTCTCCACCCAACCCTACTTAACCTCTCATCCCGCCCTCTCTCTCTCTCTCTCTTCCTCTATTCGCTCACCCTCTCCCTTATCCTGTCCCTCCCCTTCCTTTTCCCCCCTTATCATGTCCCTATATTCATCCCTTCCCTCAGTCTCTTCTCTCCCCTCACCCTCTCCCTTTCCTTCCTCGCTAATAGTTCTCTCCCCAGCCACTCTTCCTTTCCTTCTATCTTCATCCTCTCTCCCGTTTTCTACCCTTTCCTTTTTCCTCTACTATTCCTCACACTATCACTCTCAATCCGTATCCATGCTCTCCCTTCCGTTCTCTCTGTCCATTTTCTTCTTTCTTCTTTATCTTCCTCATTTCTTCCTCTACTTAACTACACTTTTCCCCCTCGTCGCTCCCTTTTATCTTCCATCTTCATTCTCGTCTCCACCCTCTTCTCTATGATCCTTTCTCTCTTTTCAATAACTTTAATGCAAGTTATCGACCTGATCTCTCTCGCTTTCTATCTTGCTTTTTTTTCCATCTCTCCCTTCTTTGTTCGGTGTTGCTATTCTTCCATCCTCTCCCTATATTCCCTTCCTTCCTTTCCTCTCCTTTACCTATTGCTACCGTTCATCTGTTCTTTCTTATTATTATTTTCCTGTTTTTATTGTTTCTCTCATCCAACCTAGACCCCCTTTCCCTTCCTCCTTCCCTTTACAACAGCTGGGGATGTGTCCACAATCACTTCACAACCCCCCCCCCCCCATCCATGGGTGACTCCCAAGTATTAAGTTTTAATGTACTAATTCCCTTGTTGCTAAGATATCCTGTTTTACCGAGTACTTTACTGCTCCTGGTCGAGGGAAAGCGGATACCAACCCTCATCTCTACATTATATGCAGTTGGGGGAGGTGAAGGATTTAGTACAGTTCGTAATTGCGTTTCGTGAATTACATAAAGGTTGAGTTATTTTTTAGATTTTGCGTGTGTGAACAAGCTGCTGTTGCAGCCAGTTGCAAACAAATGATCTGGAATTTTAGCGGGTGTGTTGTAAAGCACTGGGGGTGCACAAGTAAACACGTGCGTGCGGATATATGTACACACGCACACACAGGTACAGTTGAATGATTCGTTTAATCTCTCTCTCTCTCTCTCTCATAGGTTATAAATAGTTTCAAAACTCTGATTGTTTGGTTCGCATGATAATGGTCGATTTATTAAAGTCACTCAATTTACGTTATGCAACCATTTATTATCAACTGCATTAAATTATTCAATATTGGTTAATTTAGTAAATGTAGCAGTCATATTACGTTAGTTCAGGATGAAACTAAAGTGGTTAAAAAAGCTATATGGTTATTCTTTAAACAAAATATTAAAAGTTCCAGATATTTCACTTTGACTGACTCTGATACTGAAGTAAATTATGAAGTAGGTCAACTCATAATGTATCAGACACAGGTGTTCGGGTGTACAGCGTCGGTCAACTCATAATGTATCAGACACAGGTGTTCGGGTGTACAGCGTCGGTCAACTCATAATGTATCAGACACAGGTGTTCGGGTGTACAGCGTCACTTGTGTTCTTCAAGTAAACATCTTAAAATCTACCAACCTTCATGACTAATGGTTACGTGTTGTTATGCAAACAGGTAATAATAATCTGAATATATATGAACAAAAATCCTTTGTCGACAATGACCGTATACACGTAAGATAAGCAAGAGAGCGGGTGGTAGGAATTCAAAGACGTTAAGTTTTGAGAAACGACTAAAGTATGACCACCCGCACCACATCCAACACTTGTACCAGCACAGTATAACAACGGAACTTGTAAAGAAGTAAAACTTACTTTTTAGAGAAATTTACTGACAAACTACCACTCCAGTGAAACAATACATCAACTGTAATATGCCTCAATAAGCGTAGCGCCAACCTCCCACGTTTGGCCTGGATCCATTAATTAGCCTATAATTGGTTCCACCAGATTCAGTTTTGATAGAATACGAATACTTAGATTCGATTTTCTTCATTTAAGTCAACTTAGTTATGTTACCCAATAAGTTAAATTTTTGAAAAAATCGACAAATCACACTATTTTGATTAATGGAATACTTTTCTACGCGTAACACCCACGTCACAATACTCTTGGTCTTCATTAGTACCACCGCTGCTATTGCTGGAATATTAAACGATGTATGAGGAAAATAGGACTTCTCTTCCTAACAGTGCTGCAGTTGATTCACCCTTGTCGGGCGTTTGTCTAGCGTCAGAGTAAACACTTACAAATGACCGCTGCCGCCCCACTCATAACACTCGAGGGACAAAAGTTCATAAACAATAAAAACATTTACTTCACTTGATTTTGTTAGATGTTTCTTAGGTTAGATTAGGTTACATAGGGTGGACATTGTAAGATGATGGGGCAAGTTTCCAACATACGGTATGTAACTCTGTGTTTGAGGCCAACACTGAAACTTTTTGAATTTCAGAAAATATTCGCCTGATAGGATTTACCAATATACAGATATATTACAGATCAGTTTTCACAGTATAGGTGAATACGTCCAAATGTATTCATCTGTATTCTGATCTCTTATATATAAAAAATACTGCAACAATCACAAAAAGTGACAGTCCGACTTGTACCATTCATATAACCTTAAGCTGTAGCACTTCCTTATACCCTCTTCAGGATCATAAACTTTAAAAAAGAAAAAGGTCTCAAGTTGTTTCTTAAGGGCCTCCACATAAGTCAGTTGTTTCATGGATGTAAGCAACCGATTGTGCCTTCTAAGTACTGTATAGGAGAAGGATCGGACAGCAAAAGAACAGTCCCATACTGCTTTAGGCTCCTCAAGGCGTGAGGGATCATCACTACTATGCGAAATCATTTGGGAACTTGTGGTCTGAGGATTTAGTAGGTTGGCCAAATACTTTGGCTCACCAAATATGAGTGTCTTAAAAGTCATTAGACAGAATTTGAAATCTACCCTAGCTTTAAGTGGAAGCCAATGTAATTCGATCAAGAATGGGGTAGCGGGAGTCCTCGGTGGGAGAGCAAAACCAAGCCTGGCAACCCTGTTCAACAATCTCAACTTTTCTTTCAGTAATTAATTAGGTGGCAGACCCGTAAAGCTACAATAGTCAACCTGAAACAAAATAAGTGAATGTAATACTGTCACAAGACACTGTCGATCCAAAATCTATTTCATATAGATTTCGAATATTCTCCTACCCCCTAGTTTCAGGTAGGTTCAATATACACCTGTAGAGTGTAGTGTGTAGCGGGTGGGTGTACGGGATCCAGGAGGGTGTATCCGGGTGGACCAGCTGTGACGGCCGGAGAGTTATGACTCGGTTTGTCTCCATTCGTTCACCACCGCTGTCACCTCACTCCTCCCTCGTTATGTCTGCTTCACACCGTGCCTCCCCTCACACCGTGCCTCCCCTCACACCGTGCCTCCCCTCACACCGTGCCTCCCCTCACACCGTGGCTCCCCTCACACCGTGGCTCCCCTCACACCGTGCCTCCCCTCACACCGTGCCTCCCTCACACCGTGCCTCCCCTCACACCGTGCCTCCCTCACACCACGTGGCTCCCCTCACACCGTGCCTCCCCTCACACCGTGCCTTCCCTCACACCGTGCCTCCTCACACGTCCACATAACATGTCACGCCTCCCCATTACAGGACCCTCATTCATCAAAACGTGGCATGTTACGCACCCCCATGCACCAAATCGGCCTCTAACGTGTGACACCTCCCGCTGACACGATAAACCAGTTCATGTCACTTCTCCCTTTGACATGTTACATTATGGCACACAACACGTGATGAAAAACACACCTTAACATGATATAGGGGCGTCCAAGTAAGCAAGCAAGCTGTCTCTCACTTTCTGGTGCGAGTAAAACGCCAGACGAGCCCAACAAAACAAAATAACTAACTCATTATTTTCCTCCGGCTTCCTCCTCCCAGTTGTCCTCATAGGCGCACCAGCTACAGATCGACCTTTACTAAACACCTTCCACACTCTTACACAGATGACCCGGATACATCCTACCTCTTACCTAAAGCTGGACACATGTAAGTTATCTCCGTAGTAGTATGATGCATGAAGTGACAATGATCATTAGAGTGGCCAGGTAACCCAGCAGTTGTCTACTCGGATAGGAAGCAACGCGTGAGAGAGGTATTATGTGCGAGTTACACTTAGAAGTATAATTCCCTATTAAATGTCAACAAAACTCAGGTGGTTTACAAATAACCAGATAAGAAGTGCGAAGTGTAACTATCAGACAATAAACTGTGTAAATCCCCCGCAGCTGAAGCCGTTGGTTGCCCTGTAAATGTTTTAGACTCGGATGTTTGAGTGGACAGATCAGTGGCTCTGCAGATTGTGTTAAATATCATTTTTCATCAAGCATCGCCTCTAAACTTGGGATCACGTTAAAATTAACCACCTGCATATTTGGCTAATTATAATACGGGCAAACGTTATCAACATTTTTTATGTACTACTCACTTTGACAGGAAATCTACAGCACCAGAGTATCCTACTTGAAATTTGTTTATATTAATTTTTTTCACTCTCTAATGAACTACTAATTAACGATAATTACATCAGAACTTGACTAATAAAATCATTCCAGCGAACAGCCACCGAGTTAATGCTTCCAGACTGCGGTGCCTCACCTCATATAAACTTCATCACCAGTGTTGCTTAGAGTAATATAGGGTTCAATAATTATTAACCTTTCCCAGTATATTGTTCCACTTTACTACGGCCAAACAGTTTTATTCGGGTTAGGGAAACCTCCTGGAGCCTAAGTTAATACCTATCTCAACTAGTCATTAATGTTTCTAAGCTTCCATAAATTTTACACCATAACAATGACTGTCAAAGCATTCTGCCCTGTGATATCGATAATGTGTATTATCCTTATCTCTCAAATATAATTAACCTAAATAAGTTCGTCCCTCAGCATTAATCTACCTTGTATTATCTGACTTCCAGGACTGAACACAGACTTATCTTCACTCTTCTCTTCAACATTGAGCCTTCATAGATATTTTGGTTTCCAACTTTTCATCAATATTTTGGTTGTAAACATTATTATTATCTTCCATTATTGACCTCTTAAAAATTTTTGTCTCCCGATGTTCGATCTAATTTTTTCCCTTGATGGTAGATCGATGGTTTGTATAATTGACCTGTTTCACATTCAAAGGATACATTCTCAAACCTACAAATTCCAATGATCTCTTTAATCGGAATCGCGGAATCCAGATAACCTGTGACATGGGAAAAACTTGCCTCGACATCTGCCGTCAGCTTGCCCCGACGCCCCCGAGAATATCCACGCAGTCACAACCAAATTTTAATCTCCGTTTCAAAAAATTCGTTTGACTTTTGAGTTCGCGGGGCGCGTTAAGAGAATTTGAGTTCTGTATTTCTGGTAAAGAATCCGTCAAACACGATTTCCTGGCTTCGTTCTGCGGGTTTTGATGCCTCTCTCGACACACGAGTGGGAACAGCTACAAACGCCCTCTCTGGCGCAATTGATTTCTATTCGAGTATGGAATTCATCAGTTCACTTTGTTTGATTAAATTTTACTGACTTTGGAAGATTTTTTGAGGGGGAGGTAAAAATAGTCCCAACTTTTACGAAAAACAATTTGAATGGTTGAAGGTGAAGTTGGTGGCGGTACAGTGTTCCCTCCATATGGTTTAATTTGTTTGATGGTTGACTGACATGGCAGCTATGTGACTGTGTTGAGTTGCAATACGCCAGCTACGTAAGTACATGTGTGTGTGTGTGTGTGTGTGTGTAGGAACGTGTGTTTGAATGTACGTGTGCTTGTATGTGCGTGTGCTTGTACAGTATGTGCGTGTGTCTGTATGTGCGTGTTTGTATGTGCGTGTGTTTGTATATGCCTGTGTGCGCGCACATGAACAAAAGCTCCCTTCCGGAGTTACTATCCAGTGTTGAAAATAAAAAAAAATCCTTCCCTCCTAAGTAGTTTGACACTGCCCAAACGCTTCAAAGATTCTCTGGGGGTAAACCTTGCAATATTTTCTATGAAGGAAAATGTAAATGGGACTGAAAATCGCCAAGGGGTCAATTACACCCCTTCCCACCATTTAAATTTCATGTTTCCATAAAATTTTGGTTTGTACTCGACGTTGTAAAAAAACAGTCAGCCAAAGATGCACCGACCTTTGTTTGTTAAATATTTACCCTGACAGTGAAACAGCCGAAAACAGATCCACCAATAACAATCACCTTTACATACAGCCTTCCTTTACCAAGTGCATCTTTGTCTCCATACTGTACAACTAAAACATAGGTATCCGATGTTGTAATAACCATATATTTAGATGCATCAACATATATAACATGTAAAATTGACAAGTTTCGTTATTCCAAAGTCATAGGATTACATGAATAATTTCATCCACGCGTATACGCATAAATGCATACATTCTGGTAAGTGTATTAAGTGACAGATTGACTAAAGCATATTGATAAGGAATACATTTAAAAATTTGCATTAAAATGAATTTGCTTTTTCTTTGGGAGCGCTAACACCCTGCCAAGAGGATGAGGTAAACACACTAACTGCTGAATACTAAAAACTAGGGGATCTACATCTGAAGCGTAAGGAAGCGTACTCTTTATGAATCGGCTTCTTGTTGCTTATTATGTTTAGTCTCACAGCTCCCCCCCCCCCCCTAGTGCAAGAAACCTGCAGTGGGTATGTTAGGGTCATTCGTGTATGGACGTTGAAAATATTACAGCTATAACAACATGGACCTTAATCTGACCCATAAACCTCAAACGTGATTTGTTCCTTCCGGTCCCTAAATTAGCAAAAGTGATCTTGACCTCTCATCCAATGATCCAAATATCAATACGAACCTTCCTCTCAGGGTGGAACATATCTGTACAATCGGTATACCATTATATGCCCCGTTTTATGAGAAATTATTATACACTATTTTTTCCGTATAAGCTGTTCCCTATAAAATATATCTCAAAATAGCCAAAGAAATTTCTGGGTACATCGTATCTTTCAATCCAAAACGAAAACTAACGGTTATAAACGGTTTTTAATAAATTTCTGAATAACATATACACTAAAACCTACAGCTCGCAATGGTAACGAGAATTCCCTGTTGAATCAAGTCATTCCACTAAAGTTACAGAAACTTCTTGGTATATCAAGTCAATCCACCTCACATATCGCCAAAGCGCTCACTCCTGGGACCAACGCAGCCAGGGAGGCGGAGTTATCAGAAAATGGGAGCCGTGACTGCAGTAGTAATAAAGTCAATAACTTCCCAAGAGGATCAAGGGTTAAGACTTTTCGGTGACCCCTTTTGTATCGGTCACTATGTCAGTCTGTACACTTCTTACCTCAATAAAATATATAATCACATAACTAAATGAATCTGGTGAAGAAAGTTTACTCTCCTCTACTTTCTGGTTACTTTGTCGGTATGTTAGTCTAGGTTTTGATTGCGAATGTCAATAATTGTTAATATCAGGGATTGGAATGGGGTATATGGCAAGGGTATGAGTCAAAAGTCAGGCACAGTATCAGGTAGAAGTCAGGCACAGTATCAGGTAGAAGTCAGGCACAGTATGAAGTAGAAGTCAGGCACAGTATGAAGTAGAAGTCAGGCACAGTATCAGGTAGAAGTCAGGCACAGTATGAAGTAGAAGACAGGCACAGTATGAAGTAGAAGTCAGGCACAGTATCAGGTAGAAGTCAGGCACAGTATCAGGTAGTGAGGTGGTGACAGCAACACCATCATGGAGGCTGTCTTACTCTCACTGATAACAGCTCTGCTACCATTCACTGTCCACACTGCCTGACTCACTGTTGACGATTCAGGTATTCAGACTATTCATTGACTATTTTTTAGGAATACATTTACAAGTTATGATGTTATTTTATCCACACGGAAATTCCTCTAAGCAAATTGGTCACAGACTGGTTAGCCTAATCGTAAAAGCATTGACGTGTTAATGTTTAAAAATCAAGTTAAATTAATTGAAAAAAATAATAATAATTAACTTAACTAATTAAATTTGAAAGTTAATTACCCCGTGCCTGTTATATTATACATCCAAGCGTACAGAACGCAGGATGATGACTTATGAAGACCATTTAAGTGAGGCACACAAATGCTTCAAACAGAAATCGTTTTTGGTAATCAAGTTACTTCTACCAACATAGGATTCGTATAGGGCCGAGCCCCTGGTCGGAGCTTGACCAGAACGAAAAATTAATAAATTAATTAATAAAATGTGTTTATTAAATGTGATTTTGGTGATCAGGGGTGATAGTCAGCATGCTCGCCTCGCAAGCAAATGGACCCGTGTTCGATTCCCGGGTAGTATGAAACTGTGGGGATTTTTTTTTTTTTTACGCCTGGTGTGTGGTGGGGCCTGGATAGATGTGAATAAGATAGGTAACGCAGAGATGACACAATCAATGGATGACTAACAGTGAGGAGGATGGCTGACTGTTGACCTGACCCACCACTTAATAATAATAATAATAATAATAATAATAATAATAATAATAATAATAATAACGATGATGATGATGATGATGATGATGATGATGACAATAATAATAATAATAATAATAATAATAATAATATTAAAAATAATAATAATAATAATAATAATAATAATAATAATAATAATAATATCTGGATTATGCCGACGACATATTCAAATACAAATTTTAATCAACATCACGAGTATTACCAGAGAAACCTTGATATCACAAGAGCAGACGACATGACATAACACACACACACACACACACACACACACACACACACACTGCTATAATATCATTATAATTATAGGTTATATCATAGTGTCCAGGATGTTACAGTTTTCACAACTAATGTCACCTCCACAACTTAACTCAATATTTCATCACGAGTTATAGAAAATTAATTAGTTTTAATAATCAAATGGAAATGTTTCATTCACCGTCACAACATAAGAATATAAGAATGGAGGAAACTACAGAGGGTCTATTGGCCCATACTGGGCAGTCCCGTTTACACCAAACCTCACAGTAACCGACGCTAAGCTGTAAGCTTCGGAGGGGCTGCCTCCACCTTTCAGTCACCCACCTGTGGCGTCCCTCAAGGCACCAAGATGGGACCACTCTGCTTCCTTATGCTTATCAATGATGCCCTAAGAGAAACCCCTGCTCGTTGGAAATATGTCGACGACTACACCATTGGGATCAGCGTCAACAATTCTGCTCTTGACTATACCGCCCTTCAGGATTTATTGAACAGTCTCCAAAACTGGGCCACCAACAACCACGTCACCATCAACCATACCAAGACCATGGTTATGCACATCAACCTCTCCTCCGACGTTGTCCCACCCCCCTTCCATTACTTTGGGCCCCAACACACTCCAGGTTGTAGATTCCACTAAGCTCCTCGCCGTCACCATAGACAACAAACTAAATTGGAAACCACACGTCAGTGAAGTTGTCAAATCCTCCAGTTTCCGTTTCCACCTCTTCCGCCAACTCAAGTCCCTCGGAGTTCCTGCCCCCGAACTCCTCGGTGTTTACTCAACATTCATACTTCCCAAGCTCACCTATGCCTCCCCTACCTGGTCTTCCTCCCTAAATGCCACACAACGTAAACACCTAGAAAAAGTGCAAAAGAGGGCATGCAAGATTATTCTCTCCCCTTCCTACTCCGCATATCAAGAAGCGCTCAACACACTGACCCTTTCGACTCTCACTGACCATCACCATGACCTCATCTGCAAATTAGGTAAGAAGCTTCTGCACCATCCTCGACACCGGCTCCTACTACCACCTGAGATCCCTAGCCCGAGAATTGCTGTTCTACACCACAACCGCATCCAGCCCATACGTGCACGAACTGATCGCTATAAGAACAGCCCAGTCCCAACCATTGTAAAAATTATCAATAACTTGTAATAACCACTGTATTCACTCCCAGTAAATCTTACTTTTTGCACTATCACTATGTTGAAATGTCCTGTAGTTTGAGCTTCTCCCCACCTAGTTATTATATATCATATTTGTATAACTTATGTTACTTGTATATTATTTGTAAATCAAGAGACCCATTCTCAAATTATGTAACTGTATATTTTCAGCCTTCCGGCTGCCATGCTCTTTCAATAAACCGTTAATTATTATTATTATTATTATTATTATTATTATTATCATCATTATTATCATCATTATTATCATTATACTACTTACACTAGCCCGCCATGGCCCCCAATATGTGAAACACTGTGCTCTTGTTACCACCATCAGATGTCACAATCACTCCCCTGCAGGTTGTGCCACAAGGAACTGTTCGTGTCCTCCGAGAGTAGTTTCTTGTTATATATTGGTTGCCGATACACTGGAAACGTACCCGGTGCCAACACATGAATGTGAACTCAGATTATGAATGATAAGTTATTCGATAATGTAAGCTATGAGCATGTACGGGTTATATAACCAAATTGTGATTTTCTAAGAAATGGAATGGTGGACATTTTGGATTTACTTTTCTAGACTTTGAGCAAAATACTGGGAGGGTTATACCTACCGTAATTTGCTAGTAAGACTTTATAGTAGGTACACACCCACATGGCCAAACGCCAGGTCTGGAGCTCCTACAGTCTGTTGGCCCCCTGGGTACTAGTCATACGAGCGAGCTGTTACATATACTTATAAATACAAATTTGTTCATTTAATAAATGGAATCTTTGATTTTCAAAAAAATACATTATGTAAATCATTGTGATTTGCATCTGAATATAGCCTGAGCCGTGTTCCACATTAATCTTTTGTTTGAAACTGCTTTTATACCTCTCAGTATATTACGTCATAACATGAAAGCTTGGGTACGTCAGGTTTAGGCAGATTAATACATTTTGGTGCTTATAATTTATTTTTCCCATTCTTTCTTTTTCAATAAATATTATATATAATTTCAACTGCGTGAATACAAAAACTTTGCTTGAACATGGACGCCAGCAGGGTTGGGGGGCATGTTCAGCCGGGGGTGAACAATATATGAACATGAGGGAAGGAAGGGATAAAAATAGGAATAATCAGCAAACAAATTAATGTTCAGCTCAAAAAAAAAAACCACTGGATAGAAAACGTTCAGTGTAAATAGTGTAAACATTTTAGAAGTAACTAACACCAATTGCCATCTCTGTCCACACACCAACTATCTATAATTTTCTCTTTCGGTTTGGACAACAAAGACAAAGGTTATCTTGATACACCTTTCAAAAATTGGAAACAAGTTATGTGATCAGTTTTGGGAGGATTTGGACTGAGGCCCCGAGTCGTTTCCAGACCGATTAAAGATAAATTTCCTTTTATGTTTGATAAAACTTGCTAATTTAAATTGTAAGTGCTGAAACTTTTAGAAATGATCGGGTAAATAATGTAGAAAATGTAGGTGCTATCCTGGATGAGTCAAAACTGAGGAGATATCTCCGTGTGATTTAAAATTTCATGGAAATAATTAAAAGTTAGTCCTTACTTTGTGATGGTGATTAGAGATGGGTCAAGACTTTACAAAGCTAATTTAAATGTATCAAAGCTTTATCGACGTTATTCTTCTTTTCAGTGGGAAACAGAAAACCTCACATGGACACGACCCGACATGAAATATTGTGCTATAATGGTGCATCGCGAGGGTGAAAATTAACACTGAATGTCCCAGCTAATGACATTAATTAAAAGTCTAATTTAGACAATGAAAGAGACGAGATTCTAAATGGGTCGACGATCAGTGAACAGGGGAACAGCATAATGCACACATGCCGCGTATTCCCTATCTAGAGGTGAACATTTAAATGAGCGGTAAATTGAAAGCAGGTAAAAGTGAAAGCTGGTCCCATGCTCCTCGTGACCCCTTAAGATCAGAGTAAATACACGAGGGCGGTGCAGCCGACAATGTAATCGACTTCATTCAATTCCCTAACTGTAAAATTTGGTCCCCATTATGTGTTGGATTACATGACCTACATCCTCAATGTAGGTCACCGCTGTAACCACTTGGCCGCAGAACAGGTGGATAATGTTAAATCCATGACAGCAGGCATAAATCCGTGCATTCAAAAGGACGAGCATCAAATACTAACCCTGGCGGTAATGCATGGATGAGAGGTTAGTAGTGACCTTCAATAATGTGGGGTGCTGGCATGGTTGTGTTGAAGCAAGACTCAATATTCAGTGCTAGCAATAGACGGGAACTAAATGCATAATGTCCTGATGGCACCAAAAAAAAATCGGCTTCAATTATATGACATAAATTTGAAAGGCATAATAGTATTAGGCTTTTAGCGTCACGAGTCCAACATTTTCTGGTGTTAAGTCGTGAATAATGTTTAACCGTTCAGTCAACTCCAATCTCTCAGTCTCTCTCTCTCTTTGTTTTGATTTATCTCTCTTGTTGCATAGATAAGAGAAATAAGGAATAATGGTTTGACTTTAACAAATTTATTAAAAGAATAAGTGAAATGAACAAAATTGTGATAACTGAGAAGAGTCTTCATGAAAAAACGAAATCTAAAAATAAAAAAGAATACATCTCAAGAACTTTGCTTAACTTTAAAAAAAAGTTACGATAATAATGAATAAATCTTAAATAAAGTAGTATGATCATTGTATAGTACATGTAACTCCGTACAAAGATAAAACTAGTATCTTGAGAGAAATAACAATGATCATTCAAGGTGCGACACAAGACTTGGAAATTATTTACTACTTGTCCTGAAGAATGCTTGACGTCACGAATAGATTAGACGACGTCACCAGTAAACGTAATGTGTTGTAGTATTTGTCGAGTTATGATCACACCTTAAATAGCCTGAGCTGATGTCTCCCTACCAGACTTGAATTCAAACTACAGTATGCAAATAAATCACTGTAGGTGTGCGTGATCGTATATGCTGATAGCCATATAGGAAAAAAGAAAACACGAAGTTCCCAAGCGCTTTCGTCATATGTATCTGTACAGGCAAAATTACCCCGACTGAAGTAAATATTTGTCAAAGCCATTCATTCCGTTGAAATTATCAGTAAAAAAAAACAACATCCATAAATATGTGTAAACACGACTTTCTTCTCTAATATTATGCCAAAACGACTCATTTTCCCTAAAAAAAAAAAAGTATTATAAAAAGAAACCACTAAGTATGCGACGCATTTCTAAAATCAGCTTGAATAATTTTGTTCTCGTATTTATTCAGAAAGCGTAATGGAGGCTGGTTGGATCGTAGGATAATCTATATCAGCTAATGCATGACTACATTAACCCATAAAGTGAAGTACTCTTTTTAAATTGATGGTGTTGGATATTACGGCGCGTTACCTCTCTGATATCCTTTACAACAAAGGCGTATGTTTTATAAAGTACAGAGTATTAAAATAATAATGTTAATAATAATAATAATAATAATATACACTAATAGCTCTCTCTCTCTCTCTCTCTCTCTCAATAGAGCCGTAGGCACCAACACACTAAACAGCGAGAACCCCATCGACGTCAACATCTCTATGTGATAATTTTTGCTCCACTTTTTGAAAACATGAACCAAGGCAGATAGAAACACGTGAACAAACGGGAACATGGCAGGTGGAGAAATGGTGCAAGAAAGGTGTAGCAAGCGACACAAGAGGCATGAAACAACGGCGCTCGCAGATACGGAGAGAGAGAGAGGCATAATGGAACCCAGTGTGGCCCATCTTCTGGAGTGCTGAACGTTTATCGCTAATTCCCTCCTTCCTCTGTGATACTAGGGCGTTCCTTCATGGTACATTCACATCTAAAACCTGACTCTTATATGATCCTACACAGTCCTGCATTTTCAATTTTCAAGTTAGATATTTCAGATGACTCGTAGATATAAATTAAAATTCCTTGTTTTATTGTCTGATTTTACTCAAAATAACTTACACGTGAATTTACAAGGGAATATTCTGTCATGTTATCATCACATGAACACTATTCCATAACTTGTTCCTGCATTTATTCCTATATATACCTTTTATACTAATGTTGCTACACCGATGTTTACTCGTCTGCCAACCGAATCAAACAATACGAAGGCGATTAATGTAATTCCACACTTGATGCTCTTGACTCACAAGCCGACCTCCGGGTACTCGTCACAACAATAGTGACCTACAGGGATGGTCTCTATTCCAGTATATACTCAAATCATTCCTATTAACACATCTTACACATGATTCTTCATTTGAATGATTCAATCAATTTTAAGCACGAATATACAATACATGAGATGCTTATAACTTGTCGTTTAATACCAAATATATGAATATTCGTATATCTGATATTACACAACATACAAGCGATGATTAATGTAATAATAACGAAGTTGGTCACTTCATCCACCTCTGACTCCACTTTACACCTGTCCTTTACGCTATTATATCTGTTTATTACGAACTCAAAGATAATACTGGCCATGAATATTTAAGACTTCTAAACTTCTCACTTCATCCATGAACCACCAGCAACTGTAAAATATGTTCCGTCTTAAACCTAACCTAACCTACACAACACCTGTAATATCTGTGTAAGCCAAGTCAGACACGAAACAATACTTGCGATAAATATCCTCTAAACTCGTTACCCAGTACTTAGAACTTATCAAATATATTCCAAACCATTTTAACTTACCTCCAGCCAGTAAACTTTTCTTTTACAACCAGTTATAATGTGCCATAAATCTAGCGCAGAGTCACAAAAGGCAAACTGAATTAGTCCAAGCTCGAAATCCTCACAGACCTAGGAGAAGTTAAACTTTACTTACCTAAAAATTAGTGAAGAATAAGGCGGGTTGAGTCTTGAGGTCCAGGGTGAAAGGTGGATACTTGAGTCGGTGGAGTCTGGAAGGAGAACATGTGGAGTGAGAAATTTTTTAGACATATGGAAATACACAATTTAGCAATCTTTTTATTGAGAAATAATTTTAATTTAATTTTCAGGGGTAACACCGTAGAAAAATAATAATGGTCATAGATGTTATACTAATAAAACAAAAATATAAATAATAAATAAGAACTCCGTCTTCCAACTCACGTCTGAATACAGTCTTTCTTTAGTAAAGTTTTACAGTTATTTTTTATTATTAAATATTAATAAGCCTAAAGAATGTTATGGTTTTTCTTTTCTTTTTTCTCGAGTACAAAAGAGACCATAATTCTGACAAGAATGGCAAACACGAATACCCTAAGCACATGCACACCTTCAACTGCAGGTGATTATATGTAAAACAGGAAAATATTCACCTTACAGAAGTTGCCCTCTGAGGTACTGATAAGCACCTGGGGTATTTATAAGTACATATGACTACCTTGATGTACCACTTGGTATCACTATGAGCACCTGTGAGTCACTTAACATTATTACAAGCAACTGTGTGACCCCTGGCGTAATAATGACTGTTTAGAGCCCACAAGGAACCATTGTAAAGATTTCTGTGATACATGACGGCATTTGGTATGATCATGAAATATGGAATCTGATGCCCTTATCAACACGTATGGGGACTCCTGGCGTCAATAAGGGAACTTGAGAGATATTTGCTCGATAAATTCAATAATGATAAGAGCTGGAGTCATTATGAGCAGCTGGTAACATTATAAGCAGCTGGAGTCATCATGAACAGGTGTGAAAGTGGATGAAAGGTCACAAAAGATGTTAGTATCCACGATGACAATAAATGTAAGCACGTGTTACTTCTGAGAATATCGGCGATATACGACATTACCATTGATAATAAAACTTGTACCACGTTACGATCACTTGTAGGAACATTACAAGCAAAGATAAGTACAGATGTCTCACGCAGCAGTACAGGCCGTAAATTGTTTTAAAGACTCATAAATAAAGCTCTGCAAGACGACAGAAAGCACAAACAATTTTTCTGCTTACAAAAGAAGTCATAAATCTGACTTAATGGGGCACATTAAAACTCCTTAACAACATGCACACCTCCACTGAGTGATCACAACTTCACAACTTCCTCGAACTTTGAGGAGGCGTAGACACAAAGACTTGATGGATGTAAAGACAGACGGATAATGCAACCACAAAATGTTCTATTGAAGACTGGTGCATAAATACAGTATATAAGAAAACTGCCACTAAGATAATCTTATCAAATAAAATCAATGTTGTGTGAAGACAAAGTAGTGTGCACACTCATGCTACTATAAAACATCTAATTAGGTGTATAAGGAGTTTCTATATACTCGATATACAAAATAAAAAAACATTTGTGAATGCCATCAATGATGAAAACCTCAATAGCACAAGTCCTCGTGTAGGCGGCCTAAAAATTGAAAACAGCAGCACTCAAGGACGACTGTAGAAAGTCTCTCTCTGCCCTCCCATTTTACCATGCCCCTTAACCAATAAAAAAACTAAAAACTGACCCTGAATCCTTTACAGTATGGGTCTGCTGTAAGGAATCTTTGTGCTGTCTCACCTTGATTGGTTCACTGTCAAAGGAACGGCTGACGAAAGTCCTCTCCAAGTTTCAACACGACCGGCTTAGAAATACAAAAATGACACCCAACTGTATTTTATTGCAGAGATGAAAGAAGTAGAGATATAGAGGGGTATAAACCCTATGCTTCTCCCCTTCCGATTATAAGATAGAAGCTGAAATCTAAAAACCGAGAATCTTTTTTGTTTTAGAAACTACAATAGTCCCAGCTGAAAAATATAATTTGATCCCCGGTGATGGATGTAAACAAGTGCAAGTGCCCCTCTACATATCCGGTAGTGACGATATAAAAAAAAATCGTCATAATATTGACC
The DNA here is from genome assembly GCF_018991925.1 of Homarus americanus. Classification (NCBI taxonomy): domain Eukaryota; kingdom Metazoa; phylum Arthropoda; class Malacostraca; order Decapoda; family Nephropidae; genus Homarus; species Homarus americanus. The sequence goes on along the minus strand of NW_024722804.1, from coordinate 240,452 downwards.
CAATCAAGAGAAAAGCAATATTGAAGTACTAAATGTTACATATAAACACTGAGTATTGCACAACTGAAATGCATACAACTAGGCAAGAGTTTATTTAAAGTGTAGAAGTTGTCGCCAACACCACAACCACACCCGAAGTTAACGAGCTGCATAACCCAGTGTCGAGGAACAGACTGAGAAGACCGGACAACTCACCAACTGCACTAGCTAACTATTACCCCGGAACACGATCCGCAAATCGATTAACATCCAGGTTCCCAATTACTGCTGGGTAGACAGGCAAATGGCGTCAAGACACTTAACCAGTTTCACCCAGCCCGGGGATCGAACACGGGTCCACACGCTTGCGAGGCGAGCATGCTGACCATTACACGCACGCACACGCACCCACCCACGCACGCACACAGGTAGTTTTTATGTAGAATTTCTACAAATGCATCGTCAACAAAGTACATTTCACCCATGATGGCCTCTTCATTGGCACTTTACTTGGAAAAACGGGAACTGCAAAAAAATAATTAATTGCCTATTGGCAATTAAAACACTTTTTCATTTGACGGGGAGATTTAAATTTGTCCCGGCAATGGAATATAAAATCTCGTCGGTAATTACAGCCATAATAGTAATAAATCGTCATCACACGACATAAAAATACCTTAAGCGAGTGAGGAACACCTGAGTCCTGTGTACTGATAGGGGACACATACAGGGTGTGCTATAAATACCCCAGTTGTTATGAGTGACATAGCGTCATAATACAAATTGGAAAGATTTATTAAAACACACAGGTACATCCCCATGTCCATGGAGAATTATCTTGAAGCATTACATATTTAATGTGACACTTGTGCGCCGCCCAGTGGGTAGACTGGATTTTAAATAAAAAAACGTCAGGTGTTTATGGTGCACACACTCACTCTTCCTACCCAGCTACAATACCAGTCTGTCTACTGCTGACAATGTTAGGCTGTAAGGGTACCTACGAACTTATCATCTGACAGGACTGACCATGTTAAAACATTACTACTAAGGCAGCGAAAACGATGTTCATTATATCAAAACAAAGGCTTCAGTTTTTCAACTGGTACAATATACAGTAAGTTTTGTATAAGGCCACAGATGAAATAGTTTGGTGCTGTGTGATACCCATTGACACATACTGTAGGTACTGTACGTCTAGGGTACACTGTCTCACGCGACACCTGGAGACGGAATGGGGAGAAAGAGGGTAGTGTATACATGATTACAAAAAAAAACAAAAAAAATGTGGTCTCTACTGCATTGCGCTCCCTAGCTCAAACAGCGACATTTACCGCGCACGCACGCAAGAACAAAACAAACAAAGGAAGAAGGCACCAAGAATCCCCCTTTAGGAACTCGTGTTCTCGGAGCATGCAATTTGCCCAATACCTTAAGTCAGATTAGTGGGGAAGGAGGGAGGGTGTTCAATAGGCCAATGTTATGTATTATCAGTCAAGGAAGGTATTACAGAAGTTACCAAAGGGTGGCAGAGCCAACTACAGCTATGACCCTTGTCTAAAACTAGTACAGAACAATGCCAGCTTATCCTAGACACGCGGCATCATCTATTACCCGCATGAGATTGTACATCAACTATATGCGACTATTTACTGTGGTAAACCTCTATCTCCAATAAACCAATTATTTGTATTGAAATACATATTGTACTGCCAAAGCCGATAATTGATTTTTCTTTTACACTCTTTACCTTGCTACACTACAATGTATAAATCCGAAACCCAATGTTATACAGTATGTCCACACACGCAGTGTAAATATATTCTCAAAATTTCACCAAAATAATGCACTGACTAATATGGTATAAAGAAAACGATGATATGAATCTTTTTCCGAAAATGATTGCAAACACAATATCAATGGATGACATCAATCACAACTGACGAATTAAAAAATATAAAGTTATGTTTGTGGAACACACATGACCCTGCTACACACATGACCCTGCTACACACATGACCCTGCTACACACATGACCCTGCTACACACATGACCCTGTTACACACATGACCCTACTACACAAATGACCCTGCTACACACATGACCCTGCTACACACATGACCCTGCTAGTGCAAAATTAATCAAACAGCTTGAAAATCCAATCAGGTAATCCAAGGATGCATATAAAGAAGCCTTCCAAATTTAATTGCCATGCGCTAGATACTTTATGATTAATTCTGTTGACAATTTTGGATGTGACGAATGTGGAAAGTGACGGTCAGGTACAAGTCAGTATCCTCCTCCCGGTCACAGAGGGAACCAAGTTATATAAAATATTTCCGTTATCGTACGGCATAAACGCCATTTTCGTGTATTAAAATATTGTGATTTAAAACTCCAAATAGATACAACAATGTATTTCACGAATACGAAAAATTTGGATTTATGGGTCAGATTCAATGTTCGTACCACAATTGCCACAAATATCTGAAGATACTGTATAAGAATAAATCTAACTGGATTACTTACGGGAGAAAAAATAGCTACCAAGATTGAACTTAACTGGTTACTGTCTCTTCACTTTGATCCAGAACAAATAATATAGTTTTGAAAAAAATTATCTACATTTAGAATAATTTGTTATTGGTGTGCTGTAATATAAGCTAACTATTTAGGTATATTCTTCAATCTCCAGTTAAGAGAAAATTATTAATCGAACGAACTTTTGTAAATCTGGACTGCGTGTGTTGCCCGGGGTATCATTTATTACATTAGTGTGTATATGCAACACGAACACATATGAAGCTTACACACACACACACACACACACACACACACACACACACACACACACACTAATATAATGCTGGTCATACAATCGTAAAATTCGAAAGAAAGAACAGCAATAATAATACAATAATAATAATTAGTATTATAATAAACACGACAGCCATGATATCAATTATGTTGACCTAACACACACACATGTATCTCCTTGTCCCAGGGCTATTACATCCCAAACAAAAATACATTCAGCCAAATTGTTCCATAAATGATGATATCGCCACAATTGCAAATCTGAATGTTCTTTAAAGAAAATAATGTAAGTTTTAAGATCTGCAACCTTTATATTTTTTATTGTGCTTGCTGCTGATTTTACAACTGTCTTTCGAAATCTTAGAAAAAACTCTGGAACATTTATCATCTTGGCTTATGACCTCCTAAGGGATATCGTAGGTCAAATTTTAGTGACGCCGTTCATTTTAATGCTTTATGTTATAATTTTCACAATTCTGACAGCCTCAAAAACATTAACATGTTACTGTTTTATTTACAATAATTGCTTAACATATAAAGATTTTCATGGCGAAGACTTTTTTTTAGCAAGATGACACTATGGTGAGCAGAAAATCCCCTCCAAGGTTGAGTTTTATGCCTATTTTTTAATAAGATGTTTCTCTTCAGCGTTTACTTCACCTCTCATTTTTCCTGAATAAGATCAAAACTTTGCAAGGTTGAATATTAAAAACTTGCTCGTACTTTAATGAACTAATATCTACTCCCACCTTGTAAGACGAGACACCCTTACTGTAGTGATCTATCCCTCTGTTTTCTGTGACCGCTCTCCTTAGGATTTACAGGTCCGTCGGATTTTCTTACCGTCGCTTATTTTGTTTCAACTTTTGTTAGTAAAGCATAATGCCTTTAAGCTTTGTGATCATTAACAAATATACTGTAATCAGTAGATCGTCTTGCGTTCCTCCCTGGTTTATCTATTATCATTTTTAACAATTTTCACCAACGATGCTGCGTAAAGATTATCAGAAGTCAGGGTGTATTTTTTTTCAGTTGCCGATACTGCTCCCCATCTTTCCCATTATAATTTATAAAACGATATATCGCAAAAACGCCATTTCGTTGTAATAATCTGTGTCAGCAAGGTTAAAAAAGGTTGGGAATCACTGGCTTAGTATATAGGGTATGGTGGGCGGTGGTGGGGTTTGTGTGTGGGGAGCACAGGGTCGTGATGCATTGGGTAGGGGGGGAGTGGATGGGAGTGGAGAGTGAGGGAGTGGATGGGAGTGGAGAGTGAGGGTATGGATGGGAGTGGAGAGTGAGGGTGTGGATGGGAGTGGAGAGTGAGGGTGTGGATGGGAGTGGAGAGTGAGGGAGTGGATGGGAGTAAGGGAGTGTATGTGATGGGAGTAAGGGAGTGTATGTGATGGGAGTAAGGGAGTGAGGGTGTGGATGGGCGTGGAGAGTAAGGGTGTGGATAGGAGGGTGGGAGGGGAACAGTAGCAAAACAAAGAATCATTTGTCACCTTCCCTCCCCTCCCTACCTCACCTCACCCCTCCCTACCTCACCTCACCCCTCCCTACCTCACCTCACCCCTCCCTTCCACCGTCCAATTCGAGTCCCCTCCCATTACTGCGTTTTTTCCTCGCTCTTAACGAAACGAAAGTTGATAACATTTGTTTTTCAAACGTTTCATCAAGTAATGGACCCGTAGTTTTGTTGGCATCGCTCTCTGATCTCCAACGATTTAACATTCGTATTTTTAATTATATTTTCATTTTACATTAAGCCACAGAATTGTATCTCGTTTATTACTCGTATAAATCTTCCTTAAATCACGTATTTTACGATTTCTCAATAAAATCACCAAATTATTTATTGCTACACACGGGTAATATTCTAAAGTACAACGTAAAAGCTCTGACCGAAATGCTGGGTCAATATTCTCTTAGCTATGGCAGGATGTTTTCACTCAACTTATCTCTACTCAGTTGTAAGCACCGGGAGATACAGTTCTCTACATAGCTTACTTGTTTAGAAAAGGTGTCCGTTCTGAACCTAGTTTCGCCACACAGCTTCAGAGTTCGTGTGCTTATTCTGGTGCGACCAGTTCTATAAATTTCCTTGAAAGCTGAAATTTGACTGAAAAATAGACACCTTGTAAAATATATATTTCCCGCCTACAATTATAACACCTAATCCAACCACGGTAAAGATTCAGAACAATTCTTCGACATTTTGGTAGAATCTTTGTTCTCCAATAATTCAGCCGGTTAGTTTGGTTCTCTCTCTTCTAGCGAGGGAAAAAGTTTAATGTAGAAGCCTTCCGAGGTCCTGGGCACAGACGTCCTCGAGGCAATACTTTATAATGGTGCAAAAAGGTGCATAAGGGGAGTGATCACTTACCTTAAATCCAAAAAAAAAGGAGCTATTCCAGCAGCCTAACTTTATACCAGTATCTCTATGCGTATCTCTCTCTCTCTAGTCTCTCTTCCTTCATCTCCCTCTACCCTTATTCCCACTCTTTACTAGAGGTACACCGAGCCTTGGAGATACCACTTATCAGCACATCATGTTGGAGGTTCATGTTAACAATATTTCTGAAACAGGAGACACATAACCAAGGCGGCCCCGGGGAGACATCTCAGGTGGAGCAGCACTTCCTCCCTCGGGTCAATAATTCAATACCGTACTAGACGCACCTCACAAGGTTCTCCCCTTAATATAAAGTCTAATATGATCTAGCCAGCTGTTGCATCGCCTCCCTGTCAATACTCCTGCCTCGATGTTTTATGCTCCACTGTCTGGATCCTTGTTCACCTGAGCTACATCTCATTGTTCAGGTAATTCTCTACTATAGTTACCAGATGATCGTGTAGTACATTGCTTCATACAATTCGTTAGGGATATTTACAGATTATTGATAATTATTTGCGTCAGTGCTTTTACAAATACTAAAATAATTATGTAATAGGTCTGTACCTTATCGCTCTTACTAACTTAATTTTGTGGCCAATACATTTACCGAGACCAATAAGATGAAGGTTTAAAGGTGCAAAAAGAATTTTAAAAAATGTTTGAAGATGTATTCAGATAATTCAAGGATTAATAAACCAACATAATTGTAGTGCACTATTTCCGCAATACTCTTAAACTCCCGGCACATACACGGACACACACGCACACCTGAGATCCCTCGCCCGAGAATTGCCTATACGAGCACGAACTGATCGCTATAAGAACAGCCCAGTCCCAACCATTATAAAAATTATCAATAACTTGTATTATCAATAACTTATCACTATGTTGAAATGCCCTGTAGTTTGAGCTTCTCCCCACCTAGTTATTATATATCATATTTGTATCACTTATGTTACTTGTATATTATTTGTAAATCAAGTGACCCATTCCCCAATTATGTAACTGTATATTTTCAGCCTTCCGACTGCCATGCTCTTTCAATAAACCGTCAATTATTATTATTATTATTATTATTATTATTATTATTAGTAGTAGTAGTAGTAGTAGTAGTAGTAGTAGTAGTATTAAGAATATAAATGCACAATGTGACCATGATAATTCTACTCATTTATCATACGCGATGTTATTTTCTCTTTTCATCCTTATTTCCACCATGGTCGATTTATTGAACATCTCCCAGCCTGTACCTCACGCCACTCTGTATTAAATATTAGATTTCATGGTTACTCATACGTTAAATATTGGCTGAAGAGCCAATACCCAAAATGCAATCTTTAACCTTTATATCCCCAGCATTGCTCCTATCCCTTCACCCCTCCTCAACCCCTGCCTCACTCACATTCTTTCTCCCTCACACTAATACCCTGACGCAGATTCCTCCTCCCTCATCCTCCCCAACATTCCTCACGCTCACACCTTCACTCACATCTCTCCTCCCTCCCTCATCCCTTTCGTCAACCCCTAACCAACATTCCTCCTCCCTTACCCTGCAACTCCCATCTCTCACCCTCACACCCTTACTCAAATACCTCACCCTCACCATTAAACCCTCACTCACATATCTCACACCCACCCATACCTCCCTCAGCCTCACCCCCTCCCTCACATTCCTCCACCCTCGCCCCGTTTTCAATGAGAACTGAATGGGTGTTTCCCCTCCAGCATTCAAATAAAATTGCTGGCAAATCTGTGTTAGGAACTGCCGCTGGCCGTGCTTTGTCTCACTTATGGTGATGGCACGTGCAATGTCGTGCATGTTTTCCGTGTCTGGTGCAACAACAGGAGGCAGAATTATGCAGGGGTCATGTAGCACTTGCCAGCTGTGGAGTACAGCTTCCTGCCTCCGGCGGTGTTTCCCCTTCGCAATACCATTTTTGGGAATTGCATCTGACAGTATGAAATGGATTTTAGACTCAAGGTAGGCGAGCTCTAACATGTTGGTAAGTTAACTGGGGAGTGGGACTTCTACGCTCACGGTAGATGTAACAGATGTGTTAAACAGGTTAGTAAGGTAACTGGGGGGAGGAATTACACGCTTCAAGTCGATGCGTCTTACTGTTAATAAATAACAATAAGTACACTAGCTAATTGGAAAACTTACAGAAGGGAGAGACACACACACAGATAATAAAGAACGATACGAAAAAAGAGTAGTTAACCCCTTGTGTACGGGGTCCTCTCTGTGCTGAAGAAAATCGTCTGGTATTGGCCAAATATAATATTGAAAGTGGCGTCCTCGTAGTGGAGAGGTTAGGGGAGATAGTCTACGAGAGGGTTACACTGTATTACCAGCTCCAGGCACTCCGGGTCAGGGTCATCTCTCACTCAAGGTCTTTGCTCTCAAATCCCTAAATATAAAATATCACCAAGACAAAGAGTCAAATGTTGAAATGCTATCGACAGCTCAGCACGCTTGGCGATGGAGAATGGTAAAATGGGCCTCACTCCCAAACATAAATAAAGCAAGGTAAAGGCAAGGCAAGGCAAGGCAAGGCAAGGCAAGGCAAGGCAAGGCAAGGCGCAAGGTCAAGGCAAGGTCAAGGCAAGGCAAGGCAAGGCAAGGCAAGGTCAAGGCAAGGTCAAGGCAAGGCAAAGCAAGGCAAGGCAAGGCAAGGCAAAGCAAAGCAAGGTTCAGTTGGTGTCCATCAAAAACACTTTCCATCTGACCTGCAGGAAACCTTTGGCGATTTTTATTCAAAGTACTCGAGATCAAATATGAAAAGGTTTGGCAGAGCACTGACGCTGAAACTCATTTATTGATGTAATGTGACATTTTGCCACTGTATTGTCTACCGAGCGTGCAAATAGCTATACTGAGTTCATTTTATAATATAATTTGACGTCATACATCCTGGCTCAACAATTTGCCGTTCTGATTAAAAAATTAGCAGTGTCGATTGTCCAGGACTTTAAACCACCGTGCCCAGAATCAAACTCCAAACGCTCAGTAATTTGCTTCTCTGATCATGCATAAAACAACCGCTGCGTAAAATTGGTAGGACAGGTTTCTTTCATATCTGAAACAAATTTGAAGAGCCAGACAGGCATGATACCTATCACACGGTTTCTCGATCCGATTCAATAATGCTGACAGGTGTTCATTTTGGCGGCTAAAACCCTCAATTTGGGCCATAATTGTAAGACAAGTGTTAAGCCCACCCTAACACCCCTCACCGTCGTTTATTACCCACGGATTTTGCTTATATCTCTGGGAAACAAGTGCAGCTAATCTCTTATACCTAATGGAAATTTTCATCAATTCAATGTTCTTTCGCTCATCAACAGTTGCTGCACGAAAAGTACATTAATATTTCATTTGTATTAGGTATTACAGTATTTTGAAGAACATGTTGAGAATTTTAAAATTTCAAGCGTGAAGGAATACTTCTATATTTAGCCATAATATGGTCCACTGGGTTCATTGGTACAGAGTAACAAATAGGTCGGCGTAAACTGTAGCGGACCCCTCGGCTACCAAAGGCTGAGGAATGTACAAATGTTACAGGGAAGACCTAAAGTTTTCACTTTCTTGAAGCATAAGTATGGCCCATAGACATTTAAAACACATACTGTATTTAATTACCTTATTAATATATAATAATAATAATACAAAGTATTAATGATTTCTTAAGGCATATTTTTGGAGATAAATAATTTGTGACTGCTCATGTCGAAATAAGTGTGACCCGTCAGTGTGACATAAGGGATATAAATACATTATATCAACCAGTTTTACTAATCCAAGCTTTTGATCTTGTCTGAAGGCTGCCATCCGCGTCAAGCAACTCTGGCAGAGGGTTTAAACTATGTATGTGATCCTCATAACTTTGAGACGGTCTATGTCAGGGTACACCAGTTTGTGCTTTAATACATTTACTGATATATATATATATATATATATATATATATATATATATATATATATATATATATATATATATATATATATATATATATATATATATATTAGTCAACTGCTATTGTGCTGGATCTGTTCCTTGTCCATGTCATGTTTTAATTCAGTAGCCACTCCGTCCTTCCTTTACTGTTCATCATATATCTCTACACGAATAAAAATCACCTCGACAAATTTATTCACAAATCTCTTCTTTTTGTGAACCTATACTGCCCTGTGTCTAATACTGCACTTAGTTATTAGTACAATTTCCCCACTAATAACCACCGTACATATTCTCTTGTATAATAATAAAAGTATTTATAATGAATCTTAACATCCATTCTTATCAACTCTCCCTAAAGTGTGCACCTGCTTTTAATTTCACTGGGATGTTATTATTTGTAATAATAATAATAATAATAAATCAAATATAATTAATATTCTGGGGCTGACTTCAATGAACTTCATATACAAAGGAAAGGCACCAACCCGATTTTTTTCTGCGCCACTGGGAAATATTTTAGAGAGAAACATAACGATACTCGATCTGTTTCATTTGCTGGATGGATCGTATTTTGGAATCTCATTCTTGAAGGTTCTCACACTAAATGTTTACCTTTACTTAAGATGTGACTGGTATTTGACTAGCACCAAACTGGCGTATCTAATCTAAGACAAAGTAGGTATCCAAAAGAGTGTCTACGTTGCACATTAAACCGTAACTAGAGCTTCTTTCTATTTTATTACATTTAAAGGATAAAATAATTGTCGACTCTTTGAAAATCCAGATCGCGGAAACGGGGGAGGGCGGGAGGGGAGGGGGCGGGACGGGAGGGGGGTAGAGGACGGGAGGGGACGGGAGGACGGTGGGTAAGCTCGTGAAGTATTACTGGCGCTCAATTTCCAAAAAGACGACACCTGGGAAATGAGGCAGCAAGTGACAGGGAGTGAGAAACTTGAGGGATAGGGATATCCAGTAACCATCTGGAGGCCGGAACACAACACTGTTTGTTCTATTCATTTAGTTATCTATCTCTCATTAAATACACACACACACACACACACACACACACACACACACACACACACACACACACACAACTACTTTTATAAATCAGTCAATAATAAAAAGAGAATTAGGAGTTTAAAATGTGGAACAATATATGGTAAAGCCCAACGTTGGTGATGGAGTTTGTCGTTGATATTTAGATTAATACCGTCACTAAATTACGCCTCCCTGGATACTGACCTGCTTAATCAAATATATGACATCAGGTGTTTTCAGAAAAGTTACACAGGAGTAAATATGAGAGTATTGACATAATCTCTGGAAGAATATTACCTATTTTCGTTCTTAGGATTTTATCAATAAAATATGTATTTCATTATTAATGTTTACATCACTTGTACTACATTATTTTTTCACTGTCAAGTTTCACAAAATGCTGAACGTCTAGCTAAAAATACTTACCGGGCTATAGTTCCTAAATAACAAATTAGATTGAGACCTGTACTTCTTCAACACACACATGCTTACGATAACTACCTGCCGAGTGATTTGGGATGTAGGGAGCGGCAGCCAACGTTAACTCAAGTGGTCTGTTTGATACTTAAAGAACTAGAAAACTGCAAACACGAATGAAACTAATCTCCGCATCCAAACCCAGAACCGGGTCTATACTTCAGCTGAGACGTTCATATCAGTAATTCTCCATAACACATTTTCTTAAATCATGTTCTGGAATTATAATTGATATCTCATTCACGTTGGCACTCCTCTCTAAAGCTCCTTTAAGTAATTATTCTGGTACTCACACCTTCCACCAGCCAATCAAAGCTCCCCTATCCATCCACGCCCCTCCTCACCCTTCACCTGACCCCCTCACCCTCAACCCAAATCTCGCCTCTTCTTCCTCCACGCCTGACCGCCCTAACCGCCTCTACGCCAGCAATATCTAAGCAATCCCGTTATTTCTCTCTAACGCTTCAATCGTTCCCTCTTTACTTCTCCTCCTCACCTTCCACACTCCTCATTTATTCTTATCACCCTCTTCACACTCTCCCCTCTAAGGCATTTTTTCCCCAACACTTCCTCCCCACCCCTCCTTCCTCCCCTCCCCTGGATCACCGATGTTGTGCCACTAGTGAGTGTTGCTGATACTGCACGACCAATATCCCCATAAAGACGATTTCCCGCTAGGTGTGTAATGCATTCTGGTCCTTAAGGATGTGTGTGTGTTATATCTGACACGCGTCCAAGTGGAGTAAGTAATGATTCCCACCGGATAAGAATTGCCCTCATTATCTTAAAACGAATTCCCACCGATGAGGGTAGAGTGAGGGGTGAAGGGAGGGTGGTGGCGGGTTGTGAGAGGGATGGAAGGAGGTCTGTGAAGCATGATGGGGAATGAAGTGAGAAGAAAAGGAAGGAAGGAAGGCAAGGGGGATTAAAGAGCCATTCAATAATTATTATTATTTTCCCAGATGTGTAAACACTCTGGGCCCTGGCTGAGTTTCTGGTCGGAGGAGAAGAAAATTGTTCCATGGGACTTTTTCCTTTTTCTCGCGGATCATTACAACAAGTGTCCCCCCCCCCCCCTGGTGAGTTTTATTAAACATACGGAGTTGTGATGAAGATGTCTGGTAACAGTGAACGGCACCAGTCCGTAAGGAAGAACGTGTAAGGATCCTGAATTGACATACTCGTATCCACAACAACTGACAAATTAAAGCATTGTTTTTTTTTTTCTACCTTTGGGCTCATATACCAATTTTAAACACATTAAGTGACTGTAAGAGGTCTTCAAGCGGCATACAAGTACACACATGCCCTCCCCACCCTACTACTACTACTGATAATACCAAAAAAAGGGCTGCAGCAAGCTAGGTAGTGAACGTATATAAACTTGCAGAGTGAACAAGGTGTTATCAACAAGAGAGAGAAAGTAAACTGTGTTGAAGGAGCCTCTGCTGTAGCCCAGAAAATATGCGACCTGACAAAATAAAGAGAAGGGAGTGTAGTGGCGGGGGATGTAAATACCCGGATAAGGGAGAAAGATGGAGTCGGTGGAGCTGTTAGTGGGATGGAAGTCCTGGGATAATGACAACAAGTCGCCGTTCCTTCACATCCACGAGACTAACATAAATTCTGACTTATCCCTGGTATACGAGGGTGGTAAGCTTAGCTCTGCTCTCCACCGTGCGTTTTTGAAGCCATGAATGTAGCCTACCAATATTATGGAATGGATAAGAAAGAACTACAAGGGAAAGAATATTTTTACGACACAAAAATATTCTTCGAGACGTTTTGAATCATAATCTTCGAAGCCATAAATGATACAGCGAATGATGTTTGTACTACAAAATAATAATACGAGGTAGTTCAGTTAACTTTGATATATGAAGCTTTGAAGCTATAAATGTACCAATACTGAGGAACAATTATTGACGAGAGTAAGGGAATATAGCTGGTTATATCGTGTACCTCCCCTGCCATGAGAACTCAAGCTCGTGTTCACTCTGATTCATATCTTGTCACTGGTATTAATGTACCGTAAAACAGGATGTATACGAGAACTAGTGGAGGTACTGTAGAAGTAATTGTTGATCAACACTTTCTAGTGCAGCAACTGGGGTAGATAACTAAATACATGAAAATTATCACACATAAAAATAGGAAAAATTGATACTTAAAGACAATAGAGATTTATGAAGAAGCATAAAAAACCCTTAATACAGCATAAATTACTCAGCGTGTGTATATATATATATATATATATATATATATATATATATATATATATATATATATATATATATATATATATATATATATATATATATATATATATATATATATATATATATATATATTTCCCGAGTACATTTCAAGGCCCTGAAAGATGCGCACTACAAGGTACATAACAACGATAAGATGGAAGCCTCTTTTGTGGGAGATGAATGGACCCAGATGCTGCAAGACGCTTGGGGAGACGCTCATCCGCACCCTAGGAGATGAGAGGGCGGCAGTCAGCAGTATACCGGAGTGTAGTCTATATCATTCTCGCTGTCGACTAACAACACTGGTGTCGAGTCCCTCTTGGAGGAGAGACGAATTTCAGGTTAATTCCATCTAATTCTACTCAGCAAACTTATCTTAAAGAGTTCTTGGGTATCGACTGACAACACTTGTGTCTCGTGACTAATATATTGTAGGTGACTAACTACCCCGGATGATTCCTATATCATGACTGCTCAATATACTGTAAGTGTCGACTGTAACAATGATGTCAACTGTGACGTGGGTGTCGACCACTAGCGTCAAGTAAACCGACATGAAGAATCTATAACTTCTTATGCAGTGAGAATCGAAATTTATTTTTTTCTAAACTGGACACCCTTTTGGCAGCCATACATGCTTCTACGCTTAAATGAGCTAGTTGGATGCGTTAACACGTCCTTAATTAAAGACAGAATAAGACGTACGAATCATTCACAACCGGAGTCTGAATCTACATTACAACACTTCAGAGGTTAAGAATCCCCCACCAAGCGCTACAAAAACACCTCATGCTCTAACTCTAAATGATGCACAGTCCCCTTCACTAGTGCGTTTACAGGGACTCTTCAGATTTTGTGCAGTGTGGCAGCCCTGTGTTTGTTTACATTCGACAGAAGGAAACTAACAATAGTAAATATACTCTGAAATCAAATTAAAACAATATTAAAACAAATATCTCGAAGATAATGATTTGTGGAATGTTTATATGACGAGCTCCTGTAAACGCACTAGTGAAGGGGACTGTACTTCTCCACCCAAGACTATCTAAAGCCAAGCGTATACGGAGGGGATGTAAGTTATAACAAGTGCATCAACAAATACTGTAGATACCTTAGGCGCATTACACATTACACTATACACGCCGTCACCTGAGTTCAAGGAAGTATCGTACGGTAGAGTTAAAACCTATTAAAGGAAATACTGTACTACGCAACACTAAAAAAGCAACTCTTTTTAAACTATTTTCCCCAGCGTATAAATTCACTTCTGAAGCCCATCATCAGCTTAATTCCTGCTGTTACAAATAAGAGTGTAATTATAGAAATTATAATGTCGGTTTATTTATTAACTTGTTATTCTGTTAATTCTTATGTTAAACTTCAATCAGATTTAATATTAATATGAGATTTGTGAAGTTAATCTAGAAATGTTATGTGTTAGTCCTAAGAGATTTATGTTATTCTGTCAGTTTTAATGTTTATTTGACAGATTTAATGTTAACATATCAGTTTTAGTCTTAATATGCCAGGCTTGATGTTAACATATCAGCTTTAGTGTTAATATGTCAGACTTGATGTTTATTTGTCAGTATTCATATCAATTTGTCAGTATATCTGTCAGTGTTAAACGTTGACCAGACAATCTCTCACACGTGAAGGACTTTTATATAAAAATAACGTTTATGTATTCTGTTCCAACTATTTACAACTCCTCGCTGAAACGCCTGAAACCTTATTAGTTTAAAAGACGTACAAGGTACAGAGTTCTACAACGGCACATCAACACAATTCTAACAATGTTGCAATGATAGAAGCGTTGCATTGTTAGGAGAGTCGCGATGCTAAGAATGTAACCAAATTCATATAACAGAACAGGATTATGAGACGAGCAGAAAGGGGGAAATAAAGGAGGGAGGGGGAGAAGAGAAGAAGAAATAAGGAAAAGATATTTTGTGGCTGTGTATTTATATGACACCAAGAAAAATAGACGCAATGCATTTTGTTTACCTTATTTCCTCGTTTATGCAAAATATTATTAAATTTCTTCGTCTATGCTAGTTATATTAATGAATTTTTCTCCGCGCATTTGTAGTCATCATTATAAAGGCTTACTATAATCTGCAAGTACAAGCTGAACTATAAATGCTTTTCATACAAGTCTATTCGCCTGCCCTCCAAAAAAGCTTCAGCATGTACATTTAGCTTTCAGATAAGCACATCACAGTGTAGTACCAAATGTGTATTAATCTTCAACTCGAATATAGGTACAGCTGTTGTCAGAGTAAGGGCGGCAGCGCGAGTCATGCTCTGAAAGTCTAAATTAGGCGAGTGACTGAAGTTGGCAAGTTTATTCAGCACTTTTCTCTTGCACCAAAGTACAGGGTCAAAATTGTAGCGATTTTGATATGAATAGTGAGGGGGGAAGAGAGGCATCCCACCCTTCTATAATAAACAAGGTATTCACCCCGGCTTTAGTATCCCACCCTAGTGTGACATGAGAGACAGGCATCCCTACCTAATTGCATATACAAGGGAAGGCATCTGAACTTGATCTAAACATGTATATAGTTTGGTTTATATTTAATTACTAAAATCACCATATAAGTTTACATTGATTCAGCCTGTACATACATATATAATGTAGGCAGCACCGGATTTAAGCCTGTGAGGGCCCTGTGCAGCCACACACTTATTTTATTAACACGCCCAAAATAAAATTTTCATTCTGGGGCCTACTACCATGATAGCCCTAAATCATAAGTAACCCCCCCCCCCCACACACACACACCAAAAAAAAAATGCCATTTTATCTATCAATCACTTGCATGACAATAATTATTGCCAGTTCCGGAATAATCAGAGATACAACTTAAGGCACCCAGAGCTACTAAGACCACCCCCCATGCTCTCCTCTCAGTCCCAGACCTCCATAAAATATCACGGTGTGAAGGTGTGGAACAACTTACCCCCACCCATCCCAGCAAAGACTACGCCTCCTTCCTTTAAATCATCTATTGTCTAAGTATTAACATTTCTTGTAATACCTACTAGATTAGCAGTACCTGCTTTTATTGTACCATCAAAACCGTTTTATCGGAAATTATCATGTAAATAGATAAGAAATTACCATTGCAATAAACATATTTGCCAACTAGACATAATCCTGACAGCTGTCTCCTCTTGTTCAACCTCAATACTGTACAACCCATGTTGTACTGCTCCCCCATTATACTTATGTGTTTCAATTCCACTGTAATTTATGCATATGCTTATAATAAAAAAATAAATAAATAATATAAATATATATTGAAGTGATAACCGTGGTAACATTATGAGATGTTCTTATTACCACCATGCTATTGTACTATTCCAGATGTTACTAAATGTTACATAATACTTCCTTGAGATAAATGTACAGTATATATCATGTGCCTAAAAGAGAGCTCAGGTTCTCAACTGGCTCAGCCATGTTAATATTGTTATTATTATCCACTCTGTATCTGTGTTTTTCTGGCTAAATAAACTGTTTCAATTCAATTCAATTCAATTCAAGCTCCCCCCCCCCCATGTTGCCAACTGCATACAGCAACGGAAATATAACTAGCCAGTGACGCAATAAAAATAAACCTAAAATGATAGCGTTTATATTTTGTTTTCTAGAATATAAGTTAGTGCTCCTAAAATGTGAGGACTCTGTTTGGCCGCAACTCTGAACTCTCCTAAATCAGGGACTGAATGTAGATATAAAGTTCAGCATGTAGGCTATATAGACAATGCAGGTATACAATGTACTACACGCAGTGCAGGTATGCAATGTACATAGACAGTGCAGGTATACAATGTAGGTATGCAATGTGTATAGACGATGCAGGTATACAATGTACAATCAAAGACGAAAGTCGTGTCGCGGTTTTGTCCGAAGATTAAATAAAACTCGTGAAATATTAATAGAGCCCCCCTACCACAAGGCAGAGCCCACCAAAAGTTTAGCCCTTTGCCATATGTTTTCACCAAATTTCACGACACGACTTTTGTCTTTCATTGTACATTATCACAAAAAGTATCTGCCAGGATGTGTCCGATGTCTTCCGAAATGCTACAGGCAACTCATGTCCCGGGAGGGTTGGTATGCGTGGCTGTGGCACACTGATCCTACAACATTTGGTAACCGAACATCATATTAATTACACGGAATACATATTGTATTACTTATGTTAAACTATATACCAAAGTAAATACATGTCCTAATACCTAACATCCGTGATATCATGTTTCACACAGTGTGTGGACAGATTTTTTTTTTAGATATTGTACATGGATAGTGCAGGTATACAATGTACAGTCCCCTTCACTAGTGCGTTTACAGAGGCTCGTCAGGTTTTGTGCAGTGTGGCAGCGTTGTGTTTGTTTACAGTCGACAGAAGGAAACTCGCAATAGTAAACATACTATGGAATCAAAGTAAAACAATATTAAAATATATCTCAATGTAATGATTTGTGGAATGTTTATATGACAAGCTCCTGTAAACGCACTAGTGAAGGAGACTACATTAATGAAAAGTGAAGGTGGGTCCCATACGCATGATAAGAGACAGTGTGGATACAGCACACTATATCATGTATACTAAGCCTTCGGTACACAAGGAGGCAGCACAGCCGGTGCTGCACTTGACCGCATTCACTTCAAGTTATAAATTTGGTTACATATTTATAGTTGGGTGAACTGGGAGTACCTGGGGATCGAACAGCCAACCCATAGAACAGGGGACGAGAGCTGTATCCACTTGACCACCGCACTCCACACTAACAGTGCAGTTATACAAACAATGTCTTATGACAGCAAGAGTACACAAACAAACAATGGTATACAACAAGGCAATTCCACCAAAATTAGCCGACAGAGCATTTCCGAATACGATGAAAAAATTCCCCCCGTAGTTTTCGTGCAGGAGATATTTTTCCTTTATGGCAGATTTCCAAATATCCCAAATCTTTTAAGTGAAGGTTATGAACTTAAGACATTTTTCAACAAAATCTGAATCATCAAACAGGCTTTGTATTAAATATTCCTAATTTAGTTTTATACTCATGGCGCGAATCAGCCGTTCTGTTATGAGCATCATGCACTGTAGGACATGACTTGGGCCTACTTCTACCACACAAAAAATATAGTTTCTATTTATATACTGTATATAAGAAAAATACTTATGTATATACATTTTTGTGCGTGCGTGCGTGCTACTCTTATCCTGCTCACATTTATGTGCTTCTTCAAGTTCTTGTTGGTACAGTTACAGAAATGTGTTCCTGTGGTAACCAGTGTCTTCAAACGGCCAACCAATATGACCTAGTCCTACAGTATAACAAACCTATCCACCAATCACGTCCGTCATTACATGACCAATACCCATTAATTCATAAATAGTGATGCTACTACTGCGACGTTGCTGTTTGGAGACACGGGTTACCACAGGGGGTGTACGAACATTTCCGCAACTGTACAACATGAGATCTACCAGCCAACATTGGAGTTTACCTGCAGTTATGTAATACTGGTACTTGAGAGTAGCAGACATTAAAATCATTTTAATCTCTATAAAACTACCACCAACATTGTCGGCAGCTTTCTCTACGGCGTGATCATTTTTCCACCTTACGAGTCATAAAGTCCGTGTGAATGAGGATATAAACGGGTGAAAGTTTTAATGTTCACAAGTAATATGAATTCACTAATGGGGTGGAATGATGGCTATAGCAATAGAGTGGGGTATAAAATACACAATGATGACTGTTACAATACCTATTTATGGCAATACCATCTTTTCAACAAGGCACAAGCCTTATAATATGACCAGCCTAGTCCTTTATTGAGTCACAATCACCTCCTAGGTTAGCTTCTAATGGGTTTTTCTATCTCGGAGGGTGTAACAATAACAGTTGTTCATTGAATCTGCAGCCAATTAGCTCACTCTTACTCGTGGGCCAAGTGTTGTGGGGCGGGAAGAAATCAAGAGAGACAGACACGTCAAAGAAATCCATTAGGGTGTAGGAATAGTGAAGAATATACGAGGGATTTAGAAAGGCGTGTGTATTCAGAATAAATATTTTACAGCAGGAGCAACAGCTGGCACAACAGTGTAGAGGGGAACTGGTGAACACAACAGTCATTCGTTTAGGGAAAAAGAAAATACGATAAAATGAATCGAAATGCGTTATGAATTGCATCAAGTAAATACACAGTGGAGGGCAATTTGTTGGTGACAGTGTAGGGTGGCCAAGAAAAAATGGAATGCATGTCGGGTCAATTTAGATGACAGTGTGGACGGTTGAGCGGTGGGCCCGAGTGGCCTGGGGCGTTGCCTCGCTATGGGTACTGGTGTGTACACAGTATAGGGGAAACTAATAGCCAGAATCTAGTTCCTCCCAACTCGGACTTACACCAGTTCAGACCCACACCTAACAAACCACACGATTCGATACCACTCTTTATAAACTGTCTGCTGTTTTCTCTCACATTTCTTGGTCAACCTTTTCAGACCACAAGAATTTAAGTGGTCAGTTTATTGCTCGTAGCATAGGTAGTTATGTCCCTTTGCATTTTCTACAGTTAAACAGATTTCGGTAGTGGTTCCAAACTACAGTATTACAAAAAATATAATAAATCCCAAACAAATGAATCAATTTTTTTTACTAATTTATATCTAGTAATGCAAGTCAAAATATTCGCTAAAGTTGGTAAAACTATTTATTCATAAAATATCAACGTAATTTATCTACAGGGAGACGTGTTGAATATCTGGACAACTCGATGAGCTAATGTAAGATATAAAGGCAGGAATTAAATTTTCAAACACAAAGTAATGTACCGTAAGTATTAAACACACTGTTACTTATAAACACATTTCAACGTTTTAGCGAACTATTGAAAATAACTTATTGTGCCCCTCAGCTCCCGTGTTCGTGGCTTATTCTTCATGTGAAAGGCCTAACTCCTGGACCCACAATCACAATTCCCTTTAACTTAGGTAGCACATTCATCCCCAAGAACTAGGACGAGTTTCATGATCAGCACGATTCTATTATTGTTAATCAGGGAACTGCGGCCACTCGGCGATTAAAGTAAATGAACACACGTAGCGTCTAACTGGAGTGGTATAAGGTTCCTGTACGGGATACCCTGACGCTAATGAAAATAGGGTTTGAGTTAAAATAATAAAAATAAACTATGTTATTATTAATAGACATCCTCAAGTATGTTTGTGAGAGAGACGTGACCCAGACACTGGTTCATCTTGGCTGTTCCTTGAGTGTAAGTGAAGATGGTAACCAACTCCCGATGCCATTAGGTAGGAAATAACACAGTTGTAGATTAATGTAATGATACCTGACCCACCTCTTATAAAACTGCCATACTTTGGACTTCGATTACCAACAGAAAAAAAAACACATTAAAAAACAACAATAATTACTGTATGGTTGATTCAGGTAATTTATTTCCGTCAATCCACTTAAATAAAAAAATGGAGGTACTAATTCCTACCTAATAACCAGACTATAAATTAACAGAAAAATAATATGAGATACGCAGTGATAAGTAGTGGTGTTTAAGAGCTGACCTTTAGGGTGAGGGAGTCTGGAGTGTCTGGGTTATGTCGGGTAAACACTCATCTTCACTTGTTGATTCGTCCACGTTCTCAAAAATCTCAATCCAACCCCCCGTAACATGAGCTAAGAGGTCTCATATAAACCACAATTGAGTCTCGGTTATATTTCAGCACGATATTGACCACCAACTTTGTGTCGTAAGCAAATGTACTATAAATCAAGTGGGTTTTTTTTCTTATCACCAGATCTCAAGAGTCCTGCCTCGGATTCTTTTTAATCATTCTGACGATTTTTAGTCTTTCGTATTAATTGGTAACAAATAAATGGGACACAAAAATTAGATTAAAAAAAACACGAATTACGTGAAAAATAATCAATAAGATAAAACGAATAAAACCACTAATATTAATAAACCAAATAACTTCTAAACTTCATAATACAAACCCACATAAGTATCCCCAAAAATGTATATATAATTACCAACTTAAATCAAGTCTTCAGATCGCAACACACATTTAGTCAGTACCATTCGTCTGTCCTCATTATGGTGGATTTTTTTTTCTGTAATATTTCCTCCATTTTTTCCCTTCCTTACAATCATAAGCGTCATCCATTCGTTTTTGAGTCGGTCGGTCGCCTTGGAACTTATGGTTCATGTTTTTTGGGGGGTTCAGGACGCACAGAAATGACTCCAGTTGATTTTTATGTGAAACAAGCCAACACACACACACACACACACACACACACACACACACACACACACACACACCATCAAACACACAAACAACGAGAGAAAGAGATGGAGAGGGAGGGTCGGGGTGTGTGTGTGTGTGTGTGTGTGTGTGTGTGTGTGTGTGTGTGTGTGTGTGTGTTCCCTTCCATTTAAATCAACAGAGATAAATTCTATCAAAATATACCCCCCCGCAAGGAACACCATCACAACTGAACAATATGGTAAAAAATTTGTACCTTTTTTGTTCAATAAAAAAAAGGGGGGGTCAAAAAGTTGAGCTGAAACAATATTTGGGATTTCAACTGGTTAGTCCCTTCATATTTTAGCCAATCTATACACGCCTCCGCACCGAGACATTCTTTTCAATTTCCATCATCAGTCACAGACAAATTAATTGTTTGTTATTTTGTCGACCTCACAAGGCCTCAAAGGTCCCGAATAAACCGGGGAAGGACATATACTCGTGAATATCAACGTGCTAAACTATTATCCGATTAGGAGCTGCATGATATAAATGTTGATAAGTTTCTAACACAATACAACAAGCGAAATAACCGCTATCACATTGTATTTGACGACAGAACACTCCACTTGTGCGTAACAAATGTGAAATTATCGTGTTTGATATTCGTTCTTAGAGGCTTAGTAGAATTTTGTATTCGTATTTTGAAACTACTCGGTGTGTGATTGATGAGTAAAAGTGTACGAATGTCAGTGGAGAAGGTAAGGGAGAGGTCGTTTAGTAAAGTCAATGAAGGGTAGTTACTGTCCAGCAGCGGTGTGTGTGTGTGTGTGGTGTTGTAGGAGACAAGCTGTTTAGGTGAAGGAAGGGTGAACTCAGGTGGTGAGGGAGGGTGAACTCAGGTGGTGAGGGAGGGTGAACAGGTGGTGTGGTGAAGAGTCACTAGATGTTAATGGCATACGAGACAGAGTGAACGAAAAAGAATCCGTGTTTATATGGAGGTCGTCATAAAGAAGGCGATAGTTATGAAATGATGTAGGTTTGCAATTGTCTGATTGCTTTAAATTCCCCAGCAAGTTCTTTCCTGATTACAGTTTTAAGGGTTCCTTCTGACGGATCCAGATTGTATTCAACAGTGACTTTGTTAGTTGCGAGCTTGGCTAAGACACCAACTCTCTCATGTTCACTGAGAGGGGATCCACGGCAGCTTGATCTTAACACCAGTATCAACAAGACACGTATATTTGTGTTTGGCTTCACAGACAATTATATGACAACTTAAATTCATGGTATTAAGGGCAAGTAGTAAGGATAGGGAGTCAGTGATGATAAGATTGTCTCTGGTAGTGGCTTTAAGTTCTATGGCTGTGAATAAGGCAACTTGTGGAGTGGATGATCAATTGTTCACTCTATTGTATTACCATTAGGTTCAATCACAATGACACCACGTCCAGCCCTCCCACAGACAGTGTTAAGAGAGCCATCAGTTTAGATGGTCTGCATGATATTATTTTTAGTCTGTAGGCTATGTATGTGTTCAAGAGCTCTTACTCTGGCGGTGTGTTGGAAATAAGGACTGTGTGGAATCAGTTATTTGAGAGGGTATGTAGGTATTGTGATACGGAAGGAAATTGTCTGCCAGAGTGGAAGTGCTGTTGTGTCTCCGTTTTGTACAGGTTGTCTACGCCAAACAGGGGCCGATAGATGTAGGTAGTGGTGTCTGTAAGGAAGGTGCGAGCTGGTAGATGAAGGTAAATGAGTAGGTGGAAGAAACAAGTAGAGATGATAGATGAGAACAGTGAGGAAGGTATAAATGGAGCTCACTAGAAGAAATGGACGGCTGATTGACGTCTGTAAGTGGTGACGGTTAATGGTGTGATTTGGGAAGTGGGAGAGGAAAGTGGAGGAAGTATACAGGTCAGGAATGGTGGGAGGGGTGGGTGGGGAGGAAGGTAGGGTGGTGGAAGGGGGTGGTAAGTGAGAGGAAGGGGCGGGTAACAGGAGGGACCGTGTCTGCTGGTCCAATCAAAATAAATCCATTAACAATGGCTGCAGGGGAGTGATTACTGAGGCACACCCGGGTAGGCACTAACTGATCCTTAGAAAGACGAAAATAATGAAGAGAATCTCAGAAAAAAAACGGATGATTCTTTATAAAAAGGAAATTTTTTAAATAAATAACTACCGGTACTATATACATACGAGATATTATTATCATGGTTAATATTTATGTAATTCAAATTATTACAAACACAGACAATTTTTCTGACGAATGTTACCCCACAAGTGGATAGGCACGAGTTTCCTCCTTGTATACTCAGTAATAAATAAAGACGCTGTTGGGTGAGGGGGAGGGAGGGTACTCACAAGCCACTGAATACTATGAGTCAGAGATCAGCCTCTGCCAGGAATTTATTACATAACACTATACACATACACCTATTAAATATAAAAAGAAAACATCACTATTATTATATTTTTCGTGGCCGTTTTTACCATTGTGCCCTTCACTTCATCATCACCATCATGTACCATTCCTGATTTAGTTTCATTATCGTGTGCCAGGTAACCGTACGCCTGTGTGGCTTATTGTGTGTCGATCTCCTCTGGATATGTTATGTATGGTGGGAAGAAATAAACTTATGTCACCTACACCATCTGGCGTGTTTGTACCTAAGCTTGTATGTCTTAAAAGTAATAATAGTAACACTAAATATATTACTTTAACATAACCCTGCAGGTGACACCTGCCCCCCCCCCCCCCAAAAAAAAAGGTCAAGCTAGGGTTATAATGAAGATAACAGGAAAATTCTTAACTATCGTAAATTCATCCGACATAAAAATGATGGAAATAAAACTTGATGCCACATTTTACATAAATTCTTATATTCTTTCTTTAGTTACTGGTGATGTAGTGACGTGGTTAACATAATGTGCTCCTCCGTATCTATGATGGGAACAACAAAATGTAATGTATAGCGTCTCCAAGCTCTCTGTGCCACACTTAACATTATCCTGCCTTGTTAAGTAATGAGTGACGTGTCCTGCATACTTCATATCATACAGTGCTAAACTATATTACCGTATCCTTATATTGCATTAATTGTGAAGAATCTTTTGAAGCAAAATATTTATACCTAGCACCTTACTGTTCCGTTTACGTAAAAGATACAATACATTAGTTCATCCTGCAGTGCCACGTGATGGGGCTTGTGAAATGATTTATCTTTTCTTACCAGGGGCCGGTGGACGACCTGTCTGACATGTGAGGACCAACTCTGCCACAAAGTTAGCACCGGTCGTTATTGCCCAGGCTATTACACTGTGTCTTTCATACTTTCATAACACAATACATTATTAAGCGTTTGTCATAAGGGCGAGCTCTTCTCCCACGTTGATGAACCACTTTACGAGGGAGGAAAGTGCCGCAATAAGAACCTCCTCCCGACACAACTCTAACAGCGTGTGTCTTCTGCAGTTTTCTCGCTTTATTACCCTCTTGTACGAGGTGTTCTCTTTCCTCACTTTCTTAGTCTAAACAATCCTTTTACAAACACCAGTATAGTATCACTTTTACCACACACACACACACACACACACACACAGAGAGAGAGCAGATGTGGTAAAAATTATGATACTGTCCTGACGGTTCACAATGCCCAGCCACAGTTTCAAAGACAAACATGAAAATTGGTTTGGAGATACAAACTCCAGGACTCCATACAGTATGATAACATTTCCCCCACTGTCAACACCCAGTGTCGACCTGCCAGTCGTACAAAAAACATTGAAACTCGGGTAAATAATCTTAAGTCAATACACAAAAAAAAGTTGCCATATAAGAAACCCAAACTGGACTCCAGCATCACCTGGTTAACTCATAATAGTGATAGATTATATGACGTTGCACCCATTCTGGTTAACAAACGCAGGCAACGCTGGGTACCCTAGCTATCAAATACACACACGCGCGGACAATATGTCTAATGAGCTCTGGCCAACTTTCCTACAAAAAGGTTTTTCTTTCTTGATAGAAAAGTGTCGATTGTCGTCCATCGAAATCCATTTACTGTATATATTTTATTTACAAACACATCACAACGATGAAGTAATCCTAAATAAAAAATATTTAGCAGATTACAGACAAATCACTACCAAATATTTTAATAAAAGTATTTCTTTTAGCCTCTCAGCCGGTGAAGGAAGAGAGAGGAGACGGGTGAGTGGAGACGGGTGAGTGAGGAGACGGGTGAGTGAGGAGACGGGTGAGTGAGGAGACGGGTGAGTGAGGAGACCGAGTGAGTGAGGAGACGAGTGAGTGAGGAGACGGGTGACGGTGAGATTGAGTGGGTGGGTATTTCAACAACAATGTCTCACCATTTGGTACAACGAGTGTACCTGAGTGTGTAATGTGTTTTTGTACCAAGGTGATTCCGTTTGGTTAAGTGTGTGCCCGTCCCACCCCGTGTATCGGGGATGGGGGAGGAGATAGGACCATCAACCAAATAATTACTGTTAAAATCACAGTTGCATCACTAATTATTGTGATAGTTTTCATATATAACTGCTATTGGCTCCATCCCCCAGACAGTCTCACACCATAATACACCATCCCCACCATCCCCCAGACAGTCTCACACCATAATACACCATCCCCACCATCCCCCAGACAGTCTCACACCATAATACACCATCCCCACCATCCCCCAGACAGTCTCACACCATAATACACCATCCCCACCTTCCCCCAGACAGTCTCACACCATAATACACCATCCCCACCTTCCCCCAGACAGTCTCACACCATAATACACCATCCCCACCTTCCCCCAGACAGTCTCACACCATAATACACCCTCATGCCCACCTTCCCAGACAGTTCCCACACACTATAATACACCATCCCCACTCCTTCCCCAGACAGTCTCACACTATAATAGCACCGCGCCCACCTTTCCCCAGACAGTCTCACACCATAATACACCATCCCCACCTTCCCCCCAGAGTCTCACACCATACACCATGCCCACCTTCCCCCAGACAGCGTCCTTACACCATAATACACCATGCCCACCTTCCCCCAGACAGTTCACACCATATCACACCATCCCCACCTTCCCCAGACAGTCTCACACCATTATATTGACCATCCCCACCTTCCCCCAGACAGTCTCACACCATAATACACCATCCCCACCTTCCCCCAGACAGTCTCACACCATAATACACCATCCCCCAGACAGTCTCACACCATAATACACCATGCCCACCTTCCCCCAGACATTTTCACACCACACTTCGCCTCCACCAGGAAACAATTTCATATAACTCACAATTTTCACCTTTGGGGGGATTTTTCCCGGTAACATTCATCCGGTATATAATCCCAAACAGTTGAAAACAGGGATTCTCTTGATATTATGGTGCTAATACCGTTATGACTATATAGGAGGGAGAGAGAGAGAGATGGAGAATTTTTTGTAGGTGAATGAGTATAAGTTCTTAAGCCTCAGCCAGCAAGGGCTTTACACCTCGTATATATATATATATATATATATATATATATATATATATATATATATATATATATATATATATATATATATATATATATATATATATATATATATTCCGTCAGCATCTTGGTGTTGACCGGTACAGGGTTAAGTTCCTGCCATTCTTCAACCAATGGTGACTAAAAATAATTATCTCCGAGAAACTGAGGCGCACTGAAGAAAGTATGTCACACAACACTTTTCTTGTGTATGAAGCAAGAGTTTTAAAAGATGCTGATTGAGAACTTGTATAGGATATAAACATGAAGTATAGGGTTCAACAGAAGCTGGTGAGATGTTAGACAGAACAGATTGTGGGACACGTGGGAGAGAAGAGCTGTGAGGCCATATAAAGTATCACACTGGAGGCTGGTAAACAGATGTCTGGAAGCATACAAATTAAATGTGCAGAAGGGAACAGACAATAAGACTTATAATCATGGAGTAAAAGAAAGCTTAGAAAAGAATTTGTTTTGTCTGTCTGCATAATGGAGCAACTTAAAAAAATATATATATGTATCAGACTGTAAAGATGGTTTTATTTATCATAATAAAAGTTGAGGAGATTTTTGGCAAGACAAGAATAACTCCAGGAGAACAGGTTTAAGTTTAAGTTTAAGGAAGGGAAGATTGAAGAAAATAAAACATTACGATAAAAACTATTTTAATGATCTTCCGGAAATGGAGGAACAAGATAAGGAGGTATCAATACACTCGGCCCACAGATTACGAGATAGAATAAATCACAAAGGAGGAAAAACATTTACTTGGAGAAATAAAGAGAGACAATATAGCTTTTAAAAAATGGTGAATGGGTAGGCACATCCAGTACAGGTAATGTGAGGATATAAACAAGAACGTGTGGATATTTTAGCCTTTTCTGTAGCTTTACTCACTTATACGCCACACTTGTTCCACTCCACACAAGGCAGCAGTGGTAATAGGAACAGCATCAGCAGCAACAATAGTGATAACACCAACATGGACGACATCATCAGCAGTAACAAAAATAATATCGGCAAAACATCAACGTAAAACGATAAATCGGCACAGATCAAACAACACAGCTGAAAGGATTACTGCAGCACGTCATCCCGATTTAGAGAGTGAGAAAACGATGCAAAGTTAAATAAAATTGAGTTTCTTTGTGGCATTGAACAACATCCAGGAGACATGGTGCTGATATAAGCTAGTATGATATATCACGCCCGCACGGAGAGAGAGAGAGAGAGAGAGAGAGAGAGAGAGAGAGAGAGAGAGAGAGAGAGAGAGAGAGAGGACATGAGAGAGAGAGAGAGAGAGAGAGAGAGAGAGAGAGAGAGAGAGAGAGAGAGAGAGAGAGAGAGAGAGAGAGAGAGAGAGAGAGAGAGAGAGAGACGAGAGAGAGAGAGAGAGAGAGAGACGAGAGAGAGAGAGAGAGAGAGAGAGAGAGAGAGAGAGAGAGAGAGAGATACGAGAGAGAGATACGAGAGAGAGAGAGAGAGAGAGAGAGAGAGAGAGAGAGAGAGAGAGAGAGAGAGAGAGAGAATTTGATTCGGTCAGTTGGTTGAGTTGGTCACAATTTAATTGATATAATACTTTGGTGGTCTGCTTGGTTGGTTGACTAAGTGAGTGGCTGGCTGGCTGGTGGGAGCCTCGCCGTTGACAACCAGGCTGTTACCACCCAGCGACAGCAACTTGAGACCAGCTGGACCGTAAGGACCCAAGACGTGGAACAACCTGGCTTCATCAAATTTTCTTGCGGGTTTCCTTACTCTCTCTTCTGCTTTACTTAACTCTCTCTTTCTGGAATTTACTTTAATCGTAATGCCGCATAATTTGTGTACAGTATGTATGTATGTATGTATGTATGTATGTATGTATGTATGTATGTATGTATAACAAGTACAGACAATTAAACAAAGAGGAAAAAAAGAAAGGAAGAATAAGTAACAAAGCACGACTGTAGTCATCAGTGGTAGGAGGAATTAGAAGAGGGAAGGAAGTCTTAGAAAAGGGAGAAAGTGAAGCATCAATACTGTAGTGCAAAGTATGGAGGAAAGGATTAGTAGAAAGGAAAGAAGGAAGAAAGAGTAAGTCGCAACAACTACGAAGCAGAAATTATGATAGAAAAAAAGAATAAAGATAACGGAAAAAAAAATAGTATGAAAGCACCACTGACTACAAAACCTAAGCTGGTGTAACTACCATCACCTCCACCATCCCCAGCAACAGATTAACTATCAACAACAGCTGAACCACCATCCATGTTAGTCTCAACAGAAGAACACAACAACCATGAGCCAGAACAGCAGTAGCTACGAGCACCATCACTGTAGCAAGATCAACCTTAACGTCAGAAGCACCAGTAACATCACCATTATCGTCACTTTGCAGCCACAGAACCACAAGCAGCAACAGCAGAAAGAATAGCCTCACCACCAAAAGCTCCAGTATTATCACCATCACCACAAAAGAACGATCATCATCATCATCATCATCATCATCATCATCATCATCATCATCTTCAAGCAGCAGCAGCAGGGAGAAGAATATTTACCATCACAAAAAACAGCAACACATAAGTAGGTGGTGGACGACGGCGAAAGGATACGATATCGCAAGCAGTAAGGGAGGTGGGTTAAGATGTAGTGAGTAGCAGGGGCAAGAGGTGGGTTAAGATGTAGTGAGTAGCAGGGGCAAGAGGTGGGTTAAGATGTAGTGAGTAGCAGGGGCAAGAGGTGGGTTAAGATGTAGTGAGTAGCAGGGGCAAGAGGTGGGTTAAGATGTAGTGAGTAGCAGGGGCAAGAGGTGGGTTAAGATGTAGTGAGTAGCAGGGGCAAGAGGTGGGTTAAGATGTAGTGAGTAGCAGGGGCAAGAGGTAGGTTAAGATGTAAAGAGTAGCAGGGGCAAGAGGTAGGTTAAGATGTAGTAGGCAGCAGGGACAGGAGCAGGGCAAGACTTAGCAGGGAGCAGGGGCAAAAAGTAGGTTAAGATGTAGCAGGCAGCAGAAGTGGCGGCTGTTGATATTGAGTTTGCCGACCCACTGACGCGGCCCCTGTAGTGTCCACGAGGGAAATCCAACTATTTTAATACATTTCTTCAAAACTCCTCACCGTCCCTCTTATCTCCAAAGCCTCTAAAATCTGGGTCTGTCCTGGGCTCTTAATACCTCGTCTGATTAAGTAAATTCAAATCACTAGAGTGAATCATATAATTTAACTATACCTAAACCTTATTTACGAACCAAAAACACAAGGGTCCAGGTCCTCAGAAGTTTATAAGATGAATAGTCTTAAATATGATGATCATCCACTACACCTCATCCACTACACCTCATCCCCTACACCTCATCCACTACACCTCATCCCCTACACCTCATCCACTACACCTCATCCCCTACACCTCATCCACTACACCTCATCCACCACATCACTCATCCACATCACTCATCCACCTCCTACTACACACATAGGAACCCTGTATCTCGAGCAACACCAAAGAACCTTCATCAGCCCTTCTCCCCTCAGTCAAACTACCCACACACATCAAACTTCAAACACCTATTCAGAGCTTTGCCAACACTACACATCCAATCCCTACAGGGCCCTGACTACCTCCACACCTTTAATCCTCCATTTTATCTCACTTATTCTAAACAGGTGAGGTAAAACTTCAGCCAGGCTATACTACACTGCCGATACCTGTTCAACTCTACCAGAATACCAACCTTACACATAACTGTCCAACAACCCTGCCACACTCCCTATAGCATCTACATAACCTCTGTATAGTCATGCACCACCACCACCACCACAGTTTAA
Organism: Homarus americanus; assembly: GCF_018991925.1. Classification (NCBI taxonomy): domain Eukaryota; kingdom Metazoa; phylum Arthropoda; class Malacostraca; order Decapoda; family Nephropidae; genus Homarus; species Homarus americanus. The sequence goes on along the minus strand of NW_024722804.1, from coordinate 209,859 downwards.
CTCCTATTCCAACATACCTGCTTCCCTTCACCTCCCTCCACCCACAAACACAACACACCAATCCCCCACCACCACCACCACATCCTTCCACTCATTAGCACATCCCTTCCCCACCAACATATCGCTTTCCTTACCATCACCATCACCTCCCTCTCCCCTCCACCACCTCCACCACATCCCTCCCTCACTATTACCTCCCTCTCCCCGTCACCATCTCTCTCCCCGCCACCACCTTTGCTCTTGGCCGTGAGGTGGAACGGCCCCTTGCACCTTAATTACCGCCAAACAACAGGCAGTCTGCTGGGGTTATTAAATTCCATTCCAAATCATAGGGCAGAGCGAGAGTTAGTGCCCCTGTCTTGCCAACCGCGGGGGACTGTGTTTTCCTTTATAATTACTGTCCTGCTTGATTCATGGCACGACGGGCGCTGTACACCTGGTGGAGGCTGTACACAGGTAACATTCATAAGGGGACAGTACACAGGTAACACAGAGGGGTAGTGCTGTATACCTGGTGGAGGCTGTACACAGGTAACATTCATAAGGGGACAGTACACAGGTAACACAGAGGGGTAGTGCTGTACACCTGGTGGAGGCTGTACACAGTAAAGGAGTGGGAGCAGTATGCATACAAGTATAAGTAACGGAGGAAGAGGTGGGGGCGGCGGCTTTTTTGCAATGTCATGTATAAAGTCCCCCTCCCCCACCTCACTAACAATATAAAGCGGCAGGTGAGCGGCACTAAACACATGTATAAGGTGACGGGGTTAATGTGCGCAGAGGTATAAGTTGGCCAGAGGGAGTTACTATATACACAGGTAAAAGGTAAAGTTAGGTTAAGTTAGATTAGGTAATATGCACACAAGTAAAGTGGCCAGGGAGCACTTTACACACAATGGTGTAAGGTAGCCGGGAGGAGATGAAGGAGGGGAGCCATTGCTGCTGCCGGTGACAATAGTGAAATCTGTACTGCAACTCAAAGCGGAATTGAAAGGGGATTCTGTGAAATTGAAATCAGTTGCTGCCAAACACCGTCTGGATTTCAAAGGTTTAGGAGTTACGAGGAAGCGATATGGCTATTTTTACGAACGCTTTTGTGATGGATGTCCTTTTAATTCTATCAAGTATTCTTTTTTTTCTTTTTTTTACTAAGCTTTATAACTTTATAATATTATCATCATCAATATTTTAAACCCTTATATTTCAGTCTTAACCGTAAGCTCAATCAGTTTTATTACGTACAGGTGTAGCGTCTTATATTAGAGCCGTGTGTAGTTTAAATCATGGCCAGGTTAGGTTTTAATCACAGCCAAGTATAGTGTCAATCACAGCCTGGTAAACAACATCAATCACTGCTGGTAAACAACATCAATCACAGCTGGTAAACAACATCAATCACAGCTGGTAAACAACATCAATCACAGCTGGTAAACAACATCAATCACAGCTGGTAAACAACATCAATCACAGCTGGTAAACAATATCAATCATAGCCAGGTTTATCCCTAATCACACATTTAATTATAGTCAAGTGTCTTCAATAACAAGGACATTAACATACACAAGAGTTGTACCGACCGTGAGCTCTTAGCATTCTTTGGTCTTCCCGTACTTAAATCTTGACAAGCGAGCATGTGTCATATTAAATGTGGGATCTATGCATATGTATGCCTTACCAAGCATGTATCTTAGCTTAACTGGGGTGTTAGAAAGTATATCGGCCAGCATGGGTCTCAATGAGCGTGGGTTCTGTAGCGTGTTTTGAATATGGACTTTTAGACGACCTGAATTAATCTACATAAAAGGCGACGTACGACATCACTCCTGTAAAAGTCAAAATCCTTCATTAGGGAACCACGAGATCTTGCCCGAACTTGTTCACAAGTTACAAATTCCTCGTTTTAAAAAAAGTTTCTAATTTCAGAGTGGAGAAAAAGATTATATTTTTCTAAAGAGAGTAGATCACTCTCTTTAGATTGCTTTGATATCAGATGAAATGCGTCTTCGGCAGAGGATGGATGAGCAGAATTTCTTCCCGTTTAGGTGTATCCGACTTTTTTTAATTATAAATGGAAGTTCGTACGATACATTCAACTTAAAATATGAATATGTTCGAAAGCACCTAACTGGGTGACAAACTACATCACAAATATAACATCCAACATATTAAAAAAACACAATGAGATTTCACTAAATACACTTAGCATCAACTTGAGAACAAACTAAAAAGAGAATGTGTGTGAGGCTCAGTAATATCAGACGGCGAGTTATTGAGCTTGGAAGGAAGGATCAAGGACTGCTTTGTGTGGATTTCATTACGCATTTTTAATTTCAATATGATTATTTCCTATAGTCGTCCAGTGTTTGTCCAGTCTCTCAAGTCACGACCCAAACTGAGGAAGGTGCACAAGTCTGTGCACTCGATTATTTTCACTATACCGCTATTACCTTTACGTTTAAATGTATCGTAGTTTAAAATATCTTCTCCTTCCTTCACAGTACAGTATTAATATTTGCATGGTTGGTTTAACGTGAGGGTAGAGCACCAGAGTGTGACTGGTTAGAGCGTTACATCTCATACTTTTGAAATATAGAAATGGCGTCAGGACAAGGGACCCACTTTCACTTTTCATTATTTGTTTTAATCATATTTATGCCATGCAGCTCATACTAAATAATTTACAATACAAACGCCTTCACCATGTTTGGCTATCTTGACAAATTGTTCAAAATCAAAAGCGCTTTTTTTTACTGTTTTGCCAAATAATTTAGAACCGAAAACGTTGTCACTAGTATGTCAAATAAATACAAACTAATATATATATATATATATATATATATATATTTTTTTTTTTTTTTTTTTTACAAGCGTTTAACGAATAATTCAAAACCTAGTCTCACATTCTCTTTCGGGAAGGCAAACAGCCCGGCACACTTTATTTGATGAATCTGAAAACTATTCCACTGGACATGTATTTTTGTGTTGAGATACGAGGTAGATGAGATTAACGCGTGCCAAGTTAACACAGGGTAATATTTCACCGTGTACAGTCCACGCCATCACGGCTCGTTCACTCCACACATCACAATACTCATTACTCTACTAAAGTCACAGCTAAATTAGTACTGCCAGTTAGGTTAAAAGTGAGAACATTACCAGTAAATGGCTTCGTGTAGTTAAATTACCATTAAAAGAATGATAAGAAAATGAGTTAAATATTAGGAAAGTTTAAATAAAATTAAATGTTAGGATAAATGGAGTAAATTACTAATAAATGCTTAGTTGACTACCGCAAAGTACTGTACCCATAACTACCAGGTTAAATACCGTAAATTCACGGCTACAGTATAGGTTACAGGTATTAAATTCTTCAATAAATACCAAATATAATTACAGCTGAATGTTTGTTTAATTATAACAACCTTATTAGTATATGTCTGGATATGAGAGGCAAAATTTATATATTCAAACTGTTTGCAATATTTATTTGTTTTGATCTTTTTTCTTGATATTAATCTGCTTATCTAATATTTAAAACTACGTCCACGAGGCAGTATACAAGAATTTTAATCATGAAACACTGGAACACCAAAAAAAGTGAATAACCCCGCGTGATGTTGAAACAAAATCATAATTTGGACTATAAATCAAAGGAAAGACTGAAAATATAGTGTGTGTATATAAGTGTGTGTGTGTGTGTGTGTGTGTGTGTGGTGAGGTGATCGTAGATGGTATACAGGAGTGGTAACTGCCTGTAAGTGTAATAGCACACTCACGAACGCACGCACACACACACACACGCACCCGCACACACACGCACGCACGCGCTACCCATCTCCCACTCCACTATTCCAACGTCCACCGGCAGAGCTGGAGGATGGTAGTTCCACTGTGTGATGTCATTTCCTTTATGAATGACTCCCACGAGCGCCTCGTTATGGTAACCCGAGACCAAAGGTTATTGATATCTTCGTCGTCAAATCTTATGAGATAACGTAAGTGTACATATTAACAAAGAATCATCATATTATGGAACATTAAGTTAGAAACTCTCTCTCTCTCTCTCTCTCTCTATTTCAACACAAAGTGTGTGTGCGGTGATTCAAAAAGCACAATAGTGCGGTGGTAATTATGCGTTCTTAAAATTCAATGGCTGTGTTGTCGAAGTGGTGTTGACAGTGATTGGTAGAGTACGTGAAAGTATTGGGTAAAAAGCTAACTGCTTCTTCAGTAGAGTTACCGGATTGGCAAATATTTAACCATATACACAAACGCACTTCAGGTACACGGAGAATCTAATACAGGTAAAGTACTGTACAAGTATATCACAGAATGTACAACACAGATTACCAAGGTGCAACAATTTCTCTACAGGTGACCCTTAAGTGCATCCCTGGAAGGATACAAAACTGGCAGCCTAACTCATTTTCTAATCTAAATCTTATTTTTTGAACTGTATCAGAGTACTATAGTGATTTACACTTGTACCCTATGCTGCATATGTGTGAATAAAATTATCAGTGCTTAATACACTAACATTGTTAATGGAACAACGAATTATCTGTGGTCAATACAAATTCTCTTTTTATTTCACCAGAGGTGGAGGCTGATAAATTTCCCGAGGTATCTTTGATCATGTTTCACGCCGCAACTTCTGATTTTTCCTGTCAGTGGAAAATATTTTCCGGTAGTTTAAAATGTTATAATGATAAGAAGCTTTCAGGTATTTTCTAGACTAATACCATCATTAAAAAAATATTAAAGCACAACCATAATACACACACACAACTGAACGGGCTGTGTACCCTGTGCTGGACATTATAAATAATGAGGTGAAGGAAGGTGAAGTGATATAATAATTCGTGATTAACAGCATTTACGGTATACTTTACACCCAAGTGATAAAGTGTATTACTAACATTATCAAAATAGTATACTGTAGGTATGAAAAACGGGGATACAGGATAGTAATACATAACTGGATCATAATGCAGTACTGTAAAATCATATTTACTGCGCAGGCGAGCAATATATAGTGTTACACAGTATGGTAACTTAGTATAGAAGAGGCAGTAAAGGATAAAGAAAGCTATTGAATCAATTTTACGGCTGGGGAAATGTGGGTACTGTGGATCCATTAGTAATTGAAGCTGACTAACAATTTTGAGTAATTGTAACTGTATTTGAAATCGAAGATCGGAAATGTTGTAATTGTAATTTGATGTTCAAGTTTAATTCAGTTATAACATGAAACTAGGGCGTTATGAAGGATTACTGAAATACTGACAAAAGTAAAATAGTCGACAATAAAGTACTCCAGTCAATCAAGTCCCATACTCATACGCCAAGTCGCCCAGCGTGGAGCCCACTTGAAGCTCGTCGCTCAGTACCGATGGTGCCGTGGATTCTGTGGCGTACTGGCTAATGGTCGAGTTATTAGAAACAAAGTAAGTTTTTTCCTGCATCTTACCAGTTTTTACATTTGCCTTAGTTGTTAAACCCAATGACATATGGAGTGGTGTAGCAATTTGGCATTTTATTGTGGCTAACACCAGATAATTGTACTCAGCTTAGGGAAATCTACACTCCTGAATGGGATAATGTTTACGAAAAAAACATCTTTTACTGGTATGAATATGTATTAGGTGAACCACTCTTTGGTATTTTGTCTTGACTAATGCCAGGCGATTTTATTCAGCTAAGAAAAACCCTTTGGTGCCCTAGAGGGGTAATATCTTTTTTAGATTACATTGGTTAGGCTACAAATCTTATGTTCATGCGGCGTGAACATAAGACCAAATGTCTGTTTTGTTTTGTGGCAAGGATAGTACATTCTATAAGTGGTTTATGATGAGTTAGTTTGCCAGTAGATGTATGTGGGTGAGTGAACGAGTGTCTGGGTAAATGAGCGAGTGTGAGTAGGCGAGTGGGCGAGTTTATTTCCGAACATGGGTAAAACTTGTACTTGTCATTAATTCCGAAATTATATTTAATCGTAATTTACAATTAAGAAGAATAATTGTAAATGCCCTTAAATAATGTAACTGGTCCAAGCCTAAACAGTGAAGGTGAAAGCCGACCTAGCAACAAGTGTCCTGTGTTCCCCTCACCCCGAGACGTATTGACCACTTCCTCAACACGTCGCACATTCTTCTCTCGCTAGACTAAGCCAAGATTATGTCACTCACCCAAAAGTATCACACGCCCCGTTTCATGAGGGGATAGTCTTATATAAAATATTTAAGAAATTTTGCACTGTATTCCATGCACTACTAAAGCATACTTCTTAGTATTCAATAAAAAGTTTAACCTTTCCACATATTCATAAAACAACACTTTATATGCAGTATTTAAGCTTATTATAATATGTAAACGAAGTATATATTTTAATTTTTCAGTTAGTAAACCCTTTAAGCTAATGTTAACACATTCACAAACTAACTTTTCATAAATAATTTAGGCTTCATTAACTACTCAAAGTTAAATATAAATATGAAAATTTTTTAAACGTATAATCTCAAAAAAAGAAGTTACATTCGACACACCCTTGTGCTGACCATCGACCAAATTTATCTACATGAGCCTTTCTTCCTCACCTACATCATCCCTTAACACCGCGACAATCAGGGTGGGGATTTTTAGGAGATTCGTTTGTCAATTCTCCCCGTAACCGGTGACCTGCCGTACAGTACAACAGAAAGAATGACCAGCAAAACTGGCGTCAATATTGCACTGAGGTTCTTGAGTAAGAGTTACGTTCGCTTAAGATCTCATTACTATAAAAATCTTTAAGGACCCGGATGTAGGAGAAGGAAGGCCACAACACGACAGCGTAAAGTACTACCGCCTGGGAAGATATTGACACGTAATGTGTTGTCTAATGGTAGACCCTGCTGCCATATGGCATCACAAAATTTTTTATCAAGTCCCAGGTTGCTGCTCGGACTTTCTGCTTCATTTAAACACAATTGCAGGTCTCAATTGTTTCTCTTACTTGACAACACAACATACATACTGTATATTGTTTCTCACTCTTGATCCGTTTTATTTTTTTTTAAATTTCTGTATTTTTTATGATGCGATGTTACTTCTTTTGCCCCCTTCCCCCCGACCCGATGTGAGTCGGTGACCTGTGCCCGGGTGGCCTGACCCTTTAAAAAAAAAAGGAAGTTTAAAATAGTTTCCCGCCTCCACAATACCTGGGAGAGTGAAGTGCACACCAGCAGTACACCCAAAACAAATTCAACCATCCATGATCACTACAACCTTCCGTTACTCTAAACAACACAAGATCACTGCTACACTACATCCTCTTACTCTAACATCCTGAGAAATATCAACATCCCATGATAACTAAAACCTCACGTTAATCTGAACACCCAAGATCAGCAAAACCTCTTTCTTCTTGTATATGTCCCCTAACCCATCAACCAAAATAAGCTGAAGCCAACTTGCTTTTGACATTTCAACTGTGGTCAGAACTGTAATACTGTATGCTTGACCATCAGTCTCATACACAGACCAACTACAATACTCGGAGGGGGGTGAAGGTTGGTAATAAAGGAGGTCCCATACACCTAACGGCCTACTACAGAAAGCACACACACAGTATTTGGCACACTTAATACTATGATCTCGGTAAATATTGGGCCGATATGTTTGACACTACAACAGACCGCCTTCGCTTACCCAACTGTAAAGTAAGGTCCCCATTCATAGCTGGGCAGACTACTGTAGGTAACCCCCAGGCGCGAAACAGAGAGCATTGTATCCACTCAACCGCACCCACCCCTCTATATATAAATAAAAATCCTCACAAAATCCAGAAGAATAGAAAAATAATAATTAATTGAAAGTTCTTTATGAAACTAATTTCTTCTCTCACGTCTACAATGTCTTCAGAAATAATCGATTACAAAAATAATTTGATCAAGAAGGAATGAAGACCAGCTGTCTCCACTGTGAACCTCCAACGGTGAAACTGTTCAGAGGCTTGAAGCGTATAGCTGACCATACCGATATTACACACACACAAACCCACCCACACACACACCACATACAATACACACAACACACACAATACACACAATACTCACACCACACACAATACACAAAATTGATAATGTATTTTAATTAAAGTTTACTACGTTGAAACGTATGATCCGATTTACGGGAAAAAAAATTAAATTCATTTTTGTAACTGTAACGTATATACATACATCACTATGTTATACTGGTACAGCACTTGCTATGCCACACGACCCCAGGAAAAATTCAAACAAAACAAAACAATTACACAGTTTGGGATAGTGAAAATAAATGTTTTCACGGTGGTCAGCCTCGCTTCCGTTTGGGACATGTATTCTGGCAAGTGTATGAAGCAGGCACAAGAGGTAAAATGGGCCCCAGCCCTAATAGGTCTAAACTTAATCTGGTAACCATTAGGAAATGAACCTATTATAACTGATACCAATTAGGAAGGGGCCAACCCATTAGATTTTGTAAGGTGTTTACTGAAAGTATCCAGTAATAGTACAGTTTTAGTACAATATGGATGCAATTTTGAATCGTTATATTCATGATTTACCTGAAGCCAACCACTCAGGTACATCCTGATATCTTCATTTACAAGGAAAGTCTATCGTAAGAACCTCCGAGAACCTGGAGCCAGTTAGGTTAAGAATCGTCAAGGAAGAGAGGGACTACAAAACTACGTCCAGTTGACACGTTCTACATAAACCATTCACACTTGACGTCACTTCCAGTAGCCTGAGCCTCACGTGACAAACCTTTAAGTGGTTGTGTCTCACTTGTATGAATATGTGTGAGGAAGATATTCAATTTTACCACGCTACTCGAATTCTGGATTTGCTGCAATAAAATTATTTGGGGGAAAAATATACTTCTCTGGCGGCGGCGAATAAATGTCAAGTCCAGCTGAAAACCGACTGCCTGTGTGTGTGTGTGTGTGTGTGTGTGTGTGTGTGTGTTTTACCATAATATTGTCAAAAGATATCAATGAAGATCACTTGCACATAATCCCAGCATAAGAAGGAACTCTTCACCATTCATACCATTATACCAAGCCTCTCTTATTGCGTACTGACAGCTGCTGTACACACTGTGCATGGGTGAGTCGGAAACCATGTATCACTACTGACAATGGTTGAATTATATCAGGGACAGCTGATTAAATTATGAGGGAGGGAGTATGTTTGGATATTGGCAGTTTGTCGCCGTCGAGGAAGACACACGTGGGCGAGAACACAGTAACAAGTATGGTAGGTTAACGTGTCTGGTCCTTGCCCAACATACATCTCCCAGTAAGTCATCGGGATCCACAATAAAATTCCTTAATACAAACTTGTAACCTATCTTCCGCGTACCACTACAGCCAAGATATCCCCAGAGTCACTGTCGAGGGAAATGCTCTTAGGCGACTTATTTGGTTTAAGAACTAGGTTATCATGGTGCAATGAAAGCCTCGCCAAAGTCGGTGTTCCAGAGAGCTGATATCTAGTGTATTATTTGATTTATTACGTGTGTGAGCCCAGCGCCACCAAGGTAATGCCAGAGAGACTACACTTCTCCCCGCTAGTATTGGATTTATCATGGCTCATATCACATTGTGGAGAGCAGAGTGCATCTTTCATCATGATCCTGACACATACTCCATCTTTACTGTTACCTCTAGTTCCAGGATCATCTTAGTTCAAACATAAACGTTGTTACTGAATAAATAATATGCCTAATCATTAACATTAATATTCTATACTACGAAAAGAACATTTTAACAATGCTTTAAACTTAAAAAAAGATATACGCTGTTTTAAGCCATAAATATTTCACTGTTAATATAATCCTCGCATTCAGTCTACAGTCGGCACAATGTAATTATACAAGAAAATTACGGTATATATCACTCGTTTACCTTAAAACGTATTCATGATCTATTGTTACTACTGCGGAAGAGGACGTCATCACTGGGAAGTATTTTGAAACCTGAAAACAATCCTGCCAATCAAATTGCTTGTGTCTAAGCCCAGCCCACTGATGACGTCAACTTTCAGGGTTAATGCAGCAACCATTGTTATGACCTGTTCAAAGCTTGACAGTTACTTCGTGCCTGGAGATAATAGTTGATGAAATACGTGTATCACAGTTAAAGGGAGAAGTTAATTATCAGGATTTTCATGAAGCTGGAGACAGTTCATGGCAAGAGAAGAGATGTAAGGTGAAACTGAGTGTGTGTGAGCCCCACGGGAAAAGAAAATATTGCACTGTTATGTATTCACTTCCGGGTAATTCAGACGCTAAATGCAGTACAAAAAATAAAAATAAAAATAAATAAATTAGCCTGCAAGGTCGGTTTATATATAAGTAATTGTCATATATCAACAGTCAGTAGGTGGGTGGGGGCTAAGCGTGCTGTAGCCGGTCATTTGTTCAATGTCCAGCCAGGCTTATATTGGCATCCCCGTTATCAAGGCACTTGTCTGGTGCGTGAACATGGATGTACTGCGTCATATTTAACCGGTAGTGTTGTGTCCTTTGTATACCAATAATTTTAGTTGTATTAATTGTGGTAATTATGTTATTTTTCAATTTTAAAACTACCGCATACCTGAAGGTCTGAACACCCTTATTATAATTCTTATTGTTTTCAACATTGATAGAATTACAAATGTTATAGCATTGTTATTAATAAAGCATGAATATTATTAATATTGTTACTTTTATCAATGTAATAATTATCATTATAATTATTAGTGGTAGTACACTATTTGAGGGGCCATTAATCGGGTATGATCAGCACAAAGCTTCAATAATTGTTCTTTATAATTATTCCTCAAAAAGAGTCATTTAAAACCTGTACCAGTCAACTGTCGCTCCCAGACTGTGTTTAAGGCTTCACCGAGTGACAACAATAACTCTTCACTATTTCGCCTCGTTGAACTACCAGCTTTACTCATCATATATACTGTACGTTATACATATGTGAAAGTGGGTTCCATACAGCACACTGTATACGGAGCCTTGGGTATACTCGGGGGCAGCCTGGCCAACACTGTACTCGACTTTATACATTCCCAACAGTAAAATCATGTACTACACAGCTGGGTGGACTGAGGGTGCCCAGCGACCCTTGGTAAGGTCACGGCTCCATTCCCCAGGCCGCCGCGTCCCTTTGTAGCAAGTATAAGAAGGATCCCTCGGCTGGGTAGACCGGAAGTACCCCAGGATAAAACCAGAGAGAAGAAGCGAACGTTTTATTTGCTGTCCTTAGCTGCTGCAACATTTTACATACAATATAACTATAGAGGGATATACATTTAAAATATTACACATACACACACAATTAAATTTATATCAGATAGTTGTGTAGTAAATTAATCCGTCCTGTACAATATTATAATTCCACGCTTTATAAATCCAACACTTTCATAAACCATAATGATCATTTTTCTTAAGTTGTAAGTTAAGTGACACTCATACAAATAACTTGTAGGCAAATCTTTTACCAGTGAGAGGTATCTGTTCCCGAGAAGAATGCTGTACACTGGGAGTACCATCCAATAACTTCCCCATTCACACAAAGTGGACAAAATTCCGGGGCCGCGCGGAACTCCACTACAAAAGCCGTTGGATCTTTGTGCCTGTGAGAACAAAGACGAAAAAGAAAAGGAAAGACCAACAATGACTTCAAATGGAACTGACATTTCAATACTAAAAACAATCGTGCGAACGTATTGATCTTTCGACGCTACCTGCAGCAAGCATTTACCCCAGGGATAAAACACACACATCCTCAAATATATCCCACAGAATAACTTTTCGGAAATTATTCAACACGGCTACACTGAAGGTTTTTTTTTTTTTTTTTTTTTTTAACAAAATAGCCAAACTTACAACACTGGTTATCACTTACGAGATTTAAATATTTTGTTGGTGAACACGATCAATTAAATACATACATGTACACGTGCGTGAGTGTGTGTACGTATTCATCATCTCCCCTTTGTTTAATCTCTTTAATTTTTATTATTATAAATTTCAAAACCAACTAGTTACACTTGACACACTGTACACAACCCAAAGTTCAAGAATCTTCAGTGGTGTTGAGTGTTGATCATAACTTGGGGGAAATCACATGACCAGCCGAATTCTTCTGGCCAGCAATTGACCTGAGGCCACAGGAAGAGGTCAGCGATTTTTTTAAAGTTAGTTGGAGGCCATTATTATCTCGAAGGTGCAAGACTGTTTAAGGTGACTACAAGAGGCCAGTGACTGTTATAAGGTGACTACAAGAGGCCAGTGACTGTTATAAGGTGACTACAAGAGGCCAGTGACTGTTATAAGGTGACTACAAGAGGCCAGTGACTGTTATAAGGTGACTACAAGAGGCCAGTGACTGTTCTAAGGTGACTACAAGAGGCCAGTGACTGTTATAAGGTGACTACAAGAGGCCAGTGACTGTTATAAGGTGACTACAAGAGGCCAGTGACTGTTATAAGGTCACAATAACATATTACATTTACGGTCACAAAAAAGAGACAGTGATTCTCCTAAAACACAATAAAACATCAGTAACTTTAATAGCTTCAGTAACCTCACTTACGACGACCCACGCGACATTGATTATACCTTAAGAGATTTAAATTATACAGAGCAACACCTTGATAACAATGTATTACTATTATGAACAAATTTATCACATGGATACATTCTCAAGATTTCAATGGATTATTTTTGAGTGAGTGAGTGAGTGAGTGAGTCAGTCAGTCCGGCAGGTAGGACTCGCATTCATAGAGCTACCAACGCAGCTACAGATAAATAAACTAAATACTCGGTAAGACTGACAGATATTCAGAACACATTGTGGTGGTGTTTTCAGCGTAAGGTACAATATTTACCACGCTTAAAAAATAACTCAAACTCTTTCGCTCTCTAATTTGAAAAGATAGAACAAAGGAATTCCAAATATACCTCTGAAAAAAAGTAACGAGATCGGTAATACTATGAAATAAAAAATAACTGTAAGTAGGTCTACAGTTTTTATTTGGTAGGAGCACTGTTAAAAGCTTAACTATATTTTCTGAACTTGACTGCAGTGTTTGGACCCCCACGCTGACAACATTTCCGCAAGGTTTTCAGGGTCGTACAGCAGCTGGAGAAGCGGCAGGGCATTAATGTTCGTTTATTCCCTGAGGCACGGGTACAAAAACGAATAATTCTTAAATTAAATTTCACTCCGTTGAATTGCAAACATTATTCATTTTATTACATAAAGAGCATAGTTTCATTATATATTAGAAGCCCCTCGTAATAATATAAATTATAATGCGCTTTATCACAGAATTTCATGAAAAGGTTTCATTATTATACTTTAAAGATAAGTATACAGTCTGTATACATAATTTCTGCACTTCAATTCCAACAGCAAATAATTCGATATACAGTATCCGCTGATTAAACTATGATTACCAGCAAACTCAATCGTGAACTATGAAAGTTTCTGAGAACTTTGAGAAAATACCATAACCGCTAAGGAAATACAATAACTAGAGCTCCGACGCGACAGAGTAACAGAAAAAGATCTTCATGTCTCTTACGTCTTCTTAAAGCATTCTGGCTGTGTCTATAATCAGTCTGGACAATACGATATACATGGAGACATACAGAGTCAAAATTTCAGGTAAGAGCAAGAGATGGGCGAAGACCAGGAGGCTAGTTTGTGAGTGCGTATGTTTCCCCAGGTGCTTTCTTTTATGGCTCCGTGTCTAGCTGATGATGCACATGGAATTTGGTGGCGACAGCGTAATGCATGAATGCAAGACCAAAGGTGAAAGTATGACTTAACAAGACCTATATTCCTAGAAAGGTCTGTGGCATATATTTTCCACGGAGGTGACAAAATATGATATGATCCTGTGCGCGCACTATTCTGGCAACTGTGGCCCACTGTGACCTACACTACTAAATTTGTAGGCCACTACAATCTTCCTCTGTGACCCTTTTTTTCTAATAAAAGATAATTTTCTTTTTATATGATCATGTCCAGTATAGTCTGGTGACTGGCATGTTGCGTTCGTATATAATCAATGTTGAACAATACTGTACCTTCATTACCCCCACTGGCGGTCACTTTTCACTATCATCAACTAACCTGACTAATCAAACCTGGTGATGGTGGTGTTATTCTCTACCGATAAATAAACTCGAGAAAAAAGTTTATTATGGATATGAATTGTGTTATCATTTGAAAAGTTACGCAGCTTACTGTACAAAAGATCATAGACCAAAGGTCAATTCTGAAATTACAAAGTACACTTGTATTACTCGTCAAACAACTTCGTGAAATGTCCGAGTTACTAATCGTCAAAACAGTTGCGGACAACGACAGTAAACACAACAGCTGAGTGATAAGTATGAGTGCTTTCAGTTATGATTTGTAAGCATTTAAAATGATATACTGAAAAACTGAAATAAAACTATGGATGGATGTAAGTACACTGTACCGTATATCTTACACGTACACGCACTGTGAACCTGAAATGTGTTCCAGGCTTGGGTGATCATCTGAGCGCGCATCATGTAAAATCTCCCCCGCTAAAATTTAATCTTACACAACCTGGCCCAAGATAATCTTCAACGGGTAAATATTGTGAAGAGTTTTTCCAGCGGTGGAGCGTGAAGACAAAGAGTGCTGGCGGGGCACAGTGAGGCGTCACGCGGCCAGAAGATGGTGAGAACAGTGTCGTCCTCGCCTACACACACACACACCCACACCCACACACACACACACACACACACACACACACACACACACACACACACACACCAGTTAGCCCAAGACAATATATCACGCTCGCCGTCCCTCCACGTTATTAAACGTAAACACACTCAACCTAAAAATATCCTCCACAAGCATTCTCAATCTGACACACACGAGATAATACTGAAAAGAGAAACTATGAAAATGTGAAGGAAAAAGAACCAGAAATGTACGAGGTTCCTTAATGAAACATTGCCAATAATACTAAAACTCTTCGAGAACTTTTCAACATTTAAACAGAACTAAAATTGATACATTAATTAACGAAACATACGACAGCTAGTGTCACATACACCAAACACTTCTGGATTAGCTATATATATATATATATATATATATATATATATATATATATATATATATATATATATATATATATATATATATATATATATATATATATATATATATGGATTTTTTGAGGGGGACATAACTAAAAACAATAAATAGCCAACAATGAATGAAAATGAAGAGGTACTGTCAATACGCATTCAATAATCTGGTACAGTTATAGATTCACTTCCTAAAGCCTGAACCAATTAAATGAGGCGGCTTTGAGCGCTCACTGTACATCTATTGTTATGACACAACAGCAGCAGCCAATAAATCATCCAGGGATCCTTCACCACCACCTGCGCGACACGTGGAATCTAAACTGACCATAAATGGCTCCACATGCTCAAAGGCTTTTAAGTATAAATTTTCCTCATAACTAATGAAGAGAACGTATCTAACGATCTCATTTGAGCGACGTCGCGAGGATGTAGTGAATAATTACATCAAAATTAAACTTGAGTCTTTCTTATTAAATGAGTTCTCCCATCTCAATACGAGGAAATATTAACGTATGAATCTTTCAGAATATGGACCGTGGCTTTCTTCGTGCTATTCACTATATCGAGACGGCCATCATCATCAGTGATTGATGACAAGCTGACACAATAACAGTTGGCCCGGGCGGATCACAGGGTAATGGGGGGCATCAGTCAAGACCCTGGGTCTATATGTCGAACGGCAGTATTGTGAATCAAAAGACTGGGTTATATGCCTGGTGCTGGGACACGCTACACGTTACCTCAACACCGTAGTTGACGTTGAAGGGACGACGACGCTTTCCTGATGTGGAGTAACAGAGACTAACGGCGATGAAGGTTTCAACGGGGGGGGTCAACCATACAGACGTGGGAGATCAGAATCAGGCCTAACCATCTTAGCAGGTGAACACCCACAGTCATGGGAAATCATAAGCAGGTGATAATTAAATTGAAAGGTGAACGTCAATAAAGAGTGTGGGATAAAAACAGTTAATAATTATCCTTTGCAAATGAACGCACGCATAGTATATCAAGGTATGGAAATGATCAAGTGAACATATAGACTCACAGGATATCAAACCTGGTGATGATCAGTAGTGAGTGAATATCCCCAAACATGCGAGAGATCAGAGCTACAGCCAAGACTATTATCTTACAATGTGATATTATGGCGGCGATGCGAAATAGAACTCGTATTAACTCAAACGTTGTACTTTGCGTGGTTTATATGGAGTGTGGACCTCCCATCCATAAGTTGTATTTACTGGTTAAAAAACAAAGTGGATTTTGAACTGAACTAAACCTAAATACTGTACATCTTAATATGAGTTATTTTTACTTTACAATTAATATTCGTTTAATGGTACTGGGGCCAAATCCCGTCCGAGGTTTTAAAAAAAAGTTGGCTGCACCTGCTGGCCAACATAAGGTTTCTTGACTTTTTCTAGTTATTTGAATCCTTTATATTCGATATCAAAACATTAACCAAAAATAAAGTGGGCTAATATAGAGGACTTCACAGCCGCTTCAACCCTTCTCAGTAAAAAAGTAAGTTCGCCCACAGCAGGTGTTACGTTATGCGAGGTTAGGTTAGGCAAGGTTTAGTTTATATTTTAGTTTAGCTTAAGATTAGTTTCGGTTACATTACGTTAAGTTGAACTTTTAAATAAACACTTTTTAAAACATTTGCCATAACAGCGAAATTGTGGCGTTTTTAAATTCGTTTTCCATGAAAAATCAGCGGCTGTGAACTCGTAAATAATTACCAATTAAGTGTCATTCGTGTAATAAAACTGACAATTCCTGATCTATGTACACAAATTTTGGCAAAATTAATGATGGAACAAACTTACAGACGTATACGTTTATATTTCTTAATTAATACACTGTGTTCATAAATCTAATACAACAAATAAAATCAATGTCAAAACAGGAATTACGTGGAAATAAACCTTTAATTATTGTTGTAATTTGGTTTGTGTAGAAAAAAATTCAGAATCTTCAACATTTTCTGGTCAAAATTTTACTCATTATCCAGAACACAGGTTGTAAAGTCAAGTAAAAAAAAATGTATCAGAATCAATGACTTATATCTTGAATTAATAAAGAATTTTAACTGAATGTAAGTCTAAGTATGTCTGGACAGAATACCTCTGCAACTATAACAGCTTCGGACACAAAGATGCAAGGAAGAAAAGCATACTTGTTGATGAAACTGCAGTCATATACTGCTTACTGAAGTGAGTCAGCCCTTTCACTGAGGATGAGAATATCTGCCACCTTACATCAGGTCGTAAAGTCACAGAGGAAATTGCAGATGATCTTATGCAGGAAGAATCCAAGGGAAAGGAAGCAGTCGAGTCATTCGTGAAAGATCGCGAGGATACAGAGGGTAACAAAGACTTATGCACCAATTTCTAAATTGAACTTGAAAACATTTTGGTTCCCTCAACAAGAAAGTCTCATTAAAGTTAAGCAAAGACACATCAGTTTTGAAGTAAACACGTGAGTTGTTCGGAAGACTCATGATGATTGGACAAAGTAAAAAGATTTCGTTCAGAACAGGGGTACCTAGTGACAGCACTAGGATCCCGCTTCCTCTATCAAGGAATAAAATATTGAAATTGAATTCGCTCAGAGACCTCTTCGAGCATCTTTTGGGACCATTTCCATTGTAAATTTCTACACCAGATGAAAATTAAATGAAAATAAGCTTATAAGCAATAAATCATATTGTGCCTTTCTAAATTTTTTAGAACAGTAGCTCTCATTAACGTACATTTTGGGCAGAAAATTACCGAAAAAATAAACTAGATTGTAAAAGTAAATATAAGAAATATCCAAATAGTTAATTTAAGATCCCTATTGCTATTTTCTATTTTGTCATAGGTGATTGTATTGTTTATTAGGGAGTTATAAGAGAATTTAAGTACTAATTAACATATTTTACAAATATTAATGTTTCGCGTAATTATAATTTACAAATTACTTAATTTCTAGCAGAGAGAACACTTTGAAACTTGGTTAATATTTGGGATTTTCATCATAAGGGAACAAACAGCAAGAAAAATTCGAAAGACCTATGTTTGCTTGCAGGTGCAGCCAACTTTTTTTCTTCAGAACAGCCCCATGACCATAATATTTAAAGTTGTTTCCAATTTGTTGCAATAATAATGCCCGTATAGTTGTATACACAGCCTCGGGTTGTAGTAACATCACGGTTACATTCATCACAGCTTAGTTTTGTTCATACTGTACTGTATGTCGGTAAGGACAGGTTGTTTATTTTTATGTATACCTCAGCGTATTTTGAAAAATGTTTGTTCAAACATCAATAAGGACAATTAGAAGGGTTAAACATCTCGTCTCAGTCGCTGCCACCTCCCAGAAAATGTCACCAAGTCGGGAAAATTGAGGAAAGTTGGGTCCAGCTTCTCGTCTCATGAGCGCTGGTAACGAGCTGGGCTGTCTCGCATCAAGCTAATTGTCAGCGCCAGGTTCCGTCGGCGACAAGTTACCAGTGCAAATGAAGGTTATTAGAGACCGTCTTCGGCGTTTCTGCTCCACTTTATATCGTCCTGCGATCATCCACTTCCCAGACGCCTCCCCTTGAAGATGGTTCCATGAAAGCAATTATTCGTTTTGGTTCATTATCTATTTTTTTCTTCTCCTGTGATTAGGAAGTCTGTAATGACATAGCGTGATTTCGCACAGGAATGTTCATTAGTCTTTATGGTGAACTGATAACTCCAACATATGAAGACGCGGTGAATGTTCAGCTTGTCTTTCGCACCTTGATGATCCAATAGTTTTTGTGATGCGTTGACGAACTAAGATTAACCTCCACCTTCTCTTGTACTGTACATCAAGGGGCAGAAAGATTTGTATCATTCTCCAAAGTACGTTAATATGTTCTTAGTGTTATGAAAATGACACCTCTTACTTATTTATTGTATACGATCAGTTTCATGTGATACGTTACAGGTTGTGTTCATCTGCACTCAATCTCATCCCTAAATCTCAACTTTACTCTGATAAAAAAATAAGTGCATTAGTTAACGTGATGACGCTTTGAAAAAAATATTCATAAAAGGAAAATGGTCTTTAAATTATATGTCTGTTAGATGATCTTTTCTGCATATCTGAATACTACAGTAATTTACACTTGTGTCTAATATAAATAAAACCGATACAGTTGTCAGCATGTGAAGCTGTTTACTCGTATATAAATTATATGTAACGCGGTTGAACATAAACTCGTCAATGTACGAGTATAAAAATATAATCCAGGTGGCTGACATACGGAAAAATTTAACCCTGCATCATCAAAACAATGAAGATCTAAGCTTCACCTAAAGACCATTCAGAATAAATTTGATGAAGCAACATTAAAAACTTTAGGCTGTAGCGTGTACACAAGGTGGAGCCTAACTATAACTCACAGCATCACAAACCACTAAATCGTCAAGTGAATGCAAGCATGTTGTGCAACGGGGATGAGAATGAATCAACATGACACCAAAGACGTGTTTTTACCTCTGCTAATCAAACCGAGAGACAGGAGGTGACTTTGTTGAGTCGGCGTCGTCGACTTAATGAGAGTATCTGTTGGCCAACACGACACTGCTCAATAAGCAAGCGTCAAATAGTGAGAACTTCCCTGCCAATATATATTAATGACCTCCTGGCCCTGAATCACGCGCCTTTGAAGTACTACGGCCAGAAAAGTGATCGAGTAGCTATTAAAGGTAGAGAACAGGAGGGCGTCGGGTGACCGGGGGTAATAAATACTCCAACGGACAACTTCTGGGCTTGAACCACGTCACGAAACTCCGCCTGATGTTGGGTGACAACGGCGCCCAGGGAGGTAACTAGTAACTACACCAGGGTATAATTTGTGTGGTGTGGTGCGGGGAACTTAACCTGAGGACAAGTATACTATCATCTGACGGCTCTTCATTATGATGCAAGAACATGGTAGCAGGGATGGTGTTCTTGTGAAATTTTGCCACTAAATACTCACAGAGGAGATGACTGAAATCCGTGGTGTAGAGTTGAATTGTAAAACCCGGACACTTAGCAGGAGGGACGTAGAATGGTTGAAAGATAAGGGTATGGCGGAGGATAGAAAAGATTAGTATATGTCCACGTAACTTCTGGAGAGGGTTGGTGAAGGTGGAGCCTTGTAATGTGTGGTGAGGAGGAGAGCAAAGAACTGAACTGGTCAAGTGTTGAGAGGGGTTAGACTATTACTGGATGACAGGAAGCGACTACAAGGAAGACGACGATTGGATTGCTGGATGAACTGAAGGATGGGCGGACACAGCTAGGCAAACGGACCAAAGCAATGTTAAAGGAGCACACAAGAACCAGAAAGACGTGAGAAGTTGCACGTCACTCAGCTGACGATGCGCAGGAGATAGATATATGTGGGTCTGTCCACATTTCTTCCGATTTATTTTAAAATTCTATATTTCCTTAAAATGTCTAATGCATTATAATCTCAGATCCAATGTTGTATGAACCCAAATATCGTAATAAAGGACTAATTTTGTTTTAACTTTCTTACTGTTAACATTATTAGTAGTAGTAGTAGTAGTATCATAATAAAAATAATTATCACAACTATTATTAGGATTATTAATTAGAGTTAATTTAAGATTTGTAAATTTATACACAATACAAAAAGAAAAATAAGACAATTGTGTTGTGGCTTGCCCCTCGTTAATTTCTCTTCCCATATACAGTAACTGCATCTCACACAAATAACGCTCAATGGCCGTACAGTATTCACTAAGTTTAACATACAGCGCTTAGAGAACGACCTGGCAGTGGGTATGAAGATTTTCAGATTTCCCCCCGTATATGTAAACTATGTGGGCAACCCTCCCCCTGCTACTTCCTGGCTGTGGGTTTGAGACACCAGCGTTAGATTTCAGGGTCACTGGTTCGACCTCCGGGCAACCCAAGGTGATTTTTTTTGTGTGTGTTTCTGAGGTTAATCATCCGGGTGAAGATCTCCCCGAAAAAATGGTCACGACAATTATCAAGGGACATTTATCAGTATCCCCCCCCCCCCATGTTAACAGCTGGTGGCCGGGGAGACTTAATCCCGGATGAGCGGCTCCGTGTGTGTTCTTACTCTCTCACAGCCCGTAACCTGTGTGCACATTCCGCAATATCTACTGTCTCCTTTGATTGTCATAATCAGTTTGTTCTAGAATTTACGACTGAAAACCTGATCATTCTATCATAAACTTTCTCTTAAAAAGCTGATAATAATTTTACATGTACTCTTCCGGTAAGGAGGTACCGTAATGGTCTTGGGGCCTCTGTCCACTATACCATTTCGATGGTGGTAAATTGTCCAGTGTGAGATTGCTGTGGGTCTGTGTACAGCGGGATCATGTGCAGGGTGTGAAGCACAGGTATAGGCCGCACCCTCACACTGATTATGGTACCTGCCACAGCAGCTCTCCTGCCACGACTGTGGCATAAGTATGGTCACACTCCACAGGTAACGGAGCTTCAACGAACACACACGAACTAGCATGGAAGACGAACACCAGCTTTACTTTAAAATGCTGAAGAAAACCAATCTCCTTAAAATGTACATAGTGTATATTGGAAGAATCCTCTAAATGTAACCTTCTAAAGAGATACATTTGTAGTGTTCATGTATTCTCCGCCTACCACAAGAGTTTGCATGGCAGGAGTAAATTAATCTTACTATATAACCTGTAATGTAATACAATTTTGTATTTCTTATCCTAATTTTTAGGACACACACAAGGAATTGTAACTCTTTCAGTGAACAGCACTAAAGGTGAACGTACCTGTTGGTAACAAGCCATTCGGCACGTTACACCTGAAATAGGTCATGTGAACAAAACACTAACGGCCTTACTTCAACAGGTCAACAACACCCTGTAATTTGCATACCTGACGATATCAAACTCAAAATACGACCGACAATTTAACATGACACAGCAGAAAGTTGAATATGATTGACTATGAACACAATATACCTTCCTCCTCTGACGGTAAGACAGGTTTGGATGACGATACGAAGGTGATAAAACGTTTACCGTACCATCAATCACAACAAATATCGGGAAGGATCCATCAATCTTCCTCTGGGGTAACCATAACGCAAGTAAAAGGGACGTGGAATTATCGGATCAATAGAATCGCCGATGTAAGGAGACTCGATCCCATTAATCTCCGCCATAAACGTGCCGGGTACAACATAATCCCACAGTCATTATCCTAAAAATAGACTTATATGGGGAGCTGGGCAGAGTAGGGGAAGTCACACAGTAAGAAGGTCTCAGCAACATGACCAGAAAATAAACACCTGCAAGAAGGCACAGTAACAGGAAAGAACTTAAACGCAGCGATACAACGATTTCAATAAATACAGCTGATATACTGTTAGGCTTGCATAGTAAAATCAAACACACACACACACACACACACAGTAAATAATCACATACGACGTCCAATGTACACAATATATTATCAAGCATGTACACAGAAAATCCCTTTATACATCCCAAGCTCTGAACTGCGGAAAAAGAGTTCTCGGTTTACTTGTCTACACACAGACAGCTTTGCACCATCTCATTTGAGTTTCACACAGTTTCGAAATCATCAGCCGCGCCAGAGACGTCCTAGACTCTAAGAGGCTATACTGCTTAAAGAAAAGGACTCGTGGGGCTGAGGAACACATCTGCATCATGTTGTGGTATATAAAATTACATTCCTATTTGCCCAAGTTCCTGTCTTTAATTTGTTTTCATAGTTTCACACAGGCAGACATTGACAGTGGCATCCCACACACTATTACAAAGAAACTACAGAAAACCCCAGGTGGATATCAATACACGAGCCCGGGTTTAGTACCAGGGAGAAGGAAAATAAAAGTAGCTTGATTGCATGTTACTGTCCAACTCACTCGGTAAGACCAGGTATTATTGATTATATATTTATTTCTGCATGTAAACATTACCGGTCGTTCGTCAATTTTTCCACACATTAGTTGCAATATTTATCGTATCACTATCTAAGAACCCCAACCCCGACTCCGAGTATCCAAAGATTCCTACGTCATATTTTTCTGCTTTTAGCTATGTGTGCGTGCGTGTCCAAGAGCACACCTCATTATAGTACAGTCGCATGGTCATGTCGGCACCATTGTGGTCACCAACTTTGTGTGGATGTGTTCTCACAGCCTCAAACTGGAGGGAAATCAAATGAACTAGTTTCTGATAATCGTGACTCAATTATCAGAATATGAGAATCGCAAGTTAAATTCCACTCCAATGGGCAAGTCAGAACGGGTTTAATTGGTTCACTTTAGCAAACGACATAGATTTTGCTTCTCAATGGCGTCTAAAATACAAGGAAACGGCACCTTGACCAACTGTGTCCTCATTCCAAGTAGCGCTGTTACTTACTAAACGATCTGTTTTTAATAACTAATTCATTGTACACATTAAGTTCTTGCCTCCATGACTTATGAGGGGCTGGGTCCTCCAAGGCTGGTGAAAGAGTTGTTTCTTCTTTTACTACCTCTGCTTTAACTGAGAACGGCAGTGGTCCTGTTTATCTAATCCATGTGACTAAAGAGAGTCCTCAGGTAACGGTACAGGTAAACATCGATACATCAATCAGTGGGGATCTGCATTCTATCTCTTTATCTATTTTCCCGACTCCTCTTTCACTGTTGTGTCTGGTGAGGATCAAGAGTAAGAACCATCAAGGAAAGAAGACATATAATTGGCAGTAAGGTAAAGCCAAGACAACACTCACAAGACGTGCACAAGATTCTCACTCATGATGATTCGTCTTCAATGAACTAACGAACATCTGGAATATGTGAGTTAACGATGTTACCTCACTTACTTGTTCCCGACCTGCTGGGAAAACAAAAAGCCTCCATCTATTTACGTGACCTGAGGAACAAATAAGAAATATGTGTTTTGTTATGATACCTTCCTTCACATTTTATATTTGTTGGTTAGTGAAGTTAAAGGTTAATAAACAATAAAGGTAAAAGGACTGCATGGACACCCAGTGAAACGATCAATGTGAGGAGGTGGGGCGGGGGGGGGGGGTGATGCATGAGGCAGAGCGACGGACACGACCGGTGGGGGATTTTACGGTGTTTATCGCGCCTGGCTGCTCACTTCCCCTCCGGTAATTGCCTTATGGGCCACCCCAAGGCCATATTTGGGCCATACAAGGGTATAAAGGGGGCGTTAACAGCGCACACCGGCTTAGTCACCACGGACACCCGGTCACCAGAGATCCCCTTATTACAGCACTAGTTAATTAAAAAATTAATACTTACGTTCATAAACTTGATATCACGCAGCATATAATATTAACTTTGATCTTATTTATTTACATGTTTGCACAAAATAAGTTACAAATAGCTTACCTCCCCACATGAACAGTGGAGGCTGATTATGTTGACCAAAGATATGAGTAATGACTCGGCAAAAGACAAAAGATTTTCCAATCCTCTGGCTTGTTGGGTGTTTGACAGATGATCAAAAATTAAAGGAATTAAAAAAAATGAACCGTGGTGAATATTTGGCTCTGCAGAAACAATTATACTTGTACTCACTATCAAATTGAGAAAGAAAATGTCCTGGGTATCTCAAACTATCCAAAGTACTGTACTGTACAAGGTGAACTCACTCACTATACAATCATGTTTATATAGTGCCAAATACACTTCAGGAGCTGTTTACTAATCCTCACCACCAACTACTCCATACATCATACTCAACCTTTACACCCAAGACCTATCGGACTATCTCACAGTATTTTGGTTACTACAGTGTCCTGGAAGTTAGTACAATTAGAAGAAACAACGACACACAGGTAGAACGTATTCATGCAGACCTTAAAGACAGATAATTTGAAAAAATAAATAAATAATAAACAAAATAAATAAATAAATAACGTGTACAGTATAACCCCAAATATTTCGAAGGCGGTAAAGGTTAAGAAAATAATAATAATCGTCATTGTAGAAGATTCCTATTGCAATTTACACATCTAACAGACCACTTTTGTGTTTGTGGTACTTTTCACAATATTTCGAGGAGACTTGTTAATATGTCCAAGTGAGCGGACGTTGGAGAGAACGAACGGAAAATACAGATGCAATTATATCCTCTGTCTATAACAAAAAGGTACAAAAATCCATAACGTAACCTGACCAAACAAAACCCTATGTACAGTCCCCTTCACTAGCGCGTTTACAGGGGCTCGTCAGGTTTGGTGCAGTGTGGCAGCCCTGTGTTTGTTTACACTCAACAGAAGGAAACTCGAAATAGTAAACATAGTAAAGAATCAAAGTAAAATAATATTAAAATAAATATCTCAATGGCGTGATATGAGTAATGTTTATATGACGAGCCCCTGTAAACGCACTAGTGAAGGGGACTGTACCCTAAGCCTTAAATAATTCTGTCTCATCTCATCTGCCTTACCAGTCTAACAAATCAAACCTAAATGTAACGGAAACGCATTACTCCTAACCATATCATCTTGAACCAAACCAGATTATTTTAACCTATCAACCTCTGTTTACCAAACCTACTGGACCTGCTGTGTGGTCAGACAAAACAATAAACATACTTCTAAGTTTATTACACCACTTAACTAAAAATTTCTAGATAAAGAAATAAATGTGTGTTTTGTATAAGTTGAGGCCGCCTTTGCATGGTTAACTGACAAAAAAATATGACAATATTATCTGGTTTATTTTATCCAGGGATTAAAAGGAACGCAGACAATTTCCTGGATGAGAACGAATCCTTCCATTCTTCACCAGGTGACCCGGGGAAGACGTCAGGAATAATTAGTAAACCGGAATAATTAATATAAAAAAACTCGCCCTCGCTGCTGTCAACACAACCGTTTTTTCGTGTATAATTAGAGAATTATCAACAGCTTGTACAAAAGTAAGCTCCCGGGCCCATTCTTGTGGCTGGTTAATAAGTAAAAAAAAATATTTATCGTTGTTATCCTCCACTTCCTCATAATTATGGCTACTAAATTTATTGACACAGAGGGAGAGCGAAGGTGAACGAGTATTTAAACACCATTACAGATGATAAATCAGTACATTAAACTCTTTTGTATTTCAGTGTTATCTTTGTTTTCCTTTTGTTATGCGAGATGAGAATAGAGACGCAACCATCACCACTTGTACAGTATATGGTCCGGCAGCCGTTTAACTTAACAGTAAACATCTCAAGAGTTAAAAAAAAAAAAAAAGGAAATGTCGACTCCCAGAAACACCACAATGCAAAACAATTCCTCGCTGGAGGATATACCACACAACTTCTGAATTTTCTGGTTTAATTTTCAGTTTGAAACTCTGTCTGAACATGGGAAAGAGTTAACTTTTAAACACATTTACGTACGTACGCTTCGAAAGACGTTCACAGGATCACAGTGGGCGAGGAAACTGCAGCACATCTCAATCAATAAACGGCAGAGAGTAAAATGTAAAGTCTGTGATACACACGTGTCTCACTGAATGCAAAATGTTACAATATGAAGAAAAAAATATTACCTGAATATCTAGGTAAAACAAAAGGAAGCCTAGTAAATTTTATATAATCCTTCTGATAAACGTGAGCGGGGCTGGCAGCAGGAAATCAGTGTTACCCTGCTTATGCTATGACGTTTTTTGTTTTTTGTTTTAATAAAATATAAAATGTATGATGTAGGTTACCATAATTTAAATGGCTTAGAGATACGGACACATGATGCCATCAGTGGGCTTACAGATGAGAGATGACTATTTGCATTGTAATTATTCTCTAATTAAAATACATTACTCACAGATTTTCCGTGTGTTCAGGGTGATAATCAGCTGCAAAATTAAAAGTGGATAATGCGTGGTGCTTATATGTGACGTTCTGCACCTTTGTACCTGAATACTTTATTTTTACTTATAAGAGCCTAATGTTTCGCGTCGGGACAGTATTATATATTTTGTACGCTGTTTACTTCTAAAACCAGATGTACCATGATTTATTTTCTATAACACACACACAAACACACGCACAGAGAAGGTACAGAAGAGGGCCTGCAGAATCATGCTCGGTGCAGACTACTCCGGCTACAACAACGCTCTCTCCACCCTGGAAATGCCATCCCTCAGTGACCTCCACCACCAAGCACTAGCAAGGTTTGGCAGTGGACTACTGCACCATCCTCGCCATCGCCACCTCCTGCCACCGGCAGTGCCCCGCCCACCTCGCGCAGTCCGCCACTACAACAAAATTCAGCCCATAAGAGCCCGCACCGATAGATATAAGAATAGCACCATCCCATCTATTGCTAAAATAATAAACAACTTCTGATTTATGTACTGTACAGCCCTGTAAATGTATTGAACGCATATGTCTACATCACATGTAAGTTTGTATATTTTTAGCCACCGGCTGCAACTCTATTAATAAACCGTTTATTATTATTATTATTATTACACAAACACACACACACACACACACACACGCACACATGCGCACACACACACACGCACACACGCACGCACACACACACACACACACACACTGCACGTTCAGCGAAGTTTAAAAATTTCCAATCCCCTGTGCTAAATATTTTTGCTTACTCCTGCCAACCAACAAGAAACAAAATATCACGAGTCCAAAAGCTGTGGGGAGGAAAACTCAACACGTATTTATAGTACCCAGTGAGCTGTTGACAGTGATCTTTAACCCAAAACCTCCATAAGTTTATGATTATATGCTTAGTCTGTAAAATTCCCAAGTAATCTTCACTTCTACAATATAATTAATGTGAGGATAAACTTACTAAACTATTCGAAGTGTTCTTTCACATTGTCTACTTAACATTTCAACTTATAATATACAGTGTGTAGTTATAAGGTGGTGGATAGCAACCTAAACTTCCTCTCCGTAATAAAGGTGAAAAGGGTAGAAAATGGAAAAGGGGACAAAAAAGAGAAAAGGGAAGGCTAATGAAACATCCTTCCATTTGTCATAGTCAGTGATACACCTATTGGGAGTGTCAGTGGCAAGCAGGTGTAAGATATAAATTAACAGCATTGAAATGTAACTCAAACGTAAAACAATAAATAACATTAAAAGTAGGAGTAAAGTATCATATTCAAATAAGTTAATTGACAAGCGCGAAGATTTGCCAATCTTAAAGCTCGTAAATGTTGTGGAACATTACCTTGTTCTCACGTAATGCTCCAGCTATCAGTCAGGTGTCATGGTAGCGGCAGACTCTATAATGAGAAACGGTGATAATTTAATCGTTTGCCCCAAAGATATTAGCATAGGTTAACGTCGAGCCCCCGTTTGTTATTGTTACTAGTGGTTCTTTTCATACAAACTTCTAAACTATCTTTCTTCGTAGTAGAGAATTAGTATGAAACTTGTTAAAAATAATATCACGAACTGGGCCTCAGACGTGAAGTCGTCTCAATAACACTGAACAAAAATATACAGGAGGCAGCTTAAATTGGCTAAGTACTGTTAAAGAGAACATATTTCTTTCAAAAACTTTATGCAATGTCAGTTTTAAAGGCATTTAACATTTCATTACAATTTAAAACAAAAAACTAAAGAACTATATATCTATTGTATCATATTTATCAGTAATCATATAAAATTTACCCTACGAAAGGCAAACATCAAGTGACGCCCCGGGCCACTGACCTGCCTCTCCTGACAACTCTTACAGATATCTATTTCTGTAATTATGTTTTATGAAGAAAAAAATAATCATCATGAATTAGTGGTATTATGACTGTTTTACGTTATTCAAACATGTTCTTAAATTATGTGATTATGCCTGTCGCTTCCGTCCTTCCCTCAAATGACATCATTAGACATCTGGTTAAATTTCTCGACATTTGTTGCGGCAACTTATAGATTTTAATTAATTTCTGAATAAAGTGGCTGTCATGTTTTTCTTGTTACCATACAATTTTAGTCTTAACAACTTATCTTGGCTATTAACCGAGACAAGCGGTTGCTAAAATGTGCCCCAACCGAATCTAACCCAATATTTAGTACTCTACTGGAATCCATCCTACCAGTAATGGGTCAGAGCCCCAAGGGGCCCTCATGACCAGCAATCCCTAAGATAATCCACTCGCAAAGTTTGTTTGGACTTGACCTTTAAACATAATAAACACATACACTTCAAAGGCTTACAAATACAATAATCTAAATGTTTAACAACAAAATAGTTAAAGAAGCTTTGTATTAAGATTATCCACATAACAGCAATAAAAATCCTAAACATTATTTACGACACTAATCCCTTCTCTTGCAGACTGGGTAAACAATGGCCTCCAGCCCTCACTATTTCAGGTTTATTCATTTGCTTATAAAATATATATATATATATATATATATATATATATATATATATATATATATATATATATATATATATATATATATATATAAGGAGAAAATGCAAGAGCCAAAGATCTTTTAACGTTGTGTTAGGTTTGCGGTTTGGTTCGATGAATTTGTCAATTGGAAACATGTCAAAACTCAGCGCAGCGTTTTTAGTTTGATTTTCTGAATTCCAGTACTGAATGTATTCCCTGATGAAACTATTGCTTATAAAAACATGCACATCAGAGAGGGACCCAGCAAAAGCCTGTAGCCCTGCACATAGGATACCGAAAGTGACATGCAGACGCACACACACACACACACACACACACACATATATATATATATATATATATATATATATATATATATATATATATATATATATATATATATATATATATATATATATATATATACACAAACACGTACACATAAAAGACTCACACGTTTCCCTTCATATTCGTAATATAAGGGAGAGGTAATAATGCCTCGTTGTGTGGCGTTCACTACTACAGTACAAACGATTATGGCATTATGTATTGTTTGGTATTACACACCCTTCACCTCTGGTACTCAGCGTGCAGTAAACACCGTGTAGCCCAGTCTATATCGTTCCAACTCTCATTCCAGTCAGCCCAGCTTTATCACAGAGAGAATAATTCATTAACCCTTATATCTGTCAGTATCGGGTACAACTTTGTTTCCTACACCATCGTTTACAGAGACCCATCTTTTCGTTTCACTGTATCTGGAAGAGCGCACACACCTTTAACTTAATTCCCGCGACAGTCAAACACGGTGGGTACAACACGTCACATAATATTATACAGCTATAAACTTAGCGTTAAAGTGGAGTCTGTAGCATAATTTGCCAATGTAGGTTTCATTTTGTCATAGATAAATTGGTCGCGCCAAGTATTTATCCTCCATTCCAGTAATATATGGCCCCGAACTGATGGAAAATAGCCACTTTGGCGAAATTATGCCGCATTCCACTCCACATATATTTTCCGACGGTGGGGAATCAACTGCTTGAGTCAGCTGTTTCAAATGCTGCCTGTCGCCTGCTGCTGACACCCGCCACCCACCGCCGCTCACTACCATCACGTTACCATCATGCTGTAGCTCAAGCACTTACTCTAACCAAGAACGTTTTGATTTTTTCAACAGAAAAACCAGTTTGATTGTTTGTTTGTTTAAGATGTGAGGGCGAGTTGTCATTTTCATACTGTATATTAAACGAGCCGATGTGTGGTAATTTTCACACCGTAAGCTGAAGGTCTGAGTGTAAGTCAGTGTTTTACAACCTCTAACTAGCGCCGTCCCCCTAACTCAGCGCCTCGCCACCTTCATATTATAATAATCTTTATGAGTCAACAACAAAATCAATATTTTCTTTGCCTGTTTTTAAATATTTGTCATAAGTATCAACAAAAAAATAGTAAACAAATTTATTATGAAACCAATCACTTGGATTTCTTGTTCACTTCAGTTTTTGAGACATACTGTGGGTCCTTCAATAGCTCAATAGTTTAGTGTTGTCTTGTAATTCACTGCTATGAAGAAATCTTTCTTTTGCAGAGAGCATGTCAAAAAATATCTAAATTTCTTTCCCTTAACTATTGTAGTTTTCTCGTATTGTTTTGTCATCTGGTCAGATTATTGGTTAAGGACCTTCAATTAACCTCCTCCTCCCTAGTTTGGAAGATGTGACAGATATTTGCAGTGCCTGCGTCTACATACTGTGGACGAAGTAAACTTAACCAGTCAGGTCTATTTAGATGTATTTATTACTCCGAGGACGAGTGTCTTAGTTATCTTAGCTGTCACTAAAAACTTTATATATGATATACTCTTATCTTTAACGTAATATTTACATACCATATTTATAAAAATAAAATAATAATAATAATAATAATAATAATAATAATAATAATAATAATAAACCCGCTATAAATGGAAGAAAAGGTAAAATAATAATAATAATAATAATAATAATAATAATAATAATGATAGTAAAATACACTGTACGTAAAACTGAGTATTTAAACTCGCCTTTAAAGTTAGATACTGTGTAAAACTAGCGAATCCCTTTGTTAGAGGAATGTATCTCGAAAACTACACATCATTATGAAATATACCGTATATCACACATTATGCCCACTTATTAAGCAAAATCATCGTGTCAATCCATTTTTACGAGGCAATTAATGTATAATGTAACAGCGTGCAACATGATGCAACAAACTGTCTAGTAATCTGGTTATTAAGGGGATATATCACGTATATTTATGTATGTAAACACTCAAATCTCTATGAAATATATAAACCTTTATTTACTTTAAGTATTCAAATACACCCAATGAAACTTTTTAAACATTTACTTATATCAACGGAACAAAAACTTATTTACATACAATATACCTTTTTTTACCGAATATCCGGCAAATCTATTTATACATTTGCACATTTATAAATCAAACGGACGAAATTCCTCAAACCATTAACACGAATTCATTACTCACAAAAAGTCGTGTTCAACTATTTACACGCGGGTGAAATTTAAAAAAAAAATTCTGTGTATGAATTGGACTTGATCCTTAACGCGCGTCTCCCCCAGGGGCTCCGTTGTATGCTAGTCGCTGGCTAAAATTTACCTGGGAGTATTTTCTCACCTGCCGCTGAATATAGGCCATTTGGGAGTTTTATGACCATGTACTAGCGTAATAACTCCCTGAACTGGTGAGGCCACGCAGGGGAGTGTAATTGCTATGTAAAAAAGAACCCATCGCTCCAGGTAAATTATTTTAGAATGATAGTTATGTTACATTTATGCATACCCGAATGCACACACATGCACGCACACAAACAATAAGGGATTTAGCACCAGATGGGATACCCTGCATCATTGTAAGAAAAGGTTTCCGTATTACCCATATTATTATTAACAACAACAATAATAACAATAATAATAATATTAATAATAATAATAATAATAAAAATAACAATAATGATAATAATAATAATAATTATTAATAACAGAAGTATATAAATATAATAATTATATATAATAATTGTGAAATAATAATAATAATAAAAATAACAATAATGATAATAATAATAATAATTATATCCAGATCCCTCTCAGGTAGAGTGGTGCCCCTAAAGCTTACTACACACTTTCAGATTTGTCGGCACAGATCAAGTCCGTTCTTCCTCCACGTTGTACAGTTATGTCGATGCAATCAACTAAGGATCCCAATAAGCGCCCCAGGACAACTGGATATAACCATAACTCACAAATTAGGAAAAAATGTGACAATTTTCCATAGGTTACATACTACGTTTCACAAGTTTCACTGTAATCCGTTTTTATGCGTCCGAATTATCGCGTTCAGAACTCACACAGGCGGACAGCATTATGAAGTCTTCCCCCGCCACGCGCCAAGGGCCAATAAGGAGACCAGCCATGTGATAACCAGACACGCTAACTTATCTCAAACAACATACAAACCTGTCCCGGTACTGTATGTTATGCTAATATATGAAATTCGTGTGTTTTATGAGAATATAAACTCATTCACTGTCAGGGACGCTCATATCATAAAGTAAAAACATAAATCACACGCTTTTCGACAATTCCAGCACATTACCGTGCACCACTAGCACAATACCCGCTCAAATATAATATCCATGAGTGTGTGCGATGTTACAGCCCCAATCACTCACTCACAGTCGCACAAAACTCTCGTAAATTGACTTTTAAAATACATTCCACATTAATTACGCATGGAACTACCCTGATACGTGCATGCCGAAGTGCTATTTAATATTGCCTATAAAAGTTGACTGTGACGCCGAGGACCCACGTAATAACGGCCGAACCACTTGAAAAACTTCATTAGTTTAGCACGAACATAAAATATAGTCTTTTATGAATGTACCGTGGGGAAACCCACTCACCCCGTGTCGTAACTCACGCTGTTAACTGGGGTGATGTTACCAAGGTAAAGTCTGTGTGAATGGTCAGATGTTACTTTTCGTAATATTCTCGCGAGTGCAAACGAAGAAATATTTTATCATTTAACGTAATTATGTTGATTATTAAAAAATTATAAGCTGCACAAACACAGTAAATGGTGTGCAGTAACCTTTTCCTTGTTTTTCCTCAGAATTATAAATTAAATAGACAGAGGTAAATTGTCTCAATAAAACGCTCTCACCGGAAGTAATTACAACATTTATTCCGTGATAAAAAAAAACCATACAATAATATAAAAATTGAAAATTCATTTGTTTAAAATGATGTAAAAAGGTAAAGGAAAATATCTTAATAAAACTTGAAGAAAAATTATTGTACAGGAAATTAAGAGTTGATCTGTAGCGTGAGAAATAACACCTGTAAATTGTTTATAGGTATATAAAACAGTAATTCAGAGACCTGTCGATCTATGATACTATTTAATTACTGTCAAAAATTTAACCTCAAGTCCTAAGAAAAATACATCCTATATGTTCCCACCACACACTACATGCTTCCATCACGAGCTAGCATGATATTGTACCACCCACATGATACTACCACACACAACCATAACAATGCATCCACCACATGTTTCTGCCACCCACAGGTTTCCACTACATGCCTCCCCCAAAACATGATTCCACCACATGCATCCACTAAAAAGATCCACCCAGCGCTACCATCAGAGACTATGAAACTATCCTAATCATTTGTAATGTGATGCAGAAATTTCAAGCTTTATAAATTCTAAATATCATGAGCACCGACACCAGCCATTAAACTATCACAGGAATATTATATATTTTTCGACATAATTAATTGCTTTAAACTGTGAGTGTTATTGGCGACGTCCACATGCACATCTCTCTGTAAATCCTGAGTCAATTTATTTTCATTGTTAATCATTGTAGATTTACTTTTCATTGTAATATCCTTCCATCAAACCCAACTTTTCATCCCAATCCTGTCCCACCACCCTCAACCTTCTCCCCTCACCCCCAACCTTCTCCCCTCACCCCAACCTTCTCCCCTCACCCCAACCTTCTCCCCTCGCCCCAACTCACTCCCCTCTTCCCTAGTCTCTCCTTCACCCAACCTTTTCCCTCACCCCAACCTTCCCCCCTTTCTCCCCCAACCTTCTCCCCTCACCCCAACCTTCTCCCCTCGTCCCCTCACTCCCCTCTTCCCTAGTCTCTCCCTTCACCCCAACCTTCGATCCTGACCCATTAAATTATTCCTCTACTTGCATTGACACACGCTCTGCTTATTTCTGAAATAGAAGCCTTTTATTGCCTCCTGCAGCTTGACTCAACTCCTCTTCTCCCCCTTCCCCTTCCTCTCCTGCTCTTCCTCCTACTCGCCGCGTTCCATGAATATCATATATTCACATTATTGCGTCTCTTTTTACATCATACGAGAGAAGAAACTGTTCTCTTTCTTCCTCTGCCACCGTCACCCTGTACGCCGACACCCTCACACTCATAACCTGACTCACAACACAGCCCCGACGCCTTCCACGTCTCCACCCTCACCATTACCTTCATTTTTCTGTGCCATCTATACTCAACGCGTTCATATTCCCTCGTCAGCTTTACGTAGTGCCTTCATTTTTATATAATACCATCACTACTCATAGCGTTCATATACGTCATTCCCTTAGATCGACGGAAAAAATCTCATTCTTGGACATTTACTGAATGGTGGTAGTCATTCGTTTATACCTGCGTAGCGCCACGGTCTCACAACTGTGATGCGTCAAGTGTGTGTGACACACACACACAAACACACACATCCCAGACTTGGAGGAACACCATCCTTTTTCAACACGTGTCTATATTAATTACATTATTTAGCTCCATACACATAACGAGGTCAGGAAACGAGGAGTAAGGTAAGGTAGTGTGTGTGTGTGTGTGTGTGTGTGTAATAATAATAATAAAAATAATAAACGGTTTATTAATAGAGTTGCAGCCGGTGGCGTGTAAATCACAAAGAACATAAGAACGGAGGAAACTGCAGCAGGCCTATTGACCCATACGGGGCAGTCCCGTTTACACCCAACCTCATATTGCTCATATATCTGTCCAACCTATATTTGAAGCTTCCCAGCGTGTTCCAGTTAATGATGATGATCGGAATTTGTTCCACTCATCCACTACTCTATTTCCAAACCAATGTTAATTATCTTGCGCCTAAATCTAATTTAAAACTATGGCTACGTGTTCGCTCCTGGTTGGGTAGTTTAAATACTTTTGTTAAATCACCTTGTTTAACCCCGACTTCCATTTATACACCTCGATCATCATACCCCTCACTCTACGTCTCTCGAAGAAGTGCAAATTTAGATCCTTTAATGACAATACTAATCCCGGGCTAATGACAAGACTAATCCCCGGCAATAGGAACCTTGAGTACAGTAACAGGTTAAAGCATCTTAATTTGCACTCCCTCAAGAGACGTAGAGTGAGAGGCGATAATTATGATCGAGATGTATAAATGGAAGTCAGGGCTAAGCAAATGTGATATAACAAAGGTACTCAAACTATCCAACCAGGAGCGAACTCGTAGCACTGGTGAGACAGATAGTCGGTACTTCTCTTTAACAACGCTGTTCATCTGATATCTGGTTTCTCTGTTTACATCTGGACTAAGTACTTCACATTTGTCTACATTAAATTTCATCTGCCATTTTTCAGACCATGCGAAAAATTTTCTTAGATCTTCCTGTAGTTTTGCGGAGTCCTCGTCAGATATAATTACACGCCATATTTTAGTCTCCTCAGCAAATTTACTTATGTTGCTGTCTACGCCGATATCTATGTCGTTTATGTAAATAATAAATAGTAATGGTCCAAGTACTGGGCCTAATCAACCGAACACATACCACAAACAACTTGCCACTAGCACACACCACATAAACAAGAGGCCACAAGACCAAGCCAGGTGAGTAAGAGGTTACAAAATCCTGCCAAGGTGTGCATAATACATCAGGACATCCATCAACATTGTATTAACATTTTGTGTCGGGGAAAAAGTAAGAGGCATCGCTCAATGTCGACAACCCGAGAGTTCCTCCCATATTCTTCCTCCTCCTCCATCTTCGTGGCTAGCAAATTTACGGAGCGCCCTTGTCAACCCACCTACCTGCGTTGTCACTTGGCGTCTCAGTGTCGTAAATTTACCTCCTGGCGCTGTGAAATCCTGAGTTGTCACTTTACGTCGGAGCGTCCTAACTTTGCGTTATAATGTCATAATGATTTGTATTGTTACTATGTCTAGGGATCATAAGTTCATCAACTAGCGGTGAAAATCTGCATACAGCCCATGTTATCACGTCTACCTGGTCAATATACCTCTAGTAAATTTTCATACTACGCTATCAGTATTGTTTCTAGTGTTAAAACTAACACTCTTGTCTTAATTTAGTCATCCACATCCACACTCACCTGTCGTTTCAACACATAAGCTCACGAGTTATGAATAAAGACCATTTCATTAAACACCATCATTAAACCCCCGGGAAGAAGGAAGTTGGTCGCATAAAGTTGGATTAATGACGAGGTAGGGAGAATAACACGAACTATTTGTATAACGTAAATAAAAGTGATTTAAATCTGACTGAATTCATTGAAAGGTTAAAAAAAAAAAGTTACGAACGACTACTTCCCTGTGGTGACAATATCATAAAGTTGGTACCTGAACCCGAATATGAATTGTGCCTAAAAACTACTAAATTCAGTTACACACATTTTAATTTAACTGAGTCGTTAACTCTCTTGCCAGGGAAGTAATAGACGTGTCGGGTTGGTCACTTTACATATTATTGTTTTCAAGAAATATATGTTTTGTATTCAGCTATAATTCTAAATCTAATGTTAACTATTGATAAAATCTCAACAAAAATACTAAAAATTACATAGATTATGAAAGTTGCATTGCTAATAACTACAACATATGGGAAAGAAAATAAATCAGTAATCAACATACACGAAAAAGGTCATCAAATAAATGTAACTGGATACAACAATTTGTTAGAAGGATAAATGAGTCAGGAGTTGTACAGTAAAGTGGTTACATCTGGCGGTCATGACGTGACACTTGAACTCACATTGAAGAACCAATAGCAACAACAGAAGATTTCACTGAATATTACACACACGAGGAACGTCTCTGCATTATACAAACATAAGAGTTCATACTAGTTTACATTTTTCTATATTTGTTGTAGTAATTCATACTTCTATATGCTAAAATGTCGGTCAACTTGTGGAGTACTTTCATTCATTCAACTACAATACAATGAAAAAAAAGTTGTAATTAGTTTTCTTTTGCTACTGTGAAAAACTTAGACGCCATAAGGCCAACGATAATTATTCAAGGAGCAGCAACATCACCTCCACAATAACATATTGAGTTGCTGTTAACAATACGGTGCAGGTGATTACACTGTCACATTTAAGACAGTGAGCGACACAGATCAGTCACTAGAAAACTTGTGAGTAATCAGCACTGAAGATAAGGCTAGCAAGGAGTAAGGGAGGCAGCAGACAGCAAGGAGTAAGGGAGGCACCACACACCACCGTCAATGTATTAAGAAGACAATAAGTGTTGTTGGGTTTAAAGTTCCTTACATTCAAGACAACGTCTGGTTAAAATAACCAGAAACTTCCACAAATGCTCTTACAGTTAGTGAAAACAACATGTTAGTGATGATTTAATATACACTCTACATATGAAATGCATCACATTCAAGTCCACGATTAATCTAAACTACAGGGTGAGTCAAAAGTCTCCATACATAGACAAAATGATCACTTTATCATACTATCACTTGTAAGTCACAAAATATGCTCTAAGTGAGCCCCATTACATTTCAGCAAGATGGGGCGTCACCCCATTACGGTATCCGCGTGCGCCAGTGGCTGGATCAACAGTTTCCGGCTCACTGGATTGGCCACCGTGGTCCCGTGGAGTGGCCTCCGAGGTCCCCAGGTCTCATCTAACCTTGATTTTTACTTGTGGGGGCACTTGAAGGCCATGGTGTACCAGGTGAAGAGACAAAACACGGACCACCTAAAGGAACGCATTTGTGAAGCATGTGCGCGCATAACACCAGACTTGTTAACGCTAGTTAGCCATGAGTGGGAGAAACGCATCCGTATGTGCATTCAGTGTAATGGTGCTCACATAGAGCATATTTTGTGACTTACAAGTGATTGTATAATAAAGTGATCATTTTTGCTATGTATGGAGACTTTTGACTCACCCTGTACGTAGAAAAAAATACTTGAAATAATGGAACATGGCGCGACAAACGCCCCCAGTTCAAGCTGACATAATGATCCACCCAATGACTTATATGTTGGTCAACTCCCTTCACTGGATAAGTGAGAATGCTTATAACTGTCATTTAAGCTGTAACAAAATGCCTGTCATAATGAAGCTGAGATAGTACTGGTACATGGATGGGTTCTCTTGTCCTCGTTATGAAAATAATAAATGTGTGAACGTTTGATCGTGTGGACCCAAGAAAAGATAACACAAGAGGTTCGGTGATCCTGGCACGGCGTCTACCTGTTGCTTTGGTATCAATATTCAGGACAAGACTCGATATGATTGGTAATAACAGCGTCGCCAGTCAAAGACAGAGGTGTTATTGGCATCAGGGTGTCAGCACCGGGACAACAATATTGCTCCACACCTGCTGACAGCCAAAGCTATATCTGGATGGTACTGACATCTTACTGAACCACTATAAACTGTAATATTCTTCAACATTCATTAAGAAGTACTGTTTACATTCACCATTCTCAAAATTAAAGAGCCTTTATATGAGTCAGACAGAAGTGGATAAGAACCAAGCATGTTTACCTCAATGTTACTACCAGCCAGAGAGAAACAACATACCAGTTACGTGGATCATGAAGACGGTAAAAGTACTGTCTCAGCTCCAAGCAACGTCGCTTTCCACCACCGACCCACACAATTATAGATAATGTCAAAGAAACTGATCTGCACGCATGTGTCTGGGGAAACGCTCTGGAAACTGCTGCCTCTGACATGTATTCAGTAAGACAAGGCTGGATGTGAGAGGAAACTATAAAGACTTGAGGCGATAGCAGTCATGGTTAATAACGCGCGCGCGCACACACACACACTTTATTGGAGTCTGACGGACGTTTACAACACGACGATTTGTTTTAATTATGTACTTGCCTAAATGTCTAGATGATACTGAAAATAAGTGACTTACTACTTAAAAGAAATATCATATTTAACCCATAATGAATAAACAATGATGCTGAACATTACAACAGTTTATGTTAGAAGCTCATTATATATTTTTGTCAACTAAGACTTTGGCCACAATAACAAGGAAGTTCATTAAAATGTACAAGTCCCCCCCCCCTCCGATCCCCAGTCAGAAAGATGCAAATAACAGAATAAAATTACGAACTTCAATTTTTTTTATATTTTACTAATCATCTCCCTGCATCACTGACCAATGTCAATTATCTAAACT
This sequence comes from Homarus americanus, assembly GCF_018991925.1. Classification (NCBI taxonomy): domain Eukaryota; kingdom Metazoa; phylum Arthropoda; class Malacostraca; order Decapoda; family Nephropidae; genus Homarus; species Homarus americanus. Next base: position 169,723 of record NW_024722804.1, on the reverse strand, counting down.
AAACTTGTGTCAACTTTCAGATCCACCCATCAGACGCTGTAGGGGCAGAATAAACCAAAACATAAAAAATATAACAAAACCTGCAAAATAATTTAACACAACAGTCATCTAAAATTTCTAACACTTCTACAATGTCACAAACACATATACGTCCATTATGTTACATAAAGTCTGAACAATACTCAAGTTGTGTTTGTGAAGCACTTGTAACTACTGGTTTAAACAATTAGACTTGAAAACCTAATCACATAATGAAGGAACTAAGCAATAAACTTGTGGTGCAGTCCTGCTTACATGGCAAGAAGGCACGTACACCAGGACGGACGGACTTAATAACAGTAGCAATCACTATGCCTCCCTCATGCATACGTAGTGTGGAAAACAAGAACAAAATCACGTATGAAAATTACAAAAAAAAATTAACATTCATAATTTAATATTCGTACATCAGAGAGAGTATGCTAAACACATCATTTTACTTTTACATGCATTTATGAATTAATATCAAGGGAGTTATGCGTGACTGAGACAGCCAAGTGATCAGACTTGACACTCGAGTTTATGTTGATAATTTTGTTGACATAAATCAGAAACATTCTCATTTAGCTTGATCAATGACACAATAAATTTCATTTTGATATTAATTCTGAACTCATTTTCAGGTTACGTTATGTAATTATCTAACATAGTAAAAGGATAGTGAACATTAAGTTAGCTTCTGTGTGAGTAAATTATGAGGTTGTGTAGAAGAGCGAGACTACAACCTTCGATTAGCTAGTCTTTCCTGTCGCGTTCTACTCATATTTTGCACCATTCTCCCCATTACTTCTTCTCTTCTCTGAGGCTTTTCTACTTCATCCACACTAAACAAAAGGAGGAGAGAGGTAAAGATAATATGTTTAAAAATTAATAAATAGCCTGATAGAATGTTTGGCAAATTACGCTCAACCGCAGTGTGTGGCGGGTATGACAGCCATAAGAGTATGGTCAGTGACCTCGACCCCTAACTGTGACCAAGGTGTCAACACATACAGTAATTCGTCAGTGATGACAACCCTATGTGACAAGTGTGGTTCAGATCTATCCACAATGACAAAAAATATCATACGCTTACAAAGTGTGACGGACGGACGAATACAGACAAAAGGAACGGACACATGAACAAAGAAAACATTATATCCCGCTGTAACTAATAACTGCGGTGCCGTAGCCACTGCAGGTGTGTAAATCTCAAGTTACTTAAAAGCTCCGTATATCACGTGATGTATTTAAGAAAACATTACATGTCAAAGTAAAACACACAAAGCTGTCTTTACGACTTCACCAGAGAGTAAATAATACATTAAGATAATTATGGTCCAATTATGTAAACATCGAGGCACGAATATCTACACAAGATAACAACGGCTATCATCAAGCTAAAAGTAGAGAGGAGGTAAAATACAGTAAGGTGTGATTACTGCTGCACACTGGCTTAACAATTAACGTGGCATGGATGTTATTATTGCAGTACACGGATGCAATTTACGTGGCACACAGGTGCATTTAACGATGTATAGAAGTGTAATCAACGTGGTACATATGTGCAATTTGATGGGCACACACGTGCTAATATCGTGACGAGTGAAATTCGTGCGGCAGTTGTATACAGTGTGGTACGCATGTTTAATTAGCATGACATCCAGACATGCAGCAACACGTGGAAGTCACAAAAATGCATGAAGAATAATTAGGGAAGTACACAGATGAAGGTTAACGTGACACATACTGAAATACAAACACGTACACGAACGAACACAGTGCAAACATATGCCTGGTGTACTCAGCGTGACACAAACACGCAGCACCGGGTACTATTCAATTAGCAACCATATACAATCCTCAAATGTGATTACCGGGCTCCACAAAAACACATACCAGTACATACAAACATATAAGCTGTATATGTTGTATATACACACACACACATACCCCCCCCCCCCCCAAAGGACACATTACAGGAGAAACGTTAGCATAAAACTTACGTCATGTATAATTACGCACTCGGTCTTCCCATTACGGTATGTTGGTACAGTCACGATACTATAATTACCTCAGGGCTTTTAATTTCAGTAAAAACCCAGGACGCACGAACTGCCTAAATAATTCTATTCCTCTGTCACCGCCGCCCAGGCTCCCAAGGTTCGCATTCACAAAGTTTCCGGACCAGGATTCGCTAAGTTTCTAGGATCACTTTCAAAGAGAATGTTGATCCAGGTCCATAATGCTCGCGGGTTCCAGGTTCACTCAGTTCTAAAATTAACTGTGGTAATAAAGGAACCCAAATTATGTAACGGTAGTTCTAGTGTTTTGGGGAATAGTAAGTATCTGGGTTCTGAGGTGAGTTAGAGGAATACTTTACACTTTACAGTATACGGATGATAATAAATTTTGAAAATTTGTGTTATATTATTATTGTTTATATTTTAAAAATAATAATTCATGTTGCAGCGAGTCACAATTCTGTAAACAGATTACCATTCGTAAATAAAATTAAATCAACTATGTCAACAATATCAATAACAATGTTTACTACATATTCACAAGCATTTATATATATATATATATATATATATATATATATATATATATATATATATATATATATATATATATATATATATATATATATATATGTGTGTGTGTGTGTGTGCAAGTAAATCACTGTAGGTGCGCGCGATCTAGGTATATGCTGATAACCACAAGGAAAGAAGAAAACACGAAGTTCCCCAGCGCTTTCGTGTAATTCACATATTCAGGGGTGAGTACAGACTAGAGAGAGAAATACAAATCAAGGTGTATATATACAGAGGAGGGTGAGACGAGGTCCACAATGGTCAGGTATTAGGTAATGACCCTACTAATCTTTAAATAGCACACAACGGTTGGTGGTCAGGTCAGATGGTCAGGTGACCTGACCATCTGACTTGACCAGGTAGATACTCCAGTGACAGGTGGACCAGGTAGATACTCCAGTGACAGGTGGACCAGGTAGATACTCCAGTGACAGGTGGACCAGGTAGATACTCCAGTGACAGGTGGACCAGGTAGATACTGGACCAGGTAGATACTCCAGATACTCCGGACAGGTGGACCAGGTAGATACTCCAGTGACAGGTGGACCAGGTAGATACTCCAGTGACAGGTGGACCAGGTAGATACTCCGGTAACAGGTGGACCAGGTAGATACTCCGGTAACAGGTGGACCAGGTAGATACTCCGGTAACAGGTGGACCAGGTAGATGCTCCAGAGACAAGTGGACCAGGTAGAGATGCTTCCATTGCTCCAGGGACATCCATTGGTTATTTTATCGTTTCACTTATAACACCTCCCATGTTGTATCGCTTCCACCCACTGACTAGATTAAGGCCAGTACGCACACACCATAACAAATATATATATATATGAGGGAATATTCCACTATGTACAGTATTTACAAACACTATGCAACGTTTTGTAATCCATATCATATTCAATTTTATAGAATAATTCCTTGGGATAAATGTACAGTACTTATCAGATAGCCGCTAGGAGTGCTCAGGTTCTCGCTTGGCTTAGCCATGTCATTATTGTTATTGTTCACTTCTTAAGTATTTTTCTGGTTAAATAAACTGGTGAGAGATAAACCTGGTACTGAAATGCTCCTGGGGTAGATGGCACCAGATATAAAGACGGTCCAGAGGTAGGTGGTCCAGGTAGAGACGGTCCAGGGGTAGGTGGTCCAGGTAGAGACGGTCCAGGGGTAGGTGGTCCAGGTAGAGACCGTCCAGAGGTAGGAGGCCCAGGTAGAGACAGTCCAAAGATAGGTGGTCCAGGTAGAGACGGTCCAGAGGTAGGAGGCCCAGGGTAGAAACGGTCCAGGGGTAGGTGGTCCAGGTATATAGACGGTCCAGAGGTAACTGGTCCAGGTAGAGACTGTCCAAAGATAGGTGGTCCAGGTAGAGACGGTCCAGAGGTAGGTGGTCCAGGTATATAGACGGTCCAGAGGTAAGTGGTCCAGGTAGAGACTGTTCAAGGTAGAGACTGTTCAGACGGTCAGGTGGCCCAAGTATATAGACGGTCCAGATGTAGGTGGCCCAGGTATATAGACGGTCCAGAGGTAGGTGGTCCAGGTAGAGACGATCCAGGGGTAGGTGGTCCAGGTAGAGACGGTCCAGAGGTAGGAGACCCAGGTATATAGACGGTCCTGAGGTAGGAGGGCCAGGTATATAGAGGGTCCAGAGGTGAGTGAGTTAGGTATATAGACGGTCCTGAGGTAGGAGGGCCAGGTATAGACTCCAGTCCACGAGGCCGGAGGACGGGCAAGGTTGCCGCCGGGGCCTGGTGTTTGCACTTCATTATGGCCAAGACCAAGGCGTTAATGAAGGAAGCTATTTGCCGTGTAAGCCGCTGCGTTTCATTCATGATTTTACGGCCGCACATTTTTGAAGCCCAGGCTAATTTTACGCCGTCATTCCCAATTGCAAAAACCACTGAACGACACGTCAGTGCCCCCTTCCCCCACACATTCTGTGTGTGTGTGTGTGTGTGTGTGTGTGTGTGTGAGAATGAGGAACATCAATATACACACATGACAACATAAAGATGAATAACTATGAGCCATACTGTCACTGAAGAAGTGTACACCTACCCTGTATGTGTCATACAGTATAACTATACATCACACCGCGTGTGTCTAAGATGTATAACTATATATCACACGGTGTGTCCCCAAGATGTATAACTAGATATCACACGGTGTGTCCCTAAGATGTATAACTATACATCACACGGTGTGTCCCCAAGATGTATAACTAGATATCACACGGTGTGTCCCTAAGATGTATAACTAGATATCACACGGTGTGTTCCCAAGATGTATAACTAGATATCACACGGTGTGTCCCTAAGATGTATAACTATACATCACACGGTGTGTCCCCAAGATGTATAACTAGATATCACACGGTGTGTCCCTAAGATGTATAACTAGATATCACACGGTGTGTTCCCAAGATGTATAACTAGATATCACACGGTGTGTCCCTAAGATGTATAACTATACATCACACGGTGTGTCCCCAAGATGTATAACTAGATATCACACGGTGTGTCCCTAAGATGTATAACTAGATATCACACGGTGTGTCCCCAAGATGTATAACTAGATATCACACGGTGTGTCCCTAAGATGTATAACTATACATCACACGGTGTGTCCCCAAGATGTATAACTATACATCACACGGTGTGTCCCTAAGATGTATAACTATACATCACACGGTGTGTCCCCAAGATGTATAACTAGATATCACACGGTGTGTCCCCAAGATGTATAACTAGATATCACACGGTGTGTCCCCAAGATGTATAACTAGATATCACACGGTGTGTTCCCAAGATGTATAATTACAGTATATATCAAACCTTAAGTCCCTAAGGAGATACACCACTATCTACCATACTGTATATCATTAGAACGTATAGTTATGCATATCTCTAGACCTATGTATCTCAAGTGAGCTATTTATTGTGTACCATTACGGCGATGAACAGCTACACATCATCACGTAACTATAAGCATATATAAGACTACGGATTTCTAATAATGCGTACAACTTCACCTGCGTCAGTAGAAACCTGCGCCTCGGTGTATCTCTAGGGACCTGTAAACCTTCTTTATCACCTGTATAAACCATAACAACGTAAATCGTCAAGAACCTGTAAAATTATCGCCAAAGTCTTGTACGAGCTGCACCACCATCACCGAGACCATGTACAACTTGTAGTTGATTACACCTGCACCCAGAGCTATACAATTGTGCAAAACAGAAGTGCAGTATAAATATACCAGGAGGTGTGTTCGCTTCTCCCACGGATCTAATCTTAAACAATATATTCCATACCCAACAGCATGGGAGCAAAAATGTCGTCAGCGAGCGTCGTATTCTTACATTGTGTAGCTGTCTGATTCAATTCCAATTTCAATATTTCAGTGACGGTGAGAACGTAGCTTAGAGCAGGGTTCATTTGCATGACGTCTTTTATTGGTAATAGAAAGGGTAGGAAGGATTCAATGTCCTCTCGTATTGTTGGTATTTTATGAAGTAGTGAATCACGACTCATTGGAATTTCAATTTGGTACATCTTAAATATACGTGTAATTGGGAAATAGAGAACTTGAGGGCAATGATGAGTGGACACACGGACAGACAGAAAGACGGACTGGGGTTGGGTACGATGAGAGGAAGGTTGGGAAGGGTAAACTGAGAGAAGACGGACAGACGGAAGGAAAATAGATGGAACGGAACAATGAGTAGAAGCAGGCACAAAGAGAAAGGGGAGATAAACTGAACGATGAGAAGAAGAACAGCGGAAAGAATTGAGGAGATATGGCTGGAGGTAGATTACTATAAGATGAACTGAGGGAGGGAATGATGAAAGGACTGGCGGACGCGAAGAGAGATAACTTTAAAGTGGTATATATTGCACAAGTACCGTAACCTCATTAACCGGTCATGGGCGCCTGTGGATTACTACACACAAACCGACACCAAATTCTCAAGAGCATCACCAGGGTAATGTGTTCATTGTCACTGAGGGTCAGAGATCACCTGGGTACGGGAGTCTGTGTGTAATATTGAGGCAATTCTCGGTCTTCCTTTTGTGTAGCTGAGAGAGAAGAGAAGAGAAGAGAGAAGAGAAGAGAAGAGAAGAGAAGAGAGAGAGAGAGAGAGAGAGAGAGAGAGAGAGAGAGAGAGAGAGAGAGAGAGACGAGAGAAGAGAAGAGAGAAGAGAGAGAGAGAGAGAGAGAGAGAGAGAGAGAGAGAGAGAGAGAGAGAGAGAGAGAGAGAGAGAGAGAGAGAGAGAGAGAGACGAGAGAGAGAGAGAGAGAGAGAGAGAGAGAGAGAGAGAGAGAGAGAGAGAGAGAGAGAGAGAGAGAGAGAGAGAGAGAGAGAGAGAGAGAGAGAGAGAGAGAGAGAGAGAGAGAGAGAGAGAGAGAGAGAGAGAGAGAGAGAGAGAGAGAGAGAGAGAGAGAGAGAGAGAGAGAGAGAGAGAGAGAGAGAGAGAGAGAGAGAGAGAGCACATTCTCAAAGGACAAATATTTAAAAAGAACGCAAAAACCAGTACACATTAATAAATCTTGATAAAATCACACGGGAAAAGGGAAACAACGGAGCACCTTAGCTTTCGTCTTTATTCAAGATGTCTTCAATAAAGACGAAAGCTAAGGTGCTCCGTTGTTTCCCTTTTCTCGTGTGATTTTATCAAGATTTATCTTATCCACGTTTTCATTGTGGCTCTACATGAAACATTAATACATGTATACAGACACGTTCATGTATACATTCCTAAAAGTACAGGTATACATCTGTAGGTACACATATATAGATACGAGTTCATATGCAAATGATATGACATGTACAGTATATCCAAGTACAGATACACATAATCCTGTACATGCACATAAAACAGCAAGCAATCGAAACTTCAATACGGTAACAATACATATACCCAGTACTCATGAACGATGTACATTGTTAGGTCGCATCATCTTACATAAACTGAAGGAAAAATCCCACTCACTGAATTTACATAATATTTGGCCATCCCTCAGTTACCAGATCTCTGATGAGGCCAAAGTAAAGTGGTGTCAAGGTTTCAACTCGTGTATACACCAATACGACAACGAAATAATTTAATTTTGGACGAGACATCAATAGACAAAATAATATACAGGTGGTGGATAATCATGACAGGGACACATGCAACTGATGTTTAAAACGAATTTATTATGTGTGAAGCTAAAGGGGGGTCGACCCAGATAGATATTTTGGGACCTTGTAATGGAAGGGGAGTAAACGCAGAAGAACTATTACACCAAGAAGAGTGAATGACTGGGAGCGAATGAAGGGAGATTGTATATATATTTGCTTGCCCTTGATTGCGACCATCTACCAAGAAGGATGTTGAAAAAAAAAAAAAAATCCAACATGGTTTAAATCAAATATAATTACTCGCGTCTCTCTGACCTTCCTTTCACCTATACTATGATGTCCTTTCATCCTTTTCCACCTTCCTCTATGTTTCTTCCCTCTGCTTCTCTTTCTACCACCTGTCCCTATATAGCCATTATATTTTATTTCCTCTCGTGTTTCCATATTTCGTCTTACTTCCTTCCTTCCTTTTCCCTTTCCTCACTTCATTCGTCCTCCTGACCCTCTTTTCTTATCACTCTCTTTGTCGCGGTCTTTCTCTCCCTCCCTTCCCTCACCCTGTTCATGTTCCTCACTTCCTCCTACCCTCAGCCGTTCCTTCCTTCCTTCCTTCCTCCAACTCTCCCTCTTCACCAGCACCCCACTATCCCCCACCCCCCGCCACTCACGCCCTTCCCTCTTCAGGCACCAGACAGGAAATCATTGCACCATATATTCGGCATTGGCAGTCAAATTTTCCTTCAATAATCTTAAACGTATTTGACGATAAAACAAAAATAACGAGAAAACTACGAAAATATATATTTTTTTTTTACGATTTCTTCATCAACTTTTTTTTTTTAACATAAGTTATTTTTTCCTGACAATAAACAGAAATTGTTAGGGAAGTTTCAATCTTTATTTAAATAAAACGAGAGGAAAAAAACAGTTGTATCCCTTGCAGCGTTTTACATAAAAACCATCTATTTTTATTATGTATTCTTAGAATTACATAAAGAACAATCCTGCTTTATGAGTTTGTAGCAGTTATTGTTTCCACATATAACTACAATTTATTTTAGCTGTTAACGTATTTAGTATTGCACCAAAATCAAACCAGACTCTTTTTGACGACTTAAATATCTAGAATTATACTTAATTAAAGTTGGATTTTTACATAAAAATATTTATTATTATTTTATAAGATTCTGGTTGGGAATTCAAGACTGTATTTAGAATTATGTCTATCAAGTCAGAGTTTTCCACCAAAGAGAAAAGGAGGGGAGGAGAGGGAGGTGAGGGGACGGGAGGTGAGGGGGACGGGAGGGAGGGGGAGGGGACGGGAGGTGAGGGACGGGGAGGGGGAGGGAGGAGGAGGGGAGGGGAGGGGAGGGAGGTGAGGGAGGGAGGTGAGGGGGGAGGGAGGGGGAGGGGAGGGAGGGGGAGGGGAGGGAGGGGGAGGGGAGGGGAGGGAGAGGGGAGGGGAGGGAGGGGGGACGGGAGGTGAGGGGACGGGAGGTGAGGGGGACGGGGAGGGAGGGAGGTGAGGGGAGGGAGGTGGGAGGGAGGGAGGTGAGGGGAGGGAGGGAGGAGGGGGGGGGAGGGGGAGGAGGTGAGGGGGACGGGAGGTGGGGGACGGGGAGGGGAGGTGAGGGGAGGGGGAGGTGAGGGGAGGAGGTGGAGGTGGAGGGAGGGGGAGGTGGGGGGGAGGGAGGTGAGGTGAGGGGGAGGGAGGTGAGGGGAGGGAGGTGAGGGGGGAGGGAGGGGAGGGGAGGGAGGGAGGGGAGGTGAGGGGGGAGGTGGGGGAGGGGAGGTGAGGGGAGGGAGGTGAGGGAGGTGAGGGGGGGGAGGTGAGGGGAGGGAGGGGATGAGGGGAGGTGAGGGGAAGGGAAGGGGAGAAAGTGAGTCACCCGAGCGTGAAACTGCAATATTTCTTGGTGCTTTTCCTTTTAACAAATCTCTAAAGTCCCCCTCACCCCGAAACAAGGGAAACTACAAAACAGCGAGAGGGTGAAAGATCTTTTACTTTCTATCCGTATCGTGGATGACTTCCTCTCCCCTTCCCCCCAACAGTTAAGGCAAGAGATCCATTTAAAGTCATCTCCACCTGAGTATATTCCCTTGACTTACTTAATCGTTCTCTCGTGTTCACCTACCGACCGACCCAACTCCCAAATATGCCTCTACAAATAACGCCAGGGAACATTTTTTTTTCTTCACTATTACCGTTAACGACAATAACTTCTGGTATACATTAACGATTTACAACCCCGCAAACGACCCATTTCACCCCCCCCCCTACACACACACACACACACACGCCAATCAATTTTACCCATTTATTCCTCACGACCGGCCAATTCTTTTCTCCTAAACAGTCCTGTGACTGATCAATCCTCCCTTCATACAGTCGTGTTACTAAATCTCTCTCTCTATTCACCATTCCACTTACTGACCTACTTACCTATACCCCCTACTTAACCTTTACCAATCCATCTTTCTGCCCTACGTATCACTGGCCAATCTTGACCCACGCATTTCTCTCACCGACTTATCTTGTTACTTTCCAATCTTTATCAGCATCTTCCAGTTACCCGCCAATCACCTTACAGGCACCAACTCTTATCACCAATCTCCTTCCCCATACACACTGACTCCCCACCAATCTCCTCCTCCATACACACTGACTCCCCACCAATCTCCTCCCCCATACACACACTGACTCCCCACCACCTCCCCATACACACTGACTCCCACCAATCTCCCCCCATACACACTGACTCCCCACCTCCTTCCCCATACACACTGACTCCCACCAATCTCCTCCCCCATACACACCGACTCCCACCAATCTCCTTCCCCATACACACTGATCTTCCCCAAACCATCCGGCCAGATAGCGTCTCCATACCCCCCTCTCCCCCCACTGTCAGCCCTCAACATCAAGGCTAAAATCATTCGCGGAATAATCCCACATTTTGGTTTGGCTGTCACATAAATGCAGCAGCTGGCAACCCCTGCACTATAATATATATGAAGAGAGAATATTGGTCGCCGCGTCAAGAATATGCCAGACGGAGGGTAAGAAGTACTGTACAGGCGTTAGGAAAGGTTATTTTTGTTCCGGTTTCCTCTCCTTAGTGCGGCGTATCGACTCTGAGGAACTTTTTATTTTGACCTTAATTTTTTTCTAACTTTATACAACACTGTGGAGAACATAACAAAAATCAGTCTATTGTATTATAGAAGAATTAGGGTGAATATAATGATTTGGATTTCATGTTTTTACGTTCGCTCTTCTTTTTTGCTCCCCACCCCTCCTCCAAATGTTTTTATATCACTCTATACCCTCGTCAACCACAGCTTCAGGCAGGCACCGATACAGTTCCACAACTTTCAACGAAGTAAATTATCAACATAAGGAAAAATATGCCTCAAATAATTGCATTGGTTGTATTTCCAAGATCTTACACACCTAGTATAAAAAAAACCCTTATCAAGAAGAAATTTATATGACTGTTTTCTCTATTTAATGAGACAAAGTTAGTGACAATTCCCAGTGTTCATTTCCTCCACAATTGTAAACATTACTTTTGTTTATTGCAAATTAGTAGTAAAAAAAAAACGCTGCCAATTCAATAGTATCCGTTACATAAATTTCATTAATTCAATATTCATTTTTCAGCATTTTTTTTTTACATTTTTAGATATTAAGAAAACCGGTACAGTTATTAATGTTGATATCTATAAGAGATCGGCATTGTACGTCCTAAAAGTCCCGTTTCTTGGTGGACATATTGAAGAGAAACAGTTTTTGAATGGCCGCTTTGTTGGTGAAATATAAGAAATAATATAATTGAACCTTATTTTTTTACAAGCAACTGAAGGTATTCTCATCATGGACTATATTGCCTTAATAGTCATACTGGAACAATCATCCGCGTATAGTAGTGACATTACCGGACGTAGAGGGAGAATAGAAGTGTGGTATTCTTAATGATAGGGTTAACATGTTAATGGATATGTTGGAAATTTAATGACGGGGACAAAAAAATAAGTAATTGTCCAGTGTGCCTTATGAGTAGCGCACTATGGGGAAATTAATGTTTTTTAATTTTTATTTTATTTTATTTTTTAGGTGAAGGACTCATAACAAACCAACGTAGATGGCAAAGAAATTAACACCAGAGGAAAGAGACAGTTTCAACTTCATGTATGAGTCTTAAGTCATAGGTGCTTCAACTGCCAGGGTTAAGCACAGTTCACTAGGTCTTTGTTTTTACAATTGACACCTTTATAACTAAAAAAAAGAGGGTATTTCATTTAACTGGTATCAGAGATGCAAAACTTAAATATCTTTTCGTCCATTTCTTTCCTTATAACTGGGAGAGAGAAAAAGTTTACTTGCAGTAAAGTTTTAATCTAACTTATATGGAATCTATCCCGCCATGTTTATGTAGACGTTCGAACTATTAAAAGATACATTTAAGGTATGGATATTCGGGGATTAATTTTAACCAGTGGATACTACACTGATTGTGTCAGGAGTAATATAAGGAGCACTAATAAGACGCCGCGGATTTACAAAAGTTCATATGATCAATAACAGTGAGAAAGAACCTGTTTACCTAAGCATCAAACAATAAAAAAATGCACAGATGAACGGCATAGCTGAACATAGAAGCACCCACAATATATATATATATATATATATATATATATATATATATATATATATATATATATATATATATATATATATATATATATATATATATATATATATATCCTTCATGTGCGATAAATTTTATCAGTCAAATCAGTAGGGCAGTGTGGCCTGACTGAACAACTGAAAACTCAGACTAAATAATACTGTTCTTTACCTTACAGACGACTTGCTATATATTTCCTTGTCTTCCTCGATATGGCGGAGGAAGGGAAAGATACAACTCGCTGCCTCACCTGAAAGGGAAAAGAAAACACTATTAGGTACAAGTTTGAACAACTTAAATAACAGTACTCTGAGAATGGCTGGGAGGGTCTCCTTTTGTCGGGGGCTACCGAGAAATTCTGAATAATTTAACAGACAATCTCAAGATATTTGGGGGCGAGGAGGTGGTTTCATCCATCACCTATGAAAGTTAACGAAGACTCAAATAGAGTTGAGGGGGTCTCTCTGAATAAGTTATCGTACACTGAAACTACCTTTCAGAACTGTGGCCAAAGCCCTAACAGTCCCCGGTGCTAATAACCTCCAACTGACCATTAGAATCAAGTCCCAGTCTTAATAAGCCCTAAACTAACCTAACCTGAATACCGGACTGTAACCACTTCTAATGGGCCCTACAGTTACCTAACAATAAAAACTGTTGCCTATTAGGGATGGGTCAATATTACAAACGTTAGGTCTAGTTAATCTAGGTTAGGGGCCTATTAGAACTTGGTCAGAACATTAGACCAGTCACAACCACTGCAGGATGACCTAAGCCCCCAGGGATGAACCTGCACTAAAGGAATATACAACACAGAGCGAGCCCCATCGGGACGCTTCACTCACCATTTTATCAAAACCTCATAAAGAAAGTTATTACAAAAGCATCTAGGGTTTTAAAGTCAAATTCCAGATTAAAATGAGGGATATGATCCAACACAAATTGCGTTACGGTCTCCATCAACTCAATTTCACAATTTCTTTGATGAGAGAAACTCAAAAAGGGGGGATTACCATAAAACATGCCAGCCAACCCAGGAAATTGAGCGTACTGGGACCGGAAAAAAATACTCAAAACGAAAAGTTGTTAAAACTAAAGTACTGCACAGTATCGCAATTTTGGCCCGTGTGTGTGTGTGTGTGTGTGTGTGTGTGTGTGTGTGTACTTATGGCCTTTAAGGTATAATTAAATAAATATACCTCAGTAGATAAATATACTGTATGTTTTAAATCACTCTACCAATCATTGCTGTAGTTTTGTAGACAAATTAAATGCAGGTTGATTTTTTTTTTTGCATTAAAATACATTAATTTGAACAAACAGGTCCATATATTCACACATACAACGGTTACACATATAAATAACAACGAAAATAGGAAGTCTTATATCCCAAAATAACCATAAATTCACGCAAGTTGTATGTCGTCAGAGGAATGCGGTTGAAGAGGAAGAAGATAATTTTGTCCACGTTTCATATCTTGCGGCTGTTTCTGTTTATTGCAAATTTTGTAGCTTTTCCCCTCGTCTTCATGTATATTAAGTCCCCCTGTCATCGCCCGAGGCACACCAGGGGAAGCTCAAATATACCAGGGTTCGGATTCACCAAGAATCTGGATCCGGATTGAATAATAATTTGGATCCTGATTCGATATACATATTTGATCCAGTTTCACAGAGATTCTGAAACCTGAAACACTAACATAAAAGGATCCTCATTTACTAATATTCTGGATCCGGTATTACTACGATCCTCGGTGGAAATTTGGTAAGACTCTGGACTCGGATTCATTAGATTATGTAAGATAAGTTACGTTACATTAAGTCCTCATTGTGATCATGACACTTGTTTTAGTTTTGTTTTTTAAGCTTAATTCAGCCAGTGAGATAACGCCTTACCCCTCCTTCCTTACTTCACAGCCTGACCCACTCTTCCTTCGTTACTTCACAGCCTGACCCACTCTTCCTTCGTTATTTCACACCCTGACTCACTCTCCCTTCCTTACTTCGCAGCCTGACCCACTCTCCCTTCGTTACTTCACAGCCTGACCCACTCTTCCTTCCTTAATTCACAGCCTGACCCACTCTTCCTTCTTTACTTCACAGCCTGACCCACTCTTCCTTCCTTATTTCACAGCCTGACCCACTCTTCCTTCCTTACTTCACAGCCTGACCCACTCTTCCTTCCTTATTTTCCTTCTTCGTTACTTCACAGCCTGACCCACTCTTCCTTCCTTATTTCACAGCCTGACCCACTCTTCCTTCCTTACTTCACAGCCTGACCCACTCTTCCTTCCTTATTTCACAGCCTGACCCACTCTTCCTTCGTTACTTCACAGCCTGACCCACTCTTCCTTCCTTATTTCACAGCCTGACCCACTCTTCCTTCGTTACTTCACAGCCTGACCCACTCTTCCTTCGTTACTTCACAGCCTGACCCACTCTTCCTTCGTTACTTCACAGCCTGACCCACTCTTCCTTCGTTACTTCACAGCCTGACCCACTCTCCCGTTGCTACAATGGTGGTTTTCACCCCCTATTCTATGTAATACAAAAACAGCCAGAATTAGTAAATTCACCTACAGTAACTACTACTCCCCAGCCTGACTTAATAATTCTGTTTCTGGTCCCAATAACTGACTACTGCTCTACTGTGCCACTGTCTAGTCCACGCAGTACTAAAAAGGCCAGTGTTACATAGTTACTATGTGGCTCTTAGTAATTAATGGTAAAGTCTTTTGAATTTATAATGACTTCTCTCTCTTAAAAAAGCAAGTACCATGTATTCCACTTTTTTTTTTTGCAATGCCTCTTTCTCCTTTATTTTTTTCTACAAGGTTTGGCCTCGATAATGACATACTTGTTCCAGGAACTTTATTTGTAAGAGAGAAAATATAAGGATAGTGTTAAATAATGATGGGAAGGTTAAGCCTACAATAGGTGAAGTTAGTTTATATTTGTTTACCCTTTGAACAAACTGTTATAACCCTTTGTGGACGATGGTTTAAGATATAATTAAGTTGGTCTTGGAATGCGTTGGTCTGCCTTACTATCAATCTACACCTCTCTATTTTATTACACCTCTGCCAGGTAGTTTACCGGACTCTGAAATTACTGTGTGAAATATTATCTGTGAATTAAGATTTACGGGTGATACAACCAACAGGTCGCGTGCAGGGGAGAATTTACGAGGTGCTGCCCGTGTTTTTCATCTGGTAGTGTCTATCACGCCTTATGAAAATTCACAAAATAACGGGTATTAGATACGATTTACTTGTTACCAGTGACTAGTGCGACAATTAGTGTCACTTAGGTATTATTTTTTTAAATTTACGTCTAATTTTATTATAGACAGGTTCGCACATGTACAGTCACGTAGGTACACAAGCTCGAATATACACAAAACCACATGTATAGACACAGGGACACACACACACACACACACACACACACACACACACACACACACACACACACAATTTACGAGACAGGTTCGCACATGTACAGTCACGTAGGTACACAAGCTCGAATATACACAAAACCACACACAGGGACACACACACACACACACACACACACACACACACACACACACCAGCACAACGGTAATACGAAAAATGACTTGACCAGTTCCACACACGGACGGCCATCAACCCCCCATAGCCTACAGGACTTTGTTCCACCTCTTATGAAGCTTGTTTGTCCGTCCTCCCCTCACAGCGCCTCTCACCGACCAACGCCTCCCATTTGCCCTCCACACCCCCTCTTAACTTACCTCCCCTCCACACCCCCTTTTAACACCTCCTCCACACCCCCTTCTCCTGGCCACTAACTTACCTCCACACCCCCTCTTAACTTACCTCTCCTCCACACCTTAACTTACCTCCCTCCACCCCCTCTTAACTTACCTCCTCCACACCTTAACTTACCTCCTCCACACCCCTCATAACTTACCTCTCCTCCACACCTTAACTTACCTCTCCTCCACACCTTAACTTACCTCCCCTCCACACCCCCTCTTAACTTACCTCTCCTCCACACCTTAACACCTCCCTCCACACCCCCCCAACTTAACTCCACACCTTAACTTACCTCCTCCGCACCCCCCTTAACTTACCTCCTCCACACCTTAACCTACCTCCTCCACACCTTAACTTACCTCCACCCCCTCTTACTTACCTCTCCTCCACACCTCTTACCTCCACACCCCCCTTAACTTAACCTTAACCTCCCTCCGCACCCCCTCTTAACTTACCTCTCCTCCACACCTTAACTTCCCTCCCCTCCACATCCCCTCTTAACTTACCTCTCCTCCACACCTCATTAATTTTCCTCCTCATCAGCCCCCTATCATCTTCAACCTCTCTACACCACGATCTCTCTCTCTCATATACCCGCAACACTCCCTCCTCCTCACTTTACACCCCCATCCACATATACCACACCCTCATCATCACCCCCTCCTCCCTCTTAAATCACCCTCAACTAACTTCCCTTAACCCGTAATGGCACCCCCCACAGACTAGCTAACTGTTTTCTGTACTTCAGTGCGTCTGGTTCGTGGTCCAGAATCCACTAGAGGGATTAATGTGTCGCTAAGGGTGGCTTTCCTGTGTACGATACTGTGTAGTGGAATGAAGAGTCTGGCTACACATGGATTATAGTCAATGAAGCTCGCGTACACATACAGTATAGGCAAGTGCCACATACGCGAACAAATACAACTGGACTGTTTTGTGTACATTTCAATCCCGTCCCGTTATGTGAGATTCTACACTTGGACAGTTTTGAGGGAAAATATCAGGCTACACCCCTACTTCCGGACGTTGTTTCTAAACACTTTAAATTATACCTACAAACTATGTTTCTACAGGAACCACACCCAGTTTGGGATGATATAGGGGCTACAAATAATGTCTTGGTGATATATTTCGGGCTATACCAAGATACACAATCTTTTTTCGTAAAATTTTTGAACTGAAATACAATGTTTTCTGCTTAAGTATGAGAGTGAGGGAAGATTACAACCTGTTATACCCAAATTTAATAATAAACTACATCCAAACTATATCACTATAGGCTACATCCAGATTGTGTTGATAGATGCTACATCCAGACAATAGTCCCTAGACTCAGACTAGAGGCTACACTTAAAGTAGACTATGTCACTAGGGGCTATTCCCAGACTGTGTTAACAGAGGACACACCCAGACTGTGTTAACAGAGGACACACCCAGACTGTGTTAACAGAGGCTACATACAGGCCGAGTTAACAGAGGCTACATGCAGGCCGAGTTAACAGAGGCTACATGCAGGCCGAGTTAACAGAGGCTACATGCAGGCCGTGTTAACAGAGGCTACATACAGGCCGAGTTAACAGAGGCTACATACAGGCCGAGTTAACAGAGGCTACATACAGGCCGTGTTAACAGAGGCTACATGCAGGCCGAGTTAACAGAGGCTACATGCAGGCCGAGTTAACAGAGGCTACATGCAGGCCGAGTTAACAGAGGCTACATGCAGGCCGTGTTAACAGAGGCCATGCAGGCCGAGTTAACAGAGGCTACATGCAGGCCGAGTTAACAGAGGCCATGCAGGCCGTGTTAACAGAGGCTACATGCAGGCCGAGTTAACAGAGGCTACATGCAGGCCGTGTTAACAGAGGCTACATGCAGGCCGAGTTAACAGAGGCTACATGCAGGTCGGTTAACAGAGGCTACAGGCCGAGTTAACAGGCTACAGGCCGAGTTAACAGAGGCTACATGCAGGCCGAACAGAGGCTACATGCAGGCCGTGTTAACAGAGGCTACATGCAGGCCGAGTTAACAGAGGCTACATACAGAGGCCGAGTTAACAGAGGCTACATGCAGGTTAACAGAGGCTACATGCAGGCCGTGTTAACAGAGGCTACATGCAGGCGAGTTAACAGAGGTGTTAACAGAGGCTACATGCAGGCCGTGTTAACAGAGGCTGCAGGCCGTGTTAACAGAGGCTACATACAGGCCGAGTTAACAGAGGCTACATGCAGGCAGTGTTAACAGAGGCTACATGCAGGCCGTGTTAACAGAGGCTACATGCAGGCCGTGTTAACAGAGGCTACATACAGGCCGAGTTAACAGAGGCTACATACAGGCCGAGTTAACAGAGGCTACATGCAGGCCGTGTTAACAGAGGCTACATACAGGCCGAGTTAACAGAGGCTACAGCCAGACTGAATGAGTGTATTGTTGTTACACATTCCGATGTTGCTGTATTACATTTGCTTCGAATTTATTATTTTTAGACCACAATCTAAATTTTGAAACTCCGACTAAGATATTACTTACACACGTACCCTGCCCCTTACTGATTTTCGTGTCACTGAGTCAAAAGTCAAAGTCGTTCTTGTAAAGTCAAACGTCTCATAATTTCTTTTCATACCTCAAGCACCAAGGAAATTTCTACTTGACACGTCTAATTACACATTACTGTGGAATGCTACAACTCAAGACGTCTTATCTGGTCAGATTATACTTCTGTTGTTTGGTCAGGAACCATGTATAAGAAAACCTAACACTGGTGCAGTTTTCTTTGCAACTAAGAACACTGCTTCACCACTTATTTTGACAAACTAGTATTTCTTTGGTAATTATGAAAAAAAAATCTACATGAGATTGAGAACTATCCTCTGAACTTTGACGTTTATTACAGTACAGGGGTCACTAAAATTTTATATTTGTGTCCTAAAAATACTGGTAGCGAAAACCGTCTGTCCAATCTTTCAACGTTTATGATATATGACTATTTAAAACGCATATAGAGAGTTAAAAAAAAAAGCCCGGTAATTATCAGTACTGTTCATGCTACCAAAGGCACTAAAACATTTCATCATCTCTCTAAGTCATTGAACAAACAGTTAAAGTAACCAGCTTTATTCTCATCACTGCTGACTGCTGCATTACATTACCATCCAACATCGTAAGTAAAGATCATTCGTGTCAAGTTTAACCAAAACTAGATATATAACGTGAATTACTCCGCTTGGGTGATTTTATTTCTATAACCAAAGATATCGAGTCGTCGCGGGATGATTTCTCCTCATCCTATCCAATTTTTCACGTCGAGACAAAAATAAATAAAAATCTTCACTTTTTCGAGGTCCATCAGCAGCAGCACAACTCTAGAGCCAAACTTTTCTACTACATGTTGCACAATACTCCATAAACCTCAGACACATTTTACCTGGAAACGGAAGAAGTCGATGCCAACTTTTTCCTCAATGTACGCTTATCGATTATAGGACTGCTGCGTTTTGTGACATTGAAAACATTCTTCATTCAATCCCACGTCTTTTGAGACACTGCGAATGTTGTCTCATTCAGGAGAGTCGTCCGATACACAGCGAGACTGTTTCATTCAGAGGCGGGAGTCATGGGGCTGGTGAGGCCTTGTCCTGCTTCACTCAACCCAACACTAATGTGACTCACAGAGAGAAAGGTGCACCGCCCTGATACACAAATGTGTCTCACAAGAAAGAACGGAAGGTGTACCCCACATATAAGATGCGCATCGCTGTGGTAAACAGAAGTAACACAGGAGAAGGTGCCTCGCTGTGGTAAACAGACGTAACACAGGACAAGGTGCCTCGCTGTGGTAAACAGACGTAACACAGGAGAAGGTGCCTCGCTGTGGTAAACAGACGTAACACAGGACAAGGTGCCTCGCTGTGGTAAACAGACGTAACACAGGAGAAGGTGCCTCGCTGTGTAAACAGACGTAACACAGGACAAGGTGCCTCGCTGTGGTAAACAAGTAACACAGGAGAAGGTGCCTCGCTGTGGTGTGGTAACACAAAACAGAGTAACACAGGACAAGGTGCCCCACTGTGGTAAACAGACGTAACACAGGACAAGGTGCCTGCTGTGGTAAACAGAAGTAACACAGTGACAAGGTGCCCTGCTGTGGTAAATAGAAGTACAGGACAAGGTGCCTCGCTGTGGTAAAACAGACGTAACACAGACAAGGTGCCTGCCGGTAAACAGACGTAACACAGGACAAGGTGCCCTGTGGTAAACAGAAGTAACACAGGAGAAGGTGCCTCACTGTGGTAAACAGAAGTAACACAGGACAAGGTGCCTCACTGTGGTAAACAGGTAACACAGGACAAGGTGCCTCGCTGTGGTGCAACAGGACAAGGTGCTCATGGTAAACAGACGTAACATTGACAAGGTGCCTCGCTGTGGTAAACAGAAGTAACTGCGCTGTGGTAAACAGAAGTAACACAGGAGAAGGTGCCTCACTGTGGTAAACAGAAGTAACACAGGAGAAGGTGCCTCGCTGTGGTAAACAGACGTAACACAGGACAAGGTGCCTCGCTGTGGTAAACAGACGTAACACAGGACAAGGTGCCTCGCTGTGGTAAACAGACGTAACACAGGACAAGGTGCCTCGCTGTGGTAAACAGACGTAACACAGGACAAGGTGCCTCACTGTGGTAAACAAAAGTAACACAGGACAAGGTGCCTCGCTGTAGTAAACAAAAGTAACACAGGACAAGGTGCCTCGCTGTGGTAAACATAAGTAACACAGGAGAAGGCTCTTTGCTGTGATAATCAAATATGTCTCACAAGAAAGGAAGTAAGCTGCCGCACGTGTAAGACGTGCACCGTTATGATAAACAGATGTAACAGAGGAGGCTGGAGAGGTTCATGAACCCGATACACTAATGATGCAGTGAGGGGCATGGACCTGACAAACAGCTGTCTCGCACGGGAGGGAAGTGCATCAACGCAACTCTCTCACATACATATTCCTCAGTGTAGTTCAATCATTATCACAAGAAATTAGGAACAGCGTATATCCCTGGATGACGGACGAAACCTGCTTTCGTAACTCAACACCACGAACACCAAGATACGAGTATCAACGTCGCCATGTGCACAATGATCTGATTGTCAACGCCACCATATTCTCCATGATATGAGTGTCAACGTCACTTTCATCATGATCTGAATGTAATCGTCACCACGTTCACCAAGTTCTTTATGTAAACACGACCATGTTCATTAAGATTTGAGTCTCAACGCCATCACACTTCCTGTCCCCAAGCCCCAAGATAATTCCCACAAACGTTAGAACCAACCCCGCCACTACGCTCCGGCTACTGTGGTAATATACTCCACAGAAGATGAAACTTCTCATCAACATACTATCTCTCAATCCTGGAGACTTGCAAGAAACGAGTCCTGGTTCACTTAATGTATGTACAGTGAACCGGGACTTGTACAGCACTTAAGAAATTATGTTTGTGTCGCCTCTCCACGTCCTTATAAAAGTTTCCAGTCCCAGTAGGATATTATATATTATTACTGTATTGTTAAACAGTAGTAGTGTCTAATACTGGCTGTTCCGAAAAAGAGCTCCTTATATTTACACGCCGAATTACAATTATTGTAAATAGAAGCACAATCATGTTAAAATGTGATATTAATGTTTATAATATTTAATAACAAATAATGCTTCCTGTATGTAAATCTATTTTGTGTTATGAAGTGTTATAAGAAATAGGGATTATTTTTCTTAAGACACCCTAAAGCTATTACTAGTGTAAGGGACAACACATATTACTAGCGTTAAGTTGATAAATACATAAACCTGTACTGATACAAAAATATATTAATTATATTAAATACAATACATATTAAAAAATAATATAATCATAACTTTTCACTAACTATAATTTTCCCATTCAAGAACATTCCATTCAAAAAGAATATAAAAATAAAATTAATAATAATGTTCTAACACAATGAAACTTATTCCAGTACTGTATAGTTTTAAGTCTTGGGTTACTCTCCACAAACAACTATGTACGAGAAAACATACGAAGACTCTAAAAGTTCCTTCGAAGATAAATTTGTAGTCTCAATGAGTCTATCAAGGTGTAAGCAGCTCCAGCAAATACCATCATAAGTGCTTGGCATAATACTCCTCCCAGCATTAAAGCACTTATGGAAACTACAGTACACCACACAACATTCACTTGCTTTCTGCCTTCAGTAACGCTCTTTTAGGGTAAGTGTATGAGTCCTAGTCAGGCCAGGCGTTATTCCGAGACAGTGACCTCCCACACAACCCCTGAGGCTCACACTAACATTCATACTTTGTTTTTACCTTTAACTGGGAATGTGACTATGCTAGATAACCGACTCGCTTAGGACAAAACAAAAAGATGGCAGCCTCCATCTCGTCGAAATTGCAGACTCTACCTACACTAAATGCTTACTCTGTTCCCCCGTGATGGAGAATGAAAATGAACCCACCTTGTTATGGCCTTTTAGTATTTATAAATAAGAGACAAGTTAGTAAGAATCATATCCCTTACCAGCATTAATCTTACTCCCAACTCTGTATTCATAGACAAATTTGGCTTATAGTATGAGTGCAGTAACTAAAAAGGAAAGGAATTGAGCTTAGCAGTATCATTCTTCCTGTAGCACTGAGTTAGTTCATAGCAATCCCATGGCAAGTGTTGTCGACATGTACCATTATAACATGTAACAATACCATGATAAGTGTTCTCTACATGTACTATTATAACATGTAACAACATCATGATAAGTGTTCTCTACATGTACCATTATAACATGTAACAATATCATGATAAGTGTTCTCTACATGTACCATTATAACATGTAACAATATCATGATAAGTGTTCTCTACATGTACCATTATAACATGTAACAATATCATGATAAGTGTTCTCTACATGTACCATTATAACATGTAACAATATCATGATAAGTGTTCTCTACATGTACCATTATAACATGTAACAATATCATGATAAGTGTTCTCTACATGTACTATTATAACATGTAACAATATCATGATAAGTGTTCTCTACATGTAACATTATAAATACCCAATAATGAGAAAGAAACTATGTACAAGGTAAACAGTGTCCCTCTGAGGTCAGTTTCAGCCCCGTTTTTTTTCAGTATATACATGATAAATATTTACTCTGCCACCCCTGATCTTGGTAGGTAAATCTTTTGATAAAGAATCAACTACATAGAGTCCTCAGGTAGATAATGGACAAAAGCTGCAGCTGCAGTACTTCATCAGTAAAAGTCTTCTGCTGAAAGTCGGAAGACAACAGCTAAAACCTGGCCGAATTCCCTTTATCTCTAGGCTAGGAACTCGACCAAATATAGATACTTCCCAAAAATAGCCCTAAAGTACATCATCTGAATGCTTGGGGGAACAATAATGATCCAATGTCCACGAGATACCGTGACCTTGACCTTTCCTCGCACTACACCAAATGCGTAAAGTTTTTTTCGAAATGATCCGAAGGAATTTAATATGAAAGTTTGAAGGTAATAGCTCGAAGCATTTTCCAGACTTAACACTAAAACAAAACTCGAGTTAACTCTAAAATGCAAATGATTGTTTTACGCCCTTGAGGATTTCCAGCGAATAATCGCATCACAAACTCGTAAGGTATTGTACAGCGTACTCGCAGCAATCCCGTGATGGACTTACGGAAGTATGAACGGATATACTGACGTACAACACTTAAGGCGGGGGACAAAATGATGAAGGCGTTGCCGTGAACTCGATGCGAAGCAAAGATCTCCTTTCTAACTCCCTTATCTTGTCTTCTCTTCCATCTTCCTCCTACTACCCCTCTCCTCCCTTCCCTATCCACTCCTCCTTCCCCTCTCCTCCCCCACTGCTCATGAAAATTCATGACCGAGTCTCCCTCATTAAGGAAGCGTTCTCGAGTCTTTTCCGAGAGAAGATGAATTTTCATAAAGGCCTGACAATGAGGACGCCAGCGACAATGGCTGTAGTTTCCAGTCTTCGCCATTCTCGTGCCTAATGCGTGCTGGAATCCACAAAAGGGAAAGGCTAAGGGTATTAGGTTCGACCTCCTTGTGAAAAGAAAAGAAATTGAGGGACAAATAGTTGAAAGTTCCAGACTACTGGAACTCTTGGAAGGGAATGAGTCAGTATTAGAATTAATGGTTTCTCAGCATCACTTTGCAGGATGATTGAGAAATATCTTGCGTGCTCTATGAATACATAATCTGTACTCGGTTTTACCTCGACAAAATGTGATGAAACAGATCTTGCTCAGTGATACTCAATTCTGGTAAAGGAAGGGATCACTAAGACATACAGTACAACAGTAATAACTATGTGGGTACAACTGACGACCAACTTCTACAAAGTATCAACAATCAAAAAGATTAATCACAAATAAAATCCAACAAAATAACTGGGGAAACCAACAGTCTGTCATTGGCTGCGTTAAGCCGCTAATGAAAAAAAATTCCTCACGAGACAAAAACACAATCAGGCAAGGGCAGAAGAATGCAAATTGAACTAGCTAAACGAAGCTAATCATAGGTCAACATTAATCTGAATATTATGACTAGACATCCTTATATTTATTGGGTAACTGCCAATACTGGTGATTAATGATTAAGAGAATAAAAATACTGTAATCTTCAACACCTTCCATCATACTAGAAGCCACACTTCCCCCCACAGCCAGTGTTCACTCCGTCCCCCACACCATCCATCACTGGTCGACTGTACCTCACATCTCGGCATAAACTCTCACCTCTTCATTCTAACATTTAAAAATGTCTTGATTACCTGTACTCGTCAAGACACTCCGTTGATACAAGACCCAAGTTTCACATTCATACACGTTAGAATAACCTATACCAAACATTCCAATATGAATTGACCACAACAGCCGACTTTAATAGACCGGTAGTTTCGCTTCGTCAGGAGTTCGACGTCCAGAGTACCCAATTAGGTACATCTCGCTTGGACTCTTTTATGTTCTGTGAAGGGATAATTACCAACAAAAAAACATCAACAAGGGAAGAACGATTACCCTTCTACATATTCGGGTTTGATAACAGGAACTAGGACTGCCGCTACCCCTTCCCCCTCCCCAAGTTGAAGTTCATGGCGACCGTCATTCATCAGTTCTGCTTTTGTTTCTTCATTTCAAAAGCACAACAAAGACCAAACTAGTGCCCAGTATTGATGAACATGCGGCCTGTACCATCACTCTCCTCAGTGTTCAGAGTACTGTATCCATCTCTCTCCCTCTACATCGTGTGCATCATCCTCAGGGGTTATTTAAATATATTCAAGAGTTCCTTCTCATTTCCTCTCAGTTCAACTATATTCCACATACCGACGCTCACGCCCCGATGCAACACATTTTTTTTTATTAAGAATCTCCTCCAAATGTTATCATCACACCCGTATTTTGGACTACCGGCTCTTATTCACTGTACAAATAACTTACTTCTGTTCGCTTACCAGGTAGTTTATCTAATTATTTATTATATTCACATATTCCAATATCTTTATCTTACTTCTGATTTACCTTTTATTATTATTATTATTATTATTATTATTATTATTATTATTATTATTACTATTAATTCAGTCTTAACAATTAACCACATTTTTACAAACATTTTAATAATTTTCATTATATTTTTTTTTCCATGATGGTTTTAACGTTTTACCATTGTCGTTAACATCACAAATACACATCCTTGATACAACATCATTACTTACTTTACATTCAGAGTCAAAATACCCCACACCACAACCCTCACTATAAGCTAACCCAACTCTAGGAACACATCTCATTGACCATTATACACTGCCGTCCTTAGCCAATCAATCATTATCTACACATATCATTAACCTCCATAGGTACGATGATTTAACGCTTCAGAATACAATGTCTTAACCCATTTATAATATTAACTTCTTGAGTCCGATGACAACCCTTGAGTACAATCATTTATGTCTGATTACATGTTTTGAGTACGAAAATACGATGCCTTAACTGCCCTAGTACAATATCATCTTGCCCAAGAGAATGGAGCATCGTATTAAAATTCAAGCATCGCATTCAATGTCTAATTTATCGTACTCAGGGGATCAAATCATCGTACTCAAGGGGTCAAATCATCGTACTCAAGAGGTCAAATCATCGTACTCAAGGGATGAATTCATAGTACTCGGGGGTTAAGTCATCGAGGTCAACGGGTCAAGTCATCATACTCAGGGAACTGTTATCGTACTCAGGAGTTTGATCATCGTACTCAAGAGATCGTCATCATAATCAGGGAACTGTTATCTTACTCACGAGGTAAATCATCGTATTCAAGGGGTTGCCATCGTTCGTACTCAGCATTTTCTCACTCTCCAACCCTCTCCCACATTTCTCCTTCTCCCTTACCCCCTTTTCTCCCTCACTTCTCGATCCCCCTCTCCCCCAATATTCCCTCCTCACTCCCCCAACCCTTCGTTCAATCTCCTTCATCCCCCCACCCTCTCTACTTCCCCCTCCTCCCCACTTGTCACCCCCTCCTCCCCTTCATCAGATGACATTTCCCAACGTTAGGCTCACCCCACCTACTTTTTATTTTTACTTTATTTAGTTTTTATCTGTTTGTTATGCAATTTGTTTAATAGTCTCTCTCTCTCTCTCTCTCTCTCTCTCTCTCTCTCTCTCTCTCTCTCTCTCTCTCTGTATATATTGTATGCATGTGCGTGCGTGTATTTTTGTATGAGAGTATTCATAGGCTGTCCGGCTGTTGCTTACAAAATTCGATTAACATTCAGGGGAGAAGGTACCATGGAGGGGTCAATCTGAGTCTATCTCCTCCCCGAGACACTAAACTGGACATTCCTGTGCAGTATTTGCCGGAGAGTCGCGCCGCCCCTCACTCCCTCCAGTAACTGATAATTAAAGTTAACTGAAATTGTCTCTATAAACCTCGTGGTCTATGCAAAATTTTATGGAGTCGAGAAAAGTTTTAAATTTGATGATTGAATTTTCATTTTCCAGTTATTCAAAATTTTAAAATGTAGTGAAAAGAGAGAAACGTTTTAAGGCTGAATTTTCAAGGACCAAAAGAAAACAAAATCTATTAAGTGGAAATAAATTAAATAGATGATTAAATTCTCCAGAGCTAAGTCCACACAGAAGCTAATAAAATACAAAGATTAGTTAAAAAAATAGTGGATAAATTTCTCAAAAACAATTCTAAACAATATTCTAATAAATGGGAGAGAATTACACTAAAGATGACGGATACATTTTACAAGACCCAGAACTAAACAAATAATATAAAATTAAACAAAATGGAAAGAAAAAAATCATGAAAATAACGTAAACTCGTATCCAAAATAATAGTAAAATTCCTAGCAAACAATTTCAAACAACTAAGACTATATAAATTTTTTTAAAAGGGACATCATTCCTTTAAAGACGATGGTTGGAGTTACCACAACCAGGATTACACAAGAATTCACTAAAGACAAAACTACTTTCAACTTTGGCTAAAACTTTTTAAGAGTAGTAGTGGGATGACGTGTTCTGTGGCATTATTACAGTACTGTATTCTGAAATTTCAGTGAGGTAGTTTCCAGCACCCGAGGATCCCCCCCCGATTTCATAAGTGGTAATTCTTGTTACCTTGTATAGTATTTTTGCATACATTAAATTAACATTCTATCTCTCATCCTCTTCTCGAATTATTTTTTCTAATACTTTAGATACATTACTATATATTGTAGTGTTTAAACTACAAAAGTGTTCTTGGGTCAAATAATAGCTGATTTAATTAATAACTCCCTACCTACAGACATAAATTATTAAACAAAGAAAGCTTGCATTTATATCACACAACTTATGACCAATCGATATGCCATCTCTCAGGTTTGAGCTAAAAAAATATTTATTTATATCCCTCTAAATTTAAAAAAAAAATAATTTATAAATTCCGCCAGTCCAAATATGGGAAAAGGGCCATAGCAACCGCCTTAGCAACGCGACGCCGTCTACTCCCAACGACGTCATGCCATGCCCTCCCCCGCCACCTCATCATCTTTAAACTACCGTTACCGTGTTTGTGTTGATGAACTACCGTCCTTCACTAATACAGTACACCCAGGTTTGATCTTATTTGTATTGTAAATAATCAACTTGGAAACTGCCCTCAAGTGCGAGGTGTTGCAGCTGCACCTTTCCTCCAACTCCATCTACAATTATCGAACTGGGCCAAAGACTTTAATAATACTCCCCAAGGCTCGTGTGTGGTCGAAGGAGGGAGTGAGGCACCAAGTGTGTGGGGGAGGGAGTGAGGCACCAGGTGTGTGGGGGAGAGAGTGAGGCACCGGGTGTGTGGGGGAGAGAGTGAGGCACCAGGTGTGTTGGGGAGAGTGAGGCACCAGGTGTGTGGGGGAGAGAGGAGGTACCAAGGTGTGGGGAGAGAGTGGGGCACCAGGTGTGTGGAGGAGAAAGTGAGGCACCAAGTGTGTGGGGGAGAGTGAGACACCAGGTGTGTGGGGGAGAGGGTGAGGCACCAAGTGTGTGGGGGAGAGAGTGAGGCACCATGTGTGTGTGGGGAAAGAGTGAGACACTTAGTGGGTGTGAGGTTCCCAGTGTGTGTGTGTGGGTGGGAGGGAGGCAGAAAGACACCAGGTGTGTGGGAGGTGAGGTGAAGATCTCCCTCGCCTCACCTCACCACAACAAAACACGACACAATTCGTCTCCAAAATGAGGGTCATGATGAGAAATTTCCAGGTCATAATATTTTTCAGGCTCTCCTTGTATTTCCCGAGCTAACTCACTTTACTGGGCTATTCCCAACTCTCATTTTCCCTCACTTGGTATGCCTAATTTTTCACTTTATTTTTAGGAAAAGAATATATATATATATATATATATATATATATATATATATATATATATATATATATATATATATACAGTCCAAATACACGCGAACTTCCAGGTGGTAGCGATCCTTGTTCACACGCCGAGGTCCAAGGTTCGATTTCCAACTAGTGAGGTATTGTTTGTATGTACTGTATTAATGTATGTGTGTGTGTGTGTTTTCGGGAACACTAGTACAGTATGTTGTTTACGTCCTTTACAATATTATACCACATCTTATACACTACTGATGGTGTACAAAAAGCTCTCATTTTCTCTAGAACACACACAGCAACACGAGGCCGTGACCAAGGGGTGGGATGAAGGACGGAGGTGGCTGGAAGGTAGGAGGAAATTAACGAGTAATTCAATCTGCCAACGTGAATACACGCTGATGACCTGCCCGGAAAATAAATCGCTACACACATTTTAGGAAGAGGGTAGAGAATAAACGCTTCGATATAAAAAATTTGTTGATAAAATTCGGTCCTTAGCATTAATTGCAATCGGTAATGTAGTGTAGTGTCGACCTAACACGCTACGGGGTGTGTACCTCGGGAACAATAATATAAATTTCGACACTCTGGACCAGCTGATTGAGGTAACTGAAGCGTGGTTTTAGGACCGTGATTGAGCCTGTACAGGGTTCACTACTCCTTACCACATCTACTAAATTAATCCTTTGCTACTTCATCCCTTCTTCCTTTCCTTCAAGTTTTCATTCACCGTTTGTATT
Organism: Homarus americanus; assembly: GCF_018991925.1. NCBI lineage: Eukaryota > Metazoa > Arthropoda > Malacostraca > Decapoda > Nephropidae > Homarus > Homarus americanus. The sequence continues at coordinate 139,808 of NW_024722804.1, read as the reverse complement.
TATCTCATCCTGTTTTTGCTATTTTTCCTCCTCTTTTTTTTTAGTCCCTATTCTTGGTTCTTATTCCATCTTACCCTTGGTTAATTCTCCTCTCTGCCCTTGCTTTAGCATCTGTCTTTTGCCCTTCCTTCCCTCTCCAATCATTTCCTTATTCCTATTTTTTCTCCCTTAATTTCATTATACCTTCGTCCTTTTATTGTTCCTTTCTCGTTCTTTCCTCTCTTAATTTCCTTTCTCTCTCTCCCACCCTTCATCCCTTCCCTTTGTTCTTCCCTCTCATATTCTCTTTTTCCTCAATCATTCCTGTTCTTTCCTCTCTTTCCTCCTTCCATGTTCTAGTTTCTTACCTGGCACCTTTTCCGTCCTGTTTGTCTCCTCTCCAATACATATTCATTCCCTTCAATCTCTTCTCTTACTCCCCTTTCCCTCCTAATTCCCCTCATCCATTCCTCCTCTCATCCACATCAACCTCCACCCTCACCTCGTATACACCCATTCCCCTCCTTCTCACTCTTCCTCCTCCACCTTCCTCGTAATTTACCTCATCTATTCCTTCTCTCGCCCTCCATAAACCTCCACTTAACTCTTTTCTCCCAGTACGAGCGCTCAATTTTTTTCAATCATCCGTGATAAGCGGTAAGACAAACTCCCGCCTTGGTTGAGGTTTTTGGCGGGGCAATGAAGTTTTCTCGCGTGACGTCACAACCGCGGGCCAGCTGAGATACAATCAACAAACCGGAGCTTAAACGAGCTCTTTACGGGCGCCTTTCTCTTGCATGGTATTCTGAGGGCAATTTAAGCTTTTTTTATTAAAGGAAGGGAGAAAGACCTAATAATAATACTAATACAGCAATAATAATAATAATAATAACAATAACAATAATAATAATAATAATAATAATAATAAAATTTCCAGTATAATCTCAAAAAATTTTAAGCATTACCATTACACTAAAATTTACCAGCATCTGTAGCACTATTTTTATCTTCAACAGGAGCTATAATATTCTCAACCCTGTGTTAGTCTTTATAATTACTGTTCTTCCTGCATCGTTACTTAATATATGTACTGTACCTGTAACTTGCAACTGTAATTAGTCTGCCCAACTATACACGTAACACTGTATTAGACTTTTCACCTATGTTTTTACCTTGTTTATAACCAAATTAATATATACAGAACAGCCATATTTGGACAACTGTTCCTGAACCTTGACCCGCACCTGACCCTGACCCTGACCCTACACTAAGGCCCCCAAGAACACCATCTGCTTACGGCCTCCCAAGACAAGATTTCTTTTCTTTATTTTATTTTAATACAAACAACCTGGATTTTATCAAAGTAATTAAATCAAGGTAAGTTAGAAGCATAGTTCACCTGAGTTTTATCTTTAATAACTACAGCAGTTTTCGAATTCACATATATTCTGTGCGTTAAATTTGTCCCTAAACTGTCGCTTTGTGACGTTATCTAGTTAAGGTTGAGTCAGTGTAACGTTTATGTCTTTTCTGGGGTGGGGGTGGGGGTGGGGTGGGGGTGGAGGTTGGGGGGTCGTTACTTAACCTACATTAGTGTTAGTCAGTCAGCTTGGCGTGTTCTTTCACCTGTTACGAGGAAAATTCAGTGTGCGAAACTTTGTGAATCCGGTCCCTGCTTTAATACTGTGTCGAGACATGAATTAAAGGGCGTTAAAATTTCACTAAGAGTCACTGTCAGGGAAGTGTAAGTAATTTTCAAGTTACCTGACTGGCGCCAAGATAAACCATTTTGGTCACTAAAACGTCAGAGATAATTAAATTCGCTAACACTATGCAAATATTCTCTCGGAAAAAAATACTCTGGTAAAAATGTTTTGATAAAAGTTGCAATTCATTTGGCGAATTAAAATGGCAGAAAGCGAATTTATTTTCCTCGGTCTCTTAAAACTGGAGAAAGACGAAGTGAAAGGGATTATGAAGATTTTTTCGTACTCTTTCTTTTAAAACACCAAGCACTTTTAATTATGGCTTTAAGTGCGTCCATGTCTAGCCTAACTACTACACAGTTTTCCATTTACCAGAGGAAAGCTTATTTGTTCTTAGGGCCAGTTATACAAACAATAGCAACACTGATAACGATAATGACGATAACACTAATAATAATAATAATAATAATAGTAACAATAATAACCATCTCAGGAACCCAAGTTTATTAAATCATCGTTGCAAAACTTTTACACATGACCACCAAGTAACCACCAAGGTCAACGGAAGTTAGCTCACTGTAGCGTCCAGAGGGTGAAAAACGGCAAGTGTAAAGTTTCCAAGGAGGAGGAGGAGGGAAGAGAAGGGGGAGGAAGACGTGCGAAGTAGAGACAACAAATAAAGCGGAGGAAAGATGGAAAAGAAGGATAATTTACCCTTCATATGATACAAGTTTTCCCTCAGTAGTCAAGGTTCGTGAGATAAATGATACGCAACTTGGCAAATAGCTTGAGAAAAAGTCAGTGTAGCGGCGCACAGACCAAGGAAACATATAATTCACATATTGGTCTTCTGAGTAAATCAACTGGGCGTACCAAGATCCCAATGAGGACAAGTGAGTGCATGAAGTTAATGTGGATAAACAGCATCAAACATAGACGACCGCTGACCAGGTTTTGTTAGTAACGTTGACCTTAACCACTAATGCTATAACACACGACAAAATTCACTTGGCAATCTTATGAAATGTCGGTCTCATTGTAAAACTGAATAAGTGTTAAGTCCTGTATACTGATCGGTCCTGTTTATCGGTCTGCTAGTTCTCCGAGCGTTATGAAAATTTCAGTGGCAGTCGACCTATATCATTACTTGTCGGTATCGTCCAGCAATGACCGTAGTCCAGTGACCATCTTATTTCAATAAATCCCTTACTTCAGCAACGACGTTATTTCAGTACCCACACTCCTTGATTATCTTATTCTAGTACAGTTTACACCAGGGACCACACTCCTCCGATAATCTTACTCCAGTAACCATTACTATTTCGCATCGTGTTTTCTTAGGAGAAATGAATTTACTTTTTGCTATGTTAACGACGCTGTTGAGACGGAACCCCATAAATTTTGAGTTTCATTTAAATCGGACATCGGGAACGCTGTTTTCATATAGGGGATTATTTCTTTGGTTCTCGTAGATTTCCCATGGTATACCATTCTATTCCTAAGGGAAATGACTATACAGTATACTATATTATAATACTTCTTGGCGTTATTCCGGCAGGAGGCGTCATTAGGAAAAAATGTAGGAACAGCCATCGTATAGGACATGTAGGGAGTCAAAGGTTACGCACATACGTAAGTTTAGAACCATAGACGATACGAGTTTACCAAATATGAGATACATAAAGTTTAAAGGGAGAATGCCAAGTCGTAATGCACTATTGTAAAGTCCACTAAGACTATCCTGTAAGCTGGCCGAGGAGAGTGCAACAGAAAGAGGGCTAATGAGGGGAGGGGGGGGCCAGGGAAAGGCGGCGAAGACCACGTACAAGGGAAGTCTAATTAGTAAAAGGCTGAATTACTTTCGGCCATCAAAGAAAACAGCCACAGAAGAGAGAGACAGCCAGGAAAAGAAAGTGTCGGAGAGAGTAAACGAGGCTATAAAAGTTAGAACCTGAAGAACACCGATAATAAAATCATGAAATGTGCGCTACTCTCAACGCCAAGAAAGGTCAACAATTGCCTATACAGCTGCTCTAACCCCGAGAAAACGAAGAAATATTAAATTATGTCTACAAGAACCTAAGATCCTCAACTTAAATGAAGTATCACATAAGATCAGCGTTAACAAGTCATAACAACAAGGGAATTTTAATGAGGGAACAGACTGACGTACAAAAGGAATACTAAATGACTAGCTTTCAGTTCGAGACAAAGTCAAAGGGAATTTCGCTCTATTAATATAGCTACTCAATATGTACATTAACACGCTACTGAAGGACGCTCTATAGAGGAAGTAAAGTAAGAGAGTCAACACTATTATGCGACAAGTTAGGAATATTACCAGGTGTCGATAATCCTCCCCCTCCCTCCCCGCCCCAGGCTTCTGGTAGTGAAGGGGTGGGGTGGGGTGAATCATAAGACACCTTTGACATAACATGGAATACGAGAGAGAAAGAGAAATAGAAAGACGAACAGGTAGATAATAAGAAATTGAATATCGACTGGACAAGGACACTACACAACACCATCGCTCATTTTCAGATCACTGCCTTTATGGTGCTATACTATATGACACACCGGACCAAGAATTCTGAACAACACTCATTTACGAGGGTTATTCCTGTTAATTTTTCTGTATTAACTATAAGTGATATACAAAATACATCAAACTGGTTATACAATGAATCACACAACCAGAAATACCAACCTTACCAAATTAACATAGCCTGAGTCAGTGATCGTTGCAGATGCCATCAGACCAAGAGGTGCATAATATTTATTTTGCTGACTGTACAAGGAGCTTCAGGGAAAGTCTCCAGGCACACAATCAAACTAACACACGCACACGCACACACACACACACACACACACACACACACACACACACACACACACACACTATCAACCCAACATCATAAGTACTACACACAAACACCATCACTATCACCATCATACACCAGCACCACACACCGCCACCACAATTACCGTCATCACTAATGCCTGACAATCACCATAACACCCTACCACAATCACCATCCATCGCGACTATCACTGTTACCACCATCCCTATCATCATCACCACCACCACAATCACCACACACAAACGCCATCATCCTCATCACCATAAACACCATCACTCCATCACCACAACCAGTACCATTACCAATACCTTCACCCCCACGAATATCGTCTCCATCACCACTACCATCATCATCACTGCCACCACTACAAACTCTTCCACCATCACTACCACCAGCAGACCTTCCTTCATTAATCGTACCTTTGAGCGCGCCAGAACCAAGCAATAATTCTCGTATCCAACATTTCCTGGTTCGTTTTGTCCAGTGGTATTGATATTTTTTTACCCATTGATTAACTATGTACCGAGCGAGGGATTAATTTCTATTATTGTAAAAAAAAAGAAGAATGAGATGCGTTTAGTGTAGATGATACCTTGTGTGTCCCCATTGGTGCAAAAACCAGTAGGAATTTTGAATGAAAGATGAATAAATGAGGTTGAAAATCAATTAAAAATCGTTAAACCCTGCTTGAGAATCTAATGAAAAATGAATGAACCAGCTAGAAAATCCTATAAGCTTTCAACACACCAGCTTCAAATCTTAATCAAGTCTGCCACGGAAGTATACAAAGGAGCTTACAAAATTTTATTATTCTACGCTTGTTACTTTTTTGTGTAATCCAGCTGATGAGCTCGGGAGAGGCGGACGTACGTACAGGTTGACCATTATACTGGAATATGCCCCCTACATACACAGAGGAGGTACATTAAGAGACATGAGACTCAACGAACGTAGCGTGAGAGACTACGGACAGAGAACGTGTGGTGGACTGGAAGCAAGGATAGCTGGGAGTAAACAGGGAGGGGAGGAAAAACGAGGCTTGGGGCACTGTCAGGAGAGGGAAATTGCAAGCTAGTTACAGGAAGGCTAGGAACTACAGGGTGACAAGGAAGTGCGGAAGTACAGGGTGACACAAAAGTCCGTAACTACAGGGTGACGCATGTATGGAGAACAGCAGACCGATACAGTAGCGGGGAACTGCAAGGTGATGCAGAAGTGCGGAACTGCAGGGTGACGCAGGGAGTGACCTGAGTTGCACCAAATAACGCCAGGCCAGCAGAAGGTGATTAAGGAATCGATGGGGCCTCGCTTAGCTGGTTCTCCAAATTTGTGCTAGTGGCCAAGTGTGAGAGTGAAGGGACCTGCAGCACACGTAACACTGCTTTTGCCAATATTATCCACGTTCGAAGAGTGACACAAATGAAGAGACACGTACACTAAGTAAGTATGCAGAAAGACGCTACCTAATAATTGCAAGACTATACCTCATCCCTCTCACACATGTAAAAGTCGCAATACATGACATCAGCAACACCTGGTGACATTAACACCCAAGGATGCTACACATGAGAAACTAAGGACAAAACACTATCTAACGCGCTAAACTTTTCCATTCTTGCAACATACAGGAAACAGCTGATAACAAAAGTAAAACCGAAACAAAAAGAAAACACAAATGACACACAACTACTTAATCTGAAACACTATTAATATTATACAATACAACACACCCCACGCCAATACAAACCAGCTGCAACACTGACACTTCCCACGCACTAACACCCCTACAAAACATGACACTAACCAACCCTGCAACACAAAAACATTAAACCAACCCTGCCATACAAGCCAAACCACAAAAATACGGGACTTAATATCTTAATATGTGTGATACCTTTTGAAACTAACTTTTGTCCTTATAGAAGCATCAAACCCGCATTACAAGATAACTTATTCCATCGTCCTAGACCACTGACCCCACCCTGGCACCCTAGAAGAAAAACGCAGCTCTACAAACACTATAACGTCCAATAGTGGGAGATTCACGACCCCCAATCTTACAACAGTCGATGATCAACTACTGCAAGTCCTTACCACTGTGAATTAACCAAAGTTTGACACTAATCCTTTCCCCTCCTTTCCACTTCCCTCCCGCGCCTTTCCTTTCCCTCCCCCTCTCATTCCCTTTACTTCCCGCCTAACCTCTACTCGCCCCTTTACCTCCCCTGTTCTCCCACCCCTGAACCTCCAACAGTTCACCAACATTATTTTCATGTAGCCGAGAGGAAATATAACTGCAATAAAATGTGTTTATCAATATACCATCGATGAAAACATGCACCACAATGTTACCGCCATGAACTATGCAACATAGCTACTACATTATGCATAAAGTATTTGGTCGCAGTGGCAGGTTTAAAATGGTTTTGAGGGATTGTAGGTTATGTTTAATACTCTCACGGGGAACGTTGTAGGCAGGCGACCGTAAAGTGGAACACACAGTTCAATAACCATTAAAGCCGAGCGTTGTTTTTCTGGGGTGACTGATCGAGCTGGGACCTAGGTCAAGTCACCTTCACCACCCCTCACTGATTGACTTAATGAGTGACTGATTTACTAAAACACTGTCTGACTTATTTCAAAGCCTAACTTTCTGAATACTGGAAGATTTTCTGAATTGACTTTGTTGATAATGTCTTCCCAAGTTGACTATTTACCAAACAAATGACTAATGACAAAAAAAAAGTTGTTTGGTAAATATGTTTTTGTTTCCATCGAGCAGTCTTGTTTTTGTCTTTTTCGTCCCTCCCTTTCTGTCTCCCTCCAACCCCATGTTATTTAGTTGAATGTTTATATCTTTCCTTTTCCTTCCCTTCACCCCGTCTCCTTTGTCTTATTTAGAGGAATATACACACGCGTACACAACCTCGATGTAAAGGAGGTCACATTTTCCCCCTCATCCAGTTCGCCCTAATTCTCTCACATCCCTCCCCCTCCTTCCTTATACGTTCAAAGATCCGTATTTCTATATCTTACCTCAAATCTTCTTTCTCCCACCTTCCCTCTTCTCCCCGTCATCTCCTCACTCCCTTCCTTTGATTCCCCCCTTTTTTATCACGTCTTTTACCTCTCGCTCCCTCGTTCCTTCACCCTGTAATCTTCACCTCCACTTTCCTCACTACCTTCGTTGGTCCGCCCTGCCTCCTTGCACATTTTAATTTACTCGACTTCCCGTCAGGTAAAATCGATCTCATGAAGGCAATTTTCCTTTTATCTTGGTTGCAAAAAATTCAACAGGCGTTTTTACTGGCAAATCGGTTGACAGCAGGGTTTTTTTCGCTGACAGACTTTCTGACAACAGACTTCCTTGTTGACAGACTGAGTGACAGCAACTAGTTTTTACTGGCAGATTTACAGACAATGTGCGTGACCCAAATCTCGACTTTGCCAGGACTACCTAAATCCACTTGTCAATATCAATGTCAGTTATTTGTTTCGCCTTTACGGGCAGTGTTTTTCATCAGCAGGCACGGCTTTGTTTGTGCTGGCAGTGATTTGTACCAATCATATAAAAAGAGTGTCCGAGAATTGATCCTAACCTGTGCTGATGTATATACCATGCCGTTACCATGGCTGCGTGTGTGGTCCAGGATCAATGAGGAAAACGTGGTGTGAACGGGGTAAGGGCAGGGGAGATATATTTTCTCAAATGACTCCTGTTAGGTCAGGATATGTATTCACAAATTTCAAAAAGGCAGTGAAAAACTTCTGTTCGGACGAGCGATTAACAGCACAAAAGATATAGTTTATTTTCTTAGCCACAGTACTGTATTACTATCAGAACGGAACACTGACTTCTTGAATATAAATACAAGTGAATGAAATGTACAAAAAAATCATATATATATATATATATATATATATATATATATATATATATATATATATATATATATATATATATATATATATATATATATATATATATATATATATATATATATATATATAGCTTTCAAAATTGATGTGGGAAAAATAAGCAAAATTTAAGGCGATGTACAGTATCTCAAAAAAATGTATCTCTCAGGATGGGTCCGATGACTTCCGCAATGCTTCATGCAACCTGTGATGTCCCGGGAGGGTTGGTATGCGTGGCTCTGTGGCAGACTGATCCTATAACATTAGGTAACCGAACATCATATTTATTACGCCGAAATAAATACACATTGCATTACTTATGTTAAACTACATAAAGCAGGAACGGGCATACACCAGTATCTATCACCCGTGGCCTCAATATGCTTCACACTGTGTTTTGAGATACTGTGCAGTCCCACAAAAGTATCGTTACATTTTCCGTCGCTACAATTTGAAACACTAGACGAAATGCTTTAACACGATCCCAAATGCATCACCATAGTTGGTACGCCTGCTCACCATGTCAGCAACAAACGGATTGGGGGAGGGGGTCGTCCTTGTATGGCCTACAGTACTAGATGCTTCAATATAACAAGAAATCCATTAAGCTATATTAATGTGCTGGGTAGAAGCAAGGCATATGTAAACAAGCCACTGACTGATGGATACAATAACACTGAAATATACATTAAATCGAAATGTTTCGGAACATCATAACTGAGACAGACCTCAAAACGGACATTTTACGCCGTTGTAGTAACAGTTTCACAATATGCCAACTCATGGTGTTCACGATGTCTGATGAATGAAGAGTGAATAAGCAAATAGTACTTGATATTAGAGTGAACAGCTACAGCAATATACAATATATCGGTCTACATGGGATCTGCAATGTTACTGATGTTAATTCCATCCGAAATAAGGTTTCAAATCAAGGGACTTGCAGGCAACAGAACCCCCCCCCCTCCATCTATATAAAACCTTTGTGGTTGTAGGTTTCAGTGTAGCACCATTTGTTTTATGGCGCCTTAACCCATCGTGATACTGTGGGTTCGTTCATCCCAGTTCGCCATGCTATACCCGCTTTACGTTTACCCTGGTTGTGAAGGGCAATGACAGCACCTCTCACATCTTGCTATGTCTCCCTGATTATTCCTCGCTCCATTCGATGTAAGATCACGTTGATGACTGGCACGGTGTTGGTAAGTTCATTTACGACATCCACTCCGAGTCATGTAACATATGATCTGAAGCCTCGGAGGATTCACATCGTTCGAAAACGTATATACGGTACTGATTCGAATAACATTGCTCGTAAAGCCTCGAATAACATTGACCCTACGGTTAACGATACTTTTTGATGACTACATCTGCACAAATATTTCTTAGTCGAATACAAGGCATTACACATGAAAATAAAATAATAAAGCCGCTTATCGATCTAATCCTTGATATTCACGATATGAAGCAGCATAACAAACATCACCTCAACACCCAAAGTCTCTCTTAAGTTAGTGAAAGATCTGAACGAAAATATAATGGGTTGGGTTAACACTATATCCCCCCCTTATACGGCAGGGTATTGAAAAAGGTACTGTATTCTTAACAAACACTGCAATAAACAAGAGTGTGAAGCAATATTATGCCCGATATAAAGTTTACAAAAATAACACCAAACATCGGAGTGAAATTCAACGTAAAAAAAAAATAATCCGAAATCCTGATAAATCCACTTTTAACCTCGACACTATGTGCACACGTATTTGTTTTACTTATTTTACGCATTTTTTTTTCTATATTCTGAAAAATGTATATGTAGAAACTGCTCTTTGATCTCAAAATTTAAACGCTCTCAGCATTTTATTATTGAGAGCCATATTCCAATTAAAAATGTCCTGCCGTTCAGCATTTTTATAAACGTCCATATTAACTGTGCTCGGAAGCTTTTGTTATGCTGATACACCAGATAAATAATGAAAAAAGAAAAACCTTCGTATTCATTTACGCTATTTTAAACATTCAGCTGTGTACGTGGGAGGCAGCAGGAAACCTAAGATTAGATTTTGTGAGGACTGAAATTAAGTAAGCTAATAGCCACAGGTACCGTGCTAGATTTGGGGATACTGACTGCAGGAAAACTAAGATCAGGTTTTGGGGGGAGTGGTTTCAAAACAGCTAAGATTTCATTTTGGTAATAGACAGCGCAAAAACAATGATCTGATATTCACCAATAGGTAGAACAAATGCTAATATCTTATTTTCGATGACCAAAATCAAAAGCAAACGTCCCGTGTCGAGTATTGATATTCTAATTTCCTCAACAGTAATTCCTATTAGGACTAAGGTGGACGGAATCCAAGGTGAAATAAATACTTTCCTCATTCTCTCTTCTCAATGCCTGAAACTGAATCAAATTAATAATTATCTGAGACATGCAAACGAAATACTGTTCTTGTCGCTGAGGAAAATGATTTCTTCAAGAAAATAGAATTAATATTAATTTATACGATTACGTCACGCAAGCCCTAGTCTCGTATGTGTCAATAGTGTGTAAGTTTTCTGTTCGTCACACGCTGTATATATCTCTTGTGTTATGACTCAACAATGTTTACCACACACTTTCAAGCATAGTTTAGCGTTTGTCATATACATAAATAAAATAGGAAACAAATACAGGAAAACAAATAAACATAACTAACCTCTACTCTGAAAGGTCATCAAAATAAAACCATGTAAAAATAATATCCAAGTTTAAAAATACTTCCATTTCAGATATTGCAACTCAACTGCCTGTCTAGCGATAGAGCTATTCAATATAAAATCGACTCCATAATATCAGGTCATCCAGGGAACATTGCCAGTGACGGTCTCATAGTCCTGGAGACACCATGACGTAACATCACTCCGTGCCTGAATTCCCGCCATTCTTGTTCGGACACCGGCGATAAATATTGATGGCCATATTTCATTCGTCTATTTGAGAAACACTACATCAACACCCGTATTAGGTATAGTGGTAGTATATTAAGCTTTAGGCAGCATGTCAGTCTGGACATAATTAAATACCTAACTTCATACTTCTACGGAGGCTGTTAAAGAAAATCCAACATCAAGTGAAAGGGAATGTGGTGACACCACAATACTTCATCGTATATATATATATATATATTGTTCGGGCAATATATTACATCATATCATATACTTGTCAACCACGTAAAATGAATTAGTAACGTTACTGTACATGCTGCTAAGTATCGGCATGTGACCGAAAAATTACACACATCCATACAGAGATGAAACAAAATAAAATTAATGATCATATGTACACAAGCTCAATCACTCTCTGAATAAACAGAACATTTGTCATATTTTAATCATTCTCATTCACAAGTTCTCGGTAATGATATATCAGCCCCTTACTCTCATCTGAAAATATTATCATTCTTATGTATAATTAAATCTATAAAAGCTGCCTGTTGAAGAAAGGAGCTCAACCATCTCAGGTAAAATCTGAGGAACGGGCGCTAAATGACCCTTAAACGAAGCCACAGTGAACCGTCTTTAAATAACCTTCTCTGCTGAAGCACCTACAGTACAGTACTGAACAGATAAGACCAAGTGAACGGTGTTTAATAACCATGACAATTTAAATCACCTAAAAGTAAGACCTGATGAATGATGCAAAAAACAAATAAACTAATACTTAATTGTCCTTAATGACCCTGGTATTTAAAGCACCTGAAACCATAATCATTACACAAACTACTTTTTACCTTCAATAAAAAGAATAGCTATATTTTCATGCTTCCGTGGATGATTTGGGCAAGGATAAAATCTACACTCTAATTCCACTCTGATTTGTATCCACTTTTAACTGCGTCGCCTGCTTTCCTTCCTCATTTTCTCCGGTCAATTTCTCTCCTCGTAACTCATTTTCTCCCCTCACTACCTCTCTTAGCTTCACCTCTCACCCCCCCTACCACTTTTCCTCTTCACCCTTACTTCATTTTCCTCCTCATTTCCTATATCTTCTCCCTTTCACTTCTAAAATCACTTCCTCCCCATAACCTCTCTTCCCCTCTGTCGTTTCTCCACATTTTGACAAATTTTCTCCCTCATTTTCTCTCCGTCTCTTTCCTCTCCTCTTCATCCTTACCTCCCTCTTCGTCAGAGAACTTCCCTCCTTCTACTACCACGTCATTACATCTTTATCTCATACCTGATATTTTCCCCTCATCTCCACTATGACTTCCCCTCACCCGTCACATGTTTTTTTTCCCCCTAAATAATTAATATTTACTCTCATCCACACTTCATTTTCTTCCCATAAATCAATCCTCCTCTTCCCCCCTCCACCAAATTAACTGGCTCTCCACTTCACCGTCTTCCTTATTTTTTCCCTCTTTCCCTCATATTTCCTTCTTCTCACTTCATAATAACCCTTCTTCCTCATTTTTCCTAATTATCCTCAACCCCATCCTCCCTCACCTCCCATCCCTCCCCTCACCCCCATCCTCCTCACCTCTAACCCTCACAGCGCATTCCATTCCTCCCTTACTTCATCTTCTCTCCACCTCATGTTTCATATTCGCCTCCTACCTTTCTCTCTCCTTCTCCTTTACCCCCCTTTTCTCTTTCTTCCTCCTTCCCCTTCTCTTCGCCCGCCCGCCCTCCTCTCCTCTCTTCCCTCCCTCCCCTCCTCTCCATCACCCTCCCTCCTCTCCTCCCTCCCTCCCACCAGAGCGCTTCAATCAGGCCACCAAACCTTTTTGTCATTTTCATAAACATTTTTGTGTCGACACTGGCTTTGTTCCCCCTCTCCCCCAGCTCGTTTTCAATAATGGCCAGACAGACACACAGACAGACAGAGATAGATAGATGAGTAACTGGGATAGGAAAGATAGCAGCTACAAATATAGTGAGGAACAGGGAGGCGGCGTTGAAAGGAAGGGATTATGGATTGAGAAGGAAGAGAACATATACAACAGAAAAAAGCGGTGCCTTTGTTCACTCACTTGATAATAGCCAAGAGGATAGACAGAAGGAACAACAGGAAAGGATTGTTGCAGCGACTTGCCGTGGATGTGGCAGTAGCAGAAAGATGTAAAGACAAAATTATAGTAAAAATAAATATAAATATATATATATATGGTGACCTGTAATACAACTGTCAGCATGATCCCCTCAAAAGCGAGTAGTCCTGGGTTCAGTCGCTGGGCAGGGTGAAACTATGGGCAGTAATTGGGAACCTGGATATTAATCGATTTGCTGGTGGTGTTCCATGGTAATGGTTAGCTAGTGTAGGTGGCGAGCGGTAAAGTCTTCTTGGATTATTCCTTGACACAAAGTCATTATGCTCGATAACTTACTTAGTGGTGGTGGTTGTATTGGCGACAGGTGTACACAAAACACATTGATTCCTAGGTGTCCATAGTACAGGCCAGCCTCACACACGAGGGACAATCGTTACTTTATATTGCGTTTAAAAACCCTCCACATAGAGTAACAACAGGAACCCTACAAGAGAGCACACTGTATGATATAAATTACATTTTAATCCCCGTGTTTTCAGATCAAAAGGAATGTTTTACACTCCTCCAGGTTTATATCCTGTAAACCACAAGGGAGGGGTTAAAGCTATGATTATCTACGGGGAATTTTAATTAGGCCACGTAATTAGGGGAGAGATTAACTGGAGGTGACAAACACGGCGTTATTAACTGGCGAAGGGGCAGACCATGTTGTTAGCGGCTGATGTAGGGGCCTGTTTACAAAGGAGATCTGACGCCCTGTGAAGGAGTCGCCGGAGCGATTATTTGTAGAGGTACAGTATATTACACTAACTCTCTCACACTTACTTATAAATAAAACACACTAATGGGAGCACTTAGTAATGGTAGAATAACCCCTCGGAGACTAACCACAACCAACATATTTAAGTTCCTCGCCGAAATGGACATCTTCCTGGTTGAGGTTCGATCCCGACATCTTAATATCCAAGGCCAGTGATTTATCTGGTTGACCACATGTCCGTGATTTGTAAAGGAAACTTAGTTATTGATGACACTAAAGACGGTTTATACTTTGAGGTGATCAATCGTATTCGTAAAGGTGAGGTGTTTTATCTGTACGTATGTTGGGTCACTTGTCCACGCTAACTCGATGATCTCCTGAGTAGTTACTTTAACTTGGCCAGAACACTGCAGGAAGTATGGGCGCCACTAAGTGTATATGCTAAAAATCTATGTAAACAAGTCTTTCTATGGTGACCGAAAGTTTTAACAACATATAACAAACTTCTTTGTCAGTGATAGTACAAATAAGCAATTAAGGTTCTTTAAGTATCACCATTAAGTACAGCTGACTCAAGTGCTGGCAACTTGATCCACTAGAAAATATTAGCTGCATCTAAGCAGGACACCCCGTGAGTGCTTGTATGTGTGGTGACAAGGTCCAGCACTGGGACACAAGCTAAACAATTACAGGGAGCCTAGAAGTTATTTCCCTCCTGGCACTTTAAATTTTCCCAAAGTTGGGTCGTTTTAGCCATTGTTTTCAGAGTCTCGTTTTTTACGCTTGTGCAGAAAACTACCTCTGTGCCTGCATTTTATGACCAACAATGTAACTTGCTCTAAAATCAGGAAGCAAAAGTTTTGGTGACTGTGGTTTTGCAGATTTTATTGAATGCACGGCTCCAGAAACATGTTGTACTTCAAACTGATTACACTGATTTGTAAAACAACAAAATTATCCAAACGCTTCCAAGTATTTGATTAAAAACGACAATTACTAAAGTGTATGATCATAATGTCGTTCCAATATTCCTGGTGAGACTTGGGCTCAAACATAGCATTCTTCTTCACGCTTAAATATTGTTAATGTATAATTTAACAAAGGTTAACACCATAAACAGGTCATACCAGCATCATTGTCGGGCCAGTCGTGGGTCCAGCAGTAGAAAAAAATGAACTTAAAAGAAAATTACATTAAAATAACAGCAAATTCCTCACGTGGGTAAACACTGTCGGTCAGTCAGTCAGGACAGACTGGATAAACTGGGTAAAAGTAGAGCCAACAAGTCTCTGGAAAACGATCTGTCAAACAACTCGTTATTTCCAACTTTTATGCCTTTCACCGGATCCTAATTACTAGCAAAATTTTGAGTGACCTTCATACATACATGAAAAAAAATACACTAACGATGTAGGTAATTAAACATAGAACACAAAAAATACACCGAGTGTATTAAGAGGCTCCAGCCACATCCTCCATTACATCACCCCATCCAAATATCACTTGTGCGCTTTATGCCAAAAGTTGGTTAAGAATTGGTCGTAAATTGCCTAGAGCCCCCACGATCCATAACACTTCGGCACATCCCTGCCCACATATCATTCTCTTCTCTGTAATGAGAGAGAAGAGGGAGAGAGAAGGGAGAGGAAAGAAGGGAGAGGACAGAAAGAGAGAGGAAACAGGGGAGAGAAAGAGGAAGGAGATAGGAGACAAGAAAGAGGGAAGACAGTAGAGAGATAGAGGGGGTGGGGGAGAAAAGAGGAAGGAAAGTGAGGAAAAAAGAGAGAATATTTTCCTCGAGTTTGCTTTCAACATCATCTCGTATTGCACTCTCAATCTCTCCTTCACCAGCCTCCCCCTACACGTCCTTCCCTAGTCAAATACTCGGTCGTTTCAGTGGGCAGTTTGCTGTTTATATCTCCTGCCAATTGATGTACAGTACAGCATAATAATAATAATAATAATAATAATAATAATAATAATAATAATAATAATAACAATAATAACAAAACAATAATAATAACAAAAATAATAACAATAACAATAACACAACTAATAATAACAGCAACATGTCGGTCGTCTTTATATCAAGGACATTCCCCACATTGGTCTTAACGTTTCTTAACTAAAACCTCTTAAGCTGGAAACTTTTTTTCCCCGAGACAAAATCTCTGACCTGTTCCATACATTGCAACGTTTCCTTATTGGATCAGGTGAGACTTCCCCTTATTCTCTTGCCTATCAATCATTTATTTATTTAAGTTACCCATCACTATGAAATTTACTATATATCACACATATGTATAACAAACAGACAAACAAACACACACACACACACACAGTCAAATAAAACCATCCACCAAATCCATACACAACACAGATTATCTACAACAGCAAATGGCATGCACACGCACTATACACACAGGAGGTATAGGCCTAAACCACCCCCCCCCTGCCCCACTTTTAAATCTTTGCATACCGCTGGTTAACCTCAACAAAGGGGGCACGAGAAGACAAATTTAAGAAACAAACGACATACATGCATACTGGCGGGAAACAGAGACACGGTTTATACTATTAAAGTACCGACGTGGGAAATAGGGACTGTAAATTTGCATATGAATGGCTGCAGGCGAGAGATTGCTCCCGCAGGCCCCGAGTCTGAGCGGCTTACCAAGGGGCTTTTCCCCCCAAGCCTTCCTGGATGTCAAATGTATATCTCTATTTGTCTCTGAATTTCCAATGTCTGCCACTATGATGATTCTGGGCATTATTTACAAAGTCTGTAGACAAGAAACAAAAAATATAAAACAAGCTTAAAGTCTTACCAAACTGGCACAAAATAAGGTGAAGTCAGCATTATAATAAGTTTTCGGGCTGGTAGACAGAAGTTCAAATTTATCCAGGCTTGTAGTAAAGCAATATCCAAGTTTTTCCTGACGTAGCAAAAAGAAATCCAATTTTTTGGCCAAAGTAACAGGAACAAGGTCCTCTACCAAGCAGTCAAGATTAAAGTTAGATAAACAAAAAGAAATCCACGATGATGATGCTTCATTGTATATATGTACTTCAGCTGTTATGGTCTTTCAGTACAGAACACAAGGCAAGTTTCTACACTATACAGGAATTCTTTAAAAAATATTATGATTTTTGCTAGACTAGATTGTCAGGCCAATACAACAGCATATTATTCCTAGACTGTTTAGCCTGTTGTGTTAAATCGTTTTGGTTAGATTAGATAGTATAACGGGTGTCTTGGTCAGGTGAAATAAAAAATTAGGTTTGGTCAAATTAAAGATGGATGAATTAAGGCTAAAGGCTAAATACTGATATAGGTCATGCAAGAATACAGTAGGTTTATGTTAGTTTTCAATACTGTACTGTATGTAATATTGAAAAGTGGATTTAAATGCCTTTAAGGCCGTTCGGGATATGAGTGATACAGGAAACTACAGTATATTACACATGACGGTAACGTGCCCGGCACTGCACTCTACCACCTCCACTTACCTAAATGCAGTTAGGTACCCATTTACAACTGGGTAGACTAGGGGGTGCCCCTGGATCGAACCAACAAATCTAAAGACTGGAAACAAGTGTGCTGCAGCATCCCTGGTTAGAGTTACGAAAAAGGTGAGAAAGGTTCTAGGTCTTAACGACTAGTTGTATAGTCCTTGGCTTTAACGTCGAAGAGAAACAGTATGGACTTCAACATTCAAGAGAAACGTTGAGGTAAAAAAACACAGGGTCAAAACTTCTTATCTTCTAGGTGAGAGACAAAGATGAAAGCTGTAGTACGGTTTTGAACAGTGGTTGGCCGACAAACGAAGCTGTCCCGAAGTCAATGAGGGTCACGTGAAACCTATGGGCCCCTGAATCCCATCGACCCCGTTGTGAAGGCAAACGTTGTTAGTCTTGATATCGTATGCGAGACCCTTCGAGTTAGGAGTCGCTGAACGATCTTGCAGAGTGAGAGCATGACTTGATTCACCACCTCGATGCTCAAGTGACACTCGTGGCGTAGTTCACTATATTTGGAAACGTAATGTTTAACAGCAACGACGGGCTATAAATTTAATAGAGGTCCCTTGGTGGTGCCCAAGTAGTGGGATGACCATCAATATTTGTATTAAAGGGTCACATAAGGGATTCAAAGTTGACACCATACTGTTTTTAAAACATTTAGTATTTGTGTTCATGTTGAAAAAAATATGTACGAAAAAATAAGGGGTTTTGGGAAACAAGACCGCAAGACACCTAAATCTTTTAACGTGTTTAAATTCTGATGTAAAAAGAAGTATCCCACTTGTGTGTGTCTATAGAAAGACTGTGAATTCCCTAAGTGTCAGGTGTTCCTTAAGTACAATGAGTTTCAACAGAGCCAAGTGTTGGTTTTTAAGTGTCATGAGTTTCCTAGGTGTGATTATGCTTCCCAGATGCCAATTATTTCTCAGATAAAACGTAATTCTTAGGTGGCACGTGTTCCCAAGGGCCGTGTGTCTAGAACTCATATACTCCCTCGGTATTAAGTATAATCTCACACATATCGCAGTGTTATGAGGCTCTCTATTAATCCTTGACTCTAGGATGTTCCTGAAAGACTGCCATGATTAGACCATCCAACTTTTCGTTCCTTCCTGCCTGCCTCCCACTCCACCCACTTTCCCTGCCATTACGATACTCACTTCATCTACCCTCCCTATTACTCGTTGCACCCACCCACCCTCTTACTTGACGACACAACATACAGTATACAGGTATATCGTTTCTCACTGATGTTTTTTTTTAATTTCTGTATTTATGGATCAATTAATTTTGTTTTAATCTTATTTTGTTCTCGCCTCCAAGGCCCCGATATGAGTCGGTGACCCACATACAGTATACACCCGATATGAAAGTGGAAATATAAAAAAAAAAAAATACGTGAAAGTAGGAAGATGAGAGTAGTGAAAGGAGGAAGAAGAGAAAGCTTAAATAAATGAGAGAGTAGAGAGAACAGGACAGTCAGGGAGGCGGGATACAACTTGGTGTTGTTCCCAAGATTTAATTAACATTTTGGCAGATTATTTATCGCGTAATTAATAACGTCAGGCGTGGCAAACGGAGCGATGCAGGCCGGCGATGCTGTAATTAGCAAGCCTAACTACCAATTAGCGCGGCGGATTAGTCGAGTAGTTAGCGGAAGGTGACGCCTGGTCAGGTCAGGACGGGTTATTTGAGGCCATAAACGAGGCGAAAAACACATCGTTGCCTTCAGGTTTATGGTCTTATTTACTATAGAAGCGACACAAACAGGTGGCGAGTCCCGGCCGGCCAGGATGAAGTCTAGCGAGAGGCGACGAGAGATCTGGACTATATACAGAACTGTACTGTATAAATGTAAATAATATTGAAACAAAATAAAAATACTTGATACTTTTCTGACCTTGAATTCTGGCTACCACATTCCATAATCAAGTGGGAAATCATTCTCCAGCCACAATCAACAAATATTGTACTTTACATCATCTTTAGAGACTACTGAACATATCCTGCGAATATCTCATAGTATAAGAAAATAGTTCCAGAAAACATATGTATTTTGCATCTACGTATAATCCCGACGTTTATCGTGTTGACTTCCTAATTAATAAAGAAATGTAAAACTACAGTAAGTAGCACATACACGATACCAAAACTAGGAACTAATATTGTCACTAGGACGGATATCGCACTGGGTTGCAGTCCATCAGTATCGAGTTGGAATATTGGCTAAAAAAATACGGTGTCTCACGGACTGCAGTAGGATATAAAAAACGTATACTTCTGTAGTGAAGTAAAAACTACGTGAGAATTAACAGTGGTGAGCTGTGAATGGTTTGGGAATACTAAGGAAGTAAGTTGGGACTATGCTGTGATCCTGGTTCCTTAATGTTCCTTAGTCAACACTAAAACTGCGAGTAAGAGAGGGTGACTAGACTGAAACCGGGCTGACACAGTGGAAGCTGCCGTATTTATTGTTTGCGGATAATGGTGTGCTGTCACTGAGTCAGAGGGAGAGATTTTGCTATTTGCAGAAAACATTAATTATAAATATTGAAACGAAGAAAGTAATGGAGTATAAAAATAAAAAACAGTCGCGGTGTAATGTCACCTACCAAATATTTGGGAATAATTTTCAACGATCTGGGTGAAAAAAAATACTACGAAAAAGTACAAGTGAGGCCTTGAGAGCATTACTTCATGAGTGGGTGTATAGAGTGTAAGAAGACTGGATGGAGGAGTACTTGCTCCAGCTACATAAAAGTTGACAAAATAAGCAAATATGTAAGGATATTTCTAGTACATGCTCTGGGTCTTTCCTTTCATAACATACACACGTCTAGCATCGTTATTTTCCGTTTTTGAGGAGTTTATAT
The DNA here is from genome assembly GCF_018991925.1 of Homarus americanus. Taxonomy (NCBI): domain Eukaryota; kingdom Metazoa; phylum Arthropoda; class Malacostraca; order Decapoda; family Nephropidae; genus Homarus; species Homarus americanus. The sequence continues at coordinate 119,153 of NW_024722804.1, read as the reverse complement.
CCTCTGTTCTAACCAAATCTGGTGGGTATTAAACCAAGCTACTGTAACACGCCGACCAGCAAGTCGTGTCTCGAGGCCAAAGAAAGATGTCGTGCTTTTGGCCATATATAACAGGTCAACCCTCACCTACTATGGCAGCATCATAATCCATAAATAAAAATTAACTCGACCGCGACTCCTAACGTCCGTTCTGTGCCTCGCCAGTAAACTTCACAGTTAACTCATTTTCGCAGTAAAAGAAATGTTACCACGGGTGAAAGGTTTGCAGTTGTGTTTAGGACTACATAACCCTCCTGCTGAATAGCGGCAGGCAACATATTGTACAGAGATGAAGTGACCTCACACCCTTCGCCTTGTTGGTTGTGCAGGGCGAGCGTCTCGTTACTCACTGATCTATTCTCAAAGTTGGTTGGTAATTTACTCGTGCAAATGTGTTCTGATGCTGTTGGATGTCCGGCTAATTAATTTTCCGACACAAACTTCCCCCCAAAAAATTACCAGAGTCAAGTTACTGCACCCGTTGGAGACAGAGTTTTGTTGACTAATAATTTACCTTTCCGAGTTGCTGAAGTTGGTGGACGTGTGTGTAGTCACCTATAATTCACTAAGGTTAAGTCGCTGACGTTGCTACACTCCTATATTATTTACTCCTCCTCGGTCAATAAAATAGCGAGAGTGAAAACCTCTTGGTTTTCAGCAGCGACCAATAGATTCCAATGTTATTTAATTGATCAATTAATTAACCAGCAAGTGCTGGGATCCCCTTCATCCTCCAGGTAACTAAACAAAACTTGGAAAATGGCAAATATTTAATTCCACTCCACATAAAGTGTTTGGTCCAGTGAAATCCAGTCCTAATCGGCCCTAACCCGATCATTAAAAGACCCAATCAAAATGAACTCGTTGTAATGAGTCCCAGTCCTGATGGGCTAGTTAGGTTGGGCTCTATTAGCACTAGTGATTTTTACCTACAACCTAGAATGACACCAAGAGCTGGAGATACTCTTATGATGTGTTCTTACAGCTCTTTTAAAGCGCATCAACTACCAGTTGAAAAAAGAGTGAGCAAAAGTACTTCAGTCATCCCGATTTAAAGAGCTAATGCAGAAAAGTGGATATGAGGTCAAGATCAGACCAATTTCACGAGATGTCGAATAGGCTTAAAAGGAACATTTAAGTGTAGGGCGCACTTACAAGAAGGCAAATTTGTTAAAGTAGTAAGTCAACACAACAGTTAGTTCGATTGCCTAAGCGGAATATGCTGTACAGTATTATTTTGAATGAAACTAACCCCTTTTCTCTATAGTTGTACAGTTTGCTCCCCTCACTGAAATTATTAGAATATCACGGAAGCTTTACACATGATAAAGTGTATACTGACATGTTCTGGATAGTAAGTTTGCTTCATCAAACCCTCCAACAGATATATCGACCTTCACACCACGGAAACTTTCATAAGACACAAATAAAGAAAAAAATACAACCACGAAACTGTGTTTTTTATCTGTATATTAATCTGACTGCGTTTATTTATCCTTATAATTACGTGGATATTATCTGATAAGATCATCATAACAACACAGGCAATAATCTGATAATTACATAATTAGGATGGCGATTAGTGTTGATGTGAGGGATCGCCACTGTTATCTAAATAGTACAGCCAACGTACCCACGAACCTTCCCTAAGTTAAAGGTTCCAGTTGATCGTTATAGCTCACATATCACTACCCTGCCCCGTTAGCTTGGACTGAGAGGTCAAAAGGTGAGGAAGAATACATGATGAAAATGCGAACTTCTGAGGAAATTCTATGCATTTTTTTTTCTTCACATTATTGTAAATCTTCCTTCCTTTTTTTTTACCTGAAATTTGTGGCCAACGATATTTCACAATTGAATTTCATATATATATATATATACACTGTATGTCAAACAACTGGATAATCTAACAAGTCTTCGTGGATATTACTCCTTTTCACCAGGACTAATAACATGACTTGTTGAGACTGAACAGAAAACACGTAACACACTACTTCTATAAAAGTTGTTACTGATTATAAATGGGAAATAATGATATATGGAAGGTTCCAATATGCTGAAATAGGCGTTAAAGTAAAAAGAAGTATTCTCAAAATGTGGTCAAAGAGATGATGGGACATTGCTGAAGAACAAGCTATCAACCTTTATACAAAATTTAAATGGATTCTGTGGTGAGAAGAAACAAGAAAATAAAACAGAGTGAGCGACGTTTACTGGTTCACAGTTACACACAGAAGATGTATTTTTGTTTCACTTAATTTTTAATATAAAACGCCAAGGGCTACAGGCAACTGACTGCCACTCAAACTCTGGAAAATTAAAAAGTTGGCCAAGAAAGACGAAAAAACTCCACACTACATGAAAAAGGTTATTGAATTCTGAGGTTTGTTAGGTGTCTGTTGACAGTGGCTTTGAAGTGCTGTAAGACAAAGTTGGAAAGGAATATGAATTCAGGAAGTAAATTCCGTTTCTGAGTTGGTGAAAGGAAAAGGGAGTTTGAGAACCTTTGTACTCCACAAGAACAAATGTGAAAGGTTTATATGTATTTCTTTTTAGCAGAATACCGAGGCAATGTATGTCAGGCGCCAGAATGAAAGGTCTGAAGGGTGCAATGTCTTTTCAACAAGTGGGACACTGTGCGTGTTTGTAGTTAACGGTTGTGAGATGAAGAGTAAATTACTGTAAATGATAAGGATATACATACAATTATATACCAGGTCTACCCTTGCCACAAGTAAAAATTTGCATTTACATAAGAAAACACTTAGACCAAAGTTAATTAGACTCCGCATAACACCAAAATGTAAGAAATGTTTTAAATACACAAAATAGAGGCCAGATTAATAAGACATAGAATATAAATAAAAAGAGATTGGAGTAAATGAAAATGGAAAAAATCATCAAATTATTATAAGAAAACAAAAAAGTGGATAATAATCGGATCAATGAAATTTATAAAAAAGGGAATAAAACAAAATAATATGATAAAAGACGACGAAAAAGCAAAGTACGTGTAATACTAAAAGCCGATGAAAAGTTGGAAAAGTAACAGGACTAATACTATGCCCTGTACAGTACGTCACTGGGGAATACTGAGAGTAATTCAATTGACTTTCTGAACTGTAAGAAAATATTAACATCCGGTTTCAGATTCACGATGAACCTGTATCCTGTTTAAAGTAGCAAGGTAAGCAGGATCTTAAATACCCAATTTTAAAGAAAATTTAATTTAAGAGCATTTCTTACATTCTGGCCCTGAATTGCGTGCGAGTGGTAGAAGATGTTCAGGTTAAAACATTATAGCTGCTCTTCAACAACTATGGTCTCTAAGTCTGTAACTGGGTTAGTAATTACACTAGTAAATCAACAATTAAATATTATAAGAGATACAACTCTTGGTGTTATAGAGAACTTTAGATATACACGTAACGATAAGCGGGAGGGAATATTCTAAGTAGTCATTGGATTTTAATTTTACATATGAAAAAAAAAAATCAGAAGCGGATATGGATGAAAGATAAACTTCGAACAGACTACAGTACAGTATAGTACTCTTAAAAACCAGGCAAGTTTAACGACCGCGGCCTTGTTGTGGAAGGGGAACACCAAGGCGTCCCACATCTGTACAGCGGTATCAGAAAACGAGTGAGCGAATGGAAGCAATCTTTACATCTGATTCCGGCCAAACTGCATTATAACCGGAGAAGGTTGGGGGGAAAAGTTATTGGAGGGGGGAAACTATTAGCAGCGGTTATGCATGCTTTGATTGGTAGAGTTAATAAGAACACCTAAAGGTAGAGGAATACCCCTCACGCCTGGCCGCATGAAACATAAAAGTAACTCGAAGACATTCACACCTACAAACGTGCCCAACCTGTTGATTAGATAAAGCCATTGTACGAGTTCGTGGAGCTGCGTTATGATACACACTGATTACAAACGGGAACTATCGAATGGGCAGCATGATGAAAGACCAGATACCCTCAACCCAAGTCCAGGCTGCCAAGAAAAAAATGAGTGTAAGACATATGTCATCGGGTGAAGACAGGTGTACAGAAAATGGGATGTGGTAAAACTTTCAGATTGGATTCAAAGACATGATATTTTGAGGGACGGAGGTGAAGGGTGCAGCATAATGTTGTCAGGCAGTATTTGAAGGTGCATCATAAATGGTGTCAGGCAGTATTTGCAGGTGCAGCATAATGTTGTCAGGCAGTATTTGAAGGTGCACCATAAATGTTGTCAGGCAATATTTGAAGGGGCATCATAAATGTTGTCAGTCAGTATTTGAAGGTGAAGCATAATGTTGTCAGGCAGTATTTGAAGGTGAAGTATAATGTTGTCATGCAGTATTTGAAGGTGCATCATAAATGTTGTCAGGCAGTATTTGAAGATGCAGCATAAGTTCTTGAATGCAGTGGGTATTGCACCACTTTAGGACAATACAATGCTTTGTGCTGAATAGATTCAGTAACTGTTCCACTGCATTGCACTGCACAAAAGCGAGCAAGAATTTATCATGATCTTGTGTCAAAAATTTATCTCAGGCAGTTTTATAAGTAAATAAATAAATAAATTATATATATATATATATATATATATATATATATATATATATATATATATATATATATATATATATATATATATATATATATATATATATATATATGTATGTGTGCAAGTAAATCACTCGTCAAGTATTTCTCCTTACCCTGAAGATGTGAATTACAGAAAGCGCTTCGAACTTCGTGTTTCTTGTTTCCTTGTGGTTATAGCATATATATTTCTATATATATATATATATATATATATATATATATATATATATATATATATATATATATATATATATATATATATATATATATATATATATATCGTATTTTCTATCTAAACCATCTAAACCTTGGATCTGTTTCCTGCACTCAAATTCACATTCAAGTTCCAAATTCTGACTAACTGCCTGGGTGAAGTTTTTGACAGATAGATCAATTATTCTTGCTCGCTTTTGTTTCATATACAGTATACAAACTTGAATTAATTTCATGTTTTTTTTTTACTCTAGCATAAAAACTCTGAATACGACTCTATACTTCCCTATTTATACAGGAAATGTCCAAGGTCGATAATAAGCGTTTTTCAACATTAACAAGAGTTAGTGCTAAAATTAAAATTAGACATTTTTGTGGGGAAACACTTTCTCAGTTATTATAGTTTATCTTAGCAATACTATACATGTTTACATGTTTTATTATAGGCAATTGCTTGTTACCAGACTTATTTATATCAATAATGTTTAACTTTTTATATTGTATTCTAAGATGTTTCATAATAGATTATGTTGCCGAACACAGACTCTGCTTTAATTATAATATATCTGCTACGCTGAGGTACTCTACAATGTGTGTGTGTGTGTGTGTGTGTGTGTGTGTGTGTGTGTGTGTGTGTGTGTGTGTGTGTGTGTGTGTGGTGTGTGTGTGTGTGTGTGGTGTGTGTGTGTGTGTGTGTGTGTGTGTGTGTGTGTGTGTGTGTGTGTGTGTGTGTGTGTGTGTGTGTGTGTGTGTGTGTGTGTGTGTGTGTGTGTGTGTGTGTGTGTGTGTGTGTGTGTGTGTGTGTGTACCCCCTCACAACCCAGCCTGTAAGGCGGAGGCTGCGTATTATTAAAACGTTTTATACAGAGGAACACACATTAAATATTCAGACACCACATGCACGGCGGGGTGTAATTTGGACTTTAAATGTTCCAGCAGCTCAGGCAGAATAATAATAATAAAAAAGTTGCTTCATTTACACTAAAAACACAATCGCTCTCTCATTACGGGTATAATTAACTCTTATGTAATGCGAGCCTCCAGTGTTGTAGTCCTGGATCAAAAATACTTGGATAATAAAAGTGGTTTTATTGGGATTTTTCTGTACGGTACTATTACTATCCCGAACAATCTGCTCGTCTCTCCCAACTAAACCTGCCAACCTGTGACCACCGTGATATAATGACTTGTCCAAAGCTGGTGCTAGATCCTAATATATATACTATACACAAACATGTTATAATGATAATATGAGAGGTTGAATTAAAAGTGAAGTTAGGTAAATTAACATTATCTATGCGACTCAGCCTCTACATATGAAGGCATGATAATTAAATTTTGAAGGCCATTATCATCATCATTATTAGTACTATAATGATGATAATTTTATGTGTTCATCAGTATTCTTCGAAGCGCATCCCTTAACATCCTTTTCGACACATACTGTACCATCAGATCCTCAAGGAGCTCACTCAACAGTAGCTACTAACTTACTACAGTATTAAATAATAAACTAACTCATTCAAGAAGAAGTACTCACACAAACAAATGAGATACTTTAAAATTTCGTCATTGTGTGAATACAATGTTAGGCATGAATTTTACATGAAAAAGTACATTTAATTGCAACACTACCTAATTACGCAGCTTTTTTTTTACATAATTTGAATGAAGTATTAATTGGGTGGGACTCATTACGTGCAGGAGAAAGTTTTTGGCGGGAGTCGCGGCTCAGTGTGCACGCCATCAAACTTTGCACTGATCCAGTTAAGATAGTTTGTCGGCGCCATGATGGTGGTGGACCCGACCTGATAACTCATGCAAAACATTTCCCTCATATTCCTTCAAAATTCGAAAATATTTGTGTAAATTTCTTTCGCACAATGATTATTTCTCTAAAACTCCCTAAACTCAAGATATTTTACTAACTCAAGATCATTTCTGCAAAGTTACTTAAAAAAATGGATTAGTTCCATTAAATTCCTATTTATTTTCCAGACCTAATTTCATTAAAAATGTCTTAAATCTTCAAAAATAAAAAGTAAAACTTCTGTACTTCAAAATACAACATTCTCTGTATAATATTTTATCTACGAATGTTAAATTTTTTTCATAAATCAATATTATTCCTATAACTTTGTTTAATGTTCTAACGTTGCGCTCCATTTATATTGTTCGGTACCACTTTAATTAGTGTTCTTACTACATAAAAAAATACAACAATCAACAACGGTATTGCACGATTCATTGATGTTGCTGCCCTTTAAAATAGCTCTTCGTCAAAATCAATATATATATATATATATAAAATGATTGTATATCAGACCATAGCTTACAGCCCAGAATAGCACATACAGCAGTGACTAGAAGCTCAGGTGTGTACACCCTCGTAAGTTGACCCAGCCTTCGTTATTAAAGTGAGATTAAGACCTGACCCAAGAGAGGTCACGGTTACAATGAACCAGAATTCTCACCGCCGCGTCATTAGCTAACCCGACGACATGACCGTGTTACTCAACATAAGAACAACATAAGAACAGAAGAATTGAGGAAACTGCAGCGGGCCTATTGGCCCATACTGGGCAGTCCCATTTACACCCAACCCCTATCGCTCATATATCCATCCAACCTATATTTGAAGCTATCCAGCGTATTCGAGTTAATGATGATGTTTGGTAACTTGTTCCACTCGTCGACTACTCTATTTCCAAACTAATATTTACCTATTTTGCACCTAATTCTAAATTTGTCTAATTTAAAACCATTGTTATGAGTTCGTATCTTTATTGGATAGTTTTGAGTATCTTTGTAAAGTCCCCCTTTGTTTAGCTCTGACTTCCATTTATACACCTCTATCATATTGCCCCTCACTCTACATATCTTGAGGGAGTGCAAATTAAGATGCTTTAACCTGTCTCTGTACTCAAGGTTCCTAATGCCCGGGATTAGTCTTGTCATTCTCCTCTGAATTCTTTCTAAGTATTTTATATCCATTCTGCAATACGGTGACCAGAATTGATCTGCGTAATCCAAGTGGGGTCTCACAAGCGCAAGATATAGTTTTAGGATGACCTCGCTAGTCTTGTTTCGAGCAAATACACATTGTTTACTTGGCTTAAGATTCCTACTTATCATTACTCCTAAATCTTTCTCGCAGTCGGATTTATCTATAACATCGTTGTTCATCTGGCATCTGGTTTCTCTGTTTACATCTCCTAAACTAAGTACTTTACATTTGTCCACAGTGAATTTCATCTGCCATTTTCCAGACCATTCGAAAAATTAGTTTAGATCTTCCTGTAGTTTTGCGGAGTTCTCGGCAGATTTAACTACACGCCCTATTTAAGTGTCATCAGCAAATTTACTTATGTTGCTGTCTACACCTGTCACCTGGCCAGACACACCCAGATTAGTGACGACACCTTCCGGCTTGTCACCGCCAATATAAGGAGCTTGCAGCTCCTTCCACGAGGCATTGCTATTATAACAGTGAAGGGGCCGACAGCTCCTTCCCAGAGACAGAACACAGAGGAGGATGGAGCCACGCTCGTCACTCGTCGAAGTCGGAAGGGAAACTTCCCTCTCCGGCACCTAGCCGCCAGCTAGCAGTCTCTCCCACAGGAGACGTAGTCCAGCACTTTCTTCAGCAGCACCTGCAGACATTCCTCAGCCACTGGGCCTCCCTCAGGTCACACATGAGTCATTCTCAGAGCGATCCAAGGGGAGTTTCTTACGGTGGGAAGTGTATCTATTTCATGTTTGTGTCCGAGTCATTGTCTAGTAACGTAAATATATCGATCGATTAATGTGTCCATACCATTGAGTTAATTAATAAATAGCTATCTTAGAAGTGGCGTTTAGAGTATTCCTCCTCAGAATATATTTTAACAGATAAATAACTAATCGGCTACACTACCAAACTTTCCTCACTTTACAATCCTATATATATATATATATATATATATATATATATATATATATATATATATATATATATATATATAATGGAAGCAACACTGCCCCAGGAGTGTGTTCCATATGCTGTATTTTTTTTTACAAAACATATATATATGTGTGTCAGCGTATTCATCAGCTATTGGAAATTGTCATGTGTGTCACCACATTTTTTATCAAACAAGAAAAAACACGGTACTTTACGTCATTTGTATAACTGAAAAAAAAATGCTTCTAGAAAAATAAAAAATAATTTTAATACCAAATACCGTACCGTTTATACCATACATAATTACAACGCTTCTACGTCAACCATTATTTATGCACAAAATATTAACTATCCAACATCAGTTTTGCAATATTTATCCAACAGTATCAATTTCGTAACTCCTCCACGACTCTTACAACACAATTATTTCTACACCATTCAACACTTTCGAAATCAGAAATACAATAGTTCAATATTCAGTGTCAAAATCTATCAACATTTCAGCAATACCAACACACATTTCCAAAGTGTACAGTATTGTGCATCCATTAACATTTCGAGACATCCAACAATACTAGTGTAAATGCCACCAAAATTCTTAAATGCTCTGTACGATTTTTACAACACTAAAAATATATTTTCATCAATCATGAAGAATTATTAAAAAAATAAGCAGAATTTTTAATATCTTGCAACATCAGTAAAAGGTCTTCTATCACTTACCAACACACTGAATTTCCATACTTCACTTAAGTTTTTAACATAAGAAATACTAATACAAAAACATCAAAATCTCTATGAAAAATACAAAATTTTCTAGAATACTCGTGTCTAATATTCTAATGCCAAATACAATAAGTTCTGTGGCAGCACCAACCATTCCTGGAAGCATATTCACTTATGACTTTGAAACACCAAATAACATTCCTCCAACATTCAAACAAAAATCTGCCAACTCCACAAAACTACATATCTTCACTCAACATTTCTAATACCAAAACTCCACATGCGCAACTTGATTAACGTTACGTAACTCTCAATATTTAGAAACTAACAATCTCAAACATTAGATTAACGGAGTAAAATCCCTTAACGACCAATTTGAAAACATGCATTCGTATTTTCAACTTCATGTGTCAGCCCAATATCTCCCTACCTTTCTCAACATGTCAACATGACTGATACAAGTTTTCTTTGCGTGTGAGAGACTTTTTTTCTCGTTGAAGAGATACTTAACGCACCAAATGCCCAACACTTAACCCTTGTTTCAAAACCAAACACATATTAGCAATACAGCGCATCATTTCTTCAGCACCCAACAAAAGTGTCACATCATCACAAAAAACATAATACCGTACTTTCATTTTCACATCACCGGCAACATTCAACCTTTATGCAACACCCAAACACAACTTCTACCACATGTAAGAAAGCGCGTACCATCGCCCAACATCATCTCTGAAAGCACACACCTGCATTTTTGTAACACCAGCAACATTTTTGCAACAGCCGGCAGTATTTCTGCAACGGCTTCCCCGCGGAAATTTACCATATATACAATTTCCTCCAGTCTGCACTGTAGCAAGTTCATTCCCCAGCAGGAGTTAGTGCCATCTCCCCTCTTCCTCTCCGTAATAGCAACGTAATATTTGCATTCTTAAACCCCACGTCATATATATTCATGTTATCTATATATCAGTCCATATATCTACCTATCTATCGATCAATATGTCCCTTAGTCCATCTATTTGCCTACCTATTGATCAACCTCCCACACAGCCCAACTATTAGCCTATCTCGATCAATTTAGTAAACTACCCATTTACCTATTCATCAACCAATCGTCCCATCTACTGTACTATCCTATGTATCAAGGTAACTGTCCATATCCCTGAAGCTATTCACCTATATAACTACATAATTACTCACACATCTACCGACCTACATATAGTTACACTATCTACCTATAAGACCTACATCTCCATGTGTGTACAGCATCGAGTCATCTGTCTGTCTGTACGTATATCTACTGCGCTACCCATCAATTTATCTATCCATATATCTATCTATATAAAGCGATACAGCATTTACATTTTGAAAACAAAGTGTAATAAATTCTCACACTCACCCCTGAAGATGTGAATTACACGAAAGCGCTTGGGAACTTCGTGTTTTCTTCTTTCCTTGTGGTTATCAGCATATATATATATATATATATATATATATATATATATATATATATATATATATATATATATATATATATATATATATTGTAGTATATATATACTGTAGTCACGTACATGCTTACTCAACTATAAATGACATCTACTGAACACGTAATCTACCCATCTATCCATGCTAAATATTCAATAGTAACATGCTATGTATTTACCCATTAACGCACATACTGTTAAACTGTTATCTATCCACCTTCCACATCCTCTCTATCTAGCCACCCATCCAAACAATGTACAATATATAGTAATGTGCCAGCCATATATTTCTTTACATTTCTACACATCAATCAATATGGACATATATCCATTTATCCATCTATCTATCTATCTGTCCATTTATCTAGCTATCACTCAACCCACCCAACCTTTTTTTTACCTATATATCAATCTATCTATATCCAGTAATCAGTTCTCCACTATCCAATGCAGTAAGTCGATACCAGTGAGCAGGAAGGACCCTAAATTCATATCAAAACACCGATCAATAACTGTCTTCTCCCCGGTGCGGTAAATGACAACCTTGACCCCTTGAACATGGTGACGAACCTCCCGAGTACAATATCATCGAACTCAAGGGGGGGTGTTAGGTTATCTTGACCGTAAATTCTCGACAACATAAGGAATGCTTCAGGATATAAAAAAAAAGTGACCAGAAGACGATTAAATAAAAATCCAGAGCAAATAGAAAAATGTAAAGCAAAATACCAATTAGAAAAACAAAACGGGGGGGCATTTAACAAAACATATAAACGGACAAACACTAAAGAAAAACGGACAGACTGAGAAACTGATAAATAATTCCCAAGTTCCTCTGTCACATGGATAAATATATTAGGGTGGTATTGACATCTGCGTCAAGGCTCCAGTGAAGGGTGGAACTCTGGCCAATATACCAAGAAGGGAATATTCAACCTTCAAGATCAAACTGAATAACCTTACGGATAAAGACCACTGTTACTGCTTCTGTTGTTCTCCGCACGACACGACTTTTGAAAATGGGTTGATTATTTGTGTAGTGAATCGTTGTATGGATGGATTCTGTCGAGGTTTATATCTGTGCTTCCTTAGCTTTTATTTTCCTCGTGTTCGTGCACCGCGACTCAAATTTAATGTAATAAAACTATGGGACACATGTACTGAGAATGTTTACATCTATCGGAGAGAGAGAAGAATGGAATTTTGCAGAAGACCTCAACTAGTTAATTGTGTACCCCAATACTCATCCAATGAACGATAGCACAAATAGGATTAGAGAAGATGTCTCAAAGGGTATTAACACACCCCAGTGGTTAGAATATTGTGGTATTGAATGTTAGAGTGCATTCAGTAAGACTTTTTTGTTTTGTCTATAATTGACTTACCTTCTACGGAAGGTATAAAATGTGACACCCAGCGCTCATATAATACAGAATTCATCTACATTTTGTACCCGAGAGTGGGGGTGGCGGGGGGGGTGATTTTTTTTTATCTACGTACAGTGGGAGATTTTAATATCTTCTCAGCTTTGGCCGAAGTTTAATGAAACCTGACTACCCAACACAGTGTATGGTGTCACTGGCGACCACTCTCCAAGGTTCCACAGACCTGCCAACCCACACACGCGTGGCGAATGGCTGAACCGTTCTGCAGTGTATTCGTCAAAATTCTGAGAAGATACTCCAGTCTCAACTGTTTATGCACCATCATTTAATTATACAGTAATGTAAAGATGATGTACTGCAAATTGGTTGACATTCTTCAAAACACTGACAAAATTGTACATCCGCTCGTTGTGTAGACGGAGTTATATGAAGAGTGACTTTGTACAACTCTAAGGGGCGGGGAGTTGTGAAAGTGTACTATAACAACAATATTGTAATAAAATAGATGCATAGCATGTTGAAAATAAGTTGATTGCGAGATATCAACAAAATTACAGACAGATAATATGTACATCCACTTGTTTGTCGGTAAGGCTCTAGTTGTGTGTATGCAACATAATTCAATAATGGACGCCGTCGACAATGCATGAAGTACGTGTGTTTCTAGGTATGCAAGCCTATCTGTCTGAATGTTTGTTTTCCTGCTTGTGTGCATACACTATCACTCAACAATGGATGGTGTCAACAAGTACTAACTCAATGTAGCGATATACACAGCCAAACAATGCTGTGCGTTAAGAGGTCAAAAGGTCGTGCGGAAAGGTCACTCTGGGACGAGAAAAGGGTCAATTAGGGACAGACTACGTGACCTAATGTCCTAGCTCAGTCTCCCACCCAAGTAAAATTCTCCTGACTAAAATTGAGGAAGATAAACGTAACCTATCTCACCCTGTCTGTGATACATGACGCCAAGCCCAAGTGGCTCAGGCCCTGGGCTGACTCGTAAAAGCTCTCTTGAGTGGCCCTTAAACCAAGCTCTCAGAGTGGCTAATAAGCCAGGTCTCGAGGGAATAGGAAGGAGTCATACTCACGTAAAGATAACAAACCCGTCTCAGCCCATCTAGCTGACACAGCGGTAAAAAATAAGAACTGGGACGATTATGTCAACGTTGTTACTGGATTACGCCGGGCCAAGATCATAATAAAACCTAACCATAGTATTAGCAGACTTAATTAAAATACCGAATTAATATATAACTAAGGATTATACAACACCGTAAAATTCACTGTCAAGATACCGCTGCACATGATGTTCGCCTACAGGTGCATCTGGACGTAAAACTCGACAGTGGCAACGGCTACACCTGCAGCAGTGTACCGTAAGTTCTTCGTACGACCAAGCTAAAAAAACTCATCACCGTCGCTCCCTAAGTGGGGCAAGTGAGCGGTCTGTGTGACTGATGGAATGTTTGTGTGTGAGAGAGTGTGTGTGTGAATATGAGAGAGAGAGAGAGAGAGAGTGTGTGTGTGTGTGTGTGTGTGTGTGTGTGTGTGTGTGTGTGTGTGTGTGTAGCTATCTGAATGAATGAATTATGTGGAAGTGAATGGCAGCGTGTGGTTGTAAATGAGTGTGGGTGCATAGCTGGTTCCGTGAATGAGCGTGCGAGTGAGTGTGGCTGATGAAATGAGTGAGGGCATATATACGTATACATGAATGAGTGTATACAGGGGTGTATGGATTCATGAATAAATGAGTGAATGAACTACATGGCTGCTAGGGTCGATACCACATGTGTTCCCAACGTAATACGACCGCCCCCCCCCCTCCATCCCCCAACGCCGGAAGAAATAGGACGATCAGCCCCAAGAATAATTTCCTTTCCTCACCAATAACTCAATGGAACGTAACTCTCCAGGCTTAGGGATTCTTAAACGTCCGCATGTTAACAATTACCGTAATATGAGAACTATTTTAACTAGCTCACTTAAGTTACAACACAGACGGCAGGAAAAATAATTGTTACTTGGAAATATTTAAACCTATTGGTTGTAATGTCTTATGTCAATGCGGTAAATTTTGTAATCCCCGATTCAGTGAACGCATCAAGATCTATAACCAGTTCAACTTCTTTCTCCTTATCCCTCGTCTTTCTTCTTCTTCCTCCTCCCTATTCTTATTAGAAGTATGGTCATCGATGCGTCTGTCATCTCCATTCAAAAGAAAAATCTCTCACGATTCGTGGAAAGGGCGGACGTGAGAGCTACGGACACAGCTGGGTAGTGATGAGAGGAATCATTCATCTCTTGGGTTATCAAACGGCAATGAGACGTAAAGCCCTCTTGGAAGGGCATCAGAATCCCACATAAGTTAGGCGACGATGAAAGAAACCATTCGTCCCTGTACTCTCTCATGAGACGGTCATCCAGGCGACAAATGGACATTTCCTGACGCTCAATTACTCTCAGTTAATTGTCATTCTTTATCATGTATGTGTGTGGTGGGACCAGCAGGAAGTGGGTGTCATTACTGTGGTGGTCGACGGAGGAACAAATGAGTCACGCTCGTTACATTACTGTTATATTGTCTACCTTAACGAGCTGTGACGGACCGCTAATTTACCTCTGTGTGGGTAATTATGATATATTCTGCGGAGTGCATCCTCGTTATTGCTGTCTTTTTTGGTTTAACTTTTTCTTTTTCCATTCGTCCGACTTCCAAGCATACCTAATACAAAGACACGCAGATACTCACATTAACCCGCACTTACGAATATACAAATGAGATCTAATCATAGCATCACACTTGATAAGTATGTATGTTCATAATCGTCGCAGAAAAACACAACATACTGAGCTATCAACTCAAGAAGCTCGACAATGCTGACACTTTGCTAATACTCGCCCCCATTAAAATCAACTGCCCAACTTGTCATTTTTTCACCTACGACCATAGACTTAATACTAAAAATTACCAATATTAATTGTCATAAGAAATTTAACACACAATGTTACTTTCGTTTAGTTCCATTCTCTCTTGGTAAAACTGTCAATGACCATGTAGGCGTGAACTGACTGACTGGTATACGGATCGATTGCTGCACAATATACGATTGCCCCCTCTGAAGGTCAAGGGCATTTAGCATATGCAAAATCAGTTCTATTCGGGTCCTTTTACCACTACACTGACGTCGATGAATTGTTGATGCTTGTCACATTGATTATCTGTTAGTGGTGCCAATATTTACACATTCAGTCATTATAGAGCGCAGCTTCTTGCTCCTCCAGTATCGATTATCAGGGTATGTAGAGCACAACTTATATTCAGCTAATCCATAATGCAAAATTACCTGGGCTTTACCGACTTTATTTTGCTAATCCCAAAGAAGAAGCACGACGCAGGAGGAACAGCTTAATCAATGATGATTAATTTTAACGCGAGGACAAAACATGTGAACAAGGGCAGCTCTAACGAAGAAATAAACAGACTGACACACAAGGAGGAGCAAACTATTATTAGTGAACTGGATAACCTGCAGGTGCTTTTCTGACAACATGGGCTAATTACAGTGCTACCTGGACACACATTTCATAAAATGTAGAAATATTGTGAGAAGATGAACATTTATAATCTTAAACTCGACACAAACTTTTTTCTGTGCATGTACTGCAAAGGCCAAAGGTCAGTGTGACCTTAAGTCTCTCGTTGGCTGGAAAGTAAAACTTTTCTGGCCGTCTGACCGCTTTAGTAAATCAAAATCTTGTGGGCTTGAAAATACTGTGGACCCGTACAGGCAAAACCACCAACCTAATATGACAGCCGCTGAATAAACAAAAATCTAAACTATAAGTCCTAGTTAACAGTATCGACTGATGGTTATTGTTGTTACCAGTTTGAGCAAAGTCATCCAAAGATTTAGAAGATTAAATTCACTTTCAGGTACTTAGCAGTACAGGGGTAAATAACGCACGACCACCTGCCAGTTCATAAAATACCCATACACATGTGGCATGAAAGAGGTAACACGGACAAAAGCAATGCCAATGTGCTCAAAGGAAAAAATAAGAATAGAAATGTGGAGGGGGGGGGAGTAAAAATTTGACCCTAAGTATATAAAGATCATAATCAATGGTAATCAAGTTTCTTCTCTAATGCCTGTAGCTACACATTCCATAACTCAATGGTTTCTGAACGCTTTCGAATTCAGTTAAATATAAAACTCGCAGAACTTGAGTCCACATACCTTACAACAACGTTCCTCTGCCGAGTGGTTATTAGTCACCAATGGTAAATGAATCATTTAATCTTTTCAATTTCAATAGTTTATTCCTTGATAGAGGAAGAGGGATCCTAGTGCTGTCACTAGGTACCCCTGTACAATAACACCAGAAGAATGTGGCAAGTGTCACAAGTATATACAGTATAAATATTATAAAGGTGCTTACTAGAGCCTAATGAAGGAATGATATTCCTTTAACACATTATCAATATTATTTACATAATATCTGGCCAGTATGGGGAGGAGGATCATCGTGTCTCCGTCAGGGGGTCGTGGAGTGGTGGTCCAGCAGGCGTCACGGAAGCGTTGTGTGTGGGGACATCTTAGGAGGTAGTGGATAAGGGTGCGGCTGTCGGGTCTTCTGCATAATGCAATGAAACATCTGTTCAAGCATGTCTTCTACGGGCTCCATCCCTTGGGTTGAAGCTTGTCTTCCACATACTTTGTCCCAGGGGTTGAAGTATGTCTTCTACAGGATGAACCAAAAATAAATTGTCTTAATTATCGAGCTACAGGTCTTGTGACAAACTTGGCTTCATGTTCTTATCTGATGACTAGGTTTATTGTTCTTATACTCGGGAATAATTCATGCAATTCTGAATCTTATTTCTCCATACTTCAATTGTTAAATGTTATGTGAACACCAAATTAATTGTATTTTGTCACTTGAAGTAATGCTTTAATATTTAGCCACTTTACTTGAACAAAATATGAAACTATGTACTGTACACGCTTCCTAATTTTCTGCACACTCTAAAAAAAATTTACTTACCTTTTACTGTCTGTACACTTGTTTCTTTTTTTTTTTACTTTTTATTATTTTTGAAAACTAAATGTCATTTTAACTTATTTGTTTCTTGTCACTTAAAATTAATGTTTTAATGTTTAGCAATTGTATCTGAACAAAACATAAGACCATGTGCATTGTTCCTTGCCCATCTTGAAGGTGTAAATGCCTAGTGTCAGATTGGCTTCCAGGAAATCTTTAAAACGTTACGTTCGTCTTCAGTGAGTTCTTTGGTCTTATATGAGCTGAAAAAAAAGGATCTGTTTTGACAGTGTCTTCGATCATCCTCAGCAGTGGAAAGTCAATCGTAACTTCCTCAGGATCATCGCCTTATTTTGGGTGGTCTTTGTCCTTCCTGTAAATATTCACGACGTGCAGTAGGGGGTAGGCGTGGGATGATGGATAATCTTGGTCTTCCTGTTGTTGTGAAGCAGCTCCAATTATCAGTAGGATTATGCTAAAAGGTTCAGAGCTGTCGAGATCCTTTATGATGTGTGGCACAAGGACAATCATCGGTAGATCGTTGATGAAGTGGTGGTTACATTTTGCCCCGAGTTGGTTAGCTAGTTTTCCATGTCACCACCAGCAGAAAGGTGGTCCCGGACAGGAGCATGATGATGGCTAGATAGATGAATATGGTTGGGGTGAAAAGAATCTGGAAGATTCCGTCTCTGAGCCATTATAGAAGATATTGTCAGTCATGGTGAAGAGCTTCGGTGAACTGACCAATGTGAACAGAACTTTTCACATGGCTTTGCATTTACTGGAATCATGGGCTTCAACTTTGGCGGGCGATGAACACTAAAGTACTGTATGTCAGTTTTTGGTATGGACGTCTGAACCCACACTAGGACTGTGAGGTTCTTTCCGGTAACAGAGAGAGCTCGATGCGCCAGAATTCTAACAGTTTCCCAGTGATAAAACAGGAAGACTGCGCTCATTTGATTCCGCAGGCGGTCTTGCCTCCCTTCTTTAAGATAGCAGTTCGGTGGGCATCTCTTTGTAATACTGGAGCTTGAGATCAATGTGTGGAACCGTGAGTCTGGTTTTTATCCCTGGGATATATATACAGTATTTCTTAACCAGTATTGTGTCAGATGGATGCTTTGTTGTTCTTCAACTTTTTGATGGCGTGTTCGACTTCTTTGATGGTCGGTGATCCCGCGAGGTTGGTATCCATATTGCTGTGTGATGACGCTGATAGTGCTGCCTTTGACGGTTCACTCCAGGCTTAGGATCATCTTGAAATGCAATTCGAAGACATTGAGGCGAGTGTTGCCATCTTGAGAGTGTAGAAGTTGAGCCCCTGGAAGGTTACACAATTTGTGAGAGGCGATATATTAATGGATCTTCTATCCATCATTTGTCCTTGATGTAGATTTTCTGGCTTCTGACCTGTATCTTTGGTATACCTTTAGCTTCTGTCTGCATAAGGAATCATTTTAATAGGCATAATTGAAAGTGATCATAGTTATTAAGTTCTGAATGTATGTGAAGTTATGATAATGTCAGATCTCGGGATTATTTGGATATGATCTGATGGACTTGGCCAATTGTAATAGATCAACGATTAGTCCAGCAGTTTTCTACATCTCTCTCAGCTCTGATAAATCTTCAAGTATTTCCAATATTGATCCCGCACGATGGCGTAGTCGAAGAGGTACCAGTGTTCCGAAAGAAGACGTTGCCAGGAAGTCCTGTACATGTCGACTTGTCTGAAAAAATTAATGATGACAAGGTTGTTCTACACACTTGTACAGGTAGAGAATTTTATATGAGTAGGACTTCCCTATTCCGTCCTTGTAAACAGTACTGATCCATAAACCCGAATCACGATTGATCCTAATTCACTGAAATCGTCGAAAGGAATGATTTTGCCCTCCAGTGAGGCAATAGTTAAGACTGTTGGGGACTGAGTAGATTTCTTTGATCTCGTCGTCCGCGCCGAGTCGGAAAATATGCGCTGATCAGTATAGCAGATACTAGCTGGTCAGGTGAAAGTGTTGGGTCATGAAGCTGAGCTGATCACTGTGGTTGATTGTTGATGAGCCGAGACGTTTGCTCATACCACCCGGGAGTTAATGAATATCATTAATAATACCATTGTTTCACTGCATCACTAAGACGCCTCTTTATATTTACGTTGTTTAACTACATCATTTATAGTACAACACCGCTGTTAATATTTCCAAAGAACTTTCCACTCATGCTACTGTAGTAACACCAATTAATATTTCCAATGTTCCACTTAATCTACTCTAGCAACAACACTTAATACTCCCCATGTTACACTTAGTCTATCGTAAAACCACTTAATATTTCTTATGTTCCACTTAAGTGTACTTGGACCACTATTGGCGTTCTCACTTTTCCTTCAGCCATCTATATCAACAACATCGTTCTACTACGTCAGCTGTCCTGTAAGGCTGTAAGACATCATTTAAAGTTTCCAGTGTTCCTCTTCCTCTACTCTATTACCAACTCCGATACTCCAGCCGACTACTAAAAAGATACTACTTGGTTGGGTTTGTACAGTATGTTGTTTCACTTAGTCTGCCAAGCTCTAAATAAACTATGTGATCGCTGTCAGTCGTGGCTGAAGCACGTCTGGGCGAAACCTATCTTGTCGTAGAGAATTTTTGGTAAGTCTTCACTCATGACTTCCTTGTCGATCAGCGTCATCCATTTTTTATTATACGTGTAAGAAATTCCCACTCACTTCTACAATCAACACTAACGAAAGATCGATATTCCTGTCCTGCTTAAATAACTGTTGAAGGTGACAGACATTTCCTTTTTGCTTACACTATCCGAGAGATTAAGAAAATTTTGCTTTCATTATTGGCCAAAGATCGACAATTAATTCTACTGACACTGATGGCAACGAAACGACGTGTTTTTTCCACTTTCATTATTGGCGACAGATTAACATTAATTTCTGCTTTCGTTACTGGTAAGATATCGAGTTTCACCTCTGCTCTGATTACTGGCGAGTGATCGACATTCATCTCTACATTCCATACTGGCCATAGATCTTCTTCGTCCTTTTGGTATCATTATAAACTCATCTTTCCTGGTGAATCCTAAGGCAGATCCTCAAGAACCTCAAAAAAAAAAAATAAATAAGTCGAGAACGAGAAATCCTCTTTCCCAAGCTCTCAAGTATTGAAAAATATTACGTTAGATATATCATGCAGAGAAAGAGGTGGTGGCACGGAAGGGGTAAAACCAGGATCAAGGTCACCATAACCTAACATGCGGATCAAACAACCAATAAGGTGGTTATTATTCTCCTGTGGCAGACCATCAGGAAACTACACTGTGGTGGTGGGTGCATGGGTTCGCTTATTGTTCCCGAGAGAGAATAGGAACAGGAACACACACACACACACTGGGTGGGTGGTGGATTCAGGTGTACCCGTGCCTGGCCCCTTTAATAATGACCGTGAGAAGCATAGGGTTTAAATGTTTACCTCCCCCTCAGACGTGCAATTACACCAGTCTCTCTTTGAGCTGTGAGGGTAACGTATATCAGGTCTGCTCTTTCTTATTTAATAATTATTTGTGTTTATTAATGTCTTCCCCTGTTTCATTATATTCCTCTTTGGTTATATTCGCTGCTGACGTGTTTAGCTAATCACCCGACGTTGCACCATCAGTGTTGCAACAGATCTGATAACAGTCTTCAAACGTCACAATACAAATTCAAATAAACCAAACCATTAATTATTTCACCAGTCAATCTCCGCGTATAACTGAAGCAAAAGAATATGAATTTCTAATAAACCATTCCTCCAAACAAATGAGTCGATCTCTTACGGTTCCATTAAAACGAAATTAGGAATTGATCTTTAAGTACCAGCATTGTCCTAGGCTAAACGTGACTCACTTGAGCATCGTTTAAAGATAATGTATGACTCCAGAACGATAGATAGAAAATATAGACATTGCTAAGTAAACGAACAGACACAGGTGGAGAAAATGCTTACCTTACATATTAAATTTACTGCAACTTGAGACACAAACATTCCCTTAGTGAAGACCAAATACTGTAATTATTTAATCTTGGTTCAACTTTCAAAATCAGACTCGTTTTATCTTTAAGAAACTATATCGTCCCTGAGATTATTATTATTTCCATAATCACGAAAACAGAAACGATAAAATATTTAAATATGACAATCATCCTCTTAAAGTCGCTTCCCAGTCAATCAATCTGTCCTAATAAAATTCAACAATACACTACTTTATATGACAAATATATCGTTAATATGTCTTCATAAACTTGGGCAAAACAAGATACACGTCAATGAACGTTAATTCCTCAAAATTGGACAAAATATGACATACGTCAAAAGGCATACCCCGATGCCAAACTATACTGAAGACATATGTACTCGTGTATGGACAACAATGAGAAAACAATTCTTAATTCAGATGAACATGTGTTGTGTTGTGTAGTACAGTAAGAAAAAGATCTGGCGAGCTTTTGGCTACATCAGGTTAGTTTGGATAGACTTAGTGTACAAATTATATCTTGTTGGAGCACGTTTGGTTTAGTTTGACTAGGTTTGATTAAACTTGGTTAGGCTAAGTATTAATTGAGTATGCCAGGTTGACTTTGGTTAAACAAGGTCTAATTTCGTTAAACTAGACACGATTTAGCCCCACTAGGCTAAGTCAAGTACACTAGGCTGTTAGGTTATAATAGGCCAAGTTTAGTTAGAATGTTAGGTTTGGTTAAAACAGATGCTTTTGTGCATAGAGATAATAGAACATAAGAATGGAGGAAACTGCAGCGGGCCTATTGGCCCATACTGGGCAGTCCCATTTACACCCAACCCCTATCGCTCATCCATCCAACCCTATCCAGCTCTCCACTCGTCCACTACTCTGTTTCCAAACCAATGTTTACCTATTTCGTGCCTAACTCTAAATTTGTCTAATTTAAAACCATTGTTACGAGTTCGCTCCTGGTTGGATAGTTTTGAGTATCTTTGTTATATCACCTTTGTTTAGCTCTGACTTCCATTTATACACCTCTATCATATCGCCCCTCACTCTACGTCTCTCGAGGGAGTACAAATTAAGATGCTTTAACCTGTCTCTGTACTCAAGGTTCCTAATGCCCGGGATAGTAAAAACGAATGTTAATGTACTGAAAAGAAACCTCAAGATGACAACTTTTGTACTTGTCAACAGTAAAATGTTTATTCTCGTAGCAATTAGTGAAAAGTGGCAATGGGTCTTTCTATGCCTACTCGGTAACATGAGTCAGTAATTGAGATGGTCAGCAAAGAGAAAAAGAACATTTCCGTCGCCCGCGGCCAATATTCTGAAAAGGTGATACAGTTCTACCAAATAAAGATCAAAATCAGCGTAGCGAATTTTCAGGTCATGCCAACATTTTGTGCTGGCACTGCCTGAATGTATCTAATTAACGTAGACTCAAGTGTAAATTTTATGATAATATTTTCGAAAATTTAACTTCTCAACCATTCAGATTCATTCCTATATCTTCAGTTACGAATAATATACATCGTCTGAACTTTTGAGAATTTGGACCCTGGAAACCTGTTCCGCCTACGACGGGCTGGAGGCGGTGGGGATGTAAGCAACTCTACCAACAATTTAGGACGGTGATAAAGCAAAAGTATCCGGACAATAAATCTTCAAAAGCTTGCAGTGATAAATCCCAGGTAATGCTGTGTGTGTGTGTGTGTGTGTGTGTGTGTGTGTGTGTGTGTGTGTGTGTGTGTGTGTGTGGTGATAGATTGGCTTTAAGTAGGAAATACAAGCGACAATACCTCCCCACATAATTCAATACAAGAGACATCATTCAGCGAAACATAACATGATCAAACTTTTTTGCATTCATTTCTCACGGGTTTTTTCTTCAGATTTCCACTGTAATTACCGTAGGAATTGCCCTCTAGCGTCGATTCTCTCGTTATGACACCGTGGGAAACATAAGCGTCCCCAAATGAAAGAATTAATGCAACTTCTGGTCGTAAACTGAAAGAAGAGTTAGTAGTAGATGGTGGGTACCCGGTGTTAAGGGAAACGTAACAACATAAACCTAACCAATGAGGTTAAGTCTGGTTAAGTTAGGTTCGAATATGTTCAATTAGCTTACAATTACTGCCGCTCTGTTGAGTTTTGTTTCCTTATGAGTAATTAGGTTTGATTTTAATAATTTTGAAATTGAAGGTCAAGTTAACAACATGCTAACAACACGTAAATTCGCCTAACACCTTCCAAATCCGATGGACACCATAGTCCAATGGGTTTAAATTAGAAGCTACACAGATTTTAGGTTAGGTCAAGTTTGGTTCCAGTGTGTGCAATTAGGTGAAACTTACCGTCAATATATATCGTTTTCCTTACTTATAAATAATTATGTCAAATTTTAATACATTTTGTCAATTTAGTTAACTTGTCCTAGCAGAACATATATCCAACTAGCTACTCCTTCCCAGGAGGAAAAGAATGAGTTAGACTCCATAACTCCCAGACTAACATACTCATTAATACCCCCAGATTATCCTGCCACTACCACCACCAAGGAAACCGAGTCCCACCCTCACTACTTCTCCCAGAATACAAAAACCACCACCACCCCCCAGACTACCATCAATCATGTAAGGGTACAGTGGTAGTAACATTGTTTACTACCACTGTACCCTTACAACCTCCACCATATATAATAAGGGTTGCATAGTGTACGAGGACGGCCGGTCCAAGGGCCACCTAGGCGTGAGTTTGTTTAAAGTGAAGATGTTGTCGCCAACACAACAACCACACCCTAAGTTAACGAGTTCCATGACCCAGTGTCAAGGAATAATCCTAGAAGACCAGACAACTCGCCAACTGCACTGGCTAACCATTACCCCGGAACACGATACATCCAGGTCCCCGATTACTGCTTGGTAGAAACAGGCAAATGGCGTGAAGACACCTACCCATAGTTTCACCCTGCCCGGGAATCGAACCCGGGACCACTCGCTTGCGAGGAGAGCATGCTGACCATTACACCACCATCATCGAACTCCACAATACTACCACCAACTTCCCCATGATCATCATGACATTAACATTTCCACTCTACCACCATTATCAACACCACAACAGCCACCACGTTACCCCATCAGTTGTGACCAAACAACAGTGTCCCCAACACTTATTATGAAGAATGATGACTGTGATGGGACAATAAACTACTATAACGACGGTCGCTTGTGCTCATTATCGCCCGACCAGCAACACAAATAGTAACTTGTTTCACAGTAGCTTCTACTTACTAACACGACCAACAGCACA
Organism: Homarus americanus; assembly: GCF_018991925.1. Lineage (NCBI taxonomy): Eukaryota > Metazoa > Arthropoda > Malacostraca > Decapoda > Nephropidae > Homarus > Homarus americanus. The sequence continues at coordinate 94,372 of NW_024722804.1, read as the reverse complement.
CTTGGTGTCAGTCTCACAGTTGCTAATATAGATGCTAACACGGCCAACAACACAACAGCAACTTGTCTCACAGCTGCTATCAGGTGTTACTACAACCAGTAACACATTATACAGTATAGTAACTCCCTATCAAAGTTACGTTGAAATTAGGAAATAAAATAAAGCACGAGGCAACCATTCGGTAATACGGATATATTGCCCTGGACAAACCTATTGAATGTACCCCAGATATCATCCTTGGTACAGCATTTTTGCGTGATGCGGACACGATACGGGGATAGCTATTGGTTTGCAGTCGCAGATGAGATATGACGGCAAAAATTAAACTAGCACTTAATCAATATACTGATATATTACATTTAGAAGGGATAGAGGAATAGAGTTGAGTATAACAAGAGAGGAAGCGCTGCACCAACTAAAGTGTGTATGAAAGACCCCAACAGCCCACAGCAACGTCGGAATATTAAAGCATAAATGAAAAAGAAGAATGGAAAAAAAGGTCGAGATGTGAGAGCACTATAAAAGAGCAAATGGTTACATATTGAAAAAGATAGTAAATAAGAACTATAACTTATTAGTACAGGCTACTGTAGTGCAGGTGTCTGATGGAGGTGTGGTGCCGACTGCGCATGACCCAGCAGCTGAATGAAGCTGACATATGTATGTAGTTCTTGGAGAATGAAATATAAGGAGCGAGAAGAATAAGTAAACTCGGTGCGAGTCAAAACGTACAGTATATCTATAATATAGATTAATCTAATTTAACGATAACTGACCACATGATAAACACAATAATAGGGGTATAGACGTGAACTAAATGGATATTGATGTAAACAATGAATCTGACTTTAGGATAGTGGACATTTATATACATGTATATTGAAGTGACCAATATACAGTATTTACTTCTACTGAAGTATAAACAAGCGATGATAAGGATTTAACGGATATTGGGTGTATGGGGTTTGTCTAACCACGACCTGGTACTGTAGCATGATTATGGGTTATGGTGGAGAGAACATGAACCCAGGAGTAGAGTAATACTATCAAGAGGATGAGCCGCCTACCTGACGAGTCATTAGTGATTTTTTTCGATTAACATATAGTTTGGGGTTTTCCTGTATGTGCATGCCATTGGACAAGTTATTCGTTACAATCTTTGGGTTCTGTGCATTATGTCGAAGTTAGAAGTAATATTTCTAGTGGCTAATATTATTTTGTGGGGTTCCAAACCCTTGATGATAGGTTAGGAGATGCTATGATTTACCCATATGAATTATTTTGTCTGATGCAGTTAATATATTTTTATATTGTGCAAGTAATATCTTTTGATATCTGTGTTGTGTTATTAATGGTGGCGTATGGTGACGTAGGATGTATTTATCTAGACAAATGCTTTTCTCTTGTGTGATTAATATATTTGTCGTGCCATTGATATCTTTCCAACTTTATTATTGTGCCAATATCTAGCGATGTAAGACATGTTGAGAAATTAATTTAATAGTCTCTTGTAATAGATAATATCTTTTTCTTATGTGCTGTAAGGGTGGTGCTTGGAGTAATACATGTGTCATATCATTACCAGTGCGTCTATTTATCCCCAATCTCAGGAACACCGGTCCAGGTCACGGCAAATACTTTTATTAATTTAGTTTGGGCTGGTTCGGTATTCTGGGGGGCCCTTCCAATGCATTACCATCCATTTTAAAACAACAAACCCAAAGAATATATATATATATATATATATATATATATATATCCAAAAGATAACTGTAAATAGTCAAACACAATGAAACATTACAATCAACTTCTTCCAACAGGAAATTTTTTATTTCAAATGAGCTTACATACATAAATGTGCCTCCGCTCCTGACTGACGAAGGTGGGTTATCCTATGACACAGCTAAGTCAGGAGCTATTCTGCCTATAAGCTCCCACCTAAGTAAATCTTAGACCAATTCAACCTTTCAAATACAACTGACACGCTTAGGGCTCAGGGCAATGTCCTGATCTTGTACCAATAATGCATCGCCGGGCCACTTATGGATTATTTGTCTTCTCGAAATCTATTGCAAACATAACCCCTTCTAACAGCAGAATACATAAACAGCCGGGCTAAGTCAATTCACCTCGCTATAGCTTCACAACCCAGGTCATGGTCGGGTATATTGCTGTCCATAATAACCTTCAAGCTACAATTGGATCTTATATAATCACATGCGGGTAATTTTCTTCCCTTATGTCTATATAATTTCGAATCATTCTTTGTAAAATACTTTACGGGAAGGTGGGATCCAGTTCATTGTTTTTGGAGCAATTTTTGCATACAAAATTAACACTGTACTGTATTTAAGTAACAATGAGTTCATCAGAAAGTGACAGTGTTGGCAAAGGGCGTGGGTATGCTATGAAGGCAAGTCATGACCCGTCTTTGCGGTAAAAAGAAAATTGCATAGTGTGAACGTATTGTCCTGAGTGTGTACCAACAGTTGGGATTCTAGTACCATGCCATACTCCACTGTGCATGGTGATATCCCTTATCGTGTTGGCGGTACTGAATCTCTTGTTAAAGTGCAGTGCAGTGTAGTGAGAAGTCATCATGATAAATAATAATGATGCATACTCACGTGCAAAAATCTGTGCTCAATAAAGTGTGTTGTGGTATGTTTTCACACCACCACGGTGCCATTTAAGCAAGATTGTATATATAGAAAGTAAAACACAAGTCATTTTGCTCACAGTGAACAGCACTTCCGGCATGAAAAGTCATCGTCTTTTTTAAAACTCCTTCACAAATTCTGTAACAGCGTATATTGACCTGAGCACCAGAGGTCAGCGTGTTTTCACCTGAACCATCAGAGGTCAAGTGTTTTCACCTGAACCATCAGAGGTCAACAAGCTTTGACCACCAGCATCATAGATCAATGATTTTAAAACTTCTTCACATTTGTCAACGAACATTTATATCCACAACAGCATCAAGCCAGAGAGTTTTCAATCGCCAGGGGACTATTGTAAAGGTGTGTCCAACAAACCTAACAGGTTATACTTGGTGTTGGTGTACGTGTAGAAGACAATATTCAGCATCCGGTCGGTGTTTTTGGATGGGTGATGGGGACTGAGTATTAATATTTCGTCGATTACAAAGTCTGAATTAGGTCAACTAAGGTCGTGTGACTGATGTGTGGGCTGATGGTGCTTAGGTGCATGTTCCCCCACACGCGAGTCTCAAGAAAAAAAATTTAAACTGTGTCCCAGGTAAAACACTCATGTTTTGCAGCAGTCGGATGTAACAAGAGTGCAACTTGCCCTCCTTCAATGATAATGAAGTGTCCCTGTGTCTGAAATTTTGTTGGGTGGGAATTTATAATCGAAAAAACAGTCTAACAGTCTCTCTCTCTCTCTCTCTCTCTCTCTCTCACAACTCACAACAGCGATTAACGAACACAGACGAGGGTGAACTTACGTAACGTCATACAGTACAATGGAACAAAACATGATGAGAAATAATAGCCGGTGCTTAAAAAAATAATAATATTAATTGCTTCGGTGAAGTCTTGTGTGACTGGTAGATTAATTGAGCTGAGTGGTACTGTGACTGGTAGATTAATTGAGCTGAGTGGTATTGTGACTGGTAGATTAATTGAGCTGAGTGGTACTGTGACTGGAAGATTGAGCTGAGTGGTACTGACTGGTAGATTAATTGAGCTGAGTGGTACTGTGACTGATAGATTAATTGAGCTGAGTGGTACAGTGACTGGTAGATTAATTGAGCTGAGTGGTACTGTGACTGGTAGATTAATTGAGCTGTTTGGTACGAGATACTGAGTAACTGGTAAAAGAAACGATGAGTGGTAATTTACTACTAAGACTTAGTGTGTAGGCCTACTGTACTCTCTCTACTTAGCGGTGAAGTAGAAAACATCCCTTCAGTAACTGATCCATATAGTACAGTATTTCTCATTCAACGTAGCCTTCACTTTTTAACCACACATTTCCCTTGTTCAACCATCAAATTCCCTCACACGACATTGGGGAAACACATATCACATTGAATATCCACAAAACACACACACAATATCCGCACACAGGTGGAGTTCGACCCACATAACTGAGCCACTGAGGTGCAGTAAATGGCTCTCCCGACAAACATAATCAGGTCACTATGACTGACCTTACCGACTATAAATCTGCAACAACACGTCATCAACTTCGACTTAACCACAGTCGTCAACCAGGGGCAGCAACGCGACAGTGCCTCCAACAGCAATAAAGCTCCATCGTAAGCAGTCAATCCTTCCTTGCTTCTTGCTGATCAATTTTCCTAACTGGACCAAAAATCGTCAGGGTGGCAGCTATGATGTGTTAGGTGCTTCTGAACGCGGTAAAGGCATTAAAGAAATGACAAAATCGTGTTAGTTTATTTACTTTTATCTGAAGAGCAATCGCCAAGCAATCAGAATCAAGGGCCCAAGGCTTCCAAGAGCAATGAGACCAGGACGATACTGTATATATTCAATTCATGCGTGCACCTTAGTATTATAACACTACCTCATTCGTTTTGGAGGCAGTGGTAATGTATGAGCACTCATGATAGCAATATAGTGTTAGAGGGTCAATATACCCATGCTTGGTTCTTTGACTAGGAATAACTATAAATGAGCTGAAGGAACACAATATGTACAGCTAGCAGCAATAAAGAGCTAAAAATGGCCCTAATTCCATTTTTTCAAACAGCTGAAACTAGTAGAATAGTGCTTCCAACAGCAGACACACAACGGAGGAACGCTCAGTCTATGCTAGAATCTGAAACCAATAACTGAAACGATAACAATCACTAAGCAGTTACCAGTGCCGTGTCAGTGTATATAACGAGACGATAAATATACAGTTTGCTTGCTTCGTAAATAGTGAGATGTAAAAATCTACCTTAGTGGTTAGACTACGATAAAAAAAAAACAAGATAACATCCAAGATAGTACAAGAATAACACTTTAGCTCTAACTAGATACACTCATTTCACACCAGTTAGGAACACAAGTAACAAACAAAATATTTATCAAACCGCCACAAGGTAGGTATTCCAATAGTCGTCACACACCCAATGAGACATCGTTCCAGGAATGGGTATACTTTACATTAAATTATCCACGAACCTTGAATAAAACAGTTTTCCAAGACAATATTCCTATTTAAACTAAAACTACTCTGGATAACTTTAAAAAACAAACACAAAGTTTAAAAAAACATCTCCCTACAATATACCTCCTCTAATTCAATCCTTTCAAAGATCAAATTACTTCATCCTCGAGGGCAAAAGGAGAAGAAAATGCACGGAGCGACAGTGAACGGTGGAGGGTGATGCAGAGGAAACCCAAGACTATGATGAAGACCCAAGCACTGACCCTGAAACAAACGTCGGGAATAATAAAGCAAAGATAAAGCAAGCAAGCAAGCAAGCAGGCAGACAAGCAAGCAAGCAAGCAAGCGAGCAAGCAAGCAAGCAAGCAAGCAGGCAAGCAAGCAAGCAAGCGAGCAAGCAAGCAGGCAAGCAAGCAAGCAAGCGCATACTCACGAACGAACGAACGAGAGAAAAAGAGACTGGAATCACTTTGTCCATTTTTGTGTGTCAAGAGTTAACCGATTTTATGACAAATAGTATAGGGGTTGGGTGTACTGTACGCCAAGGACTAAGTAATTTTATTCAGGAGAAATTGTACCAAACTTAAGAGGCCAAGAGTCAAGTTGTAAATTATAGACAAAGCGATTCCACTGATCCGATAGTTAGTGATATTGGGTAAATAAGATCAAATCAAAGATCTGGGGTATAAACAATATGATATAACCATGAAACAAATGGCTTATTATGAAAAGCTCTGCCCCATACATTTCAAGATCGATATTTTCTGGTTATTATGATTTACCATGAAAAAAAAATGATTTACAATACAGTACATTTCGAGGTTATGAAGTACAGTATACTTTGATAAATCTCATTTGGTAAAGGTGAAGGTTTAGACTGTATGACGACCATTTTAGGTAATAGTGCCTTTCTTCCTGAGTGAGGGTGAATAAAAGAGCCACAGGAGAAAGTCATCAGTGTTCTACTACATGTTGAAACCTTCTTTCCAAAGTGATAAAAAAGTTTGTATTTTGCAGCGAGAAAATGCTCTTCCCTCCAGTTACACACCTGTCACAGCGCAACACTAACAATCAACTAATGTACAGTATAGGAAATGAACTTCAACATGTGGCATCAAGTCTTTGAGGGTATTTGTAATTTAATAATTCAAAGTGCTCGGGTACCAAGGTTACGTAAACGGGGGGTCACAAGTAAAAGTAGAAAGGGTGTTCACTCCAGATAGCACTAAGGTAACCTAAAGGACAATCCACCATTAGTTTATCAACCTTGCAATACTTTTTGAGCTATGTGGCTTAGCATGTTGTTCTTCGTCCATAAGTCAATATCAACACAATATCAACAGTGGATTTCGAAAGGCATATTGAAAGCTCATTTATTTTTTGTGATGCTAAGCTGAAAAATGAGTTAAGTGTTAAGCTGTATTTATTTTGAATGAACTTTACAACATGTATCATTGAATACACAGTAAAAAAATTTACGGTGTACAGGATTTCATAGCAGATGGGACTTAAATACTCGTACTGTGCTCTATCCAAATGTTACCCAGTAAAATATAAACGTCCGTGCATCCTTGTGTGAATGTAAGACTCCGATTTTCTTAAAACGTGACTGAAAACTAGCACACACACACACACAAAATACGATTACTGAACCCAGGGGACTGATGGAGTTTTAGGATATTGTATATCACGTATTCGCGTTTTGGCGAAGACAAACGTCGAGTTTGATACAACATATTACCTTTGGTAGTAATATGCACTTTCGTGATTTAATGCATCTCGTGCGCAATATAAAAACATTGATCCCAATGTAATAAAAAAGCATCACTTCGGTCTCTACAACCTTTTTAGTATTGATTTTTATTTTATTTTAATCTTCTAATGTGTTTTCACTGCGTCACTGTGACCTTCAGTATCCCGTCCCAAGTCTACGAGCGGAACCCCGAGCTCACTGACACCTGTATTTTTTACGCCTTTTCCCCTCCGTTATTTAAGGTATGGTCACGTATATAAACTTTACCTGACTCTTCATGCTGAGTAGTGTATCTTTAAAACTTCAGGAAACACTTCCCACACTTGTTGAAAAAATTTAACACTTTTTAACACAAAAAAGAGCCTCCGCAAAGACTCCTGCCATCACTCAAAGCTATTCAGTCTATTAATTAGGATCACACCTGCAAGTGTTAAACACCTCTTGAGCAACACTTAAAACACATGTCTGGAGAGCGTAACTCTACATTTTACATCATTCACCAAAAAACACTAGACCAATGACCTCTGGTGGCACCCTGGCAGCTCCCTTCCTCCAGAACCACACGTGAGGCAGAGATGGAATATTCATGAAAGTTGGTAAAAACGGGTCGCCATGGTAATGGACGTGAAGTTAATGGTGGTGATCAAGGTGATGGCAGGTGAAATTTGATAATGGAAATAATGATGCATGCGATTTTTTTCTTTTTTTACAATCCTCTACTTTTCGTCTGCTCTATTTCTTTTTTTTTAGGGGGATGGACAAGATGCGAGTGATATTGATTATGACGTGCGCAGACAGCTGTCAAGTTTCTGACCTGTGCTATATGGTCCAAGGTAAATATGTTTCTGCTTTTGTGTTTCCTAGGCGTTAAAGAAATTACCTGGATACACAAGGCTTCATTTTTTACCACTACCAATTAAAATAAAAGAATGTGAGACAAGGTAACAGTAATATACACGAATCTCAGTGGCCTGCAAGTGATAACCAATTGTAAGAAATAGTGCTTAAGTACCTCTATTGTAGCAATCAGCATGAAAGAACCATTAATATGAGATCCAACAGGAAAACAACTGAAGGTACTTTAATATAATAACCACTGCTGCCAAAGTCAACAAGAAAAAATAATTATTACGTGTAGTTGGGAGCGAACACACACGGACCTCATCTTAGACATTCACCAAGTAAGAACCACCATTGCATGACAAACTCAGTAGGACGTTCTCCGCACCCCATCTTCTCCAACTTACAATTACCACATGTAAAGACAGAACCATCAATAATGCTACGACGTTCCTCTCAGCCTAGGACGGCCTTAACCATCGACTGTTGGCTGTCTCAGACAAGCCATTACGGAGGAAGAGGTGTAGACCAAACGGATGGGATGGACTTAAGACAACGATGAGAAGGATTATAATAAGGATGGGAGGGAAGAGGAGGAAAGGGTTGGGAAGAGAGATGAGAGAATGGAATAAAAAGGAGGACTGGTAGCAAAGACGAGAAAGATAGGAGAAAGAACGACAAGAGGGAGAATGAGAAAAGGTAGTGATAAAATAGGAGGGAAGAAGAGGAGGAAGAGTAGATGAATTTGAGGGGCAAGAGGTGGTGAAAGGATAAAGGTGAGAGAGAAGAGGAAGAAAAAGATAAGAGGTAGGAACGAGGAGGAAGTGACTGTACATTAAATCCCTGACGGTGACTCTTGTGCAGGTGAGTGAAGTGGCCCAATCATACCTGTGAGAGGGAGGTCCAGCGGTGATGTTGATGGCTTGCCCTGTGTTGCTCTGGCGTTCATCGATTTACAATCTGAAAAAAAAAAATGAGCTTGAGGAACAGAGAAATTAAAATTATCAAGGAAGTAAAGTTGGCAGAAGCGTAAAAAAAAGGGGGAAAAGGAGAGAGGCAGAAAGGACAAGCGACTGACTGCTAAGTGTATCAACGAATTGTTCTTCCAATGCGTTAGTGACGAGTATTTATGAGGACAAGTAGGAGACGACGAGTCCCAGAAGAGAGTCGACCAGGGGCACGGGACAGTTCTCATCTCAGTCAGTCAAATCAGTTAACAACGCAATCAGATCAGTCAGTCTGTGAAAGCTTTTCATAAAGCTTAATTACGCAGTTAAGACGACAGGATTAGAACAAAAGGAAAAAAGGCGAGCATTTAAATGCATAATGTATGATCAAAGTCCTTAATTTTCCATTTAAACCCAGAACAGAAAGTTTTAACTCGATAATATCTGATGAGAGAGAGAGAAAGACCCAATCACTCTTCTGAAATCTTAATAAAGCTGTAATAAGAGTACAAGAAGCTTACGAAACTGTTCTCGTTTTAAAATAATGATACATTTCACTTAGCTAATACTTTTACCACCTCTGTGTATCACCTTTCACTCTCTATTTTGTGTGGGGTGGCTCAAGGGGTACAGACACTTAAAGAAGGTAGGGGAGGTACAGGTGGGGAGGTGTAGGGGAGGTGGGGGAGGTGGGGGAGGTAGGGGGAGGGGGAGGTAGGGAGGTAGGGGAGGTAGGGAGGGGAAGGTAGGGGAGGTAGGGGAGGTAGGGGAGGTAGGGGTGGTAGGGGAGGTAGGGGTGGTAGGGGTGGTAGGGGTGTAAGACAAATGTAGTGGACGACAGAAGAGAACTAAGACAGCAGGAAGAAATATCCCACACAAATATATTCATAAAACCTTAACTTGCGAGATATGAAGTGAATTATGAACACCCACACTGACTGACTGTGGATAGTAAGCAGAGTTCACACCTCCTATGACCTGTATAAATGTGTCAAAAGGATGAGTGGTCAAATGAGTCCCTGTTCTAATATGACCTAACCTAACCATCAGGACTGGGTGCCCTATATCTAATAGTTACCTGTAGTTTTAAGCGACAATATAACCATAAGCTTGGAAATCTCGTCGTAATGGGTCCCAGTCATAATGGGTCCTATTCTAACTGAGTGTAAATCATAAAGGGCCCTTATCTTATTCATTAACTTGGGTGGGGCCTATTAGGACTGAGGCACCATATCTAACTCCCCTTCAACAGAGAAATATAAACTAGATCCTCACCAAACTCTGTTATCCGTGATCCTCCTCACGCCATCTGCCACTCTTCCCTAATTAGCCATAGTATTTCACCATCCATTCCTCTATCTTCTTTTAAATAATCCCCATATATTTTTAACCGCTGAACACTTCCAAACTTCTGACCTTCCAACAGTATCTGAAACACGACTTAATGTATCAAACACCACCACCGCGGTATTTTGTACAGTATTATCATTCACCACGTATGTCAAATTCTTTCACAATCTATCATTTCTAACTTCCTTCCACTTCATGTACTCTACTTATACTACACACCATTAGTGTTAAATTTACCCGAGATTTTCTAGTCTAAAAATCTGTTTACTTTCCTAACATTTCTGAAGCAGCATCGTACTGACTGATGCACACATCCACGCCCCTCCAGGACACCATCCTGTTCCAATTTACCACCTGTAATCTTTTTAATTCCCTTGCTTGGCACTCCATCATGTATACTTTACCAATACCCTCAACAAGCTAATCCCCCCCTTTATTTTTTACAGTCATCCCTCTCACCTGTCCCTCCTGTAACACAAGTATAATTACTGCAGCCATTCAGTCCCCATGTAACTTCCCTCATTCAAGCCTGTCACAAACACAGCAGGAAATCATTAGTGTACCACTACAACCTCCGCCTTAACATCTTATCCTGGATACCTTTCCATATTTCACGGTGTGATAATCTTCCCCCTCACTCTTCTCTTTACAACAGTGGTATAATTACTGTGTTCCTCCACGACTTAGGTACCTTGTCCTATGTTATGCTCTCTCAAATATTACAAGAAACACTTGGGAAACATCACACACCCCTCTCTTGATATTTCTCAGTTATTGATCCACAACTCTACCTAGACTTTTGTGCCTTTCCATAAAACATTTTTTTATTGCCGTTTTATTCATTCTACGTGGTGATGAAAAACGGATGTACAGTAGTATACACAACACAATGAGAGTCACTTATGCTCAAGCTGGGCCTGTCTAGTACCCAGGGCGTCCACGTGGGTCTGGCGTCACAGTGTGTGGCAGCATTATGTTAGTGTTAAGGTTGAATATTGTGGCCCTAAAGAATGACTCAGTATCTTCTATATCTACATTAGATCTGTGAATTTGGTCAATGTTTCTGATATTTTGACTTACAAATTAAGTCTTTTTTTAGAAAGTTTAAGGAAAGAAAAAGCTCAAAGGGGGTGGGGTTTGACCGGGGGCCCCCTTCGGTACGCCCCTGGCTTTAACTGACTGGCAGAACAAACCTCAGTCTCGAACCTTCCGCAAGAAGAAAGCAGCGGCCCAGCGCGAACTTTGCAATATAAAGAACGACTGGCTTAAAAATAAAGCATGTGAAACGCAAAAAAACTTACAGATCAGCACAAGATGTGCGAATTTTTCAATTTCACTAAAACATTTTATGGGCCAATCACTCATAGCGCAGCCCCCCCTCTGCTCATCCGACGGCAACTCTCTAATTAAATATGAAGAAGGCATCCGTCAGCGCTGGAAAGAGCACTACCATTCGCTGATCAATCGAAACACCGATGTGGATGTCCTGACTACCCAGCAGGTCCCTCAGCATTCAGAGCTGACCCACCTCAGCTAACCTCTATCCCTGGATAAGGTAGTTACTGCCATCAAACAGATGAAAAATAACAAAGCCTCAGGGCCTGATGAAATTCCAGCCGAGGTGTATAAAGCAGGAGGACCTCTGCTTACCAGTCATCTCCACTCTCTCCTGGAGAATATATGGGAGAAGGAGGAAATCCCCCCAGACTCTTAAAACACCTCCATCGTTAATATTTATAAGAACACGGGAGACCGATCAGACTGTGCCAACTGAAAAGGTATAAGGACAGTCTTGAGACAAACCTAAAAAGTGCCAAATCGACCCCCTCACCTGGGAGACGAATACTCCAAACTAGATGTAGCCCCCCACGTGCAACATCTGTGGATGACCCTGCCGGTCCAGTATCGGCCTCTCTAGTCACCTCCGAGCTTACCAACGAAGGTGACATCCTTAATAACTCGTATCATTGTCTCATAGCTAGATGATCTTCATACTCCATTCCGAGTGAGAGCAAAGTAGCAGTCGTAGGCATCACATAACAAAGACAGGCTGAAATAGAACAGCTGTATCTCCATTTATGGTCGCGATATTTGTGAGCCATATAGGTTTTTACAAGAGGATAGGAATACGGTTACACTAATAGTGCCTTCAATTGTTAGCAATAATTTTGTTACAAGTGAAGGCAAGACCCAGTGCAAAACATATTGCTGGTATGAGGAAAACCACCTATTATAGTGACAAGTAGCAGACTCTAACCTGTACTGGACGATTGTTTCTCTGTTGAAACAAAAAACATTTACTTTCAGTACTGCAAATAGTATTTTTCCCAATAAATTATATATGAAGCATAATTCGTATTATGTTAAAAACATAACAATGCATAACACATCATCATAATTACTACATCATGTTTAAATAGCTCACCATTAAACTGTGAGTCATGAAGTTTTAATACTCAATTTGGATGATATTAATAATATTTATAACACTACAGTACAGCATTTAGTAAGCTCAAATTAGCAGAAATGGTGCAGTACAGTGCAGTACTTGTGGTATTTAGTAAACTATTGCAAAGTGATTAATAACGAATAGCTACAGTAATTGATACATATGTGGTAATTAGAGTAGAAACCAGTGAAGACAAACAGTTGACATATATAAATTACCAGCACAGTTAAGTATGATAATGTTACTATTAAAGTCTGTTAACTAAAGTCATCCGCACTTTTATGCCAGTCACGAATCACTGAACACTTCCTAGTTCCAACCTTCCAACAATAACTGGATCACTGACACCACAATTTGTTTGTATTATAATTCCCCCTCAGTCTTCCTGTGACCGACTATCAATTCCCTTACAATCTCCGGCAACTCTTGTGCTGCTTCACGTTTCAATAATCACCCCTCTCACCTTTCAATTTTACAACACCAGAAAAATTACTGTATCCCTTCACGATTTAGACATCCTTTCTTGTCAGGTTCTTTATAATAGTGTATTGCCATAAAGCACAACAGAAACATCACCTCGACGCCTCAGTTACCAGATCTATCACATCCACTATACTCTACCTTTTAATTTTGCCCTGTTTACCTGCAGGCCAAGTGAACACACCGCACGTGCCCGGCAACGTTCAATAATTACTAGAAACATACATACATTCTGAGGACCTGATGACATCCTACCATATCTCTCATTATTCTAACTTGGTCCGCTAATTTTTTTCCATCTTTTCAATCTCCTTTCAGTACTTCTCTTGATAATTGATCTGGACATTCTGAAACATTTCAAGTATCATTTACTATCATCCTCTTTGATCTTGCTATGTATACAGTATCACCCTCACCAACACTTTTCTACTACGTCTTAAAACATTTCCTAATCTCTTCTTTCCATTTTCTTTTAACATCCTCCGTCCATCGGGTTATTCCTTCATTCTTTCATCTCTTATGTCATATATTTTTATATTATTAATTTTCACTGTTCATGATAAGGAAAATTAACAACGGACTTGATGAAGTGTGAAATAATATCTGCTGCATAAGTAACATGATTCAGATAATAAAACACATGGCTCTAAAAGATATGTAATAGTATTCCAAATAGAAATATATCATTCATCCACATAATATTTACATGATCATATGACGATAACAAATGCAACATCATTATGTACCTACAACGACGGAAAATAAATTCAGGTGTTGAGAAAAGTTTACAAGAACATCAGTGACCAAATGAGGAAGATAGAACATTTTAACTAATATACACCCAAGAGCATTTGAAATATCGGAACAGAACAGTTAATTTGATTATAAAAAAGAGCTGATGATAGTACAAGATATTCGCCTAAGAAAAAATTGGATAATGACAAAAACTAACTCACACTAATTTTTGGTATTTATGTATGAAACGGTCTACTGTAAATGGCTGTTCCTTTTACTGTACAGTACCCGTGAAAGTCGTTCCAGCGACTTTTCTCCATTAAAAAAAAGTAAACGTACTTTGCTTAACACAAAAAACAATACACTGTGTAACGTATCTTTTTATTACATATACCAAGTCGTTTAAAATATACATTTTAAAAATACCCATCATTAAACTTAATACTACTACAGTACATAGATTGTTTTAACGCCCAGTTTGACTACTAACAACAGTAATTAGCAGACATCTTTAACGCAAATCAGTAGTTAAATTGTAGTTAATTAGGACTACAAAAAAGGGATTAGAAACGGTTAGTAGTTGCTGTATAGAACATTACTTTTAGTATTTAACATAACAGTTAATAAGACAAACCAAGTATATAGTATTGTTTACATAAATAGTGCTCGCCTCCTGTACCAAAAGCATCTGGTTAGATCCTAGGGCGGCCCCAGTCCACCCAGCTGTAAACTGTAAAATAAGTTCACAGTTGAAGTGAAGATGGTGGAGTGACGGCCACGCTGGCACCTTGTGTACCTGAGAACTATTATGGTAATTTAAACAAGTGTGTTGTATTTAAATTGTTCCCAAGTGGCCGTAAAGACTTCTGGGACCCAATTTAATTGTCAGAGTAATCAATATAAAAAGTCTGTAAAGTGCATATTATTCTCACGTTTCTACATAACCACTCCACTGATATGTGAATCCCTGGACACTAACTACCAAACACTGACCCTCTAACAAGAACTGAAACATTGAACCCCCTTGTAGTATTTACTTTCAATTTCTTCCTGTGATACTTTATCAAATTCTCTCACAATCTCCGGCAGCTCTCTCGCTGTTTCATCCACAAATACTATGTTCCACAGCGAGTTGTATCACCACCTTTATTCCTTTACAATTTAATTCCGCTCTCTACATTAACCAGTCAAAGCCTCCCTCACAAATTCATCTAAAACATCCTCGGTGACAATTAACACACATTTCCCTCCAATACATCTCCGACCCTTTCAATCATCTGTTTACTCCAACACCTTCCTTACCAATTCGTATACTCGGTACTCTAGTATGTGTTATACTCGACTCTCTCCGTGTACAAAATCTTTCAAATAATCGTCCCATATCTTGTGCACACATCCACGCCCCTCCAGGACACCATCCTGTTCCAATTTACCACCTGTAATCTTTTTAATTCCCTTGCTTGGCACTCCATCATGTATACTTTACCAATACCCTCAACAAGCTAATCCCCCCTTTATTTTTTACAGTCATCCCTCTCACCTGTCCCTCCTGTAACACAAGTATAATTACTGCAGCCATTCAGTCCCCAGGTAACTTCCCTCATTCAAGCCTGTCACAAACACAGCAGGAAATCATTAGTGTACCACTACAACCTCCGCCTTAACATCTTATGCTGGATACCTTTCCATATTTCACGGTGTGATAATCTTCCCCCTCACTCTTCTCTTTACAACAGAGGAATAATAACTGTGTTCCTCCACGACTTAGGTATCTTGTCCCATGTTAGTTTCTCTCACACGTTACAGGGAAACACTTATGAAACATCACTCGCCTGATCCATCTCAACTCCTCGGTCTTTCATTATTGTAACTTTTAATTATTTCAATACAGTCCTTTGCCCTTCTTCCATGTTACTCTACACGAACAACAATCAATATTTCACCTTACTTCCCTATCTTTATGTTCTTTAGTACTTCTTCTATAATTAACCTGGACATTCAGGACTGTTTCCTGCGTCCTCCGTATTCCATCATTTAGTTTCGTATTATTCTCTCCATCATTTCATCATATCTGTACTTGACAATACTAAGCTGCGCTAAGAGTCTCATCCTACGGTATACCTACACTAATATACTGTAGGCATACGCTAATACAAATACTGAAGTACACTATACCTGGCAGTAGAGATAACTGTACTAAAACATATAATGTACTATATTTAACTTAGACAAGCTGCTTTATCGTATTAATATACAGTAATATACATCTAGTACTTTGCCATTACTATAACAGTACTGTGTTAATTACTGTTAAAACTTTACAAATTGGGTGTTAAATTTTATGATTATTACAGTTTAATGGCGAGATATTTAAACAATATTTTATACGATATAATAATTATATCACGTTATACATTGTAATGTTTTTAACAAAACGAATTACATTTTTTAAGTGAGGAAAAAATTTAATGTTGCCAACGTAAAATGAACACACAGTATTTATCTTTTTGTTTAAACAGAGAGAAAAAAAACCTGTCAGCAACATCATGTATTATTAATAGGAACAACTTTTTACACTCGACCTTATCATCAAACAGTAATAAAAAAAATTAGGCTTGTCTGTTTCTGTTGTCATTATCATAGTTACCCTCGTGCAGTTTTCAAAAACCTGTTGAATATCATACACTATCATCAGCCTTTAATTCAAAAAGTTTATTAATTAGGTTTTAATAAAACAAATGAAAAATACTCGAATCATGAAGTTCCTATGTTTTCTGTCAAAATAAAAATAAAATAAGCAAAAATGTCATTTTATCATTTTCACATTGTAATGAAATGATACGTTTAACTAAATGATTCTCTACAGTTGAACTTTTCTCTGGTAATTTCAGCGTTGTAAGTGCATATCCATTTATGTACAATACAGTATTATATTACTTTAACTGTAATTACCATGAGATCATAAAAACATTATCACAAAATATTTTAAATTAAACTGCATAAATTTTAGTATTGAAATCATTTTTTTTGCAGTTGTTACCTGTTTGGATCGTGATAATTAAGCTAATTCCTCATTAGGCATATTTTCTTCATCGTGGTGTGAATTTGTTTAATTTTTAGCCAATGTGTATTTAGTTATTATTTCAGTTCTCTGTGAGCGCATGTCACAAGGCACGTACAGTACTGCATACTCTTATTGGACCCGTACAGTATTTTGGAGAACATAGCAGAGAGTTCAGGTGAAGGTCAATGTAGGATGCGTGAGAGGTGTGGTGAATGCGTGGGAGGTGTGGTGAATGCGTGAGAGGTGTGGTGAATGCGTGAGAGGTGTGGTGAATGCGTGGGAGGGAAGTGGTGGGCGGGGCAGGGGTGTGGAAGTGGTGGGCGGGGCAGGGGTGTGGAAGTGGTGGGCGGGCAGGGGTGTGGGAAGTGGTGGGCAGGGCAGGGGTGTGGAAAGGGCAGGGCAGGGGTGTGGAAGTGTGGGCAGGCAAGGGTGTGGAAGTGGTGGGCAGGACGGTACGGAAGTGGTGGACGGGACAAGGGTGTGTGGAAGTGGTGGGCGGGGCAGGGGTTTGGCGGGCGGGGAACAGGTGTGGAAGTGGCGGGCGAGGAACAGATGTGGAAGTGGTGGCCATGGGAGAGGTGGACAGTAAGAAACAGGACAGTTGACAAGGTAATTAACCTACGACTCAATAAACCCTGAGTGTCTGTTAACGGTACCAAGTAATGAGTGACTGATTGTGGTAACTACACCCCTGGCGACACAACAGCTTTGGTCATATGTAGCCGAATTAAATTAATTGTTTAAAAGACTAAAATCAGAACTTTCATAAAAAAAACACATTTAAACGTTAAGAGATAAAATTCAATGCTTGTGTAGAAGACCGGATGGAGACATGACGCCGAGAGAGTACAGTGGTAACAAGTGATGATGGGCGAGTTAGGGTAACTAATATAACAACTTTATTGGTAAGATTTGAGTACTATTTGGCTAACAGCAGGTAGCGGGTTTGTTTATAAGGAGGTGTGGGGACTCGGAGAATGGAAGAACAATGTGAAGGTGAGAGAGAATCGAGAAAACTTGAGAAACAATAAATATAAGATGTAAAGTAGAAGGGAAGGTACAGATGAAAAGAAAATAGTGAGAGGGGTAAAGGAATGAGTCACATAGGGAGAAACAGGACAAACTAGGGTAAATGACTGGGTAAACAAGAATAAACGTTGGGAAAATGACGGAAAAAAAGATGAAGAAAAACAGAAGGTACGCGAGATGAGACTAAGCCAACCACCTGCCCACCTCCTCACAAAAACTTCGGCCGGCGGAGCAGAACCGGAGTCGCGCGGGACACAGCTTTTTATCCTGTAATTTAATTTTGGGTTGATTTTATGAGGGAATCGTGACAGTGAGGCGAGCCGGTGGGTAACGTGGACGTTACCTGGGAGCCGTATGACAGGATAACATTGGTGGTCACTTATTTGTATTTATTGCACTTGCTTACAACTCTTTTTACTGCCAAAAAACGTTTCCGAAACAAAATGCGACGTTCCTATTATAAATATCAAAGTTATAAGAGACAGTAAGCTCTAATAAAATTCAAAATTTTCTCAAGAATTTTTTGACTACAAATTGACTAAAGTCAACGATGAAGGAGGACAAATAGAGACCACTTTCCAGTGAACGTGAGGGAGTGTGGGTTTATTGGGGGCGCTGGTCGGAGTCGGCACAGTCGTAAACAAGAAGACCTCATGGGCCAGCCGGCCGGCCGGACCCAGCCAGATGTCGACAACCTGTGGAACGAGGGAGGGTACGACGCCGCCCATCTTCCAACCGCATTCTCAAACATTCCCATATTCTAACATTAAAAAAACTCATGTGAGTTAGACGGTTAGTAAGGTTATTTTGCCCCTTAAGCGAAGAATCCGATCCCTGAGCCCGTACCCTCAAAAGATTCTTCTTTCAATTTTCGCTTAACTGAATATGTGAGACGCTTTACACTTAACGACACTAAAATAGCGGCCAGAAAATCCTTCGATTCTGAAAATCCTTACCCAGGCGCTGCACATCACCCGACACCACCAGTTCCTTGATCGGTGTGGCATGTGTTGCGACAGACGGAGGAGTGCGTGTGATGTGTTAATAGTGGGTGGCTTTATGTAATATGTAGTCTGGCAGCCATCAGGAGACGGAGACGATACGTCCTAGGACGACTGATAATCACACACAGAGGATGACAGATGCACATCATATCTCTCCTTACGATGACAGAAAAACAAAGACAGATAATTGCAGCATTCCTGTCCTTTATATGTTGCTATAACAGATAAACGAAGATATTCCTCTCCTCTCTGTCGCTGTTCCGCCTCCATGTAGTTTGGCGTTCCGAATCAGACATAAACTGATTGCTTAACAACTGAAAGATATTAATCCTATTCTATCATCTCCAAGCCTTCAGACTGTTGCTCCAGTCAGACAGATAGGGTGAGAACGATACTGTACTACTCATATCCTTGTGTCTTTAGTGTTCAGACAGACTTGGAGAGATATATCTACGCATTGTCTCTGTCACCGTCGGGCCTCATGTTTTGTTCCAATAAATATTAACTGTACAAGGTCAACACTTATGTTTCCGTGTTGAGATGCAGCCTCTTGTGTGTCGTGTACTGACAGGCTCCCCGAGTAAAGGCTGGTTGTAGGTTAAGCAGGTTCCAGTCCTAATATCTGTATGTCCGACTACTACTAAGCCCCAACCTAACACCTGTTCATTGGGATAGGGGGCCCCTTGGGATTGGGGCCCCACTTGACTAGTAACCAAGATTCGTACGTTCGACTTTTTCTTCAAGACTTACAATGTGTACTGTGTGTAAGATCGAATCTTAGTTACGGTACTCTAAGCACTACCTTGATGCTAACTTGGCCGCTAATTGTGTAATATACCCACCCTTAGTTAGCTAACCGAACGAATCTTCACATAGCGCTGAATAGCTTCAAACATAGGTTGGATGCTTATATGAGCAATAGGGGTTGGGTGAACCCCTGTTAAGAGAGCAAAAATACGTATGAATCATGAGAACCTAAACTAAGCTAATGGCTTGTACCAGATACCTGTCTTCTGCTGCTTCTGGGGTCGACAAATCAAGTGTTCGCAGGAGGGAAGGTTAGTTTCAACGAGTGAAATGTCAATATTTTTGAGGAGAAGAAAGGAACAATTAATTAAGATGGGTCAGTGGTCAATGTTTCAAGGGAGAGGAGGTGGTGGAAGGCCATCTCGTTAGAAGGGTTAATGTTTCTGGGGTAGGAAGAAGGGGCCATGTAATTAGTACGAGTCAAAAGGTTAATGTTTTGGGGGACGAGGAGAATGAGGGTCATTTAGTCAAGAGTGCGTCGGTAAAATAACCTTAAACTTAGAAAATTGTTTTACACCCTAACATAACGCGTCAGAATTATTCCAAACCTTTTACTAAATATTTCCAATAAGAAACAAATTGGAATTATATTACACATACAATACCTGTGAGAAATTTCGCACTGTAATTATTTTACACCGTAATAAATACTTACTGTACAAGAAAATGATGCGCTGTAGTAATCGAACACAATATCAACAATCCAAAAAATTAAACTATCCAATCAGTAACTACAAAACGACTTGTTGGAGTATTTCACGCCATAAGTACTGTAATAATTACCAACCGAGTTGCTCCAATTTTGTTATATTATAATAACTACTGAACTTATTAGAAAGCGGCTTGGCGAGTTACTGTACACTATACTGTATAATAAACTCGAATAACTCGTAGCTAGAGAGAGACACCTGGACGAGCAGCTGGGAAGTGTTCCTGCATTCGTATCAGGCGTCGTTTATATTCCATTAATCAATACTAAAGGTAGGTTGACGCTTATCACTGTCGACTTATCACCCATTTATCATCTAAACTGTCGGCTGGCATGCATTCATTCTGTGTGTGTGTGTGTGTGTGTGTGTGTGTGTGTGTGTGTGAAACATCGACTGTACCCAAAAGTACAATCTCACCGCCCAACACTGCTGAAAACAAGTAACAGACATGAAGAGTACCCAGTCACCACAATGCTCGGCTTTCCTGACTGAGAGCAAAATAATTCCCCAGCCCTCCTCCTAGCTTGTTCATATTACTGGGCCCCCTCGCTCACGCTTGTCAGCCACTTGTCACACCAAAACTTGCTCACCCTCTCTCATTCGTGGGTGTATGATCATCAGAACTATGGACATCGTTTATTGCAGCAGTAGTGGATGCTGGAGGTAAGAGGCGCGAGAATGTTAAAACAACCTGATCAAGAGGCGCGAGAATGTTAAAACAACCTGATCAATTTTACAAGTTTCCAGAAGTGAAGGTGGAGTCACTTACGGGTTTGTGTCGAATTCTTGTGTTTTAATTCTTTGGGTAAACTGCAGATCTGATGCCACTGTTTTCATAGGTGTCATGACTCGTGCATATGAAAGACAACGGTGTCAATATCTTCCTATTCGCAGATGTTTAAGTAAATGTCCATTATCTTAAAAAAGTTTTAGTAAACATCTATCCCTGCGTGATGTTATGGAGCGATATTGTGGCGTCTAGTGGATCAGTGACCCATCTTTCTCCCTGAATGCTGCGTGTCCATGAATAATCAATGCTGTACAACGTTGTGTGTCGGTCATTGATCATTGTCCAATGGGCGGGGACATCAATAAATAATCAAGTTCCCCACTACTTGAGATGTCAGTCGCCGAATAATGCTCCTTTCTGTCAGTTTGTACATGGTTCTTCATCCAGAATCGAAGTGTTCTTAACCGATTATTATGTTTCAATGGTGTACTTCATGGACTCTCTCCTTTAAAAACATCCCCTAAATCAACAAGAGCAGCTCGTACTTCACAGTTCTCCAGGAGTGAAGTATAAATACAAATCTTACGTCTTTAATAAACAAAGCTGAATCATACTTACATGCAGCAAAATGCTAAATTCCAACGACAATGATATTCGGTATACAAGAATACGTTACACACACACACACACACACACACACACACACGTGATCATGTCATAACCACACACACACATCAATATATCATCCAGCCACAAACGAGACAGCCAAACGCCATATCCTGCAGTAATCCACGTCAAATGAGTATGAATGTACGTGTGTCCGTGTGTCCCGGGTTATAATCATATCCCATAAAATTTCCACAGAAATAAAGTAACCAGCCAACCGGAGGACGCAGGCCGCCACCCGGAACAATTGGGGGAAAAAAATAATAATGAGATTTATATCAAATTTGGGGAGCGATTACCTAGTTTCCTCGAGCAGAAAACGTCAAAAAATAAAAAAGTGGATGACGGTTCACATAGCTCATGATCCTTGGTTGACTGAACTGAACAGGTCTATCACCTCACTGCTCTGTTCATCTGTCGACCTGTTTGTTTGCATGTTGTCCAATGATTATTATTATCCAACTTATTTACCGCTCAGTCTTCACAAATCGGCTACTGATTTTCGTTTCCGTTCGGTCATTATTGTCTTCTCAATCAATCAGTTCATTTATAGGTTCTCGACCCTTAAACTCTTCCGATCACTCACCCAACTTGTCCTTCTCTTGTCGGAATGTCAAAAGTCACTGTAATTTCTTTTCATCGGTCTCCAAACATGATCCCCGGTCGTCGACGACTTAACTGATCGGTCGTTCGAATTTCTTTAGACAAGTCTAAGAACTTTATTATCGTCCCCAAACATGTCAGTAAGAGTTGTTCTAATTATAATGAAATGATTCTCTGGTGAGAAGGTTCTTTGGTGGTTCTGGGGTAAATGAAGGTTCTGAAGTAAGGTGGTTCTGGGGTAAGTGAGGTGGTTCTGGGGTGAGTGAGGTGGTTCTGGGGTAAGTGCGGTGTTTCTGGGGTGAGTGCGGTGTTTCTGGGGTGAGTGAGGTGGTTCTGGGGTGAGTGAGGTGGTTCTGGGGTGAGGTGGCTCTGGGGTGAGAGGTGGTTCTGGGGGTGAGTGGTTCTGGGGTGAGTGAGGTGGTTCTGGGGTGAGTGAGGTGGTTCTGGGGTAAGTGAGGTGGTTCTGGGGTAAGTGAGGTGGTTCTGGGGTGAATGAGAAATTCTTAAGTGAAACAACCTCTGACCTATAAATAAACAAAACTAATAACAGTGATATGACAGAAGAAGAACAAATCGTCATCAATAGCCAGATATAACGGAAACAAAGCAAAGTTTATTTAAGTAAACAAAAATACTCCCCATGACCTGGATTCTAACTTACATATCAACATCCTCCCGAAACTTGAGAAGAGGAAACAAGAGCAACACTCGCCCACGGTGGAAACAGTATACCCCCCAGCTTTGATATCTATTGAGGAACGAGATGGAAAAACACACTCCTACCTGGACAAACACTCGTACGGACAGAGTATCTATCGAGGAAGAGGGTAAACACACACACACACACACACATACACAGATATACATGCACACATACACAGATATATATACACACACACAGATATACATGCACACATACACAGATATATATACACACACACAGATATACACACACACGTAAGGGCTCTATGTTGTTGTGGAGGTTCACGGGGAGGAAGGTGGTGCTGAAACAAGTGCCATTCGTTCACCCTTACAATGATAACTGTAGCTGTTACTCTGTATTACTGTATAGTGTACCAGAAAAATGTCCCTGCCTCCCTCCAACTCAGTGTCTCAGGGAGCAGTCA
The DNA here is from genome assembly GCF_018991925.1 of Homarus americanus. Classification (NCBI taxonomy): domain Eukaryota; kingdom Metazoa; phylum Arthropoda; class Malacostraca; order Decapoda; family Nephropidae; genus Homarus; species Homarus americanus. The sequence continues at coordinate 70,936 of NW_024722804.1, read as the reverse complement.
AGGAATATAAAGTATTATGTATACCACTTATAGTTAATAGAGAGAAATTAACAGGAATCACCCTAGTAAATGAGTATTGTTCAGAAATCTTGACCCGGTGTGTCAGATTGTATAACACAGTAAAGATGGAGAATGTTTTGTCTGACGACATTAATACTAATTACCAAAAGTAATTAATAATTCCTTAATCGAATCATAAAGAAAGTCATCGAGCTGCCCCCCACACACGGTTCTTAAATACAATATTCCACACGAGAACAAACACACAGCTCTCTCTCCCCCTCTCCCCCACTTTCTCAGTCTTTCACCTACACACTTCTCTCTCCCTCTGACACATCTATAAAACTACGGTAGCCACAGACAACACTGTAACAAGAACTACCCCGCACTTCCCACCCTCACACACACAGAACAAATTGGCTCGACCAACAGCAATCCACCCAGGACAGTTTTGCCTAGGAATAGAGGGAAGCAGGCAGGCAAGCACACACACAGACTAGTATCACTAGCTTGCCCACACCAGTAGTTCACTACCTGGACAGTTAACCAGAGTAGAGGCATGCAGGATACACAAACACAGTGAAAACTCCAGCATAACGAGCTTTTCGAGCGCACCAAAGCATGTCTTAGTAACCCGTCTTTCGTAAGCAGTGAAGCAAGCTAACTAACAACACCGGGCGAACGCTGTTGAACCTGTAAGAAAACACGATAACATTTCGGCCCGAGGCGCTCCACGCTCCCCTCAATTTGCCGAGAAGTATGCAATATGTGTGTACCATGAACCCGGAGGGCAAGACCTTCTCCGATATTCAGTTTTCACAAGCACTAATCTAAACCAATCTTCAGGGAGGCGCTAGGTGTGACTGGGAGGTCACATTATTATCAGAGGTATTGTTTACTCTATTTATAAATTGATACAATGGATTATTAAATGTAGCGAGAACGTGTATTACAGACAATGAGGTTTACACTTCACACAAAATTTATCTTACTGGTTTAATCAATGATGCTAACAAGGATAAATGTATGTGAATTATTCGTATTACTAAAGTGGTATACTGTACTCTTCGTGAAGTGGTCTAGTACTCTACATTATTATTTCCCTAACTCGTCCACTGGACTAGTACAGTACATGTAGAGTATATTACAGAATAGCGCGCGTCACCACTAAGAAAGGCGATGACTTGGAGAGGACCGATGTTCTTGAAATTTGACATCTAAATTAGTCTTCCAAAGAACTCAACGATTTCGAATATAAATGTGATCTGATTATATCTGACAACTTTAAGACGGCTTTTCTTTCACAAAACACCCAGAAGCAGCATCAGCACCTGGTGTTGGATATCGAAAATATAACATGTATTTTGGAGTGACGTTCACCGCCCAAGGTATTTACTTGTGATTAAATTACTAGAAGGGATAGGCCATTCAGATAATAATAAAGATGATGTATTGATACAAGCAGACACTTGGTAGGGACGTGAGCTATTTATTGGTTTTAATAGGAAAAAGAGGGTCAACGAATACCCAATATATAACTTAATGGGTCCACAAGCAATACCGGCAAACATTATCATTATAACGATACCGGAAGTGTTTAGAAATCTGTCCGGAGGTTCATGAGGCTTAAAGTCGACTCATGAATTTGTCAGACATAATTAATAATACGGGGAGGTAACTATGGAAGTGTCTGACTATCCACTAAACTGTCTAATATAGTTACAGGACCGACACAAGCTATTAAGAATGGAGGGGAAGTTGACCTATATTGAAAAAGGGAATAATGTCCAAAAATAAACGGTGAATGCATTAGACTTAACAATACACACAAAGAATAACTTATAATCATGAATAATAACTGCCATTAGAGCATCCAAAAAAATTCCCTACCAGCAATTGGATTAATATTACTATTACCATATAGGAAAATCATTCATAATATATCAACATCAATTAATATTTAATAATGGTTCATTAGTTACCGTTCTAATAATTATTATACCAGCAGAATTGTTACGACCGCCTGAGGTATGCCTTTCTTACGACTAAATGAACACTTACTGTACGTTAGTGTTATTTTAACTTAATATTTAAATAGGAAACAACTGCAATGTCACAATAATTTGGTATTTGTTTATCATCTTCCTATTGTTATTTTGTGAAAGAAAATAGATAAAGAAAGAGACAGTGAATGGGAATGAAGGAATCTTTGTTAATAACTGTCAATTGTATTACGACAAAATTTGGGTCATGAAGTAAGAAAAATTAGCCACAAAATGTTGGACGAAAAAACACATCATAACGTTATGGGCAAATTGAGTTAATAGACAATTTTCACATTACGAAAATTTGGTGTAACATTATGTGCAAAACTGATCCCTAAGCCAATGCTCAATAAGGCATTCAAAGATAGAATTTAATCTTAAGGCATAAAGACACAATTGGACCAAAGAAAAAATAAATTGGACCACAAGGATATGGATGAAAATTTAGCTCTTAAGGAACTGATGATGTGTCATAACGTATTAACATAAAACTGGGACACAAGAAATGATAAAATAGGATCAAAAGAGCGGGGAAAAATTTGGGGTCAACGTGGACATTACATCGAGAAATTCATTTATAACAAAAGACAAAACTGGGTCATGACGAAATGGAAGAAAATTAGAACATAACCTATTACGAGTAAATTGGCTCATAGAGGAGACCTGTTAACAGAAAATTGGACTAGGTGGATAGTGGAGCCTAAACATACACTACGTAAGTAAACTTGACTCAAAACCCTAAACTGGATAAGTACTGAGGCCATGAGGATTGGAACCCGTAAGGACTGACCCGCTCGGAGTAGGATCAAGGAATAACCGAGGTCTGCTTTATGTACTGCAATCGCATGTCTTTTCAGTTCACAGGTTAAGGGAGAAAATGCTCTTGACAATCCTGTACAGTTCAGTACCTGGTATAAGAAATGTTGCTTTATGAAATCAGTTGTAAGGCAGTTTACATTCTCATGATACCCTATTTTGGAATCATGAATAAAAAAACAAAAATGAGTGAATGAGTGGGCGAGACTCCATTCAATGAAGCTTGGTCAAATATAGCAAATGTTTTGAAAACAAAAACATGGCCAAATGGAAATCACTCAACAATTGAACTTGCTTTTCAAAATAAAACAATTCAATTTCGCCGCCACTTTCATTTAATTTGCTCCTCTCTCTATCAACACGAGTAATGGATATTCCTAACCCAGGCGGATCTCTTGACGTTCAATTAGCTTTTAAAATACTCGGTACATCTTTTCCCTCTGCCCCTGTTAAACGTTTACAATAAAGATATATTCATAACCCGTTCCTGCAATTCATTCCGTCAGCATCATAAACTAACCCAAATTGTGATTTAAGCAGAGCTCATCATTTTCGTCAATGGCCAACGACCCCCATAAACCAGACGGTCAGATTGCTAACGTGATTACCCACTTAATTTCCTCAAAACGAAAATAATGTAGGTAGAATAAATCTTTAACCTCTTTATAAATTACCTATTTCAAAAGATATTCTAATTATCTATGCCACAGTTACTATTTTAGTCATTCAATCCCTATTATGACGCCCCTTCATTTGTTTCAGTAGACAGAAGAGTAATAGCAGTAAAACCACAATAGCAGTAAAACCACAATAGCAGTAAAACCACAATAGCAGTAAAACCACAATAGCAGTAAAACCACAATAGCAGTAATACCACAATAGGAGTAAAACCACAAAAGCAGTAAAACCACAATAGGAGTAAACCCACAATAGCAGTAAAACCACAATAGCAGTAAAACCACAATAGCAGTAAAACCACAGGACATATACATTTTAGCCAAAGCAACTCATGGTGTCAAAATCCTGGCCATGAATACTGTATGTTCTCTTTACCACTAGTCTCTCTTATTACCAATTTTCTCTTGTTCCAACTTTTACTCATCCCTGTGGTACCGTTATACTTTTTCTCCTAATTCATGTCTCTATATTTTATTATGTTATTCACTACTTTTACCTTTTGCCTTTTCCATCTTTAATACTAACTCTTCCTTTTTAACTTCTCTGATCCTCTCTACTTTGTTTTTCGTCTCTACTCTGTTCTTTTCCTCTCTTCCATTATCATCTCTTCCTCTCTTCAACAATCATCTCTTCCTCTGTTCCAATATCATCTCTCCCCCTCTACCATTATCATCTCTCTCCCTCTACCATTATCATCTCTTCCCTTGTTCCATTATTATCTTTTCCTCTACCATTATCTCTTTTACTCTACCATTATCATCTCTTCCTCTCTTCAACTATCATTTCTTCCCCTTTTCCATTATCATCTCTTCCTCTACTCCATAATGTCTTCCTTTCTTCCATTAACATCTTTTCCTCTCCTTCCCTCCTATCCTCTTCCATCCTCATGTCTTCACTCTTCAATTCTCTCCATCCACCCATTCTACTTCACCCATCCTTGATATTACCCCTTTATTCTTTCATTCTTCATCTTGAGTTAATCTCACCTTTTACACTATTCGCTGCCACATATAAATTCATTATTCTTTTTTTGAAACATTCTTTTAAACCCTATTACAGCTGCTTTTCCGTTCCATGGTTTAATTACTCTTTTTTAATATTTTATTTCTGCATAAACTTTATCGGGGGGTGTTTTAACTCTTTCATCTATCACTTATTCTCCTTCTCTATTTCATTTTCCCTTCAGTTATTATTCATCAAATACTCCACTCGTTTTATTCCTCCTTCATTACAATATAGTATTTTCATTCCTTTGCTCAGCCAGTTTCACTCCATCTTTAACCCCCTTTCATTCCCTTTTAACTCGATTCTTATCCCTTCTTTACTCCATTTTCTATTCCATCAGTTTCATTCCTCCTTCAATCACTCATTTTCAACTCTCTCTGTTTTCACCTCTTCATACCCAAAGTCATTCAGTTCAATCATTTGCTCCTTTATTCCCGAATATTAAAACAGTCGATTTACCAGGAGAATTCTAATTGCCAAACCGATTTTAAAATTCAATGAATTGAAAACCGTGAAAATGGAGTGTAAAGACTGACTGACAAATATGAAACTGAATCTGATGGAAATTCAAACCAAACCGACCCAAAATTCCACATATTTTGCACAACGTTTTAAAAATAGAGACCCTTGCTATTGAGCTGAATTGGAATTTCCAATAAGATTTTGATGTTTATCATTTATATAACTCTCCCAGTTACTCTCCCACCCTACCTCACTCCCCAAAAAATAGGAAAAATCATAGAGATAGTGTATTTATAGTCACTCATACCAACGAGTGGTCAGGGCAGTCTATAACTATGTTTGTAATTCGAAAGCATAAGCTGCATACCTCGAGAAAGGAACGAGCTACAACGTTCATACAAGGTATAATATATATATACAGTATACAGTATATATACTGTATATTCAGGCGAGTATATTGAACCATGACAATCCCTTCGGTTTTTTAATGTTTTAGGGTCAAAAGGTAACACCCGGGGTAAGGTGGCAACTGCATTGAGTGATGCAATCCAGTCACTGTATACTGGTCGTGGTTGTTATAATCGTGATCGTGGTTATAATCATGGTCCTGGTTGTTATAATCATGGTCCTGGTTGTTATAATCATGGTCCTGGTTGTTATAATCATGGTCGTAATTGTTACAATAAGGGTCGTACCTGAGACTAACACAGGTATAATAATCCCCACACCCAATCTTTAATCTCAATGAACCCAGATTAACCTCACCTAATCAACAGGATTAGAGACCATTAGGATTGTACCACCAATACCGATACATTTCACACTGGATTAATAACAAAACATTTAATCACATTTCCAATAGGTAATGTCTTACGGATATCTTATCAAGTTGTGAGGCTTACATGTCTATATAATTATGTTTTATTCATACAAATATTTATAGTTCGTTGTGTATTGTATTGTATGGTATGGAATTGTATGGTATTGTACTGTATTGTACTGTCACAGGAATAAGTATACTGTACACACTGTAGCTGTAAGGTCCGAAAATGGTCTTGTAACGTTGAAACTGCGCATTCAGACGCATGATAAAACTCAGCTCCCCCCACCTGTTATCTCTAACTATTTTCTGTTTCCCCTTCTTTATTCTTCTATTTACTCATCTTTCTTCATTTACTAATCCAAACAACATAAAAAAAAGTAGGCTAAGAAAAAAAGTGGGGGGGGGGAGGAGGAGGGAGCCGTACAATAGCAATCGTGGGCTGACAGCATACAGAGAATAAGGGTGCGCCAAGTCCATAGACTTGAATCGTTTTCCAGCGTAAATAAAATGGTTAATTAATGGTTTCCTAAAGAAGCCATCGATATGGGACCAGGTTTGTTCCTCTCTTCGATTTTTTTGCGATTTTTCCACCAAGTTTGATGAAAAACGATTGTGCCGTTTCGGCTGCCCAGAACAGACACACACACAAACAGACAGACAGACAGACAGACACACGCCTAGTCCTATAGTATATTAGATTCAATAACTAACACTTACTAGATGAAGAAAACAGCTGGTGATAAAGTTATAAATGAGTCCAAACAGCATAAGAGTCACGTTTCTAAGGGACTTCTTCCATACTGTAAGTATAGTGTACAGGGTAAGTCCAATCAGACAAAAATCACATACGCTACCTTCAAACAAGATTCTCTGTGTATACATTGCTCCTAATATAAAGCATAAGGGATCATCTGGTCACACACACACACACGAGATGAAACGGTTAATGTTTTAATAGCATGTCCCATATACTGTATTGCATAATATAGCTTATTTACATTATGCTAAAAGTTAGAAGATAAAGCCGCTGTAAAATTCTACCAAGTCATAAAGACAAACAGACTTTAGTTTAGTCAAAGTCGATTCAGTGTTTGTTTTCTGAAAGATGGAAGATAAAACTCAACTTACATTATGGATACCGTACACAATATGTTTCGAGTCAACAAGATCCTCAACGGAATGACTAAGGATACGTAATACTAATATAGGGTACACAAAGAAAATCGAACTACAATGTAAGCTAAAAGAGCGGTATAGAGATCACTACTAACCATCTTGAAGATGCAGAGTTATACAAAAATCTTATGAAAACTTCCTCAATGCAGTTACTTCTTGTAAGCTCTCACACCTCCCCGGTTTGTGCTGTATGCTCGGCCACCTTCCACAGTGTGCGTTAACATTACAGGTAGTACTGCTATAACGCGATAATTGTGTTCTTGTAAAATATCGTGTTATAGATAATCGCGTAATAGAAATAACAGGTCTTATGGAGAAAATAGGGTTAGGTGCAGATTACGCGAAATAGAAAAAATTTAGTAGTTAGCCTAACACAAAGGATAGCACAGTCTAAATAAATATTACATTCATATCTAATAATGAAATCATACAGTAAATGTAACACTTTACCTTGAAAAAATATGAATGTAACTTGATGGGGAAGAAGGGTGATTTTGAGGTTGATAACATCGAGCTTCTCTTCAAGTGTTATATCCTTTCTTTTACGATCATCACCGGGAATTCTATCACCAGAACGCTTCTTGGAGATATTCTTCTTTACCATATTCACAATTAATACCACAAAATTGGAGAAATGGTAAGCAAAAATCGCGTTATAGCAAACAAGCGTTCGCGTTATACAAATACCGTTCCTAATTCATAAATCGCGTTAAGAGCAAATTTGCGTTATCAAAACACGCGTTATAGCAGAACTCGCTGTATTATATAAAAATTCCCCTACTGCTGTATAACATCAAATTTTAATGCATGGCAAGTATACAATCAGTTAATTGCCTAAATATCCAGAATAAACTCAAAACCATTAATGACCCTTAAGCAACAACCCAAAATACAGTAGACCTTTGCAAATTAGATATTTTATAATGCGAAAATATTAAATTTGTCTCAAATAATAACCCGTTAAAGAGTTCCATCACAGGCTTGACCAAAACGCTATTAATTAGCAACCAGGTAAATGAAATGTCAAAATGGCGAACTTCAACATTATACCCCATTTGTATAAAATATCACCTGGCAAGTCAATGAAAGTAAGGTAATATTCAAATTTCATAAGAATATCCCTTATTTGCCATAAAAAAATTATGTTAGGTAAAGGTCTATGAGAACCATCTTTATTTTACACAACTTGGCCAAGAGGTCTCCATACGATTAGTCACAATCATAAAATCTTGTACTATGTAGCAACGAACTCAAACATTACTTGTCAAAATTAATAATGTTGTCATAAGGCCCAAGCCCAAAAAGCTGATGTAAAGGCGCCTCTACAGTAGTTACCAACCGAGCAAACGGAGCATAATATTGACGTTCGATTCGATGCTCTCTCCAACTGTGTCAAGATACAGTTCGTAAAGACAGGCATCCATGATTCATTGTAACACGATCTCAACACGTGCATTATAACCCAAGGACGTCCATAGATTAAGTTTCTGTGTAGAGGGCATCAAAATGTTATAAAATTCGTCTTATCTCAGAAGTCTATGAAGACCATTCCTGTCACTAGACCTCAACTACTCCCTCGTACACCTTGACCTCATTCCTCGGGCTCAATTTACTGCCCAATTAACCTCCAACCGCCATCTAAAAGATATAATCCCCATTACTCCAGCGTAAATTACTGGCCAATTAACCTTTTACCGCCAGTCAAATAACCGTGGATCACAAGCGGCGGAATCGTCGTAATCACGTCATCAGAGACAGAAACTGTGGGTCGGGTAATGAAGGAGGGCCCGCTAGAGAACCAATCATGGGGAGGTAAGGTGAGCCTCGGGTTCCCAGGCCCCAGCCACTCTCCGGGGACAGAGGAAGCCATCAGCTGTGTCCACAAGGCCCACTTACTGAGTCACCACCGGGGATAGCGCCAGGCAGAGTTAGGGTTGGGGAGAAGTGGGTGTTTAGCGCTGACTGCAACCTCTATAGTTTGTTTGTTTGTCTCGTCTGACTTTTGTTGAACCAGTTTACCCTCCTGGATAATGGCTAGTCCGATGGCTTGTGTATTCGTTGTCTCTTTGGTAATCTATCTCACTGTCAAGTGGCCTGCGTGTTCCATCTTCTGTCTAGCTGTCCCATTGAGTTTCATAACGTAGTCCTATCAGTCAATTTGCCTCAGACCTATGAAGTACATCCCAACAGCTGAGGCTAAAAACCGAGCAAATTATGGGAAACCTGTAGATTTCACCTGCAAAAGGTACATGCAGGACATCAACAACTGGGACTCAATAAATAAAATTATTTCCCAAGGTTATTTATCTCTAATAGAAATCAAGCAAATTTAAAAATAAAAGACAGATACAGGAACAAAGTTTTCTTTTACACCCAAAAAACTCTATGGGTTATCATTACGATGGCAATACTGAGTAATGATTAATGATTAATTGTGGTTATTAATTATAATGGTTGCCCTTCATGTAACGATGGCCGGCCCAAGGGCCACTTAGGCGTGAATTTGTCTAAAATGTAGAAGCTGTCGCCAACACAACAAACCACACCCTAAGTTAAAGAGTTGCGTAACCCAGTGTCAAGGAATAGTCCGAGAAGACTGGACAACTCACCAACTGCATTGGCTAACCATTACCCCAGAACATGATCCGCAAATCGATTACCATCCAGGTTCCCAATTACTGCTGGGTAGACAGAGGCAAATGGCGTAAGCAAACTTGCCCATAGTTTCACCCTGCTCGGGTAATTACATCCCTGGCGACGCAGCACCTTAAGTCATATGTCGCCAAATTAAAATAAATGCTTAGAAGACTAAAATCAAATAATGCAAGGTTATAAAACAAATCATTAGTATAAACTTTCGTAAAAACCATTTAAACGTTAATAGATAAAACTCAAAGCTTGTGTAGAAGGCCGGCTTCCTCAGCGAAGGAGAGGTCGTTCACTCCCACTTCCTCCCCCAGCACCAAAGAGAGACGGTAAGCCCCCACCCACACCAGAGACAATACCTGTCAACCGATCTATCAGGTCTCACCTGTCAACCGATCTATCAGGTAAAGACCTGATTCTATGCATATACGTACCAAACGTCGTCATCGAGGACTGTACACGTGATAAGTCGTAAGAGGAGTAAATAATGGCAAGAAGAAATGGAACTACGGCCACTCCACTTCCGAAGTGGACATTCTCAATGCCATTAAACAAAAACGGATTGATTTCACAAAATGCATCAAAAAGGCAACCAAAGGGAAGATCAACACAATGAAGAGTGGACGCACAGAGAACAAATCACTAAAACCAAGAACAAAAACAATGAACACGCTAAGTAAGGCAGTGAAAATAATGCAACAACGTCCTCCACTGGAGAACTAATAAATTAAGTTTGTCCAACCAGTACAACCAAGTCGATCCAGATGTTATACTCAAATTCACATGGCCAAAAGGCATCTGAAGAGTTTAAAATATTTGGTTACAAGATTCATAAATTCAATCTATCATTGGAGCCGAATGACGGGGTGGCCCATCTCCATAAAGTGAGATCTCCACAGAATCATAGACGACTTCACCTCTGAAACTCTCGGTGTCCAAATCAACCTGACCACAGGACCAATCATAATAGCCACAACCTACCTCCCACCACATAGGGACTACCTGCCTTACGGGGACTTCTACAGACTTCTATCATGCCACCACCCAACCTACATCATCGGGGTCAAGAACGCCAGACATCCTCTACTAGATGGTAAGAGGTCAACCAACAATGCTATAAGGGGCCTCACAACAGACAAAAAAACAGCTAATAGGCCATACCCTAGATATAGCAATAGCAAACGACAGATGCTTCAACAACTACCTCTTTGAACAAGGTCCTGTAACCTCCAGCCACCACCTACCTATAATTATGAAAAAATAAAAAACAAAAATCTACGCAACACCAATAACGATACCAGCTCCACCAAGAAGGATTGCCAAGCAGACCAACTGGGAAACATTCAACGAAAAAGTTACAGCCAAACTTGAGGCCAAAGACATGACAATCCTGCAGACCATAGACAACCACCTGGTGAACAAAATAGATGAAGAAATCAACACATGGCAGGGCTGTGGAGTCGGAGTCGAGGAGTCGGAGGAAATTTCGGTTTGTGGAGTAGGAGTCGGAGTCGGTAAAATTGTCCAGACTCCGACTCCGACTGAAGCTATTCTGTTCCTAAGAACAAATATATGAACTCAGGTATATTCATTGCAGTGATTCCACTGATCCCACTAATTTTCTTAAATTATTAAAAGAATTTATTTCCATTTTATAAGCATTATTATGAATTTATTGTAGCAGGCACAGTATAGCACTATAATTTTGGACGATAGTCTCTTCTTTACCATTTGAAATTTTGAATTATATCAAATTTTGTTTCGTTAAAAACTGCACAGAGGCTCTCAGCTACAAAACAATTAGCTACAACCTGTTTTTGGTGAGATTAAGGCAAATTTAATTTAATAACTTAATCATGTAAGGTTTATCCATTTTCCTTAATAAGGTATTCATTTCTTTAATGTACATAAATATATAACTTTACTTTAAAAGGAATTGTAGGATCATCATTTAGATCCACATCAGATTATGAGCTTAAACAAAATTCATATGCTGAGATCGAACTTTTAGATATACATGTAAATGGTGTTTTCTAGTTAATATCTTGAATTCTTAATAAATTTATTTTTCTTTTGATTGAAACTTTGAAAGTCAAGCCTATCATCTTTTTGTAGTTCTTAAATATCGTCCAGATCATTAATAAAGCTGTAGCAGTATAGCCACGGTGTTTTACTTTTTACCTATGCAGGTTACAACATACAAATTACAATTAGGATGGTAGAAATAGTTGTTACAAATAGGCCAAGGAGTCGGAGTCGGAAGCATAAAAATTTGAGGAGTCGGAGTCGAAGGTTTTGTCTTCGACTCCACAGCCCTGACACATGGTGTGAAGCCATAGGAACAGCCTACCAGGAGGCCAGCCCCTCCCAAACACAAGAGAACACTCCCTCACCCATGACAGACGCCAAAACTCCTAGCCCTCAACAACCAATTCCAACTGCTACAACAGAGCCGAGACCCAGGGTTGGAACATCGTAAGCAAGAATACGGGAGGAAATAAAAACAAGATGTCTGGATCAAAGCAACCTCAATTGGGCCGAAATAGTTAAGCAACTCTCAAACATACAACGACCGAGGAGAGTTCTGGCGTCGAGTTAAGAGAGAAAGGTTCCAGCCGCAATGAATCACCATATATAACTGACCATACAGGAAGTAAAATATATGACGATCAAGACAAAGAACCCATATTCAAGGACATATGGAGGAACATTTTCCGAATCACAAATGAAAAGAACAGGGGATTTGACGGTACCCACGGGGCCAGACACACCGCACTCAGCCATCTCAAATACCAAAAATATAGCCCCTAGCTACTCGGGCATCGCCAAGGAGATCCTCAGCCACATAAAAAATCCGGCTATGGAGAAAGGGCGAGATTTCCGTGGTGTCCTCACCCCCACCCGATGCATGCAACGATGCAACTATATTTTGAAACCAAAAGAAAAGAATTGCAATTGGATGCACATAAATTGTAGAAATCTGCTAAGGAACAATATTTTTTAATAAGATATCCTCCATATAGAACAGTATATGAGGAATTTTATTGTTATTTTTAAAAGAATTCCATGTTTGTATGGGAACATCTGCCAGGCTCATACATGTCTCGTCTCATCGCCGCTTATATCCTCCAAATTCTTCTAACCATTATTAAAGGTAAGCTTTTAAGGTAAATAATTTGTGTAGGAATGTATGGAAATCGAATTAAGCTAAAAAAAAATCATAAGCTGGCCTAACTGGAGAGTGGTAAGAAAGCTGCTACTGGTGCATGACGTCCCTTATCAGGAATAATATCGACTCGATTTTCTTAATGAGCCCAATTAATAATAGTCCAACACTACCAAAATAGGTAAAGCATTAGTTTAAATACTTAGTAGCCTAATTTTCATATTTTAACAAGTTCAAATATACCAGGTAACCAGTGCCAGGTAGTTCCCAGGCAGGTTTCGTTTGTGTATCAACTTAACCACAATTTGTTACTAATAACAAATTCATTGACATAAATTCATGTTTTGTTTTTGTGTTTTTTTTAATTCCCCTTGTGACTCGCTGTATTGCAATAAAGAACTACCTTAACACTTTTTGTGCAGGTAATAATTTACTTTACCATTGACAGTGTATAAACAAGTGTGAATACATTGGCCATGTATGTCCATGACTTCAACAAAAATGAATAATGCCTTCCAAAAAACAAGAAATTGGTGGTATTATTATCTTTTCGATCATCCAGCGAATTTAAGGATTTTAAGTTGGTAGATTTTTATCAATTAGGTTGAGTTAGGTAGGTTAGTTTTACATTATTGATATATAACATTAAAATTTTGAAGGGCTATAATTTTTCTATATGAATTTCTCCCAAACTGGGTGGCAGTTTTGAACTCACTATAAAATTCTACATTAGATTTATTTTTTTTAAATGAAAAACAAAATCAGAGTTAATGTCGGAAATATTTTTCCATTACTTATTTTTTTAAGACAAAATTACCCACAATATGATGTTGGAAACTTATAAATATTAACCCTCATAAATAAAGATGTTTCAGAATTCGCATATTTAACTAACACAATATTAATGCTTTAATTTTCACTTACAGGTGGAGATACAGCTGACTATTCACCTAGGACCAAAGCTGAATAATTCTTGGTATCATGGCTGATGTAAAATTCTTCCTGTTACTGGGAAGATTCTGGAAATTGCTACCTAACCTAACCTCGGAAAAACATGCAGTTTGTTATTTTCAGAAAACATGCCTCGGGAAAATCAAAACATGCTCAGAATATATAATTTTCATTTTTCCATTTACATACATACATGGATATTATGTATCAATATATTTGTGAAATTTGTGGATGATTTTTCTTTTAAAATACTGTACTCTTGATCATTCATATATTAGTACATATCCTGCTTTAAATAAAGGCTATAATCTGACATTAGCATTATCATTGTATTCTTATCCTTAATATTACTGCATTTAATATTAAACATTAAAAAATGCAGAAATAATTTGCAATTAGTTGGTAGAATTTCACGAATATACCTACAGTATATGGGTTCCATGCTCACAAGATGAACCTAATCTAACCTAACATGTCTTCCTTTCCATTGTTGTTGGGAGTACAGAATATGCCTTGTGAACAAATGTCTGCACACTACCTATGAAGCCTCTGTTGAGGATCCATATACTGTACAGTATTTACATGTAATATTTTTTCAAATATAGGACCATTTAAACAGTGGAAACTTTTCTTCATCTACAGGTTTAGTCCATGTTTACACCTGATTATTGCACTGCAATAAATACCCTAAGAAATATAACAAGACAATAACACTCTCCCGATGTCAGGAGTAAAAATGGACTAAACCAGATGAAGAAAAATGTCCACTGTTTAAATGGGAACCAATTCCGAGGTTAGGTTAGGCAGCAATTTCCAGAATCTTCCCATTAACCGGAAAAATTCGACATCAGCCATGATACCAAGAATTATTTCTTCAGTTTCGGTCCAAGGTGAATAGTCAGCTGTATCTCCACCTGTATGTGAAAATTAAAGCATTAATATTGTGTTAGGTAAATAAGCCAATTCTGAAACATCTTTATTTATGAGGGTTAATATTTATAAGTTTCCAACACCTTCATGTTGTGGGTAATTTCGTCTGTTAAAAAAATAAATAAAAAATTATTTTCAATGGAAACTGGGATTTGTTTTTCATTTACAACACTCAAAAAATTTAAAACAAAATTCTAAGGTAGATTTTTATGGCGGGTCCAAAACTGTGATCCCTTTTGGGAAAATTTCATAGAAAAAAATTATATCCCTTCAAAAACTTTAATGTTATATATCAATAATGTAAAACTAACCTACCTAACTTAACCAAACTGGTAAAAATCTGCCAACTTAAAATCCTTAAATTCGCTGGATGATCGAAAAGATAATAATACCACCAATTTCTTTTTTTTTGGAAGGCATTATTCATTTTTGTTGAAGTCATGGACATACATGGCCAATGTATTCACACTTGTTTATACACTGTCAATGGTAAAGTGAATTATTACCTGCACAAAAAGTGTTATGGTAGTTCTTTATTGCAATGCATTGAGTCACAAGGGGAATTAAAAAAAACACAAAAACATGAATTTGTCATTGAATTTGTTACTTGAGGAGGTTTTGTCCTACACTCATTAGTGGGCAGCTCAAACACAACTGTAAGTTCACCTTTCAGGAAATTTGGTTTAACAATACTGTACAGCATAAGATTGTCTTTCTGGGCTTGTTTAAGGTTGTTAATGCAATTTACTACTGGACCTAGTTTTGTGAGAATTGATGTTGGTTAAAAGTTATCATCTAATGAATGTGCAGCATGTACAGTGCAGTATATATTATCACACAAACATACTGTACAGTGTACTCGTACGATATGTAACTACATGATCTGGGCTGGGGTCGATGCTGCTGGTCGGCTCTCAAAACCGGCAGCAGGATAGGAGTAATTTTGTCTGGACTCTCCCCAGTGACCCACCCAGTTTGGGAAACCCTTTCCCTCCCTCGGAGGAGAGGATGGGCGGGAGGGGGGAGGGAAGGGGCAAGCTTTCCTCCTCCTCCTCCTCCCCCCCCATCTGTACTACTCACCAGGGCTCGCAAAAGTCCCGTTATTATCATCAGAGTTTTACAGCCTTTAACAACTTCTCATGTCATTCATGGTCTACTCCTAACTCTGCTCCCCTCCACACTCAAACTCTAGCAGTTGGTCTCCTTTCTTTTCACATGCCTAAACTATCTCAGCCTACCTCCATGCAAAACGTTAATCCTCTTCATAGCAAGTTGCCCTCTTTAGCTCTAAACTAAGTTTCTTATCTTTCTATGTCACATTACACATCAGTCTCACCAATGTTATTTCAGCCAGCTCAAGCCTATATATGTCATCCTCTTTACTTCCACAGTGAAAAATATCTTCTCGCCATCAATACAGGCAAAAAATACACGTTGTCATTTCCAATACTCCTGTACTTAGTTATGCCGTGACCGAAATATTTTTTGTCTCCTGCGAAATGGCCTCGATTTAGCCAATCGTGATGTAGAAATCTGAACTCCATATGAATTCTAGAGTTCAGTAATTACATTATTCTCCACATTAACATGTACAGTAATGCAACTCGAATGTGTACCTCGCATATTTTGACTCCTACCTAGCCGAGTAACTACAGTTTTCCCACACCATCAAGCAGCCGTACAACCCAACACAAATGTCCTTCACAATACCTGTAAGGCAACCCTTCATTTATGAGAAGGTAAATTAATGAAAACTTTACCGAAATATCATAAATGTAAACCAATCAGGGAGCTTGGTTACCAGCTACAATGGTGAGAACAATATGCGAACTCTTATAAAAATAAATGAATAATTTTCTTTATGTCTAATTTTAAGACGTCAAAGTTTTCAGAAACATTTATTTTAGAAAATGAAGGAAACGTTGTCTTCTTTGGCTGCTTATCAGATACTTTTCTGCAACTATGACTTAAAAAATTCCTCCAGGAAACAGGGTGTCCATAAATGTCTGATACACAATCCCAACTCAAAATGTAACTCAATCTAAAACTGCTTAAAACAATATATCATCTTACTTGTTCCATGTGAGATGCTCCCAGAAGTCAGAGGAATGTACTGTACAGTATTTTCTTCATGTAATCTCTTAAATGGTCTAAATCCAGTGGAAATTTTTTTTTTTAATTTTCTAGCACTAAGTTCACGTTGTACTGCAAGCAATGATCCAAATGTGTCCGCCCATCGTGGTAACATCTGCAAGAAAGTCAGTCATTTTAATTGCTTAGCATTGCTGTGATTGTAATATTCATGGAACGTTAGTTAGTTAGTTAAGAAGGTGGAGGCATGTTGATTATTACTGATAAGGTGAGTATTGGTGGTGGCTATTGTACTAATAGATTAGTGAGGGTTATGGAGGTAGTATTGTTAAGGTGGTAGATGGTTATGGTTGTAATTTATGAGGTGGTGCTAGTAATTAATGTGGGGGGGTAGTTATTGTGGATGAGGTGTTAATAGTGTAGTATTGGTGGTGCTAGTAGTGGTAGTAATTATGGAGGTGGTATTAGTATAGGGATTAAGTTGGTGTAAGTTGAGGTATTAAGGTGGTGTTATATGTGGTAGTTATTAAGATGGTAATACGGAAAACCTTTTTTTTTTTCCATAGAGAAACTTCATCAGGCTGCTACTAAGGCCCTGATGAATGTGTTTGTCTGGGTTCTATTACAAATATGGAAAAGATTATTCGATGAAATTATTGTCGTGAGAAGCAAATATATACAGTTTTATTTATTATATGTCTAGTGGTACTTAAGGTCCGTTCTCCTGGGTAACAATGGCTGCCAAACGGCCCGGGAAAACACCACAAATAATAAATCATTGATTATTGGCATTAATATATTTTAAAACACTTATATATATATCACCTTTAATCCTCTCCGGTTTAGCAGATTTCATGGTATGCACACTGTCGTCTTAATGCCCGCCTCTTGCTCGTTATTAATCTAAACCTTTGAAGAGTTCTCTGGTCACCGTTATCCTCGCCGCCGCCATGACACCTAGGGTCTTCCCGGGGGGCCGACCGGTGTCCGAAACCTCCAATATCTTAGATGATATTTAAAGACGATTATTATTTGTTAGATATGATTACAGTAATTATATTAAATTTACAATATAGAAACAATGAATTTTTGACAATAAAATAATCATAAATATATATAATATTGACGATATGTAATTAAATATAAGGAAATGATTCTCTCGATCACATCCGGACGCGGGAGGTACTCAAAAGAGCAACTGAAATTTAAATTTGATTTGTTTAATAACGAAGGCATATAAAATACATATTTCCTATACTTAGAATTGTGTATAGATAATAGTAGTAATTTTAGATTGTTGAGATTAACAATAATGAGCAACTGTAATTTTGATCATAAAAAAAGGAAGCTTTATTTTAGGTTCAGGGTTGATCGGTTTGGCGTTAGCGTATGTCTTATGATGATATTAAGTTCTTGTAAAATTAAAATGTAAATAGCTAATAAATTAGAAGGTAAACGACAAGCTAGAATATTTAATGAACATTGGTTTAACCGCAACTAACTTTGATAGCTTAATGTCACAATAATATTCAAAATTATACAAGGTAACGTTAAGAGAACGCTATAAATGTCTGGCTCCCAAAGGTTCTTGGAAACGTTAATTTTAACTAATGCTAAGATAATGAAACCGGTTATGGATGAATCAGTATAAATTTTATATTTGTTGTTATTTTTTATACTTTAGCTTAAGTAAATTAGTTAGCGGCAATTTTTTCTTCAATTAACGTGTAAGATTGTACCATAGTACGATATGTTTACCCGTGTTGAGATGGGGGGGGGGGGAGGGAGGGCTTGTCTTGGCAGCGCCCAGTTGCCAGTCACCAGCTGATGGTGTTAGAATAAAGTTTACAAAGAATGTGGTCTGACTCAAACCTCTCACATAGCGCACTGAGTAGGATATATCGGGGCCTGACACGCCATTACAGCCCTGACAAGAACGCTGACATGGCCCCTACACGTCCACGCTTCTCGACGCCCTCAAGGGGACGCCAGGGCTTCTCTACACCGGCGGGGAACACCACGCGCGCCCAGCAGCAGGCCATGAGTGCATTGATGGCTCAGATGGCGTCTCTAGTTGCTGGCGGTGGTCATACTTCAATGCCGGTCATGAAGCCCTCAGCAGCTGTCGCACCAGAGAAGTGCGAGACAGAAATGCCAGCAGCTGCGTTTAGGACATGGAGGCGGTCCATGGAGTCATGGGTGGTCACAACTGGTGGCCTCACTCCACATTCGCCTGAACTGTGTCCCTGCACTCGAAAGGGTGATTGACTCGAGATACCCCAGCGGTCAGTGGAAGCAGCTCTCGCCTAAAGAAGCCCTGGACGCCATCAGTGGAATGGTTCTTCAATCTTCAAATCAAGCTGTGAAATGGAACGAGTTTTTCAACAGCAAGCAAGGTGAAGAGGAGCCCATGAAAAGGTATTTTCAACGATGCTTCACAGAGGCGGTGGAGTGTGAATTTAAATGTCCCACCTGTGATAACGATCTCTGAGTGCATGCTATTACGTAAAGTTATGGTGGGCCTGAGTAACCCAGTGTTGAAAAGGGAAATTTTCCAGGGGTACTCTAGTTAAAATAGTGTTGAAGTGCTTAGAAACAAATGCATGTTATTTGAGGCAGCAGTGAGAGATGCTGGTGTATTGTGTCGTACGGTGAGTCCGAGGTAGCTGCCGCCCGACCTGGACACCCCAGTCGCGTGCACTGTGGTAACTGGCATGTCACATGCCTCTGATAAAAGTAACTGCCATGCAAGTGGGGCTACATGTCGCAATTGCTGTAAGGTTGGTCACTTCAAAAGGTGTTGTAGGAGTAAGTCAGCCCTAAGTGCTCCTGTGGATGTGTCAGGCGCTGTTACAGTGGCAACAGCCCAGCTATCCCGCCACCCCAGGTTACACGTGCGCCTTGTCATCCCCGACTCCCTCCGCCACCGGGTCGCCGTTAACCTGCATGTGAGGCACCAGGGCCTCGACTCAATGCTCAGGCGGGCCCGGCAGTCTGTCTATTGGCCTGGCATGGAGGGTGACCTGCAGTATCATCGGTCCCGGTGTGTTGCTTGCGAGACCCACGCCCCTTCCCAGCCTCCGGAGTCGTTGGTTCTGACCCCAGCGCCAGACTATCCCTTTCAACAAGTGGTGGCCGATTTGTTCCACCTGCAGGGCCGCACGTACCTAGCATATGCTGACCGACTCACAGGTTGGCTGGAGATCGCCCACGTCCCCAACGAGGCCACCTCTGGAAAAATCATCGCCAGTCTGCGGGCCTACTTCACGAGGTGGGGGGTACCTGAGCAGATCTCCACGGATGGAGGTACCAACCTTGCCAGCCTTGAGATGACAGATTTCCTCAAGTCATGGGGGGTCGAGGTGCGCCTCTCGTCGGCCCACTTCCCCCAGTCCAATGGCAGGGCAGAGGCTGGGGTCAAGGCTGCCAAGAGGCTCCTCAGGGATAACACTGGGCCCGGGGGTAGCCTGGACTGTGATAGGACATCCCAGGCCCTCTTCCAGTACCTGAACACGCCTCTGCGGGGGATGAACAAGTCGCCCGCCCAACTTGCCACCGGCCGCCAGCTCCGTGACGGCGTTCCCGTGGCCAGACAGCACTATAAGGTGGACCAGCACTGGCGGCGGGCACTTCGTATGAGGGAGGTGCGCTTGGCCGAAACCCAGGATGGGGTCCTGTCGCGGAGGGAGGTATCCCGCCAGCTGGCTCCCCTAGTGGGCACGCAGGTGCGTGTGCAGGACGCAGCTACTCAGCTCTGGGACAGGACAGGCATAGTGGTGGAAGCCCGCCCTCACAGGCAGTATGCCGTCAGGTTGAGTGGCAGTGGCAGGGTGTCCATCCGCAACAGACGCCACCTGCGAAACGGCTCCACACCTGTGCCTACTACTCCGGTGGTGCACCAAGCTGTGCCTCCTGGGCCCCCTTCTGCTGTGCCCTCCGTACCCGCGCCCTCCTTCGCACTCACGGCCCCTCCCCAGTCGAACGCGGCCAGGCCCAGGAGAGGCCGTAGGCCTCCGGGCTGGTTGACGGACTACGTGGTGTAGTGTATGTTATGTAAAATCAGTTTATGGTTTTTTTTTTTTCTTTGTTTGACTGGTTTTTCCTGCATTATTGTTGTTTTTATGAATGCATTGTTTTCCTTTCGTTAGTTCAAATGTGCATTGTCATTTCCTTTTAACTTGGGGGGGAGATGTAAGATTGTACCATCGTACGATATGTTTTCCCATGTTGAGATGGGGGGAGGGCTTGTCTTTGGCAGCGCCCGGTTGCCAGTCACCAGCTGACGCTGTTAGAATAAAGTCTACAAAGAACGTGGTCTATGACTCAAACCTCTCACAGGATGAATCAGTATAAATTTTATATTTGTTGTTATTTTTTATACTTTAGCTTAAGTAAATTAGTTAGCGGTAATTTTTTTCTTCAGTTAACGAGAAATATTAATCGAATGACCTTTAAGAAAGAATCTGAATGCTGTACTATGTGAAAAGACAGCTTGTCAGATAATTAGAAAGCCAAGCACCACTCAATGGCATGAAATTATTGCTATCTATATAATAAAGGTAAAACTTGTGCATGGTGTACATGTGCCAACTACGGACATGTTAGACAACGTTCACTAAGTCTTTTTCTTCTATAATGAACAAGAAATATCGTATGGAATTTGAACATATATCTTCGTAATGTTTAGTATAAA
Organism: Homarus americanus; assembly: GCF_018991925.1. Taxonomy (NCBI): domain Eukaryota; kingdom Metazoa; phylum Arthropoda; class Malacostraca; order Decapoda; family Nephropidae; genus Homarus; species Homarus americanus. The sequence continues at coordinate 49,454 of NW_024722804.1, read as the reverse complement.
AAGGGTGAATATTATCGATTCATTTGCAATTTTGCAGAAGAAACTTAATTGGTTATTGGATTTCATACAAGATAATATCGTTCAGAAATTTTTACGAATTTTATCCTACATTCAAAATCGAATTAAACCCTTAAAGGGGAAAAACCATATATTTGTCTTTTATTGAACGTAGTTTTGTTCTCATAGATATAAATTTTCATTTGGATTTACCAGAAATGGATATTTTTATTAACTGTACTGTCTGTATATTAACGCGACCTAGAAAAAATAGAGAAGTGGCAGAAAAATATACTTCATTCCCTTGCTGTGAATCTGATCTGTGAGGACATATTTACCTTGCAACATTCCCTCGCTTGAGCAGATGTGACTGTGTTTCGTTTATGCTGAGATCAAAGGAAAACAAATGGTAGATGGGGATGGCATATTGCATTCCCTAGCGAATGTAGACCTTTCTAGTTTATTTAGTAAATGATTATCTGTCGATATTGAAAGAGTTACAAAAGAGTCATTCACCACCTCACTGTGTGCATGTAAGCAGAATAGTATACCAGTACGGACTTCCTTTTTGACTAATTCTTGTTGTCACTGTTAATGACACACAACCTGCAGCTCACTACCTCCTAAGATGTCCCCACACACAACGCTTCCGTGACGCCTGCTGGACCACCACTCCACGACCCCCTGACGGAGACACGATGATCCTCCTCCCCATACTGGCCAGATATTATGTAAATAATATTGATGATGTGTTAAAGGAATATCCTTCCTTCATTAGGCTTTAGTAAGCACCTTTATAATATTTTTATATACTTGTCACACTTGCCAGATGCTTCTGGTGTTATTGTACAGGGGTACCTAGGTTTGCTACGCTGTCTTCCCGGCATGACCTCACTTTCTCGGTTGCAGGAAACTCAAATTGGGTAGCAAATTAAATTAGTAATTCAGCCTAGTTTTCTCTCCCTTTCTCGTTTACTTTTACTCACTCTCTCTTCCCTTTGTTGATTAGGGTGTGACCATACAAGTGTTACTGTTAAAATACTCGAGATCAGTGATATTTCTCTGAATCTCCTCCGTGAGACCCTAATAAACACAAAAAAGTTGACTGCCAGAAGTTTACTACAAAAAACTGACAACTAAAAGACACGAGGACGAGGATGGTGTGTGAGGCCTCCTCGTCCCCTCCATATGGGACGTGAGGCCTCCTCGTCCCCTCCATATGGGACGTGAGGCCTCCTCGTCCCCTCCATATGGGACGTGAGGCCTCCTCGTCCCCTCCATATGGGACGTGAGGCCTCCTCGTCCCCTCCATATGGGACGTGAGGCCTCCTCGTCCCCTCCATATGGGACGTGAGGCCTCCTCGTCCCCTCCATATGGGACGTGAGGCCTCCTCGTCCCCTCCATATGGGACGTGAGGCCTCCTCGCCCCCTCCATATGGGACGTGAGGCCTCCTCCCCTCCATATGGGACGTGAGGCCTCCTCGTCCCCTCCATATGGGACGTGAGGCCTCCTCGTCCCCTCCATATGGGACGTGAGGCCTCCTCGTCCCCTCCATATGGGACGTGAGGCCTCCTCGTCCCCTCCATATGGGACGTGAGGCCTCCTCGTCCCCTCCATATGGGACGTGAGGCCTCCTCGTCCCCTCCATATGGGACGTGAGGCCTCCTCGTCCCCTCCATATGGGACGTGAAGCCTCCTCGTCCCCTCCATATGGGACGTGAGGCCTCCTCGTCCCCTCCATATGGGACGTGAGGCCTCCTCGTCCCCTCCATATGGGACGTGAGGCCTCCTCGTCCCCTCCATATGGGACGTACTCCGGTTCCACAGGTGTCGTGCTGTGTTGTCCTTCAGTATGCATAGATATTCTGCAGTCGTCTATCTCAGGAGACGTTGGGTTTGTGACTTGGAGGATACCGGGGTAAGAAGAAGCTGTAAGTAGATGTTATTGGACGGTGTTGTTAAACTTTGAACTAATGCAGAAATCACTAATCCGGCACAGTGCGGTTCATCCAAGTTTATTCTATAATGTCTTAATAACTTGGGAGACGAAAATCCTGTATAGACAAAATAATAATATGTTGTTTACCACTATTAATTTTTTTTTAATTTTTGTATATCTTTACGGTTCTTAATTATTATTATTATTATTATCAGTATTGTTTCATTTGTATTATTATTATTTTATTTTTAATTTTGTATTTTTTATTGTAAATTTTATTTTCTATGAACTAATTATTGCTGTTATTATCACATTTCGCCCCCCAGGCCCCGATGTGGGTCAGTGACTGTATTTCCTCTACAGTCAATCATGGAGGCCAACACTTTCGTCATCCTTTGTTTTTACTTAACATCTTCATATTTGTATCTATCCTCTCAGTGCTTGTTATGATTGAACATGATAGGTAGTTGGGATAATGACCAATAACGACATTTTTAAGGCTCTTGTCCTAGAAAGCCTCTGGGAGCCAGAAGCGTTTTGTTTATATTCCAGCTTTCAGCACGGCAGCACCTGTCCCTACCAACATTAATTTATAACCTTAACTAAAACAGTAAAACTCTACAACAGTGTTATACCGTCACACAACCTCCTGAGTTTAAAACATCTAACTCTGTTTATCTTCGGGCTTTGGGGAGTGTACACCTTCGTGACTATTTCACAACGACACCTGTCTGAAGTCTCTGTTCTACTCATAAGAAAATCGAGGCCAGATTAATGTCAATGAAATTAATACTTAACAGTCGAAAATATATGTCAGAAACACAAAATAAACCAGGTTTATAAACAAACTGGGTGGGTGAGCGAGATGCTGGGCACTGACTGACACCCACAGTTCGTCTTGGTGGTGGCGCGACTTAACAAAAAATGATCTTAAGAATTGAGGGATGTTGATGTTAGAAGTGGGTGGAGCTTAGCTAATAGTTATGGGTCAGAGTTAAAGCCGAGGTCAAGATCATAGTTTCTTGAAAATTAAAATGAATCTCTTAGGCCTGACTACCCGTTAGGACAGTGGATAAGGTTCACTGTGCACAAAGCCTTCCGTACACAAGTAGGCAGTATGGTCGGCACTGCATTCAACCGTTTTCACTTTCCCAACTGTAGAAATAAGTACAGTACTCATTCACAGCCGGGTGAGCTGGGGCCCCAGTACCAGCCAGTATTAGGACAGATGGTGAAGGCTGTATCCCGGTTTGAACTTTGTACTGTGACTTACACATTTCTGTTTATTACCTGTAATGAAGGTCTGTGTGCGTGTGTCACTTGAGAGCTAAAAGAGGTTTGTTGTCGTTTAATGTGATGAGTCGGACGAATCTGACCAATCTCATTTGAACCTCTATACAAACCAGTGATGATGTGGCGTGTTGTCCGTCGTTTGTCACAGCTAATAATCCCACCGTCGGAAAACAAATGAGAAAACTTTCAACTGATAGATTTTATGTGGAAGTGTACAGTTTCCGGTACACTCTCATCTGGTGGGAGCTGTCGACACAGCTGTCAATAGGTGCTTTGACTATAACACAGTACGCTGTTCTATAAAATTCAATAGAAATTTTGTACTGGCTACACACAGAACATTAAAAAAATCAAGCAAAACACGCTCCAACTAGGTGCTGAAATTGGCTATTCGGTGATGGACGACTAACATTACGTCCGTTTGATATGTCATTGTGACTGAAAGTACACACACACACACATCAGTTCATTGTTTCACACAAAGTTATGTGAAATGTATTCAAAATTAAATTTTACCAAAAACGAAGTAATAAAAAAACTAGTGCCTAGGCTACTATAGTCGAGAAAACTATTAACAAATTACTGAAAGTTCTTCATAAGCCTCTCGACCTTGTCTGGGCTGACTACCTAACTGACACAAACAGACTACCACCTTTCACTCTTGATAATTATATATGAATGCCACTACAGCTGAGCCTCTTCAACACTATACACATTCAGCTCAAACACTCCTATCAAAATTCTACTTCCGGTATAAGTATTCTTAATTTACCTTCATCAAGACAAACTCCATAATCAAAGTGCATCATATAAATGTTATATTTATCAATACTTATAACAAAGAAAAGCAGATAAAGACCATTTGTAACTGTAAGTGAACAAGAGAAAGTTCGCTCTACCTGTCTTTATTATACTAACTATTTTCGTGCACTCAAAAACACACCTTCAAAATGGCATCACCTTGCTGAGTGCTTCCTGTGTGACAAGTTAAGCTACGTCAGGTGTAGGAACTGAGCGTAGAAAATTCCCTGTGTAATCTGTTCCATAGGGTTGATTGTCAGGTATATTCAGAAGTACAAATAATTGTATCAGAAAAGAACAACTTCTCTTTTCAGTAAGAGAAACAAACTCAATATTGGACATATTCTTTTCTAGGGCTTTGTTACTCAGGTGTATGTGCTGGCAGAGATCACTGTTGACCGATGTGTCGGATGGTTGAGTATTTAACTTATCCTTTTCATTTCCAACAAGCTTCGAAAAACAATAACTTTTATCGCTTACAACAGACTACATTCATAGATTTCACGATGTAAACATTTCTGAAAGGTTTTCGTTCAATCTCGGCAGGTCAATAAACTCTGGCTGGGTACAAACAACTTCACTGGCACGCTGACGTCTGTCTTGGATAGAGAAGCAAAATAAATTCCCGACAGTTTAGAATTCTGCCTCACAACTGGGAGTTATTAGGCTTCATGCTGACTCATAACAAAATGCGGAGCATGCTGAGCCAGGCAGTGATTCAGGTCATTTCAGACGACGGCTCGTGCCGGGAAACAAGTGTCCTAATTTCAAGGTGTTTGGTTCGGATGTAAGACACTTCTTCCCTCAGCAACACTAAACGTCTGGGACCAGCCTTCACCCACTCCCACATCAGCACCATTAATAAGAGTGTTTACTTAACTTTAATACTGTACAGGCCGAGTCGTAAATCATGTCTAAAAGGCATTGTTATACTATCTTTAACTTACGGTTCAGGTAACGACTAAAGATAGCTGACCCCATGAGAGATAGACTGCCAGAAAAAATTGAATGAGTCAAACAGAAGCATGTGGCTCTCTTAGGTGCTGGAGATGTATTTTCTTCACATGTTTCAGTGTGAATCATTCCACCTTTTCCGGCAGTCTATCTCCCATGGGGTCAACCGTCTTTATTAATTATCTAAAACATAAATTTAGCATAAATAACAAATTTATATTCCCATCGGGCATGCTTTATGACTCGTACTCTATGTTTTAGACAGTAATCAAAATCCCGTAACAATGAAGGTATTTCGTTACTTCGTGTACTGTTAAAAATCTGATACTGTTTTTTCTTTTAAATTCCTGCTGTGCCAAACACAAGTCCATGCTGTTCAGTTAGCTTCCATTATACATACACCTATTTTTTATTAAACATTTAAAAGAAATTTCAGTTAGCGAGTGTATATATATATATATATATATATATATATATATATATATATATGCAAGTAAATCACTGTAGGTCCGCGTGATCTAGGTATATGCTGATAACCACAAGGTTATTAGCATATATATATATATATATATATATATATATATATATATATATATATATATATATATATATATATATATATTAAACTTGTGAAAGGTATTGTGTTCTTCATAATGACACTACTTGTCATACACTTGGTTCAGTGATGCACAACATTTGTGGATCATCATTCATCAGGCAAGTCGTTATTAGCAGCGCTCATTGGCTGTTGAATGCGTTCGAATTTAAGCGATTTTTTATTAAAAAGTAGGGATTTCGTATTAATTTGCTTTATTTATGTTGGAATTCACTATAATAAATATTACTTAGTAATATACAAATAGATATAACAACAATAGGAGTAAATCATGGGAATATAATTTATTTTAGATATTACGAAGGTTCGTTTATTCCCGCCAGACAGCCTGTGACTGTGTACTGTGTGAGCCGCGTCCCTCGTACTGTAGTGACTTCACAGACTTTGATCGGTGTTTGTTGAACTTAATGTGATCATTAGTGTCTACAATACTCATCGACTTACAGAGTAAGGTAAGATATTACAATAGAGGTTAATTTGAGCGGCCTTCGAAGCGTAATCCACACATTGTGTAAGGTTTAGACTTATCTGGCATTTTATTCATTTACATTGCCTCTGTTATCACCTGATATATATACTGTATATATATATATATATATATATATATATATATATATATATATATATATATATATATATATATATATAAAATATATGTATATAATATATATAATATATGTATATAATATATATATATATAGTATATATAGAGCAGTGTACCACAGGTACACTTATATAAATCTTCACCTTTGAATTTTTAAGTTTTCGTTCATAGAAACAAAAATCTAGGGAACTGTGTTTAACTTTGGCAGTTGCAAGTAGTACTTTTATTGTAAAATAAACATTAATAAAATATTCAACATTTGTAAATACTCTGGAGAAGGAAAGTAAGACATTATTGAGCACAATGTCTACACAGTTTTGTGTAGAAATTCTTTGGGTGAAATTAAACTAATTTATGCACTCATGTAAACATCATTGCCCTTACACCGATCTATCTGAAACAGGAAATATAAGCTGTGCTTCAGTTAATAAACTGGTAAAAAATAAGGCAATTTGAATACTGTACTGTAGTGTACTTAAATTATGCTTTTAGATGTTTCTAATAGGTTATTAAGCATCGTACACCAGTTCTCCATACGTACCTGCAACAGATAACTTGTAAAAATAAGCTAATGAATTTAAGAGGAGAAAACTACAAAATACCATTTGCTTCTTACTTTTAGCTGTATTCTAGGATTTCGTTTACCTTATGATGGTAACTAATTCAAACAATAAAAAGGGAAAAAAGTTATATATATATATATATATATATATATATATATATATATATATATATATATATATATATATATATATATATATATATATATATATATATATTTTTTTTTTTTTTTTACAATTACTTTCTGAAATTTTATGCCAACTCCGTTTCTTTTATAAATACTGAACTGAAAAATATGGTAACGAAGAAAATATATCCAATATACAGTAGAGGGCAAATATTATAATGAGACCTGTAAGTGAGAACCCTGTTTGTGTCTGGGTAACCGGCCAGCCAGTCAGTAGCCAACTCCTAAACCCAAACTGACATTTTCTGATCATGATAAATCTTTTTATAAGTTTTAAATGATTTTGCTTATGAGAATGATTAATAACCTCACAGAAATATGTGGAATTCATACAAACATGTGAGTTATAATTGAGGGCGTTAAATTTAAAAAATATGATCATTTCATATGTGAAACGTTGTGCATGAACAATTGACTTATGATGAATTGCTAACAAATACACAATCAAAGTTTTTGGAGTGAAAACAAGGTGAAGGTCACATGATACTGAATATACATGTACTGTATGTAGCTACAAACAAAGGTACAGGGTACAGTGGTTCACTCAAATGGCCTTTGGTCGGTAATGCTTCATTTGTGGTTCGGCTTATCTTATGAAGTACAGTGCTTTGTAATGTTGAGTTATTCAAGTAGAACTGTCTCTAGTGTTCCTGATAAAGGAAATTATAGTCACACATTAAAGATCAGACATATTTGAATTTCAGGTGTGATAACATGTGCAACTGTGCATAGTACAACATTACTAGAAAAAATAAAACAATTCAGGTGAAATTTCAACAAAAGTCTTAAAAAAATGCAGCAAACGTAGATAAACAAATCACAAAGGTTTTAGTCATAAATGTGCACTACAGTTGTGTGCCGTAAATTATGCCTCAAACTTCTTTTGTTGTCATTATTTTCCCTCGAGACCTGCTGGCTGGTCACTTCCCTCTTGAGAAGTTTCTAGGACTATTCCTATTGACGTCGTTAAAAAAGCCGTAACTTTTAACGGCCATGATATTCGTTACAAAAGGAAAAAAAAAGAAAATTACACTCATGTGATATTACAAAAGGTAAACAGATAATAAGTTCATGTTATGCTTCCATAGTGCCACTGGAATCATGCAAAACAGTAATTTTACACTCGCACAGGCATACACAAACACAAAATTAAAAAACAAGAGCCAACTTGAATTTTTTTTTAATACAGGCTTCTAGAAAGAGAGAGGAGATTGATGGTAATGTTAACCAGCTTCACTAGCCTAGTATATATCACGGCCGACAACGTTATTGCCCAGTCTGTAGTAATGCTGTTATTTTTCATAACGTACCTGAGTGTATTCTGACCTACCCTGTCGTCCTACTCCGGGGATATTCTTTTGTATTTTATTTTCCTACCGTAAGAATTAGCAATTGTCCCCGTTCCTCTTATTGTCTTTATTATTCCTGAGTGAAGAGCTCTGGCACAAAGGACCGTCACAATGAGTTAAGTTCGTAATGCAATATTCAGTATCCACTTAGCTCTCTCCCCTACCCTGGCCAAAAATGGCTTTGCACAGAGCATTTTAACGCAAATAGTGTGTGTACTTTTGTTTTGCTTTTCGTGTTTGGAGTGTTGAGCTAACCATGACTCCCTGATTGCTTATTTTGCCGAGGTCTCTTCTCATGACAAGCGCAAAGAAATTATCGCATGAATTACTAAGTGATGCGTTGAAGTTGGCGTAGACCAGATAATGATGTACAGTATTGTATAAGATTTGGCTCGGTTAGACTGGATTGTGATTCAGTAAGGTTAGATTATTACTCAGAAGATTAGGCTGGGTTAGATTGGACCATTGCACGATTAGGTAAAATTAAACTTGATAACCATGTTGTAATATTGAAAGTAGGTTAGATTAGATTGTTTCGGGTTAGATGAAACTATATGAGAATATATGTTAGAGTTAAACTAAGTTAGATTACATTATAATGCGGTAGAATTAGTGACTCAAATTTAGGCTAAGTAAGCTTAACTTAGAATTAAAACTGTTTTGTTCATTGGTTAGATGTGGTTAGATAAACTGTCCCCAGATGCCGTAAATGCGGAAACGAGTGCAGTTGTGCTTTCGTACAGTTAATTGTTATTGATTATAAATTTATTAATAATGCAATATATAAAATACAAGCAATAATTTATGATCGCATGTTAATTGTTTCCTAGTATTGATTTGACAGCAATGCTTGCCCGAAACAATAGCTGTAGTTGCCACAGTAGAGGCGGCGTCGCGTGAACTAACATTTCTATTGTAAACTTTTCCATTAATCGTCGATATTTTTTTTTTCACGAATCGTCGTTGTCGTTGAATTTTTGTCAAACGGTACAGACCGTCTGCACTGACGACTCGTACGACAACTTACCGGAGTTAACTCCTGATCTATAATTGATACTACAAATATTTATAAAAAAAAATTACTTAAAATATAAAACTAAAATTATTTTGTAATTATTACTTTTCTCAAGATTACTCATTATTATGTTTAATGTCGTGAGTTTAAAAAGTTAAGAAAATTTCATTTGTTGTTTACATTTTGATCACGCAGAAATAACAACAACATGGTGGAGCCAACAGGTAAAAATAGTTTCCCTAGTATGGACAGTGGACACGCCTCTCTGAGTTCTTGGTGGACCAGCTAAGGCAGGGCCGCTGTCTATGCTTTCTTCGTCAGTTGGATCCATCTTGTTTGTTGACAGTTGTCGAACGAGGGAAACGTTTGTATGGTGCTGGGATTGGACTCCCTTCGTGTGAATGCTTTGAGGGTAGCTAGCCGTAATTAAAGTGCCAGATTTACTTTCCGGTTTGAAAAAGCTTGTTAGGGTGGTCGTGTGACACCGCCCTTAGCCGAAGTTGAGTCTTGTTTATCGACATGAAGCTTAACCCTGTAATCAAGAAAAGTGAAAGGGGTGTGTAGGGGGCAGTGTTTTTCAACTTTTTTTCAGCTTATTCCTCCTTCAGGCCTTTGTTATCCACTGCCGCGCCGGCGCAGTCCAGCTGCTGTCGAATTGAGTTTGGTAGCTTAACATTGGAGTGTTGCAGCAAGCCATATTACACCCCCGCCAGTTTATACCAGAGCATTGGCTGTTTTACATATGTACAACCAATAATCATTTAAATTATTATTATTATTATTTTTATTATTATTATTATTATTTGATTACTTATCACCATTATTATGATGACTATTATTTCAGATTATTATTATTATTTATATTCCGTAATATCAATGTTATTAGTATTATTTTTTACTATTGATTCCTCGCCTTATCAAATTTAACTGATTGGGAAAATTAGGGATTTTTTAAAATTATTAAACTGTACACCGTATGAAATTTTCAATGACCTTTCCATTACCCAAATAAAAAACTTAATGTACCCTGCTATAAGGTAATAACCCTTAGGTTGAGAACCGTTGACATAGTTTGTGAAGTTAGGTTATTTACAGTTTAAAACAAAGAAATGTAAACCTAAGGTGTGTTGTGAAGTTATTAGTATTATAGTCTAGTGAATTCGCTTAGCCTCTCCTTACTATTTTTAGGTCATTCCTAACTTTTATGCGAATTTAGCAAGCCCTCGTAAATTTCTTTAGCGACAGCTGCTGGCGACAGACTACGAACAATATTACGCAAAATGCTAGGGTGAGGAAATTTATTCAAGCAAATGAAATTCACGGAGTGTAATGAAGCATACTGGGGTTACGTGTACGAGTATTTAAATGAATAAATAAATATGAATAGAGGAGAGAAAATATATGAACAGAGTTGGTGTTATATACAGTGCAGTATAGACTGGTGAATGCTCGCCTTGCCTGACTTGACTAGCGGATGTTTGGCACAGAATTTTTAATTTCATGATCGGTGTATTGCAGCCAGTCACCAATGCTTCTTCACTCTTACTTTATCCACCTTTCTCTAAAGGGAATAGATTTGATATTATTGAAAACAAATGAATAAATACTAATAGCAATAATTTTTTTTTCTAGGGTAGCAAATTATGCAGATGAAGGCAGGGGACCAGTCGCTAATTATTTAGAAGAGGTAAGGGGGCCAGTGTACACTAGGCTACCACGGAGTTCACCATATAGTGCATAATAAATCCTATTCATGAAAGTACGTTTCTCGACATAATTTTTATGTCTCTGCATGATCACATATTCGATATCATAAGTAGTAACGTACAGTTATATACTTTTAGATATATTTGATATAGTTAGTTCAGTTATATGGAAAGTGCTTTTATTTTCTTGTACCGCTGATAATTTCTTAGAAGAGACAAGTGACATGCTACTTGTCCTGCCATAGACTAGGCTCCTCCCTCCGTCCCGGCAGACATTGGGGTGCTCAGTTTGTGACGTCATCTTGCTTTGCTTGGAAGATTGTGGAACGGGAACTTTGTACAAATATTCGTAAAGACCAGAAGGTGTGCATATTATAATGGTCGTGTTGGATCATTGTTTGTGTTGTGGTTTAACATTCTTCCCATTAGAGCGGGAGGCATATACAGTTCGTTTGTCATAGAATTCAGTAGGTAAAAAATAAATCGTCTTCATTCCATTGTAAGGCATTTAATTTTTAATTGTTGATGACTAATGTTTTTACTAAGTCCCCCCTCGACTCGTATAATGCGGGATATTGCCACTATTCTCATCAATACCAGAGCTATTACCTCTGATTGGGTTTGATTGAGTGTATACCTCTGAAAACACTCTGGAGTTTTCCCCTTCAAGTTTGAGAATGAAAGTTGATTTTTTCTTATCGATTTTTTGTAACAAGCAGTGAGATGTACAGTCCCCTTCACTAGTGCATGTACACGGGCTTGTCAGGTTTTGAGGAGTGTGGCAGCGTTGTGTTTGTTTACAGTCGACAGAAGGAAACTCGCAATAGTAAACATACTGTGGAATCGAAGTAAAAAATATTAAAATATATCTCAATGTAATGATTTGTGGAATGTTTATATGACGAGCCCCTGTAAACGCACTAGTGAAGGAGACTGTACCTAGGCTATATGACGATCTCCCTGTAAACGCACTAGTGAAGGAGACTGTACCTTTCGCAATATCTGGTAATTGATATCTGTTGTATGAGTTAAGTTAGAGTGCGGCCCTTAAGACTAGTTGTTGAAACTCAGTAATACATAATAACATAAACATCCCTTGTAACAATTATACACTTACATATTACATATTAACTTATTGATTTCCTTTCTAACTTATTAATTTCCTTACCAAGTTATTAATTCACTTACTAATCTAATTACTATTATTAAGTGTTTTACTAACATATTTACCAAGTTACTTATTAATTTACTGATCAATTTATTTAAAGATTACTTAGTAACTTATATACTTACCAAGTTGCTTATTCTCTTGATTTTTTTTTTTTTTTTTTAGTCACCAATGCTCTAGCAGCTAATTTGTCAGCGGGGCATCTTGTCCTGTATTACATTGTCGAGGGTTGTGAGAATGACTGCCTCGAGGAGAACAAGGCCCCTAATTTCAAGGTTCTTAGTTCTACCTGCATCCCGCTGTGATTTCTTTTTGACCACCATGGACTAATCAGCGTCTCTTATACCGCTTCATAGGATATAAACTTCAGTTACATTTATTTTACTTTACTTTCTTGTTCATATTATCCTGACTGTTATATTAATTATTCATGCTTTTTGTGCTTGTTATTGTTAATATCTTTGGTATTGTTATTCTAATTATTATTTCTATACTGTTATTACTAGTATGTTATTATTATTATTATTATTATTATTATTAGTAGTAGTAGTAGTTTTATCATTATTTATTTATTTTTTATTTTATATTTACCCTCAAATATTTGAAAATATATTATGACTGGTAAGGAGTTATCTATTGAGCGATGCTTCTCTTGGTACACAGACACAGGTTAAAGAATACTTAAGGTGCTGAGGCAACAAGAATTATTATTTATATATAATATGAAAGTTATTGAAACGATTTGAGTTAGAGAAGTGTTAGTAAACCAGAATTATTTAATTTATCTTTGAGTGTTAGTGCGTCAAGAACTGAGTCATTTATATTTCACTGGCCACGGGCCCGGCCTGGACGACATAATCCTGATGTATTTAATCAGAATTCTTGTGTCATCACAATTACAGGAGCGGAAAATGTCAAACCGAAAGAATTTACTTGGTATTTTTCCCAAATTCCAATTCGAGAGTAATTTTTTCTCTGAAAAAAATCAGAGTGACTGGAAAAGTCATTACCGAATGATTGCAATAGATTTTTTCTGCCAAATTTGCAAATACAGCATCGCATCATCGTTCCTTTTTGACCTGTCAGCCATCCGTTTCATGTTGGCCAGTAATCAAGATTACAAAATAATGTAAACAGATTGGCGAATGAATCATTGCAGGATTTATCAGATGAGCATACATGTACAGGGCGGAGCCTCGTCATTACTGATGAACCACAGCTTTGAGTAGGATTAACTTCCGGGGACAATTTTTGTCATACAAATCTTGTGTATCAGACTAAATATGTTCCCGGAGTTACTGATTTAAAAAATTTACTCGTGTTGAGGTCATTTGGTTAGGTGGAGGAGAGATTAAAACACACTTAGTGTCGTCAGATGATAACACTCTTGAGTTCATCATCTGGTAACATTCAACCTAAGATACAGCTACAGGTGTAAAGATGACGTCAGTACACAACTCTCGACTCCCATACATTATTATATCACATCACTCCTTAACCACACACCTGACCCACACAAACTCTTACCGTACACATCTGTCCCCTCCCACACACCCTCCTCACCACCATCCTCCCTCATCCCCCAGGATAACGTCGCCTCCTTCCCTAGGCAATTTGTAACCCATTTCCTAAATCCTTCACCGGCCAGTGGACTCCCGGAAGGATATTTGGGATGTTGGGTTTTAGCCTGTAAGTTTTACCCCAGCTGTAATCCTCCAGTTCTTCTTTTACCTCCTATCTTTAATTCTCTCATATGTAGTTCTATTCTCTTTCATTCACTTGTCTCTTGTCTCTTGGGGGGGGGGGGGAGTATAATTCTCTTGATCTCTTTGTTTCTTTGTGATATTCTACTGTTTTATTATTTTGTGTCTTTTATCGTTTGTTTTCGTCTTGGTATTTTTATCTTTCTTTTTCATCTATTCTCTATTTGTTGTTTTGGTTCGTCTCTTGTTCTTATTTGTTTTTTTACCGTTATTTTATCTCTTAGTTCCTTCATCCGTTTTTCTATTGTTAATTTCTTTATCCGTTTTTTCTCCGTTTTCTCTTTTACTTTCTGTTAGTTTGTAATTTGTCCTCTTTATTTCTTGTTCTCTGATCGTTATCTCATCTTTTATTCGCCATTCTCTTGTTCTCCATGTTCTCTTCTTTCTTCTGTTCTCATGTCTTGGTCTTTCATCTCTTATTTCCCGTGTCTCGTTATCTTTATTTTGTTATTTTATCTTGTTTTCTTAATTCACGTTTTCTCTATAAATTTTTCTGTATTATACGTTATTTCATCCCCTTTCTCTTATTTATCTCTTGTTTTTCTTTTCTCCCGCTCTTTATCACCTATTTTCTCATGATTCCAGCTTATTAACTCTTTATTTTCTTATGTATCCTGTTCTTTATCTCTTATTGTCTCTTGTTTCCTGCTTTTTATCCTATTTTCTTATGTTTTGCTCTCATCTTATTTTCTTTGCTTCTGTCCTCGATTATCATATTTTCTCATCTTTGGTTCTTATCATTCATGTTTTTATCTCTTGTTATCTCGTATTTTTAGTTCTCTCAGTCTCTTATCTTTTCCTATTATCTCTTTATCTTTAATTCTCGTGGTAATTTTTATTGTTCTCTTCAAACTCCTGTGTTTCTTTCATCTCTTATTTTTTTCTTTTTATTCCTTGCCGATTTTACTCCCATTCTTCCCGAGTTCCTACCCTGTCATTCTTCCCGAGTTCCTACCTAGTCATTCTTCCCGAGTTCCTACCTAGTCATTCTTCTCGAGTTCCTACCCTGTCATTCTTCCCGAGTTCCTACCCTGTCATTCTTCCCTAGTTCCTACCTAGTCATTCTTCCCGAGTTCCTACCTAGTCATTCTTCGAGTTCCTACCCTGTCATTCTTCCCGAGTTCCTACCCTGTCATTCTTCCCTAGTTCCTACCTAGTCATTCTTCCCGAGTTCCTACCTAGTCATTCTTCCCGAGTTCCTACCCTGTCATTCTTCCCGAGTTCCTACCCTGTCATTCTTCCCGAGTTCTTGAGTCAGTGAGTTGCAGTGTTTATCCATCAGTGATTGAATTAAAGAATAAATCAATGAGGCAGAACTAACTTGTATCGTGCATGAGTCAGTGAATAAGCTGTGCAAATTTCAGCTTAATGCGTTATTTACAAAAGGATCAACTATGTGATGGCTTTATTTCTCGTCTCCCTCTTTTTGTTTGTTATATATTCTCCCTTATCCATGTGTATTTCTCCTTCTCTTCCTCCCTGTGCCCGACCTACCCATATAAGGGAGTCAAATAGCACATTTTTCTTCCTAGGACTCTATACTTCTTCCTTCCTCTTCCTCTCTGTTTCTCTACTACTTCCTCTACCTTTGTCTCTTCACTCTTCTTTTTTACTTGCTCTTTTTGCTCTTCTTCCTCCGCCTCCTCTTTTTTCTACCATATAAGCCAAACTGCATATATTTCTTACCAGGGAAAACCTCTCCTTTATATCCTTCCGCCTCCCTCTCTGCTTCCCTCCCCTACCCCCTCCTCCTCCGCCCCCTAGGCCTAACTAAGGTCAAATACCAGACTTTTCAAATTAAGATTTTCACACCAAAACGGTGACTGATCAGATGGACCCCAGTCTTAATAGGCCCTAACCTACCCAAATAATTAGATTTTGGGCCATGTCCTAATAATCCCCAGTCTTAATAATCCCCAGTCTTAATAGCCCCAGTCCCAATAATCCCCAGTCTTAGCCCACAGTCCATAGCCTCCAGTCCCAAGCCCCCTTAATAGCCCCCAGTCTTAAAGCCCCAGTCTTAATAGCCCCCAGTCCCATAGCCCCCAGTCCCACAGCCTCCAGTCCCAATAATCCCCAGTCTTAATAGCCCCAGTCCCATAGCCCCAGTCCCAATAACCCAGTCTTAATAGCCCCAGTCCTAATATCCCCCAGTCCTAATAATCCCCAGTCTTAATAGCCCCAGTCTTAATAGCCCCCAGTCCTAATAACACCCCAGTCCTAATAATCCCCAGTCTTAATAGCCAGTCTTAATAGCCCCCAGTCCCAATAACACCCCAGTCCCAATAATCCTCAGTCTCTAATAGCCCCAGTCCCAATAACCCCAGTCCCACAGCCCCAGTCCCATAGCCCCAGTCCCAATAACCCCCAGTCCCAATAACCCCAGTCCCACAGCCCCAGTCCCATAACCCCAGTCCCAACCCCAGTCCCAATAACCCCAGTCCCAATAACCCCAGTCCTAATAACCCAGTCCCAATAACCCCAGTCCCAATAATCCCCCAGTCCCAATAACCCCAGTCCCACAGCCCCAGTCCCAATAATCCCCTAGTCCCAATAATCCCCAGTCCCACAGCCCCCAGTCCCACAATCCCAGTCCCAATAGCCCCAGTCCCAATAATCCCCAGTCCTAATAATCCCCAGTCTTAATAGCCCCAGTCCCAATAATCCCCAGTCCCAATAATCCCCAGTCCTAATAACCCCAGTCCCAATAGCCCCCAGTCCCAATAATCCCCAGTCCCAATAACCCCCAGTCCCAATAGCCCCAGTCCCAAGCCCAGTTCATAACCCCAGTCCCATTAATCCCAGTCCAATAATCCCAGTCTTAATAGCCCCAGTCCCAATAATCCCCAGTCCCACAGCCCCAGTCCCAATAACCCCAGTCCCACAGCCCCCAGTCCCATAACCCCAGTCCTAATAATCCCCAGTCCTAATAATCCCCAGTCTTAATAGCCCCAGTCCCAATAACCCCAGTCCCAATAGCCCCAGTCCCAATCAATCCCCAGTCCCAATAATCCCCAGTCCCAATAATCCCCAGTCCTAATAGCCCCAGTCCCAATAATCCCCAGTCCCAATAGCCCCCAGTCCCTAATAATCCCCAGTCCCAATAGCCCCAGTCCTAATAACTCCCCAGTCCCAATAGCCCCAGTCCCATAGCCCCAGTCCCAATAATCCCCAGTCTTAATAGCCCCCAGTCCTAATAATCCCCAGTCTTAATAGCCCCCAGTCCTAATAGCCCCCAGTCCTAATAATCCCCAGTCCTAATAATCTCCAACCGAACCTTAACATGAGGATTTGGTCATAATCCTAATGAGGGCCAAATCTTGATGTTAAAGATGGTTGGACCTCCTGTATTATGGTCTATTTGACTTACAAAGACTTGAACTTGTCGTTGGTGGTGGGAGAAGTGTGCAGATATGTTAGTTGTGAGGCATCCAGCCATTCTCAACAGGTTACCTTCTGATTCCTCGTGTGTGTGTCTCTTAAGATGAAACATTTTAAGAAGTTCGTGACCAGTAAATCACAACTAAGACAGATTGATCATCGCAGGAATAATAATAATAATAATAATAATAATAATAATAATAATATTAATATTTATAATAATAATAATAATAATAATAATAATAATAACAATTGAATAACACATTAAGCGTATTTAAGATTTTTAAACTCGTAAGTTAGCTCAATACTTACATTTCTGACCTGGATGATGGATCCTTTTAGCGCGTGAGCGACTTTATTATTGTTATTATTATTATTATTGTTGTTTTTGTTGTGGTGGTGGTTAAGATTCAGTGAATGTCTTTCAAAAACTGTACGTTGTCATTTTAGTTCATTTTTAAGCAGTATTCGACCATGTGTCTCAACTTTTACACTAATATCCAGCAAAATCCTTCTTGGACAGCTCCAGAAAACTGTAGTTATGGCAAGAGCCTGGAGGGGGCAATACTCCTCGTTCTCACATTATTCTTCTCAGCCTTATGATGTATTGAATAGTTTAAAGATTTTCCCGTCAAACCTTTTTTTTTGTTTTAGGGGTCGTTATAAGAGGGCGCGGAAGTCGGCAGCTCTTCATTATTAAGGACGACAAAGTCCAAAAACACATTATTATCTATTCAAACCAAACAAAATGTTCAGTGTTATTGAAAATAATTTATCTTTAAGTTACGTGTGAGAGACGAGTTTACTTTTGGTAGAGGCCTTGTTATATTTTTATTATAATTATTCTATTTAATATAAACAACAACCCGATAAAAGTTTTCTGTACAAATGGTTTTTTTTTCTTGAAACACACTGTTCACTCTTCACCAGAATCCTTTCTGAAACAGGACTCGAGAAGAAACTTTTACTCAACATTTACAAACTCTGGCAACACTATGAAGTGCCCGTTTGCTCGGCATTATTGTGTCTTCACGTATTCAACCAGTTGTGATTCTGTCATTGCTTCTAAAGGAAATGGTAAAATGAGACCATTGAAGTTGTTGAAATCACCTCCATTCAGTGAAGTGTTTTAAGCATTATGAAAGACGGGGTGGGGACGAGGGTCTCATTTCGGGTCTCGAGAAATTCACCTGCGCTTTGTTCAACCAACAAAAATATGAAAATGTCGATGTTCTGGATCATTTTCTTGTCATATCAGGAGGATGAGCATGTCTAGTGATCAAATGCTTGCATCCTGCCAGAGCAAATGGCTGACATACGGAAAAAATGAATGATTCAGATGACGTCAGTGAGCAGATATCGGGCATGGATAGTGACGAATATGAACCGGACTGTTATGACGATTAACTTTAACTGTCTTAATTTTACCATGAAACCGTCGTAGTCAAAATACACAACAGATATTAAATTTACTTCCCGTACTTTTGCAGTATTCTTATTCATGAGTAACGTGAAAGACTGTTTGAAGGTATTGGTTGACACTTAGGTCACATGAAGAGCACAACTGGTCGACACCCCCTATTATTGGGTGTAAACAAAACAGTTATATGGGATCATTTTTAGACATCTGTTGTATCATAAGGCTGAGGCCTCAAGGGACGTGTCTGGACAAATTGTTCAAGTAACATCCACCTCAGCTTTGAAGTTAAAGTTATAATAGATACAATCATTTGAATAATGTTAACAGGTCAAAGTAGGTAATTCGTTACTTAAAACACTAATACATAAGTTATGCAGTAGTAATGTTAGGACACTACCATAGAACTGAGCCGTCTTGAGACTGGCTGGCAACGCTCACAGTTTATTTTTCACGTTTTCTAATGGGAGTATAGATTAACATTTACTTTATTGTTAGTTTAGGTTATTACTAAAAAGGGTAACAAGTTGTTTAATTGTATGTCTGTGTCGCACTGTCATAGCTGTTACAACATAATTTTGACCTATGAATATAGTGAAACAAATTAACACTACTGCAGACTGTTGACGGTCAGGAACACCTCTGGTCACTCACGCTCACCACCCCTTCTGGGAATTTTTTGCACAGTTTATTAAGGGAGTTTTATACAGAAATAAATGGCTAAGCTTAAAAAGTCTGGGTTTTTAGTACGTTTTATGAAATGCGCCAATAATACAATTTCTTCCTCTCTCATCTTGGGACTCATTTACAGTCATTCAAAGATGCAAAAATTAGCCAGGGACCAAAAAGGAGGAGGAGGGGGGGGGTCCACAGGGCAAATTGGCCGGCAATAAGACGCCTCGCACCCTACCATCTCACGGCCGAAGTAATATTCTATACGGTTTAATGATTTGAAATTCCAGGACATGCATGTTGAAGGGTCTTGGTTTTAGGTATTTTTTTATTGTGGTTATCTTTAGTTAGATTTCGTTAGTGTTAGGTTAAGTTAAATAAGTGTTAAGTTAGAGTTAGTGTTAGGTTAAGTTAAATAAGTGTTAAGTTAGAGTTAGTGTTAGGTTAAGTTAAATAAGTGTTAAGTTAGAGTTAGTGTTAGGTTAAGTTAAATAAGTGTTAAGTTAGAGTATGTGTTAGGTTAAGTTAAATAAGTGTTAAGTTAGAGTTAGTGTTAGGTTAAGTTAAATAAGTGTTAAGTTAAAGTTAATGTTAGGTTAAGTTAAATAAGTGTTAAGTTAGTGCTAGGTTAGGGTAGTATTAGTCTTGATATATTGTATTATGTTAGTGATAGGATAGATTAGATTAGACTAGTAGTATGATATTAGGTTAGGATAATATTTTGTTAGTTTATTGTAGCTAGATTAGGTGTGCTCTGATTCATCTTGTTAGTGTGCTTAAGCTGCCAGGGTTATTTTGACTTGTGTTTTGTTTGATCACATTTGATATGTACTGCACTGTACCTTACAACATCGTTATTACCACCTGCAGTACACTACCATTTATCTTTTGAAAAACTCTTTCATACTCATGTTTATTAACCGTGATTGGAATCTGCAACAAATACTCTCTCTCTCTCTCTCTCTCTCTCTCTCTCTCTCTCTCTCTCTCTCTCTCTCTCTCTCTCTCTCTCTAACAGTAATTTGTAAGCTCTCGGCAGCGTTCCTCGGATCTGAATTCTTTTACAGCTGTTCATGTTGGTTGCCAATTATTACTGTTATAGAAATATTGCCTCTTGAATATTCATAAACTCATCCCCAATTAAGTGAAACAAATAAAACGGAACTAAGTGAAGGAGTTATTCAGAGTATTGTGTGGGTGTGGAGTAGTGTGGGTGATGTGTGTGTGGAGTAGTGTGGAAGGAGAAGTGAGTGGTGTGGTGTTGTGTTGGTGAAATATTATGTGGGGGCGTATTGTGTCACTCGTTCTATGAGGCATCGTGGGGGTCAGAGAAGGACAGACTCAGAGCCAGTGGTCAGAGAAGGACAGACTCAGAGCCAGTACCTGTAGCGTAGGAGGGATAGATTAAGTAAGCCAGTGTTCTCAGTGATCGATGGCTTGGGATAGCACTCTTGGCTCTCACGCTGGGACGGCCGGGTTAAAGGCTTTTATGGTTTAGGTAAAAAAATAATAAAAGTATAAAAAAAAATGCGGGAAAATGTATGTATTGTCTAATTGATATGGAAATGATTAGGAGATGGGTAGTTTTAATTTCCTGTTATGATATATATGCATGATTAAATACAGGGGTTTCATTAGTTTTATTGCCAACATAAAGGGGACTACGATATTTACATTAACTTTTGATTGATATGTTTTCGTGTCTACTTAAATTAACGTAATCTAAATGGTCTACACACATAGAGAATCTTTGGGATTATTAGGTGAAGTTTCCACGTGTCCGATGTTAGAGGGTTCAGCGTCACAAAATATCCTGGAAATTAGTGCTCATTTTGTTTCATTGTCCGCCGTGTTCTTGTGTCTTTGTTATCTGGCCTTCTTGGTGTAGCTACTGATAAAGAATATGTTTATCGTCCACTCGTCGTTAGACTCACAAGGTGTGTGTGTGTGTGTAATAATAATAATAAAATGAAAATTAATGGTTTATTGAAAAAAAAGTTCAGCAGCTCGAAGGTTGAAAATATGCATTAGAAAAAATGACTTATTACATACAAAGACATGGGGTAGATGGGTCATTTAGCAAAAGCTTTTATTCCTAAAAGGAGAAGGAATATGAAATGAACGTGCAAATTATTATAGTTTGCAGTTGATAGCCCGGGTTGGTCTCTTGCACTACTGTAAATAGTCCAGTAACTCGTCTGTAGATATTGATATTGGTTGACCCCACGGTGGTGAGACAGAAGTATCTCACTCTGCTAGGTGGTGTTGTGTTATCTTATGGTCAGGTGTAAAGCCTGTCCCACAGTTGTTCCCAGAGTGGACTGATTAACACTGCCTGGTGGTCAGTTCCCAAGGGTACTTATCTCTGGGTGTGGACCTCACTGGTGGGTCATGGCTCTCGTTGGTTCTATCAAGTGCTGAATTCACTAGCTTAACACTGTATATCACTGTTCAAGACTGATCCCACTTCTTTCCGAAACGAAATTGTCACTTTTGACGGGATTATGTTGATATCCCTGTGGTGAGGATGGGTCGAGGAGAGGGACTTGAGGAAAGAGCCAACATCGGCAGGAGCGGGCGACCGATAGGTCTTGACCCTCCGGTGGTCAAGGGTGTAGTGTAATAATAATAATAATAATAATAATAATAATAATAATAATAATAATAATAATAATCATAATAATAATAAACAGTTTATTGAAAAAGTTTGCAGCCCGAAGGCTGAAAATATACATTGGACATAAATGACTTATTACATACATTGGTGGTTTAACAAAAGCCTTCATTAGAGAAAGGTGAAGGAACATATACAGTGAACATACAGATTAATGTTTACACACGTAGATCATGTGAGCTGAGGTGTTGAACAGCAGACACGTAGTGTAGTAACTCCCTCACAGATGGCGTTATGAGGGGCATCACGTGGAGTACTAGTTCCCTCACAGGTGGTGTTATGAGGGGCTTGACGTGGTGTAGTAATTCCCTCACAGATGATGTTACGAGGGGCCTGATGATGTAGTAGTTCCCTTACAGATGGTGTATGAGGGGCCTGATGATGTAGTAGTTCCCTCACAGATGGTGTATGAGGGGCCTGATGATGTAGTAGTTCCCTCACAGGTGGTGTTATGAAGGGCTTGACGTGGTGTAGTAATTCCCTCACAGATGGTGTTACGAGGGGCCTGATGATGTAGTAGTTCCCTCACAGATGGTGTTATGAGGGGCCTGATGTGGTGTAGTAATTCCCTCACAGATGGTGTATGAGGCATCGTGAATTACTAGTTCTACAGGTGTGGGTACAGAAGGGCTTGACGTGGTGTAGTAATTCCCTCACAGATGGTGTTACGAGGGGCCTGATGATGTAGTAGTTCCCTCACAGATGGTGTTATGAGGGGCCTGATGTGGTGTAGTAATTCCCTCACAGATGGTGTATGAGGGGCCTGATGTGGTGTAGTAATTCCCTCACAGATGGTGTTATGAGGGGCATCACATGGCGTGTATGTGTGTGTGTGTGTGTTTTCAGTGTAAAAAATATTGTCATGATTGCTCCGCCGATGTAAACAGAGTACAGGTAAAAATGGTAAATACAGGTAGATACAAGTAATATATATACAAACGCAGATAGAGGTAAATGCAGGTAAAAACAGGTAAATACAGTGTAGCAATTACAACTTCCAGGGTCACTTGTCATGAACGCAACAAATTGAGGTGTAAAAAATCCATTGCCATATTTGTTGCCAGAATATGTTTCTCATAAATAGAAATACCTGACTGAAAACTTTTCATCAAGTTTATAATGAAAATTGTTTTGAAATATCCCTTTTGATGTTGAGGATTACAGTGTTTTGAAATTGTATTTGAACATACCATGGAATTTTTCTTGACAAGGAAATTATACGAGAAAAATACTTATTTTTACTCTGTTTACTGTGATAGAAAATAATTTGTGACTTCCCTTATAAGAGCTTTATGGTGTCTCACAAATTTCATGTAAAACAGTCACTCTTATTCCTTGGCACAGTCTTTCCTTTTCTCACTCTCCATGCCAGCCTCTTTGTTTGCCTCTAATTCTGTGATTTCATTTTTACTTCTCTCATCTTACAAAGTCAGTATCAAGATATTTTCTCTCAGTGTTAAGTATAGTATCGTCACTATCACAGGTGACTTGCCCAGGTGTTACTTGTGATTCTGGTAGCTGATTAAGGTTGATATGTAATTTGTCTTCGATGTGTGACCTTAATATTTGGGGACTGAGCTCAACTTCGTAATCTTTGTGCTTCGCTATTTGACTTTCATAACCTGTACATACCGTAATTTGCTTTCGTATCCTTTTGTCCACACGACGTTTTGATGTCTATAAAAGGATGACTTAATAATATACTTGATTCAGGATAATATTTTAATATTTTTGTTTCTGTTCCAACACTGGTGTCTGTCTATACGTGTTCCTGTAATGATGTTTCTGAATTAATGAGATGAAATAGAAGTATACGAGGTGATCTATGGTGGAGTCTAATATCCATTTCCATTTGGAAGAAGTAATTGGACATTTGAGAACAATACTGACACGTGTAAATGTAAATGATGTAGTACTCACGTGAGTATTTATTATATGCTTGTAAGAGAGAGAGTTTGCGAGGCGTTTGGAGTCACATTAGGAAATAATCAGAATACTGACTTATAGAGTGGACAGGGAAAGTATATTAACATTTCCTTTAGATTGACAATATACGTAATATAATGCATACATCATTTACTACTCTTTTACAAACTATATATATATATATATATATATATATATATATATATATATATATATATATATATATATATTTATGTTCTTATTCAAGACATCTTTCAGATGTCTTGAATAAAGACGAAAGCCATGCAGTTGTTTCCTTTTCCGTGATTTATCAAGATTTATCTTATCCACGTTTTCATTGTGGTTTACATGAAATATATATATATATATATATATATATATATATATATATATATATATATATATATATAATATAAAATATATATATATATATATATATATATATATATATATATATATATATATATATATATATATATATATATATATATATATATATATATATATATATATATATATATATATATATATATATATATATATATATATAATGCCGATTCATATTTCCTCTTTAACCTTCTTCATTATACAGTCGTACATTCCTACCTTTCTACCCAGCCCACGTCCCTCTCCAGCCCACTCCGTCCCGCTCTTGCCCTCCAGTATTTTGAAACAGTGTGTTCTTTCCCCAGCGGTGTACTGCCCCACCATTAATATATTCCCTGCCTTGATGAAGTACACACGTATTAATTACTGTGAACGTTGCCTCCCCATGGTCCACCTGCCCCTTCCCTTGCCCTCCTGCCTTCCTCCCTGTCCCTCCTGCCCCCGTGCCGCCCCTTCCTGCCTCTCTCTGCCCCCCTCCCTGGTCCTCCTCTACTCCTTGGCCCATCTGCCCCTCTCCCTGGCCCTCTTGCCCTCCTCCCTGGCCAACCTGCCCCTCCTGTTTCCTCCCTACCCTCCCCCCTGGCCCGCCTGTCCCCCATGTCCCCCTCCCTGCCTCCTGCCCCCCTCCATGCCCCCTCCCTCTGACCCTCCCTCCCTGGCCTTTCAGCACAATATTGTTTAGTCTACCTCGATGATAATTAGTTCTCTTGCAGCTCTTAAATTCATGCCTTGCAACGTTACACAGGCAGAAGACAAGAGAACGTTCGCCTGGCGTTGACTATATGGTGCGAGTCAGGGGGACAGATGTGCTACTCTTAGTCTTGTTATTGTTGGGTCTGTTACATAGTGTAGTGTAGTGTAGTGTAGTGTAGTGTAGTGTAGTGTAGTGTAGTGCAGTAGGTGTTCATTTTCCGTACCAGTACCTAAGTTTCTGTACACCCACTGCCACCAACATCACCACCACTACCACAATATAAACCACCACAACATAAACCACCACCACCATTAACACCACAACATCAACCACCACCACCTTTACCACCACAACATAAATCACCACCATTACCACCACAACATAAACACAACTACCACAACATAAACCACTACTACCACAACATAAACCACAACCATCACCACAACATAAACCACTACTACCACAACATAAACCACAACCATCACCACAACATAAACCACTACTACCACAACATAAACCACTACTACCACAACATAAACCACCACTACCATCGCAACATAAACCACTACTACCACAACATAAACCACTACTACCACCACAACATAAACCACTACTACCACAACATAAAACCACTACTACCACAACATAAACCACTACTACCACAACATCAACCACCACCTTTACCACCACAACATAAACAAACATCATCACCAGCACCACTATATATACCACTACCCATCACCACAACATAACCAGAACTACCACAACATAAACCACTACTCGCAACATAAACCACTACTATCACAACATAAACCACTACTACCACAGTATAAACCACTACTAACACAACATAAACCACTATTAACACAACATAAACCACAACCATCACCACAACATAAACCAACCATCATCACAACATAAACCACTACTAACACAACATAAACCACAACCATCACCACAACATAAACCACAACCATCACCACAACATAAACCACAACCATCACCACAACATAAACCACTACCACCACAACATAAACCACAACCATCACCACAACATAAACTACCACCATAACAAGTTAATATCACAGCTGATATAGCCGTGGCCGCAGCCATTAATCCGGCCTTAATATTTGCCTTGCTCTTCGTATTTGACCATGGAGTATTATGCATTTCCTGTACCGTTTTGTAGTGCTACTTTTTCACTACTTTTCTCGAATGGTATTTTTTTTTTACTATTGTTAGTTTTTGGTACCTTTTTCATGGTATAATTCTAGTGGTATTTTTAATTGGTACTTTTTTCAGTGTTTGTTTTTTATATATTTTTTTTATTTGGAATTTTATTATGTGATGTTTTTCTTGTGGTGCTAATTCCAATGGTGTATTTTCTACTGGTACTTTTTATAGTGGTACTTTTTCTAGCAATATATATTTTTGGCACCATCGTCATCACTATCCTTACTTTTATGTGAGTTTGACAGAAAATTTAAATACTGGTTCTCTGTCTGTCTGTCTGTCTGTCTGTCTGTCTGTCTCTCTCTATCTCTCAAGTCATAGCTAGTGTTCCAACCTCATACAGTATTGAAGAGACAAAATTAAGACAGGGCAAAATGAGTTTCTGAAATAATTAATCCTTCCACCCACCACCACCACCACCACTACCACTATTACCAGCACCACCACCACCACTACCACTATTACCAGCACCACATCTATCACCACCACGACTGCTTCTAGTACCTGCATTGCCACCACAATCATATCACCTATCACTACCACCACCACTACACATACTAACACCACCACCAACACCACCAACAACACCACCACCAACACCACCACCACCGCCACTTAGGTCATTGAGGGGGCATTGTTAGAGAGATAGAATGTACCTAGTATTGACCTCCCTCTAGTTGGGGTCATCCACAGTTTCATCAGATAATTCGTGAGGTGAAATCCTATTATCTCTCCCCACTACCTTCTACTCTCTCTCTCTCTCTCTCTCTCTCTCTCTCTCTCTCTCTCTCTCTCTCTCTCTCTCTCTCTCTCTCTCTCTCTCTCTCTCTCTTTCTCTTGGTACTTCCTCTTTCTTAACTCATTTCTCTATAATCACTGTTCTTATTCTCTTTCTCTCACTGCATCCTTCCTTTCATCGAATTTTTCTTTAGGTTCTCTTACTCTCCTCCACATTTCTCTCATTTATCACCCATTACAAAATGTCTTCAAGTGCACTCTATTCTCTCCTCCTCCTCCTTCCTCCTTCATTTGTCTCCATCTTATCTATTTGTCTCTCTCTTTCTTTTCTATATCGTTTAGGCTATTTCTGGTTTCTCTTTAAATCTCATTCTTATTTACATTACCCTTCTTATCTCTTCCGCCTCTCCCTCCCTTTATTAACATTTTCTCTTTTTTCCTGTCTTTATCTATTTTTCTTCATCATCACTTTCTCCCCCTTCTCCTCCTACTTTGCATGGACATCTCCTCTCTTCTCCCCCTTCCCTGTCTCTGTTCCTCTTTCTCACCTGATTTCCCCCTCTCCTATCTTCTCTTTTCCTCTGTTACCTCATTCCCCCCCTCTCCTCCCCCTCCATTTCTCTGTTCTTCTCTCTTACCTTATTCTCCCCCTCCCCTTTCCTTCACTTTCTCTGTTCCTCTCTCTTACTTCATTCTCCCCCTTCCCTTCCTTATCTTTTCCTCTGTTAGCTACCTCATTCCCGCATACACTCTCATCCTTCTCTCTTCCCCCATCCTACCCATCTCCCCTACCTTAATATACAGCACCCCAGCGACCGTAAACATGAGGATACACCCCAGGCATCAACCACACCCCTCTTCCCAACACCCTTTATTACTCACCCTTGTTATTAGTCACCCTAGATATGTCACCCTTTGTTATTGTTATTGTCTGGTTGCCTTCGTTTATTGTTTACTTTTGTTTATTTTCCAGTGTTTTATTATTCACCCTTGTGGTCATTGTTGTTAATCAGTCTTTGTTATCGTTATTAATCACCCTAGTTGGTATTCACCCTTAAAAGCTTTCTCTCGCCACGGAAGGATGATATAGCCATATACAAAGGTGTTGGCGGAGGTGGGGGAGGGGGGGGAGGCAGCAGATTTACTTGAGGGTTCTGATCTCAGAAAATACCACGTGACGTCACAGATAAGATGATGCTTTGTTTATAGACAGCGGATCGACTCGACTTCCCAATGTACCAAGCGAAGTATTTTATTAATTCTGTGTTGGGCGTAAAAAAACATATAAAGGAATCTCTAGGGGATACAACTGTAATGCTTTCAACAAATAACCAATATAAGATATGAAAGATATCACTAATAAACCCAACAGGCTGGACGTCGACCACTTACAAGTCTGTATGAGCTCACTTTATTAAAGTTTATTGCCACGTGGTTGTTACTCAGCGCAGATACAAAGTGAAAATCATTTAGTCTAACAGTAATATCAACACAGTATTATAATAAAAAAAATATAGTTTACAGAGCCAAGCAAGTAGTGTTCGAAAGTTTTTACAGTTCAATAATTTAGTAGTGTCAGCTAGTTTTGATTTGCACAATTATTCAAAAGGTTTATGTGTGACAGGAAAATTACAGTACCGGTAATATATTATCATTTACCACAAACTTACCTCACAGGTGTTTACAGTCGGGCAATAACGTTAGCTTCTCTCACAGTCACTATGCAGTCTCGTAGTACAGTGGCTCCAACGTAAAATTAAATTTCAACTTTTTTTTTTTACTGAAAATGGATTTGCGGGTATAATTTGTATGTCTATATTTTTCTTTGTGGGATAAAAGGATAAGAGTAGTGGTTGTTGTTCCTTGCAGTACCTTGTTCACCTCAACCACTGATGGACGTGTTCCAAACGTAAACTGGCAAGAGGGACGATGTGCTTTATGTTTTCTCTTCTTGTTTTTGTTTTGCTTCCTTTCCTTGTAGTTCGTTCCACATTTTTTTTTAATTATTCCCACCATTTACGCTTCGCCTCTTTGTTGTTTAGACTGTAGCATAATGGTTTGTTATCAGCGTTGCTAAGTTATTATATGAAAATGAACAGGATGTAGGAAATATCTTTATATGAAGGCACGTACAATACAGTACTTAATATTTTACATATTAATTATTCAGTTAAGTATGAAATTTTGAAGGACTAAAGAGTTTATAAACATAACCATGAATGATGAAGGCATTATGATCTTACGTAATTGTAATTAACGAGACACACAGGTACTTCACCACAAGTTACTGCACAGATCTTTATAACCAAAATAATCTTGTCTAGGTTACAGTATTTTGTAAACAGGTATCTCATGAAGATTAGGAACCCCCGTTTCTTTCACCTGAGGTTTAAATACCGTAACGCTAAACTGGGGGTTAGGTTCTAAGCTCCTTGGATAAACAAATATTTATAGATGACAAAAAATAAATAAATATTATGTCTGTTCCATGAGGCAGTTGAAGGACCCGCCGTCCATAACGAAACGTAAACAGTACACATTTTGGTTTCGTCTCTACTAACACGTGGGCTTATGATGAGTGCTTCTGTTATTGGTCCAGATATAAAAGTTATGGTTTATTACCGGTTTAGTATATCCTGTTACTTCCTTTTATGGTTGTGTGTGTGTGTGTGTGTGTGTGTGTGTGTGTGTGTGTGTGTGTGTGCTAAGAATATTGTTGTCCTATTAGTTTCTACTTCATGAAATAAAATAAAGAATATTTTATTGTTATAGCCTGACACTTTAATTTTTTGCTTCTCTCAAAAAGTGGGAGGGAGACACAAGGGGGGAGGCCAGCTGGAATGAATAAGGGTCCATGGCTCCCTCTGATTCACCGTCGCTGTCACTACCCTTAGTTTCTCCCTTTAGCACTACTACCTCACCACCCTTAGTTTCTCCTTGGCACTACTCCACCACCCTTAATTTCTCCCTTAGCACCACTATCTTACCACATGCTTCTCCCTCAGCACCATTATCTCACCACCCTTAACTTCTCCCCTAGCACCATTATCTCACCACACCCTAACTTCTCCCTTAGCACCACTATCTTACCACCCCTTAACTTCTCCCTTAGCACCATTATCTCACCACCCTAACTTCTCCTTAGCACCACTATCTTACCACCCTTCTTCTCCCCTTAGCACCATTATCTCACCACCCCTTAACTTCTCCCTTAGCACCACTATCTTACCCACCCTTCTTCTCCCTTAGCACCATTATCTCACCACCCCTAACTTCTCCCTTAGCACCACTATCTTACCCCTTAACTTCTCCCCTTAGCACCATTATCTCACCCACCCCTTAACTTCTCCTTAGCACCACGATCTTACCACCCCTTAATTTCTTCCCTTAGCACTACGATCTTACCACCCCTTAACTTCTCCCCTTAGCACCATTATCTCACCACCTCTTAACTTCTCCCCTTAGCACCATTATCTCACCACCCCTTAACTTCTCCCCTTAGCACCACTATCTTACCACCCCTTAACTTCTCCCCTTAGCACCATTATCTCACCACCCCTTAACTTCTCCTCTTAGCACCACTATCTCACCACCCCTAAAAGTGTCCCCAGACCTTTTACATACTTACCCTTAGCCAACACGTGTCACTCCTGGTCGTTTCTTCCCATAATTCTCTATCTCACTATCCATCATTTGTCTTTTTTTTCTTTCTTTTTTTATACACACTAAAAAAAATCTTCCTGAATTTTAACAATGCTCCGTACTTAATTTTCTTAATTATGTCTACACTTTATACAAAATACCTGGAAAATGACTCAGCTGATAAGAGTGAGATTTGAAGGTCCTCCCTCTCAACACTTCACTCAACAAGTCATTAAAATCTCATTAAAAATATATGCATTTTTAATGAACCAGGAATCAATATGTCAGCTTCTACTCCGTCCTTACAGAATGATCCACCGTAAGCAAGTTTTCTGTATATTTGTTTTTGATTGTGGAGCAAATTTAGTCATTTTATAAATCCTGTCGTTCCTGACTTGACTGATAAGGTGTTTCGTTCATGAGGGATTGTAAGGTAGCCAATAATTATTTCTTAGTTGTTTTGTGTATAATAATTTCCTCGGCCTTCCCTTTATCTTACCTATTATTTCTTTTGTTGTTGTTTCAGATACCAAGTCTTGTTTATCTTGTGTTGTGGTCATCATCTTTTATTGTCATCTTCTTATTACTAACACTCGCTACCTCTTCACCAAACTGCCTCTGTTATTATCCTCCCCTCCTCCCCTCCACCCCCTCCCCTCCTCCCTCCCTCTCCTCCCCCTCCACCCCCCTCCCCTCCTCCCCCTCCTCCCCCACCCCTTATCTCCATGACCACCATCACTATCACGCTTCACCACTTTCACCCTGTACACACACCACACCACACAACACCACACCTTTCACCACACCACACCACACCACACCAGACCACACCAGACCACACCACACCACACCACACCACACCACACCACACCACACCACACCACACCGTACCACACTATGTAAAAAAAATGTAGTTAAGTGAGGAGTAATTTTGGGCCCATTTCCTGGCGGTGCTGGAGGGTAGGAGACCGGGGATTGGCTGGCTAATGTCGCAGGCTCTGGGTCCCTCTCCACCACACCCCCGGGGGATTGCAATTAATCCCA
This sequence comes from Homarus americanus, assembly GCF_018991925.1. Lineage (NCBI taxonomy): Eukaryota > Metazoa > Arthropoda > Malacostraca > Decapoda > Nephropidae > Homarus > Homarus americanus. The sequence continues at coordinate 17,691 of NW_024722804.1, read as the reverse complement.
TAGAGAGGAGGATTTAACGGGATTTATGAGCGTCTTTTTGTGTGCGACAGAGCTGATTCTGAGGGTGATTAGTGGCTAAATCCCCCAGAGAATGACACATTGACTTTTGTTGGTGTTATTCTTTCCGGGGAATAATGGAGGAGGATGAAGAGGAGAAGGATAGAGTTGAAAAGGATGTGAGGGAAGGAAGGAAGATAGGAGGTGAAGGAGAGGGGATGAGAAGCAAAAGAAAGGAGGTCAAGAAGAAGAGATGGGGGAAGGGTACAGGAGGTGAAAATGTAAAAGAAATGAAGATAACGAGAGGATAAGGTGGATAAAAGAGGAGAGGAGGAAAACAAAAGAGAAAGGGTGTTGAATAGGCGAAGGGGAGGTGATGAGGAGAAGAGAAGAGGAAGAAGATGAGAGAGATGAGGTTGTACTGGGTGGCTCGGTCCCGCACTATTGACAGTTCAGGTTTTTAGAATGAATTGACTTGACATGATCCACATATCTTAGTATCATCGGCTATTGTCTCTGTGGCTGGATGGTCAAGCGTAAACTGTTGTCATTCTTCACATTGATGTCCAGTCAGACATACTAGCTTCTCTATATCAATAGGTGACATCCTCAGTTAGTTTCGAAAAATTGAGGTCTGTCTTTCACACACAGTACTTTCTCCACTGTTGAATGTGTACTTAGGACGCCACATACGGCAATCTATTTATTTTTTATCCAACGGGGCACCATACTGTCCTAGGTTGAGAGAACAATGATGCTCGTGTGCCAGAGACCAGAGTCCAACATACCTGTGTGAACGGTGTGGGAGATGTCTTGAGAGATTCCCGCACCAGGGGAGGATTAAGATTTACCTCCCAAGGATTTTCCTCTTAGGTGTAAGCGACCTTGATTTTGGTTGGTACTTAAGTTACTGTTACACGAATGACTGATTATGTGACTATCTATCTCTGTAGTTTCCCTCTGTCCAGTTGTGAGATCATTGTTGCATAAATTATTTTAATTATGTAATGAGAATTTCTCTCTCTCTACTCCTGGTTCTCAAATTATTGTAAAATGGATCATTTATCTTTTATAAGACTTGCTGATGGAGTTCAGTAAGCCTCGGGGACTCATAGCCTGAAGGAAGTCTCTTGAATATATCAAATATATGTGTAAAATGTATGAAATTCATGGTACACACAGTATATTTTTTATTCGTCCGTCAAGAACCAGACAGGGAGGGATATAAATATAGAATTACAACTATCACTTTGACCTGACTTATTGTGCAGCTAGAATATTTGTCATCGTGAAGGACGGTACAGCTTAAAAAGCCTTCATGGTGTTTTACTGTGCCCCGAATGGTAGATGGTACGTCTAACCCTAGCCTCAGAATGTGAGGTACACCATCAGTAGAGTGACAGCTAGCGCATGATTTAGGGTGATGGTACAGCTAAAGTAAGCTTTAATGTGGCTCTACAGCTGAAACTGATAACTAACAACGACCATGAGGACGACAAAGACAACTACGACGACCGACAACGACCATGAGGACGACAAAGGCGACAACCACAACGACCATGAGGACTACAAAGACAACTACGACGCCACTAAGGACAAAACAGTACTACGGCAATGACCAGGAAGGCAACTACAGGAATATAACAAGAACAACAGTGCGATTATACAATAACTCCAATACAACAAATAGATCGAACATCAGTCCTGGTAAACATGATGACGTCAATGTTGAGAGAAAAAAGGAAGGAGAAGGGTGAGGTGATGAAGGCGCCAGGCAGCACAGTGGGTGTATCTTAGACCATGTGTGACACCTTATTATGTTGTTGTCGTATTTTAGACCCGCCAGCACACCGGAGATTGCTTCTCGCCCACCATCTTACTATACGAACGGTGAACGGTGCATAAATTGTTGGGACAGTGAACGGTGCGTAACTTACAGGTGACCGGTGCGTATCTTAAGGGGAACGGCAAACGGGGTGGATCTTATAAGGGACAGTGAACGGTGTGTATCATAAAGGGGGCAGTGAACGGTGTGTATCATAATGGAGGCAGTGAACGGTGTGTATCATAAAGGGGGCAGTGAACGGCGTGTATCATAAAGGGGGCAGTGAACGGTGTGTATCATAACGGGGGCAGTGAACGGTGTGTATCATAAAGAGGGCAGTGAACAGTGTGCATCATAACGGGGGCAGTGAACGCTGTGTATCATAACGGGGCAGTGAACGGTGTATCATAATGGAGACAGTGAACGGTGTGTATCATAAAGGGGCAGTAGAATCATGGGGCAGTGAACGGTGTGTATCATAACGGGGGCAGTGAACGGTGTGTATCATAATGGGGCAGTGAACGGTGTGTATCATAATGGAGGCAGTGAACGGTGTGTATCATAAAGAGGGCAGTGAACGGTGTGTATCATAATGGGGCAGTGAACGGTGTGTATCATAATGGGGCAGTGAACGGTGTGTATCATAATGGAGGCAGTGAACGGTGTGTATCATAAAGGGGGCAGTGAACGGCGTGTATCATAAAGGGGGCAGTGAACGGTGTGTAACTTATCGGGGGAATGACTGAACGGTACCTGGCAACGTACTGTACCTTGTAGACAGGGAACGATGGGACTGCAGATACTTAGTCTGTTTAGAGTTATCTCTTGTTGTCTGTCCGTTGATCCGTGCTTTTAGTTCATCTCTCTCTCTCTCTCTCTCTCTCTCTCTCTCTCTCTCTCTCTCTCTCTCTCTCTCTCTCTCTCTCTCTCTCTCTGCAACATTATGGCCGCCTCTGCAACAACACACACACACACAATATCACTAATGGTGTGCACGACCCATGATTTCTGCTGCAACTCTCCGTCTGTGTTGTGCTGTGTTGCTTGTAAACACCATGATTGGAGTCCATATTGCTACATGAGAGAGAGAGAGAATACCTGTTTACACCACACACCGTCACACACCGTCACCCGTCACCCACACACGTCACACACACCTACACACCGTCACCTACACACCGTCACCTGCACACCGTCACACATACACCGTCACCTGCACACCGTCACCTGCACACCGTCACCCACACACACCGTCACCTACACACCGTCACCTGCACACCGTCACCTACACACCGTCACCTGCACACCGTCACCTGCACACCGTCACCCACTGTATACAGGGTGGCGCCTCCTAAACCTTATTCTCGCTGTCATAAATAAGTTGTCCGGGTGTTTTTGCTCCAGTTTTTATCTAGGTTTGTTAACCACTGTTCCGCTGTTGTGTTCCACCACTGTTCCGCTGCTCTGTTCCGCTGTTGTGTTCCACCACTGTTCCGCTGCTCTGTTCCGCTTTTGTGTTCCACCACTGTTCATTGCCTGTGTTCCACCACTGTTCCTTTGCTGTGTTCCATCATTATTCCGCTGTTGTGTTTCACCATTGTTCCGCTGCTGTTCCACCATTATTCCGCTGTTGCGTTCCACCACTGTTCATTGCCTGTGTTCCACCACTGTTACGTGTGTGTGCTGTCCACCACTTATTCCTGTGTTCTGTTGTTGTTGTTCCACCACATCATTGCCTGTGTTCCACCATTATTCCTCCACCATGCTGTTGTGTTCCACCACTGCCTGTGTTCCACCATGCTGTTGTGTTCCACCACTGTTCCAAGCTACCACCATGACGAACCACTGTTGTCGGTGTTCTCTGCTATCATGCTGATGTGCCGGAGTGTCATGCACTGACCTGCTTATGGAAGCTACACCAGACGAATGTTAATCGGGTTCTCCCTGCAGTGGCCTTCTTTATGGCACCATCCGCAGTGTCGCATCCTAAAGAGACTTTACGTAAACACAGTCTGTCCGAGTTGCTTCAAGTGGGTCGTTATGAATTACCCAGACGTGGTCCTCACAGATGCCGGTTAAATAGGCCCCAGTCTTACAGGGCTCAGTCCTAATAGGCCCCAGTCTTACAGGTCTCAGTCTTACAGGTATCAGTCTTTATAGGTCCCTGTATTACAGGTCTCAGTCCTAAGCGACTCCAATCTTATAGGCCTATATTTTAATAGGCCCCAGTCTTACCGGCCTCAGTTCTAATAGGTTTCAGGCTTATAGGCCCGTTTTACAGGCCTTAGTCTTAATCGGCCCCAGTTTTACAGGTCCAAGTATTACAGGCCTCAAACCTAATAGGCCCCAGTCTTAAAAGACCGAGTCTTAGCAGACCACGGTCATAATAGGCCCCCAGTCTCTATAATCTTTGAGGTTAATAGGCCCCAGTTTAACCAAACTGAAGTATTAGGACTGGGTCTTATTACGTTTAAGTCACAATCGTAATGGTTGGGATAGTTTGAGGCCTATTAGTACCGGGCCCAAGTGCCCATCACCATGGGGAGAGCGTGTTTCATGTCCTCCCCTGGCCCGTCTCGTCCACCTGCACCTTTGGTTATATTGTTGTGTTGTGTCGCCGCATCCTATTATGGGCCTCGTATAATTCTTTCTTGTGCTTCGATTGCCCGTTTTCTTTCTTGTATTTTGTCTAATATTACCTCCGTGTCTTGTTTATGGTTATCTTGTGTCTCCACTAGTCCAAGGCCGGGTTGAATCCTGGTCTCCCCATGTGAAAGGTGAGAGTGGATGCCACATACGGGCATCCTCACTCGTCTCTTATACACGGAGACAAAGGTTCGATCCTATTCATTGTCTGCGCGGCTGTCCTTTTTCCCCATCCCTGAAAATATTAAACAAGATATGTAATATATGTATCTTATGTATTAGGCGTTTAATTACCTTTCCCTTCTGATCTTTAGGTACGCTACTACACCCAGTGCGTGTCTGTCTGTCTGTCTCACCTGTATCATAACCTCTCCTGTTTCTATCTAAATTTATGTCTAATCCTATTTTCCATTGTGCTACTTCTCTAAAATCTCTCGTTCCCCTACACTTATTATTTCTCTCATTTGTTCTCACCTGCCCCTTATCCTTCCTTTTCTCTCCTTTAGCTGCTTATCCCAGACTCTCTCCCTCTTCCTATACCGTTCTTCTGTTTCCTCACCCACACTTAATCCGCTAATCTGCCTCCTTCCCCTCTACTCATTTCTATACTCATTTCCTCTCATTATTCCACACCACCTCCTATACATCACTCTCTTCCCCTCTTACCCTACGTCACTATTCCTCCCCTTTTCTGCCTTTTCTTCTCCTCCCTTCTTCCACTCTGTAATTTTATCCACCTCTCTTAAGACGGGTCCTATTGTGTTATGGCGTCGTCTGTTCATTCTCAGGATATTTAGCTGGAATTTTGATACCGCTAATTAGCTTTCCGGAACGCTTTAATGTGTGGCTTCATTTTACTCACATTGTCTTTTAAATTTCAAGCTGGGATTGAGTGAATGAAATATAAGCTTGACTACAGGTAATGAAAATGTTTTAATCGAATTCTGTAGCTGTAATTCTATTTGCATATTATTTATTTTCTAAGATTTGAAGTGGGTAGGTGATCAGGGGGGGAAGAAGGGTGGGTGGTATCACTCAGGTCTTTCATAAGGCACTGTATTCAAGGTCATATTATATGAAAGTTACACCAGTTACGTTTCATGACTTATACAGTGTATTTGTGGTCACTGTGTGTGTTTTGATACTGAGTTCCTTGTTGTATTTATGGACCATTGCAAGTTAGATGTTAATAATAATAATAATGAAAATAATAATGTTATTATTACTATTATTCCCAATAATAATAACCAAGGTAATAATATAACAACATCAGCAACAACAATAAATATTGGTATAAAAATGTTAATACCTGTATTTACTTAGTAATACAGTAGTTGTATTAAATAACGCAATACTATGACGTCAATATTACCATTAAAAATGATATGCGTACAGTAATACTCCATGTACAATAACATGTAATAACTTTAAAATATAACGAAAATATTACTGAAAAACATCAGATATATTTTATTCTGACATACACACATATTTTACATACATACATACATACATACATACATACATACATACATACATACATACATACATATATACATACATACATACATACATATAATACATACATACATATAATACATACATACATACATATAATACATACATACATACAATTAATACATACATATAAAGACAGACCTAAAGATAATTTTTTTGCTAAAAGGATTATATTTTTATTTATTGTTACAGTATTTTCTAAAAAAAATCATAATAATTTTAATTTCTATATAATTATTATTTTTATTATTATTATTATTATTATTATTATTATTATTATTATTCAGATCTCCAGAAAACTACTGAAAATTCTGCAAGAAATTAGATTTGTGTAAATTAGAAATAAGAATAAATAATCCCAATTAAACATTAAGATAATATAAAGTAGTTATTCCTCGGTATGATAGAAGTTGACGCAGGATACGAGTGAAGGTGTTGACGCAGGAGAGGAGTGAAGGTGTTGACGCAGGATACGAGTGAAGGTGTTGACGCAGGAGAGGAGTGAAGGTGCTGACGCAGGATACGAGTGAAGGTGTTGACGCAGGAGAGGAGTGAAGGTGTTGACGCAGGAGAGGAGTGAAGGTGTTGACGCAGGAGAGGAGTGAAGGTGTTGACGCAGGAGACGAGTACGAGTGAAGGTGTTGACGCAGGAGAGGAGTGAAGGTGTTGACGCAGGATACGAGTGAAGGTGTTGACGCAGGATGAAGGTGTTGACGCAGGATGAAGGTGTTGACGCAGTGAAGGTGTTGACGCAGTGAAGGTGTTGACGCAGGATACGAGTGAAGGTGTTGATTGAAGGTGTTGGCGCAGGAAGGTGAAGGTGTTGATTGAAGGTGTTGAGGAGCTGTTGACGCAGCAAGCTTCGAGAGTGAAGACTGTGTTGACGCACGGTGAAGGTGTTGACGCAGGAGAGGAGTGAAGGTGTTGACGCAGGAGAGTGACGCGCAGGAGGAGTGAAGGTGTTGACGCAGGTGAAGGTGTTGACGCAGGAGAGGAGTGAAGGTGTTGACGCAGGATACGAGTGAAGGTGTTGACGCAGGATACGAGTGAAGGTGTTGACGCAGGATACGAGTGAAGGTGTTGACGCAGGAGACTTACCCAAGGTTCTGTACACAGAAGCAAGGTCTGCTTCTATAGACCTTGGAAACGGTGTTCAACATGACGAGTAATATTTCTGTACTACTTCCCCAGTGCAATGAGTGACTTTTAATAAGGGTCACCAAGTGTTGGTCATCAGTCAGGTCATACAAAGTTCACTACATTGCGACACTCTTCAGAACCCACACTTACATACTTTGGTCTGACGGATGTGTCAGCGGCTTTCTTCTTGCATCGCCTCATTTTTTTTCGTTTCATTCTTCCTGTTGGTATTGTCTCTATATCCCTGTTCCCCTTTTTTACACGGCACACATTATGAAAATAATAATTACACACTTATTAAAACTTGTGTTTCATGGTTTCAGTGAGTCAGCCAGCCTTAACTAGACACAGGTGGTGACACACTGATCCTCTTGTGAAGAGTGACTTAGCTCAGGGGTTAATCTGACCGTTGTCACCTCAGGTGGGGGTCAGGTGTGCTGGCGAACTTCAGTAGGGATTTGACCTGACTATTCATACACAGTTGTCTCAACAAGGAACTGTGAACTCGTTAATAATGTTTTAGTGTTACCCCTGTCATCTTACTCTCAGCTACGTCATATCATCTGCAAAGTTAGTTAAGTCTTTTATTATACCCGCAGGAGGATTTTTCTCTTAGCTCGTGTGCAAAATTAATATTACTCGTATTAACGAACACACACGCACACACACACAATATATATATATATATATATATATATATATATATATATATATATATATATATATATATATATATATATATATATATATATATATATATATATATATATATATATATATATATATACTGTATATTACTTTACACGCCAAAATTAATACATTTCCTTCAGTTTCCAGTAAATAAAGTAAACACTTGGTTTGTGGGAATTAGTTTCTTTGATGTTGGCGCGGCTGTTTTGACTCATTAATGTTGAATGTTGTAACTTATTAATCAGAGTAGATTACCTCTATATATCTTTGGATTCTCTCATTAATGTTGATGGGACGAAATTTAACCTAAATTGTTCCTTATTCACGGGTGTTGTGAGTCGTTTAATATGTATACTCGTTAATCATGTGTCCTCGTCAATTATTTATACTTGTTGACCATTTATTGCTCATTCCAACAATTTGTTGATCCTTGACGCTGTGACTAATATTTTGACTTATTATTCAGCGCTGTAATCCATCCACTCCTGGTGCTGTAACTCACTCATACAGTACTGCTGTTATCGCTGTAATCCATCCACTCCTGGTGCTGTAACTCACTCATACAGTACTGCTGTTATCGCTGTAATCCATCCACTCCTGGTGCTGTAACTCACTCATACAGTACTGCTGTTATCGCTGTAATCCATCCACTCCTGGTGCTGTAACTCACTCTTACAGTACTGCTGTTATCGCTGTTATTCATTCACTTCATAAGAAAGGAAAGCTTGTATTTTTCTATATATTGAATGATTATGTATAAACAGGGATAGTTCCTCTGACAGTTTTATACAGTAACCAACTAAAGGTACCCGTAGGTGATGACTATGTTGGCTATATCCTTGTTAGAATCTACTTACTATTTACTATTGTTAAAATTTGTATACCTGTACTGTCTATTAAAGGTATGAGTCATTTACATAGCTACTACAATTGTTACCCACTTATCACTGCTTTGTATAGCGACTCTGACTCATCCATTGAGGCTGTGAGTCACTTATTAGTGGTGTGAGTCAGTGTCGTGTGTATACGCTGTTAGTGACTCATTGCGGCAGACAATTGGATTACTCGTTCATCCAGGGGGGCGTATATGAGCCGGTAATTGTCTTGTTTACCACGGTCCTGTGTGTCGGGTTCTCAAAGGCCTGTACGTTAATTTTTCCCCTAATGGGAGTTCTAATTACTGATCTAAATGCTCACTTAAGTTACGGTGAAAAGATGGATTTCCCAAAGGTTCGAGGGTTATTATTTCCTGGTTTACATAATTTACGACACAAATATGGGTTCTACAGTTAGATTTTTGTTAAAGGGGAACACATCATAATGTTTCACTTACACCACGACATATAGAGATATTCGTATTATAAATTCTTCCCCCCCCCAAAAAAAAATATCTCCTAACTGAAATTGTAAAAACGCATAATTTTGTGTGACTTTAATCCTGTGACTGTTACCACTGTCTGCCACCGTCTGCCACTTCCCTTTACTGGAGCTCCTGAAGTAACTGCTGCCGTCACATGCGTTGCAGCCGCTACTCTCTTTGACGCCAGCAGTGTCGAATGCGTCACTGCTGTTAACTCTCGCTGCTGCCGACAGTCACTGCTGCCTTCTGTCGCTGCTGCCGACTGTGTCACTGTTACCGATATTGTCACTACCGTCGGCATTGTCTGAACTGCTGCATAATCACAGATGTATTGATACAAAAATAACGCAGAGAGAGAGAGAGAGAGAGAGAGAATACTCGACCCCAGTATTCAAATTTAAGATTACCGAATAATTAATGAGATATTTCCATTTCGAGCGAGCATTAAAGGCCTCGGAGGGACTTACATGTAACACACAAATTATTTAACAGGCAGCGTCGCTCTCCTGTTTAAACGGTCAACAAAAATTATCGTTAATTCGTCACTGGGATTATTAATTATTGACACACTGGATAACTCCGCCGGGGACGAGAATATATGTCAGGATAGAATACATAATTCATGATACTGTAATCGCTGTATTGGTTGTCATTTTCACCACATACAAGAGTAGAGAGAAGCGTAATATATTCTCAATCACTACAAAATCATGCTCATAGGTGCAAGGAAACTAATGATTCAGTAAATACATTTCTAGTTTAGGTTACAATGATGATCTTGACCTTCGACCCACTGACCCCAGGTAGAATCAATGGGAATCTATGACCTTTGGGGAAAATTACCTGTACAATGTCATGTTCACTGGCTAATGAGAATTCAAGTTGCAGGTTGGAAATTAAAAGTTAAATTACTGACAGATAGATATAAACGCAGATAGACAAACTGACAGACAGACAATCATGCAAACAGACAGAAACTCAGACAGGCAGACAGACAGATAGACGCTCAGACAGACAGACAGAGACAGAGACAAACAGCACCACACTATATGCTCCGTTGACGACAGCCGGTGAAGGATATTATTACAGGGAAACATAATTACCGTCACTCTTACGTTTAATAATTGATAAACCAACATTACAGCTGATACCGGGGTGAAAAATTAAAGCTTGGTGAGAGGAATATTAAGCTTGGCGGGATGAATATTAAGCTTTGCGGATGGATATTAAGCTTGACAAGATGATTATTAAGCTTGACAGGATGAGTATTATGGTTGGCGGGAAGAATATTAAGCTTTGCGGATGGATATTAAGCGTGGCGGGGTGAATATTAAGCTTGACAGAAGGGATATTAAGTTTGACAGGATGAATATTAAGCTTGGCGGGAAAAATATCAAGCTTTCCGGGATGAATATTAAGCTTGGCGAGATGAATATTAAGCTTGGCGGGATGAATATCAAGTTGGCGGCCTCACACCCAGAGATTCTTCGTGGTGGGCTCAGAGATAGTGATAAACTGTTATATATAATTATTATATTCTGTATATATGTGTAGAGAATATAGGTATGTCATTTAGAGTTAACAGTGACGTGTGTGTGTGTGTCTCTCTCTCTCTCTCTCTCTCTCTCTCTCTCTCTCTCTCTCTAGCCACGTATTTTTTTTTTGTAAACTCGCAGGCGAACTTTATCTTTTTCTCATTCCCATAGGTGAGTCTACATCACCAGCTGAGTCTACACCACCAGGTGAGTCTACATTACCAGTTGAGTCTACACCACCAGGTGAGTTTACATTACCAGTTGAGTCTACACCACTAGGTGAGTTTACAGTACACCACCAGTTGAGTCTACAGTTCACCACCAGTTGAGTCTACACCACCAGGTGAGTCTACATTACCAGTTGAGTCTACAGTACACCACCAATTGAGTCTGCATCACCAGGTGAGTCTAGATCACCAATTGAGTCTACACCACCAGGTAAGTCTACATAATATTGATCTTGTTTCACGTGTCACTGTTACACTGTTATGTATGACGTGTTGTACTTGCTGCTGGCGCTGGGTGCAGTGCGTTACTGAGATGGGTCAATTGATTTTCATATTTCCTTTGAAAACTTCCGTCCCTGTGTATATATAATGATGTTAGTGAATACATATACAGTACTGTATGTACAAGTTGTTATATTCGTGGTGTTATCGTCACAACTCTACCACGGTCTGCTCTTCTTGCTCCAATATGGTCTGTCTCGAAAAATTTTGCCACAGATTTTTCTAGATTTTCAAGGTAGTGGTGTTACATATACTTGGTGATGGTGTGGCAGACTTTCGGGGAAAATGGTGTTTTGCTTGACCGATTCCGTCGCATATTTTCAGGGAATAGAGTACTTGAGGCCAGAATTGAAACAGATATTTATGGAAATTGAAATTTACTCTCACTTCGGACTCATATTTTCAGGGGAACACCTTTTACATGCACTGTACCAGGTCCTGTAGCATTTTTTTCTTCAGGAGAATGGCATTACATGTAGGCAAATTTTACGCAAATTTTTCAGATAAAATAATGTTACTTGTATCAGATTCTAATAGATTATCCGGGCTACCAGTGTCACATGAAGCCGATTCTAACAGATTTTTCGCGAAAATATCAAATTGTGACGCAAATTTTCAGGGGAATTGTATCTTACTGGGCCAATTCCGACGCAGATTTATAAATTATAAAAATCACGAGAGAGGGCGCCCGAGGCCTCCACATCTCCTTCCTCTTACCTCCATGACTTACCTGTCATATTAGACATTTTACCTGTGCTGGAGAAATGTTTTGTGTCTTGAGATAATTTTTTTTGATATTGATAATGAAACAGTTTATTTAGTCAGAAAAACACAGATACAGAGTCGATGATAATAATAACAATATTAACATGGCTGAGCCAGTTGATAGCCTGAGCTCTCTTGAAGACATCTGATATATACTGTTCATTTATCACAAGGAAGTATTATGTAACATTTAGTATCATCTGGAATAGTACACGCAATATGGTGGTAGTAAGAACAGAATGTTACCACGGTGTATCGGGGTGTCTCTCTCTCGCTCGGTGTATCGGGGTGTCTCTCTCTCGCTCGGTGTATCAGGTGTCTCTCTCTCGCTCGGTGTATCGGGGTGTCTCTCTCTCGCTCGGGTGTATCGGGGTGTCTCTCTCTCGCTCGGTGTATCAGGGTGTCTCTCTCTCTCGCTCGGTGTATCGGGGTGTCTCTCTCTCGCTCGGTGTATCGGGGTGTCTCTCTCTCGCTCGGTGTATCAGGTGTCTCTCTCTCGCAATTCGATGATCTGTTTCGTAATTATTGACATTCCACAGTCTTTAGCTAACCTGTGGCAGTTCATCGCTTCATCTTCCTCCTCATCCCACCTCTAAACACTTTTTCCCTGTAACTAAAAATGTTTCCGTCGCTAAGAATTTATATCTTTGAACAATTTCCCCGTTTCTAATAATTTCACCAATACACCAATAATTTCCCCGTGCTCCAACAATTTCCCCGCCGCTCAAGAAAATTTCCCCACCTCTCCGACAATTTCCCTAGACCCGGGCATAATATCCTAACACGCCAAACTATTATGTCCCGCGATATTTCATGTGGGGGGATAAAAAAAGACGGATTTTAGGGGTAACGGAAGCAATAACTGGCGAAGGGGGAGGTAGAGGAAGAACAACAGAATGGGAGTGATGATAGAAATAATAAAAATAAATATGGTAGTATTGATGATAATAGTAATATTTTTTTTATAAATACCTGTAATTACAATAATAATAATAATAATAATAATAATAATAATAATAATAATAATAATAATAATAATAATAATAATAATCACTTACATATAGAGGTAGTGGTATTAAAGCCATAGAACCCAAGACCAGTTAAATACACACAGATAACATTGTTCAACTCGCTTTAGACGTAACGACCTTCACTCACACGTTAAAGCTCCGTGTAATTGGTATATTTTTGGAGGTGTTATGCAATAGATGTTTAATCACGGGTTGTTTGGTGAATTGTGAAGCGTGTTGGCCAAGAGTCGTCATGCCATGGTGGTAATTTTTCAAAGCGCGGTGGATTAACTCCTTTTAAACCTCTTTTGGTGATCACTATATCCAGAGGTGATTGTGGTCATAGTGTATACAGGGCATATTTAATTAGCTATGGTTTGGATGCTTTAACAGACAGATAGACAGATAATTATTTTTTTTATCAGATGCTAAAGAACGATTATGAATACATATTATTCCCCACAGACAAACATATTTCAACATAGTTTTATATATCACATATATTCACATAGAGTTACCGGTATATTTCCTACAGGTATACTTCTCATGTAGGTATATTCATCATGTAGAAATAATTTCCACATAGATATGTTTCTTACAGATGCATATACGTCTCTTTCCCTCATGGAGATATACCCAGAGAACTATTTCCCTCTATAGAGATTAATCTCCTTGCTTAGATGATTTTTTACTGGTATACTTTGCACTTAACATTATTTTCCCTGAATGGATATATTTATCCCGGAGAGATATGACTTCCACGTAAATATATTTCTTCCTCCTTTGATATTTATTTCCCAGAGAGATTTTTAGAGGTATTTATTCCACTTAGATATTTTTCCACACGAAGTATATATATATATATATATATATATATATATATATATATATATATATATATATATATATATCCCACACAGGAATATACTTTATTTCCAAGATGATGATGTATACAGGTATATCCCACACAAATATATTGCCCAGATAATTTTCCTCATACTCATAGTTTCCACTTAGAAATATATACTGTATTTCCCACATGAAGATATATTGTCCAACAGAAATATATGTCCTAGATATTTCCCCCATAGATATATTCCCACATATAAATATATTTCCCAGATATATTTCTCACAAAGAAATATACGTCCTACAAATATATTTCCCCACGTATAACTATGTACTCCTTACAAGTATATTTCCCACAAATATATTTTCTATGTGTAGATATATGCCCCCTACAAATATATTTCCCGACATAGAAATATATTTCCCCGGAGAGTAATGACATAACGCCTTCACTTTCCACTTGGGTTTGGAAATCGACCAAAAAATCTCCCCTGACAAACGCCCTGGGCCTCTCAACCAATTTCCCATCTCCGCTCCGATATTTTACCGGTTTGCTCCCCCCTTCCGGACACAATTTTATCGCCTCGCTAACCGGTTTTTATTAAGTTATCTACTTGTTCATTTCTTTATGTTTTATTACTGTGACAGGTTATCTATCTATCTATATCTTTCTGTCTTATCTATCTGTTTATTTGCCTGTGTATCTATCTGTTTGTGTATTTATTTATTTATTTATTTTTCTATCTTTTTGTTTATACATCTATCTATCTATACAATATAGTTATATATATATATATATATATATATATATATATATATATATATATATATATATATATATATATATATATATATATATATATATATATATTTATTTATTTATTTATTTATTTATTTATTTTTTTATAAAACAACAATAATGATTAACATTCTTACTCCAATAGTTGAAATATAGGAAGATAAGATGAATCAGAATTTAAATGTAAAGTGTAAAGTGTATCTAGGAATCAGTGACCTGTCAAGAAGGTATGAAGTATAACTTAAATGGACTTGAAGGTATCACCCTCCAACATTGATTGGGTCGAGGACCCACTGATGCCGCCTGGTAGTACTAGAAGGACGGAAAGACTCTCTAGGTGAGGAGTGCAAAGAGTGTTCGGCATCATTAAAAATCTCGTGAAGGCACACAGAGCACCTGGGTGGTGGGAATTTTGGTTCCAATTCCACCAGTATTCAATAGTTTGAGTTGTGAGTCGGCTGCAGAAAGCGGCACAGGTGCACAACAATCCTGACAAGGTAACTCAAATGAGTTGAAACATTTAGTGCTAATATTATCATGATAGATTCTACAGCCCTTACCTATAAACCGTATAAATCCTTGCGCTGCTTGGAGTGGGGAGGAAAGTGGCAACTATCCAACGGATGGTAGTTAGCTTTGGAGCTTGAATGTGTGCGGGAAAGATACCTGGTGGTGTATCACCTTTGGAATTTAGTATTTACATACTAAAGTAAGGTCCATTCCTGTGGTCAAAAAACTAAAGTTACGAGACCAGCATCAGGGAGACATGTTTGACACAGCGGTATTGTCACCACTCTGGTTTCTAAATTTTTGTTGCCCGAATTGGAGAAATTGGAGAATTCTGACAAAGACAACTCGTGCCCAGTGGACCACGACCCGTGTTGATGGTCATCAAGACCGAACACATTTATCAGAGCAGTATTATGATTTCCTTTTAAGCTTTCACTGGACGATGATGTAACTAATTAACGTAATTAGCGGGCTAGCGAACTCGAGTTAATCAAGCATCATTAGCACATGGTCTTGTCTCAATTACTTGGGTAGGAATAATTCTTGTGATGATGCTGTTTAATGGCTGAGTGAGGACAGCAACAGTTCGTCCGCTTTAAGAATATTACACCATTGGGGAGTGCGGTACCTCTTACCTAACACTACAGTACACTTTGAACAAAAATATGTCCTAATTTTATTATTGGTAATTACTATCCTCAGGTGCCAAGCTATATAACCCTTCTATACAACACATGATAAAGAAGGGAAGCATTACAAAGTGATAAAAATTAAGAAGTAAAGAGGTGTAAGAAGTATGAGTAGACAGATAGGGAAAGAAGTGAGAAGAGAAAAATAGCGAAAGTATTTGGTGAGAGTCGATAGAGAGACCAGTGAGTGAGTAGTGAGATGATGAGAGATAGTGGGGGGTAATGTGTGAGGTGTGAGAGATAGTGGGAGGTAATGTGTGAGGTGTGAGAGATAGTGGGGGGTAATGTGTGAGGTGTGGGAGATAGTGGGGGTAATGTGAGGTAGAGAGATAGTGGGGTAATGTGTGGGGTGTGAGAGGACAGTGGGGGTAATGTGGAGGTGGGGAGAGATAGGTGGGAGGTAATGTGAGGTGTGAGAGATAGTGGGGGTAATGTGAGGGTGGGAGATAGTGGGGGTATTGTGTGTGAGAGATAGTGGGGGTTAATGTGTGAGGTGAAAGATAGTGTGGGGGGTAATGTGTGAGGTGAGAGATAGTGGGGTAATGCAGGTGTGAGAGATAGTGAGGGGTAATGTGTGAGGTGTGAGAGATAGTGGGGGTAATGTGCACACACACACACACACACACACACACACACACACACACACACTTTTACCTCTTCCTCTCCTTCTGTACTGATAGCGATAAAACGAAGAAAATAAACACTAAATAATGACATGTGACTGAAGGATTAAGAGGGAATACACGTTTAAAGGAAAAAAGATAAAAAAAAGTGAGTAAAGAAAATAATCTAAAAAATAACTCTTCTTCCACCCTCTCTCAAAACAAAAATGAAAAAAAACAAGACCCCTGTTAAAGTTAGTGTTAAAGTTCTACTACTCTCTTGTTTCCTTCCTGATGCTTTTGTTGACGCTCGGAGGGAGGCACACGCTCGAACTTGTCTGAAGAATTTTCCCGTTTTAACAAGCAAAGTCTTTATTTATGCCAAGTAATTTACAGCGTCTTCAAGTTTATTTTCCTGTGTAACAAAAAAAAAAAAGAAGTTGAACATAAGAAGTAAACTATGAAAACTCCGGTTTATTTAACATTTTCCTGTAATAACAAAAGCTGAATATAAGTAAACTAAGTAAACTCCGGCTTCTTTAACATTTCTTCGTGACTAAAAAGATTTTGAGGGGGCCTGTGAATCTGCCTCATCAGGTGGATGGATGAATGGATGGGTGGATGTGTAAATAGATGGATGGAGTTGATTGATGATTAATGGATGGATTGATGGTGAATAGATGGATAGATAATTGAATGGATGTGTGATTTTATGGATGGAGTGATGGTTGGCTAGATGAGTCGATGGACGGATGAATGAATGGATGGTTAATGGTTGGATAGATCGATAGCTTGATGGATGGATGGACGGGCGGACGGTGCTTTATTCCCTTGGGTCCGAAAAGTTTAGTGTGTTAATTTAAGGGTGAGTGCAATGGTGGATAGATGAATGGATAGATTGGTGGATGGGTGAATACATGAGTTGGTGGATGTATCAATTAATCCTGGATAGACGGAAGGATAGAATGAAGGAAGGATGGAAGGATAGAAAGAAGGAAACTTATCTAATCCCTCCGGCAATCTCCTAAAATTGTGGCGACCGGAGTATCGGCTCCATCAAGTCGTAACTTTGAATAGACAGTTTGAGATGGATGTAACCGACTCCCTCTTGTTGTGTGATGTCAATCTCTCGAGGGTGACGTCAGTTAGTTTTGTGTTGTGTGATGTCAATCTCGAGGGTGACGTCAGTTAGTTTTGTTTTGTGTGATGTCAGTCTCTCGAGGGTGACGTCAGTTAGTTTTGTTTTG